>NW_022631053.1:3382188-4004725 GCF_010015895.1 Lontra canadensis
GATCTCTGTCTGTCAAATAAATAAATAAGTAAAATCTTTAAAAAAAAGATAAATGAATTCAAGCCCAGATCTAATCATAGGTGACTCTAACCAGAACAATTAAAGCCACATTATTCTTAGCAGGATAACACTACAAGTATTCCAATGACTACAACCACCTCTACTACTTAATGGGTAAGAAGGGATTAGCCAATGGATGTTGATAATAGAAAAAAATAAAATATACAAAAATCAGAAAAGAAGAGACTTATAAATGTAAACCTGGAAAACCTATAAGAATCAACTAAAAACTATTACAAAGAATAAGACAATTCAGAAAAGTGGCAGGGCACAAGATTATTATACAAAAACAATAGCTTTCCTATAACACAAAGTCTAACTGATTGGATCATAGAACAAGAGAAGATTTCTGTTACAGTAATAAGCAAAGAGATAAAAGGTTTTGGCAAACAAGTAACATGCAAGAACTATATAAAAAAAAAAAATCAGCTAAGGCTCAGTGGCACAAAAGCCTAGAGTAAATCGAAAGACACACCCCGTGTTTGGTAGGACAAACTCTATTTTATTAAAGATGTTAATTCTCCGTTTACTCATCTATAAATCTGAGGACAATAAAATTACCCTTTGTGTTCATTTATTTGAAGGGCAAGCAAAAATATTCAGGGTAACTCAGAAAAAAAAAAAACAAAAATGAAAACAAAACCCTGGTGGCTGGTTAGATCCCTTCCTCATTCCTTACCTGTTCCGGGAAGGAATATGCTCTAGAATGAGCTTTACGCTGGGAGCCTCTTTCACTGAAGAACAGCTGAGAAAGGGCCTAGCGATGGCTCCCTTGACAGGAACTCAAGTCTACCCCCTCCCTCCAGACCCACACCACTTGGCTGGCTTTGGCAGCCCCAGCTCCCTGTGCAGCCCACACCTTTCCACGGACACAATCCTGGGCAGCCTTGGGTCTCTAAGCAGAGATGGAAACTCCAAGTTCCTGAGCGGCCATTCCCCAAGGGGCACTTCAGAGCCCTGGGGGCTCCGGTCCTTACACTGTCTGAGAGCTCTGCCACATGTTTGAGAGATACTGTAAGGGATTTCATTGTGCCTTCCACGCCCTCCCCCAAATATGTTGAAGTCCTAACCCCCAGTAGCTCAGAAAGGGACTTTATTTGAACAGAGTCCTTGCAGGTGTAATTATTTAAGATGACGTCATATTATAGTAGAGTGGGTCCCTGAGCCAATATGACTGTTGTCCTGAGAAGACAGCCATACTGAAGACACAGACAGAAACAAGGAGGTGGCCATGTGAACACAGACAATTGGACTGTCCTGTCTACAGTCCTGGGAGCCAACAAGATTGCTGGCAAGCCACCAGAAGCCGGGAAGAGCCAAGGAAGTGTTCCCCTACACAGGTTTTCAAGGGAGCATGGCCCTGAAGATCTCTCCAGGGCTATGTGACAATGCATTTCTGTTTGAAGGCGCCTCGTTCATGGTGTTTTGTCATCGCAGCCCTTGAAAACTAACACAGACGTCTATGATCGGAATCTGTGCCCTGCACATCAATGGGACAGGAAACCGAGCGCCTGGGAGAAAAACAAGGGGGTTTCCTCAGAGGATTCTCACCAGTTCAGCTAGGAGTAGGCTTTCCCAAGCAAGGAGCCCAGGCTAGAGGGACATACCATCAGAGCCCGGCACCACCCCCAGCATCTTTGTCCTTTCAAATGCCTCCAGTTCTCCCAGCTTCTGCCTAAGGGCTGACTGGTCTGGGCTCCCAGTCCTGTGGGGCCACAAACCTGTGGAGCCAGCCCCGCAAGGGCTCTGTGCTTCCTCAACACTCTTGAGGACAGAGGTCCTGGCAAGGGGGTGGAGCCTCAGGAGACCACAGACCAGACTTCTGGATTGGATTTCGCTGCACACAGGGCCCCAAGCACAAAATCCTGAGGGCCAGCTGGACACATTATTTGTACTCCAAATTGTGAGGGCCACCTGGGTCACACTTATGCCCCTCCCTCTCCCTGCGTCTCTCCCACTCACCCACCTGGCAAACTTCTCATTCCTCACCAACCAGGTCATGTTGCCTTCTCCACCAGCAGGTGAAGTTAAGGGCTCCCTCCTTTGTGTCCCCCTTCCGCCCGGAACTCCGACATATGTTCCTTTGTGACTGTTGTAATTCTGTAATGTTGTATATACTCCAGGGTAAAAGGCAAGAGGAATAAAACCAAGAATCAAGTCCGACGATGTTCTGTCCTGCAGAAAGGCTTACACAAAGAAAGGGGCCGGCTAACAAACCTGGTGGGGAAGGACCACTTGGACAAATAGGGGAGAAAAGCACCAGGATCAAGACACTAAGGACAAGGAAGAAACGGTTTTTAAGGAGAAAGAGGTCAATGGGATCACTGCAGCAGATGGTGCCGAGGCCACAGGACGGCCCTGTGGTCTCTGTGGCTTGCCTCACTCTCTTTCTTGGACACTGTAAAGAAATCACAACAGAACAAAAAGAAATGGTTCAGTAGATAGGGACTTCTGTCTTCCAACCCTTCCATGGAGGGGGACCATGTCTTCCATCTTGGCCTCCCTAGCACATGGCACTGTGCTCCGCACTGACAACACTCTCTGCCTTCCACCGTGCTTTCAAATGCACTAAGCTTTCCAACTGCAGGTAGAAGTTTAGAACGTTCTTGCTGGTTCCAGGATGAAATCTCTCTCCTGAGGTCATTTTATTTGTAGCTAGTGATCTCCCTCATTAAATGAAGAGTTCCCTGGGAGAAACGCCTGCTCTTTGCCTTCCTCTGGCCCTAACCCCCTTTAACACTGAACTTGCCCTCCGTAAATGCAACCATAGCAGCTGCCCCCGCCACAGTTCCTACTTTCAAGGAAGCATGCTGATAACCCCATTACTTCTCTCTGGTGCTTTCTGGCCCGTGTCTCCTGGGAACCAGGCCACCCAATTTGTTGAATGCCACGTGATTGGCTGCATCCACAGTACATTTTATGGTTTTAACTTAATTTATTATAGACATTGTGACATGAGTCTGTTTTTCGGAAAAACAGGTCACCTCTTAGCGTTACTTATTTAGCCATCGGCCCTCTCCTCGTGGACAAGGGTGGAACCGTTTTATGTCTCTTTTCTGGTAATTGATAATATTTCCTCCTGGAATAAGAATCAAAAACCTTAATAATGTTCATAGCTTTTGACCCAGCAAGTTCCACTTCTAGAAGGTTACCCTAAGAAAATGGCCAGAGCTGTGCACGAAGTGGATTTTCAGCAGCACTACTGACATGTGACAGTGGAGGCCGTACAGGGGAATTCGGGTATAACCTTCCCAAAGCAAACATGAGGGACATGTTCGGCCACAGAACATCAGTGGGCCTGGGCCCAAGGTTGTCACGAAGTGAAGAAATGGTGATGTCCCCAGATGAGCTGGCGCTAACAGGGACTGGGGTGCAGCACGCCCTGAGAGGCTTGGAGATAGACCAGACAGTTGACCAGGCTCTTGCCTCTCTAGGCTTGGGGTCACCTCGTCTCCCAAGGGCAAGTCCACCAGTCTCCCTGGTTTCCCAGGTATCTCTAAGCCCTACCAGGGAGATGGCCTCGTTCAAGGGCATCTCATAGAATAAAGTCTAGAAGGACAGGTGATCCATCCCTCCCAATCCAATATGTCCTCACCTCCCCCACTATGAGTCACCACTTGGCTCCCCTTCTGTGCTCCCTAGAGATCCAAAGGCACCATTTTCTAAGTTTTTCTTGGGGGTTTCTCTCTTCCTTCTCCCTGCCAGTCCCGGTTTTCAGTGACCACAGACAGCCCTTTTACTTGCTCCCACTCACAATAAGTTAATTCAGTACACATACTATTGGTCAGATTCTTTGGGTTGCAAGTAACAAAAACACACTCAAAAAATTTCAACCAAAGGGGCGCCTGGGTGGCTCAGTGGGTCAAGCCTCTGCCTTCAGCTCAGGTCATGATCTCAGGTCCTGGGATCGAGCCCCGCGTCGGGCTCTCTGCTCAGCAGAGAGCCTGCTTCTCCTCTCTCTCTCTGCCTGCCTCTCTGCCTACTTGTGATCTGTCAAATAAATAAATAAAATCTTTAAAAAATAAAATAAAAAATAAAATAAAAAATAAAAAAATTCAACCAAAATAAGAAGAAGAAAAGGAAGGAAGAGAGGGGAAAGAAAAGAAAGTTGCAAAAGGGAGACATCCAGGAATTAATGACTTCAGGCACAGCATGATCCAGGAATCCAAGATCCATCACTGGAGTCCTCTTGCTCTTTACCTTTATTCTCTACTTTCTCAGTGTTGGCTTACACTCAGGCTGACTCTCCTTCCTCGTGCTATGGCCAAGCTAGCCATTAGCAGCTCTCAACTGACATCCCTTTCCCAGCTAACGATTCTATACTAGTCCTGAGGGTGGGAGATAGGAAGTGTGGGCAGGGGGGAGGGGTCCTTTTTTTCCCCCCATGCTAGTTCTAGGAAATACCTCAGAGAAGGCTCTGAGGAGTCCAGCTTAGGGATGGTGCCTAACCCTGAACTGCTTGTGGCTGAAGGATCACAGGTGCACTCTTGGTGCTGGGGAGCGCTTTGGGCCTCATCTGAACTTCATGAAGAACCAAAGGGAGGTAGTCTCCTGATGCTCTGCTAGATAAGGAAGGTTGTTCTTTACACTTGACCGTCCCCATCCCTGTGTGTCCTCGTGCATAGTTAAGCTCCCCAGTCTCTCCAACATCTGGTCTGGAGTCAACTTCCAGAGACTGACAATGTTAAACTCAGCAGACACCCCCAGGTTCCCAAAGCTGTCCTCAGGTTCCAGGCAGCTCCCCACATCAGCTTTGTGTCTGTTCTTAGAGAAACGGCAACAGTGCCTAAGCAGCGAGAGTCCTGACTTTCGTTCATAAGTCAGGCTTCATCCTGAGTCAAGTCCTTCTCCCTTATCTACCGGAAGGCCTGTGGCAGGCCCTGGGCAGAAAGGGGGACTCCCAGGCCCTGCAGATGTGGCTGGCATGCGTCATCGTTGTAGCCTGTGTCCTGACCGGGGTCTGCATCTGCCCAGAGGAAGGGGGCCCTTTGGACGATTTCGACAGCTTTCAAGAAATCCTCAGGCTTCTGACAGGCTAACAGCCTCTCACATGCGGCACAGGGACAGATAATGGGTGCTTGCTGCAAGGCTGACACAGGAAGAATTTCAAGGCTTGGACTTAGACCCGAGTGGCATGGACTGGGTATCAGCATGATTGCTTTATGAGATCTTTGCTATTCCTGGGTGTGATGTGGCTGGGGTAGCAAGGTAATGAACCCACAGTCCTGTGCTGCTCTGGTCTGGACACCTTGCTCCCGGTCGACTGCCAATGCCTCCAGACTCTGGAGTGGGGTGTTTCTCTGTGAACTGACGCCCAAGCCTGCAGGGAGTGGCAGTCACTGCCCCCCCCCCCATACCCTGACACCCAGCATGTGCCTTTGTCTCATTTCCATCCTGGTCCCAACCTTCAGCAGCTTTTTTTTTTTTTTTTTTTTTTTTTTTCAGGAGTAAACCAAAATGAAAGAACTTTGAACTGGATCCAAGTGGTCATTCTTGCCCATTCTCAAGCCCAGACCAGACTTTGTGGTTCAGTCAAGTTCATGGAGCTGCAAGGCTCCTGCCCAAGCTCTGAAAGTGAGTAAATAAAACTTTCAGGTGGAGTTACAGGCTCACACCAAGAAAGCTACACATGGGCTCCACTCACCCTTCTACTCAGGCTTGTAGAATGCTTTAGTAGAGTTCGGTGGCTCTCCTTGGTGGCAGACAGGCGTGGCCTTAGGGGCCTCTGTTGTTGCTGTTGAACCTGGAGTGTCTGTCCTCTCTAAGCAAGTTAGTAATCTGTATATGTAATCTCATCTAGATTTCCCAGCTGACACCCATCATCTCTGAGGTGAAGCAGGGTGCCTGCTTTATAGAATTGCCGACTACCGAGGGACCTCATGCAATCACCCTCGGAGTCTGTCCTTTGACTGGAGGGAGTTCTATGAGGTCCTCTGTGCCCCGTATACTGAGATGTCCCTCTTCACAACAGAGTCGTGGGGTGACCCAGGCGAAGTGACTTGGCTCCTCTAGACCATTCCCTGGACTTGAACTCCCTGCTTCCAAGGGCAAGAAGTGCATGAGCTCCAGCTGCGGGACCTATCCCTCTTCGAGGTCTCAAAGAAGCTGCTCATGTGGGCAGCAGGCCACAGTTCCCATTCAGACATGGCTTTCTGGGTCACTTCTAAGGTTCTTTGACTCCCCAGGTAGGATTGTTTCCCCTGTTGCATTCTAAGTACTGTAGAAAATTCTAGTTCTGGTAGACTCAAAGCAAAATCTTAAAGCCCTTAGAGAAAATCCGAGCCCCTGTACGCTGGTGCCCCCTGTTTTCCCCCCATCCAGTCAGCCCTCTGCGCTCTGCCCCATTAAGAGATGCCAGCGTGGGGTGGACCTCGTGAGAAGTAGAAGCTCTAGCTCAGCACTGTCCCCAGGTTCTGTTGTCCTTCTGCTCCATCCTGTCACTGTGTGGGCTTAATATTCTCAGGGAGGCTTCTGAGGGGCTTATTCTTGAGTCTGGTTTTTGTTTTGTTTTGTTTTGTTTTGAAGGAGTGAGAGCTCTCTCAGAGGTCCCCAGCAGACACTCTTCTTTGCCCATCCCTGGCAAGGAGAATGGGATCACCATGTTGAACTTCAATTAATCTCCCAGGGACCAATAAATGCCAAGGGGTAAGTGCCCCTGACCACTCCAGCCTTATGAGATGTTATGATTTATAAAAAATACATATTTGGTCTTCACCCATGGTTCCTGGCTCACAGCTCCCCAAACCCTTGCCATTTCTGGAAGTGTGGAGAGCCTAAAGGGGTCTCTTGTGTTATGTTAAAAAGGTGACTTTTGAGGAGATGCAACATGGGGGGTTAAGGGGGTAGGAGAAGAATAAATGAAACAAGATGGGATTGGGAGGGAGATAAACCATAAGTGACTCTTAATCTCACAAAACAAACTGAGGGTTGCTGGGGGGAGGGGGGTTGGGAGAGGGGCGGTGGGGTTATGGACATTGGGGAGGGTATGTGCTATGGTGAGTGCTGTGAAGTGTGTAAACCTGGCGATTCACACACCTGTACCCCTGGGGAAAAAAAATATATGTTTATAAAAAATAAAAAATAAATAAATAAATAAATAAAAAGGTGACTTTTGGACCACACCCAAAAATGGGGGCTGGTTGCCAGGGGAGCCAACCATGTGATCAGGAGGGTTAGAACCTTCAGTCCTACCTTATGACCTCCAGGGAGCAGGAGATGGACCGGAGATTAAATCATTTCGTCAAGGGTTGGTGATTTTCAATGAATCATGCCTATGTAATGAAGCCTACATAGGAACTCAAAAGGACAAGGTTCAGAGAGCTTCCACGTTGCCAAACACATGATTTGGGGAGAGGGACATGCCTGGAAAGGACTTGGAAGCTCCACATCTCTTCCCACATACCTTTCCCTATGCATCTCTCCCTTCTGGCTATTCCTAAATTAGATCCTTTTATCATAAACCAGTAATCTAGTAAGCAAAATGATTTTCTGTGAGCTGTTCAAGCAAATTAATCGAATCCAAAAAGGGGGTCTTGGGAACCTCTGACTTATAACCAGTCTATCACAAGCATAGGTAACCATATGGGCTTGCAACTGGCATTTGAATTGGAGGCGGGGGCTTCACACATGCACACATGTATGCAAGCATGTCAGAAGTGGGTCCAAAACTTAATTTACCTTGAACTTTAGAACATGAGTGTTCCTCAGAATATTGAATGCCAGGACAGGACAGCCCATGACAGAGCCCGTCGGGGTCCTAAAACTCCATCCCCAACTCCCTACAGAGGTGATGCTTCTATTCTTGAGACGTCCTTGTTTTGTACCTGGTAAGCCTGGAGTAGTTTTCATACACCTCCAAGAACAGCTGAACCCCAGGATATTTTAAGTCTTGATAATTCATGAGTGGAGCCAGTATCTTTTCGAAGTTCAAGTTCACCCTTTGTTGTGGCAAAAATACCTGTCACTTCTTACTGTAATATGGCAGAATGGGGAGACCTCAAGGCACCACTTTGGGTGTGCCTTCTCCTGGTAGCATAAGATATGAAGGAGTTCATTCCTGTTCCTCTAAGATTCTGGTAACATCATTAGGTCATGGATATGAACTAGATAATCCACATCCCACACTGCCTTTACCATGGAGTGGTTAAAGGGATCAGGGGTCCCTGAGATGTTCTGGAGCATTCCTTCAAGTTGTTAAGACACCATGGACAAGTAAGAATATGTTTTTTCTTTCCCTCACTAAGCATAGATTTTTCTTGGTACCATGCCTCATCAAATACCAACTCCCTGGTGGAAGTAGGTCCACCTCTGAGAAAACCTATGCAGGTCCCTACTGTGTCCAACTGTTACACCCACTACTTCTGGGGAGTTTCCAGAGCCCATATTGCTAATCAGTAGTTCTTCAAAGAGCTTCTGTAAATCTCTAATTTTTTAACAATAAAAGCTATTTTAACCTGCTTTCAGCAAATATGAGCCACAGTCCTTTCAGAGAGAAAACGTTACTCTGGTTTAGGGCTTCCTTTTCAGTCTCTCCTCCTGATCTCTGGGTGGTTAGAAATTGCCGGAATCAAAGCCCTCTGGATTCATCTGCTGGTCCAGGTAGAAAAAACCCAGGTGAGAGCAGAAGGGTGATGCTTGGCTCCGTGTGGCCTCTCTCCCCTCTACCTACCACATCTGGGAAGGAAGGACCACTTCATACCTACACACTGCCTTTGGAGGGTGCTACATTTTGTAAGGGCTGGATTTAAAAATCAGACATCTGGTAGCTGGAAGAACCAGGATTCAAACCTAGGTCTCGCTCCAAAACCGTTTTCACTTTGCCACAATTATATGTTGTTGATATGTCTGTCCACTTAGAAAACCCAAGAGAATCAATTAAAAACCTATCAGAGGGGCACCTGGGTGGCTCAGTGGGTTAAGCCTCTGCCTTCAGCTCAGGTCATGATCTCAGGGTCCTGGGATCAGACCCAAATCAGGCTCTCTGCTCCTTCCCTCTCCTTCTCTGCCTGCCTCTCTGCCTACTTGTGATCTCTGTCAAGTAAGTAAATAAAATCTTTAAAATAAAAAATCTATCAGAGCCACAAAGGCAGCTCAGTAAGTTGACTGCTTTTAAAATAACTTTAACCATTTCAGACAATATAATGAAATAATTTGCTACTTAAGGTACCCACTAAAATCAGGGTGACTCCTTCTCTGGGCTATGTTTCTAGAGAGAATCAAAATAAACCAGTAACAGGGATGCCTGGGTGGCTCAGTCGGCTCAGGTTATGATCCCAGTGTCCTGGGATTGAGCCCAGCATCCAGCTCCTTGCTCAGTGGGAAGCCTGCTTCTCCCTCTGCCTGCCGCTCCCCTGCTTGTGCTCTCTCACTCTCTGACAAATAAATAAATAAATAAATAAATAAATAAAATCTTTAAAAAAGAGAGAGAGAGAGAGAGAAAGAAACCAGTAACAGTGGCTGGCCCTCGGGAGGAAAAAAACTAAGTGACTGGAAATGGGAGTAGGAGGAAGACTTACACCTCACTAGTCAACATTTGATTGTTTTGCCATATGTACATGTTGTCTATTGAAAATCAAAATTCTGTGGGATTAATAAGCAGTGAGGCAAAAAGTTCAGGATATCGGGGCACCTGGTTGGCTTAGTCCAAGGAGTATGCAACTCTGAATCTCAGAGTCCTAGGTTCGAGCCCCACCTTAAATGTAGAGATTACCAAAAAAAATAAAATAAATATTTAAAAAAATTTTTTAGAAAGTTCCGGATATTAACAGGACATGAAACATCAAGACATTAGAACAAGTCTCAATCATTTTCAACCTAAAATAATATTAAACAACACTCAAATGCTATCGGGTAGCATTTCAACCCCCTTAATGAAATTCACTGTTTTTTTTAAATATCTAAGAAGATAGAAACCTCTTCTCCTGTGTTTTAGGGATAGATTAACAAAGGTTTTACTGTTACCTGTAGGATAGTTTGCTCTGGGGGATAGTTTATTACTCCTGTTACTAGTTTACTCTGGGTAAAATGACTGTCAGGTTATAATTACCTCTGTCTTACCCCTATTATCTCTGTATCACAAGGTTCAAGGTGTATATCTCTTTTTTTTTTTTTTTAAGAAAAGCTGTTAAACAATAAGATAATATTAATTTGGGGCAGAAAGAGTTCTTGCAGTAAAACCTTGTGAGCATGTAGGTACTTTATTCTTTCCAATTATTAAAGTTCTCTCTTGCAAAAGGTACACATAGATCCTGGACATCCCGAGTGCTTTTAAAGAGAAGAGTTTGTAGTCACAGTTTGCCAATCCTACGTGATTTTCCAAGGAAGGAAAAACTATTCATTGTAACATAGAAGGTGGCTTCTGTTATACAGAAGGAAACTGACCAAGCGTCCCCTGGAATAGATAATATGTACATCAGCAACTAAAATATAAAAGACCAAGAAATCATTTTAAGAACTGCGCAGACTGGGGTGGGAAAACACCAGAAAGAAAAAAATCTGACTGTCATAAAATAGGGCCTTGAATAAATGGAGGGACTTACAGAAAGTAATGGCAAAGGGGCGCCTGGGTGGCTCAGTAGGTTAAAGCCTCTGCCTTCACTCGGGTCATGATCCCAGGGACCTGGGATCGAGCCCCACATCGGGCTCTCTGCTCAGCAGGGAGCCTGCTTCCTCCTCTCTCTCTGCCTGCCTCTCTGCCTACTTGTGATCTCTGTCTGTCAAATAAATAAATAAATAAATAAATAACAGTAATGGCAAAGACCTCAGACCCCAGTATCACAGGCACCTGCTGAGCTTATGAACTGCTCATTTGTAAAAATGAGGGGGTTCCTAGTACCCTCTACAGCAAGGAACAGAAAGGGGACAGAGAGGGGACACTGTTACCTATGATGTAGTCTGTGGTGTGCTAGGCTTCACAGAGGCTAAAGATGCCAGCATTTTCTGCAATAAATGGAGCAGAAGCCTGGACAAGTTGGGCCTAAACCTGGAACAAGCTGTATTTTCTTCCTTTTTTTTTTTTTAATATTTTATTTATTTATTTGACAGAGAGATTACAAGTAGGCAGAAAGGCAGGCAGAGAGAGAGAGAGAGGGGGAAGCAGGCTCCCTGCTGAGCAGAGAGCCCGATGTGGGGCTTGATCCCAGGACCCCAAGATCATGACCTGAGCCGAAGGCAGAGGCTTAACCCACTGAGCCACCCAGGCACCCCAAGCTGTATTTTCTAGCAGATTCTTCATACTTGCCCAATGTCCACAGTCTCACCTGATGCATGGCTGACATATTAGTCAGGTTCTCTAGAGAAACAGAACAAGATATACAAAAAAAGAGAGAGAAATTTATTTTAAGGAATTGGCTCATGTAACTGTGGGGGCAGGCAAGTCAGAAACCCACAGGGCAGGCCAGCAGACTGGAAACTCAGGCAAGGTTTCTGGAGGCAGAGCTCATTCTTCCCAGGAAAACCTAGGCTTTGCATTTGCAGCCTTCAACTGATTGGATGAAACCCACTCATACCAGCGAGGAGAATCTGCTTTACTTAATAGATGTTAATGACATCCACAAATACCTTCACGGCAACATCTAGACTAGTGTTTGACTGAACAATTGGGCACCACAGCCCAGTCAGGTTGACACAGAAAGTAGTCATCACAGCCTCTTCCCAATACAAGTGGGTCTCCTGGACCCACCACTCAGCCATCATCTCATTCAAATTATGACATCATCAATTTAAGATACATCCTGGTTTACGGGCATCTGGGTAGCTCAGTTGGTTAAGCATCTGATTCTTGATTTCGGCTCAGGTCATGATCTTGGGGTCCTGGGATCAAGCCCTACATCGGGCTTGCGGTTGGCTGGGAGTCTGCTTGAGATTATCTCCCTCTCCCTCCGCCCCTCGCCACCCAGCTCTCTCTCTCTCTCTCTCTCTCTATCTATCTTAAAAAAAAAGTAGATCCTGATCTCAGAAATGTTAAAAAGTGAAAAAAATGTGCATCTCAGAATTGATGAAAAATACATATGTGCATGTGAATGATATATACATAGAAAAAAACAGAACATATTACATTTAGGTATCCTAATTATGAATAGCTTATTTTTCGCCTTCGTAATTTTTCTGTGTTTTCTAAATTGTGTATGTTGGACATGCGACATTTGAATAATTAGAGAAAACAATACATACTATATTACCCACCCCTCCAACTCTTCTAATCCTTCTCTCTCATATGCCCTGCTCCATTGTCATCAGGTTCTTTGCCCAGCCCCCAATCTCAGGCCTTGCTGAGCGAATGGGAGCCTGAGGGAAAAGGAAACTGGCTTTGGTGCAAGCAAACTTATCAGTGATGTTTTCAATATCTAATGCCTTGCTTATTCCACTTCCCCCTGAGAGACTGTCATTTTTTTTTAAGATTTTATTTATTTATTTGACAGAGAGAGATCACAAGTAGGCAGAGAGAGAGGGAGGAAGCAGGCTCCCTGCCGAGCAAAGAGCCGAACACGCGGCGGGGGGGGGGGCACCCAGGACCCTGAGATCATGACCTACCCAAAGGCAGAGGCTTTAACCCACTGAGACACCCAGGCACCCCAAGAGACTGTCATGTTTGACAATTTCTTTTGACCAGGGGATCATCTCAAATAAATTTTAATTAAATTCCACTGAAGTGAGATCATAGTAAATTCTCTTTTGGTATAAATTAAATATTTAAACTGAAAATTATGTGAGTTTTAATACACTACTTCACAATTTTTCAATGATTTTAATGTTCTAGAAAAAATAACACTGAAAAATATATTTTAAAATATGTATGGGGCACGTGCGCCTTTTCCTTCTGCCTTGTGAGCAAAGAGTCTCTTAGGATCTGGATAGTGAAAAGAAGCCTGGGCAGACACCATCTCCACAGCCATGGGCAGAATATTATAGCAAGATATACACAGGTCTTTGGCTTTATTTGATAAAGTTTTATACAGAAGAGAGAAGATAAGGTATCTTTTCTTTAAGAGCTTTTTATCAAGAATTTGGTTGGGAGTGGGAAGAAGGGGTTGTTAAAGGATAAACTGAAATTTTCTGCAATATTAAGCTGGTGCTTTGGGGCTCCTGGGTGGCTCAGTCACTGGGCGTCTGCCTTCGGCTCAGGTCATGATCCCGGGGTCCTGGAATAGAGCCCCGCACTGGGCTCCCTGCTGGGCAGGAACCCTGCTTCTCTCTCTCCTACTCCCCCTACATGTGTTCCCTCTCTTGCTGTGTCTCTCTCTGTCAAATAAATAAAATCTTTTTTAAAAAATCTGGTGCTTAATAAGAATAAATAATTATTTAAAAATTTCTAATGTTTAAAAAAAAAACAATTGTTGATATTTTGTCCAAGACACATTTTTTGCATTACTTTGGGTATATTAAAATATTACACTAAATATTACTTGATTACTGAGATTTTCAGTGTCCCCTTCAATTCTGCACCTAAGGCTAATACCTCACTCACTTTACCCTAGTCCTGGATCTTTTTACATTTTTTTCCTGTCTCACTAACAAAGTTCATTTTTTATAAAACTGTTTTGTAAAATGGTTTGCGTACATGTGTACATTTATCAGCCTCCCTTCCCATACTGTGGGTGTCCTGAACAGAGAGATGGGTTTATTTACCATTGTATCTCTGTGTCCTACCCCATACAGATGCTGGCATGTGGGTAAGCTTCCCTGTCGCTAATGGTAGAACAAGAAGAAGGAAAACAGCTAATGATAATGGCTAACATTCTAATATTGACTGAGCACTTATTGTGTGCCAGGCATTGGGTTAAACATTTTACTTATTTAATCTAACAGCTCAATAATAAAAATAATATTTATGCCCATTTTACAGGTAAGGAAATTGAGGCACACCGAGGTGAGTGAATTGTAATGCATGAGACAGATTATGGCAGAACTTAGGTCAGCTCCGCTTGGGTTCCTAAAACATTTTTTGCCTTAAGGGTTTCTCTTTGGGGCCTGAGAGAAATTCGATGAGAAGGAGGAAGGGGGAATGTGGGTAAAGAAAAGAAACAGATGTCATAGGAGAACCAAATTATCGCACTTTCACATCAGTTATCTGCTCATGCTTTACAACAACACTAGGCATCATTAACCTCACTTTCCAGATAAGAAAGGGGACTGAGAGAAGCTCAAGGAAAGCATTCAGTTCCTTCTGCTGGCCGGCCACCTGCGGGTGGTGGAGGTGGGGTGGCATGATAGCTAGGGTGGGCGGGCTATCGGGCAGGCCAGCTGTATCCCCACAACCACCTGCCTGGAAAACTCACGGCAGCTTCCTCTGTAAACTTTGTCTACTGAGTAGAGGCAGCATCTCCGCCTAATGGGCAAGTCTCCCTCCTTCTGCCCCATCTAGAGTTGGGCGTCCCCTCCTCTGGGACTACATGTGGCAGGAAGAGACTTGATAAGGACCAAAGCTGATGTCAATAGCCTTACAGAGCAGCCCTTGTCTCACGTACTTCAACCGATCTGTTCCCCGCCACGTTTCCTGCCTTATGGGGAAACCCCCTAAAGCACACTGTTGTAAAAGGCGAGACTCAGAACACTGAGACACAAAATCTAAAACAACCAAGAAATAAAAATAAGACTTTGAGAAAACATTGAAATGCATAGGACTTCTCGAGGAGAAAGAAATTCAGGCATGTTCTGCAGAAGAACTTAATGATGGGAAAGGTTTCGGTCATGCATATGCACAGATGATTTCTGGAGAGGACTAAACGTCTAGGGAGGGAGAAAATGTCCCTTCCTTTTTACAGTGCTTGAAAAAAATTTTAACCACATGCCTATATAACTTCTTCAATTCAAGAAAACTATTATTTTTAAGTGGCTTCCCAGCAGTGACAGGCTGATGTCACCATTGTGCTGTGGCTCACCTCCAGACCTTCCTGGAGTGGAGGGCAGGGAGCCCAAACTGTCCTTCCAGCTAGCAGACAGCTCGGTGTATGACACATCAGGTGCGGGTCACATATCCTGCATTCTATATGCACCTCCAAATTAGGCAGCTAATTATTCCAAGGACTCAAAGTCATGTTTAAAATTTGAGTCAGCTGAAGTGAAATGAGATGAGTAATTTGCTTCTGGAACGTGGAGCACACAACCCAGACAGATGCAGCTTCCTTGAGAACCAGAACACCACCCTCTCGGGAACCCCAGGCTAGGGTTGGTGGTCATGACTCTGCCATGACCTGGGGAAGAACGGAGGCTGTGAGTCCAGCCCCCCCTGTCACCCTCAGGTCAAGATGGGTCCTGACTAAGGCTCAAGGGCCCGGTGGGGATCACACAACCCCAAGGGTCCTAGAGGCAAGTTGGAGGAAGGGCAGAGCAAAGACGGAAGGCTCAGACAATACAGGAGTGTCTAGCCCCCAGGAAGCGAAAACAGGTGCAGCAGCCCACAATCTTCCATAGGAAATGCCCCCAGTCTGAGTAAGACAGCTGTTGAAAAGGCCAGCGACAAGAATGGAAGCAGCGGGAGCTGTGAGGGTCTGTAACGGGGCTAAAAGGGAGGATCCAGGTAAATTCTGGAGAAGGTCTCTCTCTTCAGGAGTTTACACCCCAGAGAGAGTCTAGTGTGAAAGCAAGGGAGCTGGGGGTGGCGTGGAGGTACTGGCATTATGGACACCTGTCTTTTCTCCTTTGAGGAGAGTCTGTCCTTCCAGGCCCCTTGATCTAGAGTAGCCAGGCAAGGTCTTCTCCAGGCTCCACCGGCCTGCCTCCTCTCTCCAGACTCCGTCACCAGAAAACCTCTGGCTTTCTGAATAAACAACTCAATCCTACCTCGGGGTCCCAGATTAGAAAATAAGATTACTTCCCTGAGGCCAACTGTGGAGCCCCCAGTTGGCTTCTCTGCCCTTCCCAGTTCATGTGAGGGCAGTCTCCTGGCTCAGATTTACCCACCCGCACACGCGCTCCCACGTCTTAGAGACTTAGAAATACACGAGCATTTAAAAACGCAAAAAGGAAAACCGAATCAGTGGTCTAAGCTTCTACCATAGAAAATTTCCAAATTGCCATCTACTTGTAGTCACCCCCCGTTACTTCTCTAGGACTGAGATAAGGACCTAAAAGATGACATCCCAGAACTGTAGAGCAGGAGAGAAGCGGAGGGCAGCCCGGGGCTATGGCGGGAGGCTTCCGAGGCCAGGCTTCGGCATTGAATTTACTGATTCTAATTCTAGCCCTGCCACTACCCGTTCAGTGGTTCTCAAAGTTGAGCAGGTACCAGGATCACTCGGAGCTCTTTTAACAACGCACATTGCTGGGCCCCATCCCCAGAGTTTCGTATTATTCAGATCTGGGTTGGGGCCCAACCATCTACGGTTCTACCAAAGTATCAATTAGATGGTAATGATGCCGCTGCTGGTCCGGGAACCACACCTAAAGCCACACTCTAGCTGTGCGCTCAGCCGTCCCCCATGCATATTCTGGCTAACAACCGTAGTGTTTGGTGGGCCCGGGGGTATACTCGAGACCTGGCAGACGAAGCCCTTCTTTGGGTCCGCGGCACGCAGGTGCCACCTGCTCTCGTCGTCGGAGGGGTGGGGAGGAGTCATTTGCCCAAGACCACCCCGCCAGTGAGAAGCAAACTTGGGACGCAGCCCCGGGGCTTCTCACCCGCCGGCCGCCTTCCTCCCCTC
This sequence comes from Lontra canadensis, assembly GCF_010015895.1. NCBI lineage: Eukaryota > Metazoa > Chordata > Mammalia > Carnivora > Mustelidae > Lontra > Lontra canadensis. Next base: position 3,398,889 of record NW_022631053.1, read on the forward strand.
CAGCGCCGCTGCCCTGCGGCTCCGAGCGCTCTAAGCCCACGCGCCGCCCGCCGCGGTTCCCTGCGCACGCTGCTCCGCGCCGCCCGCGGCTGGGCTTAAAAGCTCTCGTCTTTGGGGTGACGACGTCGCTCCAATCTCCTTCGGCGCGGAGAGCCTGGCTGCCCAGACTGCACCCCGGGTGGGCTGAGATCTGGAGAAGCTGGAGAAGCCCGGCTCCTAGCCGCGGTGGGGTGGGGGATGCCTGGGGCCAGGGGCGCCCTCCGCGCGGCCACCAGCCTCCCGGCGGCCCTAGGCGTAGTCCGGCGTTCCGCCGCGGGCCGCAGCGCTCGGGGGCGCGCCGGGTGGCCGCCCGCACCTCGCCGGGGAGGGGCGCGAAGGGCGCGCCCCAGTGGCTGTGCAGGGCCCGCCCCGGCCCCGCCCTCGCCCTCCAGGACGTCCCGTCGGGAAACCCGCGAGCCGCGCGGCCGAGCGGCTGCGGCTCTGTCTTGGCGCGACAGGTAAGTGGCCGAAGCAGCCGGCGACCCTCGCAGGCCCCCTCGACCGACCTCCCCCCGCCCCGGGCCTGGAACGCAGAGCTCTCTCGCTTCTCGGGACTTCCCCCCACTGGAGCTCGCGTCTGCCAGGTCTTTGCTCCCCACCTCACTCCTCCGCCGACCTTCTCCTCTTCCACTTCCTCCTCACCACCCCCCGTAGTGAAATGAAGGGGTTGGGCCAGACTGCTCCTAATCTGTCGTGGTGGCCTCTAGCTCCTCCCTCGGTAGGACCCCCGCCCCCTCCATCTTTGAAGATGAATGAAGGACTCAGACCTCTGGGACTTGGAGGGGTGGGTAGGAGAGGGACAAGCCGTAGCCATCCCTCCAGGGTTCTACAGCCTTTTCCCTTTACCCATCCGTGCTCCCACATCCCTTCTGTTCCCCGTCTTCCCAGATTGGGCCACCCCTTGTGCTGCGTACAGGAAATCTTTCATAGAGATATCCTCCTGCCAGTGCCACGTTGCTCCTGAGTAGAGGTGGGGTCTCAGATGACCTCTCTCTGGTGTCGTGGGCCTTTTGGGAGTGGGAGCTGTGTGGCATTGTGGGAAGGCAGTCTCATGGGTGTTCATGACTGTGACTGTCACCAACTTCCCGATTTCCCCGTCACTTGTTCTGACAAGCCCCAGGCTAACTGAAAGGAGAAAACGTTCGTTACTTGCCCCCAGAGCAAGTCATCCCAGACTCTGACTTCTGCAGAGGGTAGGACAGGGCTCTTCTGTGTGTATGGCTGAATGGGGGCTCAGTTTATCCGCAGAACTTAAAACGGACCCTCTCTATTGGCTGACGCCCATTGCAACAGCCCCAGTAAGGGTTTTAACACTGTTCCTCCGGACCCCACAAATGCAGTTTACAGGCACTGGATGAGGTTAGCAACTCTAGACCACTAAAGAGATGTGTAGGCTTCTGCTCGTTTTACCAAAGAGGCTCTTTTCACCTCTCCAACACATGAGCCCCATCCCTACCCATCAGAGGAAGGGTAAAAAGGATGAGACAGACAAATTCACGGACAAGGTAAGGTGAGGGGTTTGAAATATACTTTGGTTCCTATTATCCTGCAGAAGTCAGTATCACGGCACGCAGAAAACTACTTCCGGGGGCATCGGGACGGAAAGGGCGGGACTGTCAAAGAAAAGAGGGAGTCTGGAGCCAGTAGAACCATGAAGGAAACCCTGGCTGCCCCAAATGGCCTTGTCCTTGGTGATCACTGCCCGCAGTCGGCAGGACAGCTCATACCCACCCAGAGCAGCATGGAATAACTCACGCCTGGAAAGGGGAGGTGCTGATGCATGTTGGATTCCCTCTGAGATCAGAAACATCTTAGCCCAAGTTCAGGTGTCCCGTTCAGGACCATAGGCTTAGTCCCCGTAGCCATTGCCTAGAACAGACGTCAGGAATAGGAGGGGTAGCTAACCCTAGGAACTTGGGAGGCAGTTGGGTATCATAAATCCAGGCAGCTGACTTAGCTCTGTCTCTAATTTAGCTGTCTAACCTTGGCCAAATCACATAAACATTCCCTGGGTGGGGAGCAGATGAGAAGGTATCCATGAAAATGCTTTGGCAAAGCTCCAAGCAACAGACAAGAGGCAGCGTGGTGTCATGGTTAAGACAGTGGGCTTTGGACAGACCTGGGACTGAGTGCAAATCCGACCTTTGCTGCTTCCGTGCTATGTGACCTTGATTAAGTTGCTTAACCTCCCTGTGCTTCGGTTTCCTTACCTGTAGAATGGAAAAGATAATGGTCACTTGACTTGCCAGGGTGAATAGTGATATCAAGCGTGGTGGTGGTATTACCCCAAGCCTCCTCCGGCTCACACAGACCTCCCCAGCTCTGGAAGTGAAGCTGAGGGTCAGAGGCCGTGTCTGTATACCAGAGGGAGCCAGCAAGGGGCCGTGCCAGAAACATGCGGGTGAACTTGGTCCTTCACAGGGCATTCTGTCCCACTCTGGGAAAGCCCAAAATGTCTGCTCTCATTCAATGAGAATGAGAGTGAGGGTTTGAATAAATGAGAGGTCAAGTGCAGGGCAGTGCCTGTCTCTGTGTCGAGCTCAATGCTGTAATTGTGCTGTGTAAAAAGGCTCACACAGTGAACAAGGTTGGGTTCAGTCTGGGGAGAAAGAGGATGGTTAGAAGACTCTTTTGTGGCACCTGAGATCCCCGTGGGGCCAGGTTATTCTCCTGTATTCCATGCAACCTGGTCCTGAGCCCTAGGTAGGTTTGAAGGAAGGAAGAAACCCAATCCTCATCCTCAGCTCTACCTCTAACAGAGAACAAAGGACAGATGGACCAAGGCTGTGGAATAGCAGGCCCAAATTCCTCAGGGCTGTAGGATGCTGTGGGGCTGAGAAGGCTCGGTGGGTTGGTCGGGAAAATCATTCTGGAGGCCAAAGATGGAGGATGAGGAAATTTAAAGACAGGGAAGGAGAAGGCGAACAGGATCTAGGTAATCTGAGTCTAGACCTGTTGGTTCTCCCTCTCTCACAAAATCTAGTGGGGAAGTCCCACACAGAGGGGAAGTGTGGGGGATGAAACTTAGTAACAAATATACAGGGGGATCCAGAGGACAGGACCATGCACCTTAGTCTAAGAAGGCTTCTTGGAGGAGGGGAGAAGTCTGAGGAAGAATTTGAAAGAGAAAACAACACTGCTTGTTTAGCAAGAATATAAGGGAAAGGTGGTAAGGAGGAAAAGGTAAGGCAGGGAGGGTGAGTGACAACCAGAAGTCCGTTGCTTAGGCCAGTGTTCTGCTACAGATCAAATACAGACCCGCTCAGATTGTGGAAGGGAGAGGGGCAGGAGGCAGAGGAGGCTGGCAGGCAGCTTCTGCTGGGCCTCCAGATGTGGGAGATAAGGATGCGGTCTGGGATGACGGTTTTGAGAGAGAGGAAGAGGAGGATCCAGGAGGCAGGGAATGAATCAGCAGGACCCGGGAGTGGGCGTGGAGTGAACCTGACCTTGAGAAGGCACTGAAAACTACCCCGAGGTGCCTGGGAGTGGGGCAGGGGCTTTTTCAAGGATTTCCGGGCTGGGGGCGGGGGCGCGGGAGCGGGGAATTGGGAATACCCACCAATTTAGGGGCGGGGTGGAGACCCTAAGCTCGGGGGCTTGGCAAGTTGAGTGTAGCTGTCCTACCGCGGGGAGCAAACTGTGGGATGAGGAGAGAAGTTCTGCCCTACCCCCTCACCACCCCCTCCTCAAATCTGGGGCCCTGCCTTCAGGAATACCGTTGGGGCCACCCCTCCCCCCTTCCGTTCTCCCCCTCCCCCACTTGGGCACGGAGGAGCCAGCAGTCTCTGAGCCTTCCTTTGGAGAACAGTTGCACATCCCTGCCACACCCGACCCAACGGGTCTGGCGGTCCTCCAGTGAAAAACCTGTGAGCTGCTGAACTTTGTTTGGTCCCGTATTATTTTGATTTTCAGTGGTCTTTGCGGACTTGGAATAAATGACCAAACCTTCATTGAGCACCGACTACATGCCAAGCACTGTTCTAGGTGTACCTTGTGAGCAAATTTGGGCTGCGTTTTTCAATGGAATATCTGTGTTTGGGTAACTTTGGCTTAAAATGTTATGCAAACGTAAAATGAACCTAGATACCAAGGTGCAGGGGGTGGGGGGAGTGGAGAACTGGAGAGACTAGCTACAGAAATAACTTTCAGTACATCTTTCTGGGGAAATAGGCCACAGTCCTGCTGCCTGAATCTTGAGGAAAAGTTGAAATGTCTTGAAGGTGTAATTAAGGGGAAAGTGAAAACCTCCCAGCATTCTGTAATCAAAAGGGTGAGAGGGTGGGAGGAGGGGTTTGCAGGAGAGAACTCACTAAGCTTAAGAACAGAGGAAGTGAAATGAGTGTTGTGTTTGATGGAGAAGTGCTGGTGACAGAAAGAATCCTCTGGCCCCAAAGGGCCTCTCCGTGCCTCCCCTCCTTCCCCATACTGGTTGCTTGAAATTGACCTGCCCCCTCCCCAGCATGATGTCTAGCTCCACACACCTGCGCCCTCGGTGAGATCGGTCTGACAGTCATCACTTTTTTGAAGAACCTGTAATTGAGCTGTAGTCTGAGTAACTTGAGCAAACATCCCCGTGGTGTCGGCTGCTTACTTCCTGGCTGCCACGTCTCCCGGAGGTGAGCGGCTTAGCAGATAAACAGAAACTTTGTTACAAAAAGGCCACCTGGCTGGCAAGGGCGTGTTCTGGGGTGGCTGACTCGGGTTGTCACAGAAGCTGAAACTTTGCCTGGGACTTACAATTTTGTCATTGTTAAAGCATTTGTCGTCCTATGTAGGCCCTGGGGAAGGGCAGGCGCCAGGGAGGGGCGGGGCACGTTTAAGAGTGGCATGGTGGGTTGTGGGGAGACTGGGGAAAACAGCCTGGCCCCAGGCTCACAGGAGCCTAACCCAGTCCCCACCCACCCAGGTGACCTCCAAGAGGGAGGTAAGAATATGAGAAGAGAGCAGTGGACTGGGAATTGGGAGACTGGCATCTGCTTCTGGGAGCCACAAGCTGTGTGATACTAGGGAAGTCACCTAACCCCTCTGGCCTGTCCTGTAAGAGGAGGGCGCTGGACTCATGGACAGACCCAGTCAAAGGGGCCCACCGAGGGTATGACAACAGAGTGTCACGGAACTCAAATGCTTGCTGCTCTAAGTGCATTCAAAATATCATCTAGTGAAGCCGGCGTTTACCCCTGTAGCTTGGAATAGGTCATTTGAACCGCTTGGGCTTCCTCTCCTTGAACAAGCATTTATGGAATATCTACTCCCTGAAAAACCCGGGCTAGACTTTGCAAGTGACAAAACGGGTAAAACACCCTGCCTCTCTGGCCAGGCGCTCACAAAGGGGTGAGAGACAACAGACTCCTTTAAACCCGAGGAGGGCAGTGAGGAGCCCAGTGTGGAAGCACTGGGACAGGAGGGACAGGAGGGTGGAGGGAGGAATTCTGGGAGATCTGAAGGGGCTTCTTGGAGGAGGCTATGATGTAAAAAGGAGGGATGGCACTGGGTCACTGACTTTCAAACTTCTGTGACTGGGCCGAAATAAGAAAGACCTTTTACAGCAAGACGTGGTGTCCGCTCACCTACAAGGGTATCCCAAAAGTCTTAGGGTGCTTTTACACTTGACTCACATCAGAGGTATGAATTCTACAATCAGACAGAAAAGCATCATTTGAAAATGTAGGAATTTAGATTTCTTTCACTTTTATTGAGTTTTAGGAATTTTATTTTACTTTATTTTTAAAGATTTTTATTCATTTATTTGACAGAGAGAGACACAGCGAGAGAGGGAACATAAGCAGGGGGAGTGGGAGAGGGAGATGCAGGCTTCCCACCAAGCAGGGAGCCATAGAGGGAGCTCGATCCCAGGACCCTGTGATCATGACCTAATCTGAAGGCAGATGCAATAATGACTGGGCCACCTAGGCGCCCCAGTTTTATGAATTTTAAACAACAAAATTTTCCTTTTCATTTTGTATCAGGACACGTTTATCATCTCTAATGGGCAGAGACAAGCATAAAATAAAAATTTGTTCGTCAAAATTCATAAAAATCAGGTAAAAGAAATTTTTATAAAACTTTCAAACGACGTTCTTGAGTCTATAGTGTTTACACTTCTGAAGTTATTAACGCTTAAAACTGCTAAGACTTTTGGTACACTCTACATAAGTATATGTAATAACTGATATGAAATTTTAAAAAAACAACACCCATATTGCATGCAATCCACTTTGGTATTTTCTTTTTTGTTCTATTCTATTCTGATCTTTTTTTTTTTTTTAAGATATTATTTATTTATTTAAGAAAGGGAGAGCGTGGGCATGGGCAAGAGCCAGGGGAGGGGCAGAGGGAGAGAGAGAAGCAGGCTCCCTGTTGAGCCGGGAGCCCCGATGCTGGGCTAAATCCCAGGACCCCATGACCTAAGCTGTAGGCAGACACTTAACCAACGGAACCACCCACGTACCCCTCTATTCTCATCTTTTAAAGAATATTTTCATGCTGATTTGCAATACTTTAAATTTAGTCCACAATCCTACAGTGAGTTGTAATCAGTGGTTTGATAGACCCTGGGGCTGGGTGAAACCTCAGTGACAGAAAGTAAGCTTGTGTTCTGGCTAGTGAGGCCAGAGGGGCAGGTCCCATTTGTTCAATCTAAGCAAGATTCCTGGAGGAAGAGGATTTCTGGCATCATCTCGGTACTGAAGCAAGATGGTTCATGTGTGGCAATCCCAAGCATGGCTGGAGGAAAAAGCATTGGGAATTCCCCTCAGCAGTAGCAGGAGGGAAATGAGTGGGTGAGGGCTATGGACATGTTTGCCAGTGGTCCTGGAGGCCAGGTGTGGGAGCTCAAATGTGAGGGAGCTGTACAAGACACTGCGGGGAGAATCCTTTGAAGCTGACCAAGTACTACATACAACAGGGACTACTCCTTGACCAGGCTGGTGGAGGGCTGACTCCCCACTCTTGCTAACCACACTTCTGGGAATCTCCCATGCAGACACCAGAAATCCTGAAACCCAAAGTCTTCTGGCTTCCATCCGATTATGTGTCCCTTCTCCTGGGCTCTTTCCTATTGCCCACATGCTGAGCAAACAGAGACCTCGTTCCTTACCGCCACGGCTAATCACAGGTGTCTCATTTCATTTCAGGATGTGGTTAGTACCTTGAGGAACTGCAGTCTCCAGAGAGCAAGGCTTAGACAGGCAGGCTGGATTGAGAGAGCAGAAGTCTGGGAATGATTCAATTTAACCCCAGGTCTCTTTGTCCAGGGGAAATAAAAGGAGCAGAGGTGAACCCCACTGCAAAGGACCACGAGACAATGCCCGGACAAGGGAATTGGAGTGATCCGGGTGATTCTAAGTGAAATCAATCAGGGAAGACTTCTTGGAGGAGGTGAGTCACAAACACTTGGCAGCAGCTGGTAACTAAGCTCTTACCAGGTCTTTGTTTCTGACTGTGCTCCCTCTTTCTTGCTGGAATGGGAGGGTAGACAGAATGTATCAAGGAAGGTACAGCCTGCAGGATGGTTCAACATTGTCATGGCAAACATCCCCCACTTTTCAGGCTCTGTTATTTGTGCTTAGCTGGGGCAGTTCCAGAATTGAGGAGGTGTCTAGCTCAACCTCTTGTGCTGGCCCAGCATAGCTCAACCTCTAGGGCAAAAATCTGTCTCTCCACTGTATCCTCATTCCCTCCTTGAAGGCTTCTTCCAACCCAAAGAGATCTACCTCTTTCAACTTAGCACTTCCCATCTGTGCTATTATTAAGTTTTAATTTTATTAATTCTTGAGGAAGTAATGTCATCAGGGTTCAAAGTGCAAAAGGGTGTTCAGTGAGAGCTCTTTTTCCTGCTCCTACCTTCTCCTTGGACAGGTGCCACCTGGACCCAGCACTAGCAGTTCTTATTCTCCAACTAGATTTTAAAATCTCTTGGGAAAAGGAATTCTCTCCTATTGCTCCCTGTCCCTCTGTGTCCCAGCTGTTCTCCCACCCCATCACCCAAGGGACTTTTTCTAGCCCCATATCCTCCCTCCTGATCCACACCGCTACTATCTTGGGTCAGGCACCCCCCCAAACCCCTCTCCATTAGCCATCCAGTTGCCAGTCCGATCCATCTCCTAGACACCCTCCACCAGCTGGCCTACTGTCTTCCTGTAATGCTGGTCTCTGGCTAAGCTTTTGTTGCTCCCATACCTCAGGTCAAGGCAAACTCCTTGTCATGATGACCCAGTTGCAGCCACCTCTCCAGGCCCATCCTCAGTGATTCCTGTCTTCATGCTCCCACCATACCAAACCACTGGCAGTTCTCTGCTTGGCCGTGCTATCTCCTGCCTCTAGACCTTAGTCTGTGCCATTCCCTCTGCCTGAAATGCACTCACCTTGCCTGGCCAGCTCCTTCCTGTGGGTGAGTGCTCAGGCCAAGCTCCTCCCACCGAGGGACTTCTTCACTGCCAACACTCTTCTGCACTTGCTGAGTTTCCTGTGTCCTCTCTTCCTGGGCATCAAGGCTGCCTGTCTCCCTAGGTGATTTCCATTTAAAAATCTGACTTCCCTGGGGCACCTGGGTGACTCAGTCATCAGGCGTCTGCCTTTGGCTCAGGTCATGATCCCAGGGTCCTGGGATTCAGCCCCACACCGGGATCCCTGCTCCGCAGGAAGCCTGCTTCTCCCTCTCCCACTCCCCCTGCTTGTGTTCCCTCTCTCACTGTCTCTCTCTGTCAAATGGATAAAGAAAATCTTAAATAAATAAATAAAATATGACTTCTCAGGTCAACTATACTTCAATTGAAAAAAAATCTGACTTTTCCAATTGAGTCTATGGACTTGCTCATCTCTGTCTCCCCCGTTGTGATGAGGAAAACAAGTTTTGAGAAAGACAACTTTGTTCTTCGGAGTTGCTGCCTTGGCATTTTATCGAGTATGATTACCCTACTCACATCTAGAGTCTGGACGTTTCAATAAGGACTTGAGTTTAGAACACCTGCCAAAAGTTCCCACTTCACTTTTAGTGGGGCACCTTTTTAAAATAATCACTTAGGAGTTAAGCCCAAGCAAAGTTACTGACCTCTGTCCCAATCACCTTTGAGTATAGGTGCTCTCTGTGTCTCCCGCTTGCAGGTGGCCCCAAACTGAGGACGGCCTTTCCCCCTGGCTCATTGCGCCCCCTCCCTTCTGGGATCGGTAAGTACAAATCAATCTTTTTTTTTTTTTTTTAAGATTTTATTATTTATTTATTTGACAGAGAGAGAGATCACAAGTAGACAGAGAGACAGTCAGAGAGAGAGGGGGAAGCAGGCTCCCTGCTGAGCAGAGAGTCCGATGCGGAGCCCGATCCCAGGACCCTGGGATCATGACCTGAGCTGAAAGCAGAGGCTTTAACCCACTGAGCCACCCAGGGGCCCCAAGTACAAATCAATCTTGTACCTCTGCTTCTTCCTTTGTGTGGGTGTGTTGAAACTGGGCCTTCAAGTCAGAATGACCCCATGGGTTTCACTTCCCCAAAGTGGGACCTCAGATGCTGGGGGAGCAACCTGCTAATCCCGTGGGGGTGGCTTGTGCCTCCTTGCTCGGCAGGTCAGAACCTGAATATTCTTAATTCTGTATATAAGCTCCCACTTAACACACCTGTATGGCAGAGTACCTGGCACGTAGCAGGTGTTCCCAGTGCTGACAGAACGAACACATTTCCTCTCCCAACTCCTGATACAAAGTAGTTGCTCAGAGAGATTTTGTTCTATTTGACTTTTGATGATGCTACTGAATCCACTGTTATAAAGAAAACCCTGTGTCTAGCCCTGCTCCCTCTTGAGATCACAATGGGACCATCTCCCCCAGATGCAAGTGACTCCAGACACCAGGCTTCTCTCCACAGGCAGGAAGGAGCTTGTATGTTTAAATGACAGCATTAAGTAGCTCAACCGGCATTACTTTTAAACAAGACATGCCACCAGTAATGAATGTGGCTTTGGCCAAGGACCAGGTACTCAAGGGTAATTGCTGGGAAGCTGAGCAGGGATTTATTAATTATAATAATAGGAGTAATTGATAGCATTTATCAAGGGCTTATTATGTGCCCAGCACGCTGCTGAGTATTTTGCAGACATCATCTCTGATTTCACCTCATTGTAACCCTGTGCATTAAGTATTCTTTACCCCCACTTTCTAGAGGAGGAAATGGAGCCTTAGAAAGATGACCTACTCTGTCTCAGGGACACACAGATGCTAACAATGGAAACTAACACTTTTTGAGAACTTACTATGTACACAGACTGCTAAAGTTTTTCCATGAATTATTTCATTGAGCTTTAATCCTTACAACAACCCTAAGAGTAGTTGCTATTGTTACTAGAACGGGCAAAACTGGGATTTGTACCCAGGTCTCTTGCCACCAACATCTAGTGTTTAACCAATAAGCTTTATGCTTCCAGGGGCGCCTGGGTGGCTCAGTTGGTTTAGTGTCTGCCTTCAGCTAAGGTCGTGATCCCAGGGTCCTGGGATCAAGTCCAGAAATGCACTCCCTGCTCAGCGGGGAGCCTACTTCTCCCTCTGCCATTGCCTCTCCCCCCTTGACTCCCATGTGTAAGTGCACACACACTCTCTCTCACATAAATAAATAAAAGCTTTAACAACAACAACAACAACAAAAAAGCACCTTATGCTCCCAGAGTTCTCCACAGAAAGTTTTGCACTCATCCTTTGAGCTACGTGACTATGGGCCTAAGGGTAGAAGCTGGTGAACACGTAATCCCATTTCTGCCTGGAAGATGATGTCATAGAACCTCAGGTGTTTTTTTTTTCTTTAATTAAATATGAGTAGATAGAGAAAAATATCTGCAAAATACATGTAAGGGTATAGAGAATAACATTTCCACCAGTAGCCGCCATTCCCACACATTTTCTTCCCTCCCCAGAAATTTTGGTTTTATTATTCCTTCAGGGTTTTTTTCCCCCCTTCATTTTTCTTTATAGCTTGACCACCCATTCATTTTTGTGTTCATAAACAGTATCATTAGTTTCCCAGGTTTCTGAATTTTCTGCAAGTGGGTGCGTCCTGTTTGTATCTTGCCGTGGCCTCCTGTCTGGTCCTGGCGACTGTCCCATGCAGCTGCTTGTCAAGGTAGCTTGTGCTTTGTCACTGCTGTGGAGTTCTCCGTGCCGTGGGTATTTCTTACTTGTTCATTCTTTCGGTGGACATGGATTGGTTCTAACTTGGACCGTTGCAGTCAGCACTGCTCAGAGCTTTCCCGTACGTGCCTCCTGGCTCATAGATGCAGGAGTTTCTCTGGGATATAAAACTGGGCGTAAAATTGCAGGGTCATTGGGTGTGTATTTTTTTTCTTCTTCATAATTTTTCTAAAAGATTTGTTTATTTGAGGGGCGCCTGGGTGGCTCAGTGGGTTAAAGCCTCTGCCTTCGGCTCAGGTCATGATCCCAAGGTCCTGGGATAAAGCCCCACATCGGGCTCTCTGCTCAGCAGGGAACCTGCTTCCTCCTCTCTCTCTCTGCCTGCATCTCTGCCTGCTTGTGATCTCTGTCTGTCAAATAAATAAACAAAATCTTTAAAAAAAAAAAAGATTTGTTTATTTGTTATTAGAGAGAGAGAGAGCAGGGAAAGGGGCAGAGGGAGAGAGAATCCCAAGCAGGCTCCCCACTGAGCATGGAGCCCAACCCGGGGCTCCATCCGGGGACCCTGAGATCATGATCTGACCCGAAACCAAGAGGCAGAGGCTTAACCGACTGCACCAACCAGGCACCCCTGGGTGGGCACATTTTAAAATTTTGCTTGATAATGTCACATTATTTCCCAAAGCCGTTATGTCGATTAAACCTCTTCACGCAGAGTTTCAGCATTTGGTAATTCCAGATCCGTGGGTGTCATAGTCTCAGAGTAGGAGAGCAATGCTGAGTCTGGTTCCTCATCTTATGGCTAGAGGAAACTGAGGCACAGAAGAGTGATGTGATCGGGCCGAGGTGTGGTCACCATTCAGGGACAGAGCCTGGACTCAAACCTCAAGCCCCCCGACTCCCTCCACACTGCTGCCTTGGCTCATTTCTCTCTCTCCTCTCTTCCCTTCTCAGGCTGAGGACCCAAGGAGTGGCTGCTACAACCTATCCAGCTATTTCCAGGGTCGGGCGCAGCACTCGGAGCTGACCCGGCCAGGGCCCCCTTTGGGTCCTAAGGATGCGGCTTTTCCGCAGACGCCACATGCCCCTGCGCCTGGCCATGGTGGGCAGTGCCTTCGTGCTCTTCGTCTTCATCCTGCACAGGGATGTGAGCAGCACGGAGCAGGCCACCGAGAAACCATGGCTGAAGTCCCTGGTGAGCCAGAAGGATCACGTGCTGGACCTCATGCTGGGGGCCGTGAACAACCTTCGAGATTCGATGCCCAAGCTCCAGATCAGGGCTCCCGAGCCCCAGGAGACGCCCATCTCCACAAACCAGTCCTGCCTGCCTGGGTTCTACACTCTGGCTGAGCTGAAGCCCTTCTGGGAACGGCCACCCCAGGATCCCAATAGCCCCGGGGCAGATGGGAAAGCATTTCAGAAGGACAAGTGGACCCGCCTGGAGACCCAGGAAAAGGAAGAAGGCTATAAGAAGCACTGTTTCAATGCCTTTGCCAGTGACCGGATTTCCCTGCAGAGGGCCCTGGGGCCAGACACCCGACCCCCTGAGTAAGTAGCCCCCAGAGTCCTGGGGGGAGGCCAGGGTTCTGCCTTAGGTGTGGCTGGTGCGGTCATGGCCACAGGCCAAGTGCCAGGTAGAGAGCTGCAGGTGATTGTATGACATGGGCAAGGACTTCCTCTAAGCCCTCCCTTCTTTTCCTGACCAGTGCCCTTATCCTCAGGCTTGGTATTGTGGTCAGGCCAGACGCCCAGGGAGACTGTGACAGTAAAATGACCAAGGTGATGGGATACAGAAGGAGGAGCTCAGGTCCCGGGACCTGGCACCAGGGTAAATGGGAGGGATGGTTCCAGATTGCAGACTCGATGGCCCGCCCTCTGCGGAAGCCTGCCCAAGAAGAGCCTGTGGGACTCTGCCATTGAGCTGTTGAGAAAGGGCTGTTTCCGGACAGGAGCCTGGATGGTCAGGACCATCCCTCCACCTCCTGGCTTCCCTCTCTGAAGGGCCACAGGACCAGGAATTCATTCCAGCCTTCATGTGGAGCCATTTTTACTTACCACCCCAGGCAGTGAACCAACACAGAGATCTCTGAGCTCCAAGCTCTCCCTGAGGCTGCCATGGCCTGCTCACGTTGTCCTCAAGACATAGATTCTGTCTGTCCCAGCTCAAGAGTTAGATCCTTTCTGGCCTTTTCTCGAATGGCAGCCCCCTTCTAGAGTTCATGAGTACTTAGGGCTGGGAACCTAGGGGCCCTCAGACTTGGACCAAGTATCAAAGTCCTAGATGGTGGGGCCACTCAGAGTTCTCAAGAGCTCCTCAGCAGGGAGGGGTGTCAGGCAGGCGGGCAGCCAGGAGAGGAAGTTGGGGAATCACTTCTGGAGAATTCGTAAGAAATCTGACAGCACAGGGGGGATAAGAAAGGCCGTCAGGGGGCGCCTGGGTGGCTCAGTCAGTTAAACACCTGCCTTCAGCTCAGGTCAGGATTCCAGGTCCTGGGATGGAGACCCGCATCCACATCCGACTCCCTGCTCAGCAGGAAGCCTGCTTCTCCCTCTCCCTCTGCTGCTCCCCCTGCTTCTTCTCTCTCTCTCTCTCTAATAAGTAAAATAAAATCTTAAAAAGAAGAGAGAGGAAAAAAATAGACTGTCAGCCCAAATGATTCCCTGAGGTCTAGGATTCCCAGCATCCCACCCCCAGCCGAAGCAGAGTGTCAAGAGTGTGGCTGTGTGGCCACGTCCCCAGGGTAGCTGGAGCCGATGAAGACACAGAAAAGGTCACAGGAAATCGTGTGTGATAGTAGTATCAGATTACAGGGAATTAATGAGGAAATGGGTTAGAGAAGCACTGTAAATTGTAAAGAAAAGAACCGTTTTCTCTCCTGGAGTACGGAAATTGTAGTCACTTTTCTCAGATGTCAAATTTGCCCTTTATTACTTCCCCTTGGGGACCTCCAGATTGGATTATACTTTTTGCAGCACACACATTACTGAGGAAGAGAGAGTCAGCCCTGGGAACTCCTGGAGCAGATGAGAGAAGTCAAGGGGAGGGCAAGGGAGCCCTCTGACTCAAGCTGGGGCACCGAGCCAGGGGTGGGGCAGATGGGGTTTGGAATGGGTTTGCTAGGACCTGTGCAGAGGCTCAGGGTTGGTGGAGAATCAGAGTGAGCCAGGAACAGGGAGCAGCTCCTCCCAGCCACACGGGAGAGCAGAGGACGGTGATGGCAACCTGTGGACAGGGCTCTCCCACCCCCTGGAACTCCTGAGGACCTGGAGAGCTGTATCAATGCTTCCATCCTCCTAGATGTGTCGACCAGAAGTTCCGCCGCTGCCCTCCACTGCCCACCACCAGCGTCATCATCGTGTTTCACAATGAGGCCTGGTCCACACTGCTGCGAACTGTGTACAGTGTGCTACACACTGCCCCTGCCATCCTGCTGAAGGAGATCATACTGGTGGATGACGCCAGCACTGATGGTGAGGCTGGAGGGGGCCCAGGTGGGGGAGCCATTATCTCCCCTGGTACTCCGGAAGGAGGGCGGGTCCTCTGGGGAGAGCACGCACCCCCACTACCTGTGGCCTGGTACCACTGCTCATCATAAAGGCCAGGAGCAGGGAGAAGGAAGGGGAGGGAGAGGAAGGTAGGGGCAGGGGACACATAGACCACATTCCCAGAGCCGAATCTTATTCCCATGTCAGCCGGTGAGCTCCCAGATCTTTGCAGTTCTGGTTTCTGAGACTCTTAGAGCTGCCCAGCACAAGCCCCCGTCAGAAATGGTGGGAGAAGTCAGGGCAGTGGGTGGCAATGCGCCTTCCTCTCCGTTTCCTACCTGCTAGAGCGCTCTTCTACTCTCAGAAGAATCTGCCTCTTTGCTGTAGTTGGTGAGAGGTAAATGAGGTTGCTACCCAAGCTTCCACCCTTTAAAGAAATTCCACAAATTTCTACTGAATACCCCACCTGGCATCGACCTAGGTGGAGGGGATACCATGACAAATGACAGATGGGACAGAGCTGCCCTGTAAAGGCCAACAACCTGCATAGGTCAGAGGGCCGCTTACGACACCCAGGAACTCAAATCCTAGCCCTGACTCTTCCGAGCTCTGTGACCTTGGGCAAGATCCTTACCCTCTCTGAACCTCAGCTTCTTCTTCTGAAAATGAAGACAACTGACTCCCTCACATGATGGGCGAGGGCTCAGAGATGGGGATAAAGGGGATAATTCACGTGCCATGGAGTACTTAGCATTGAGTAAGCACTCCATTAGCATTAGTTCCAATTTATTCTTTGTATGGGAGCGATGCGCTGGCAGGGTCCCTGGCCAGGTGTTATTTCTGCGTGGTGTGCCCAGGGTGGCCGACGGTGGTGGCCAGATGGAAACACGCGTGTCTGGGGAGAGAAGAGGCTCACCAGGGCATTCCGAGAGGAGAGAATGGCACAAGCAGAGTTCTAGAGACATAGGTGTGTTTGTGAACTATTGAGAGGTTGGATTCGGCTGAAGCTGAGGTTTCTTGTAGGAAATGACACTAAAAAGATGTTGAATTGAAATTCACACCATGCTTAGAGTATTTATTGAGGACAAAAGTGAGTCTTTGAAGGTGTTTAAGCTGCAGAATGATCTTGTCTCAGAAAGGCCAGAACGGGGACAGGGGCCGTGGGACCAGTGCGTTCCCCTTAGGCTTGGCACGGCCTTCTCCTTGTAGCACACGCCATCTGTGTCTCCCCTGGTATGGCCTCCGGCGCCTGTGCTCTCTTCTCAAGGGCAGGAACTGATCCCACACTTCCCAGTGTAAGCCCTGAGGCCCCTCCAGTTTCCTGCTACCTTCTGACCTTCCCCAGTCTCTCTCCTGCCCTAGAGTAAGACTGATGCCAGAACAATGGAATGGGGCAAGGCAAGGCGGTGGAAGGAGGAGCTGAGTGTGAGAACTGTGTCTTCAGGGTGGTCACATTTCCCTGGGGAGAACAGATACCCAGCAGGACCGCTTACAGAGCGAGGGCAAATCAGCATCAGGGATGCAATCATAGGGTCTGTGGATAAGGAGCTAGAGATTGGTCTTCCAGAAGGGAGGGAGGAACAGAGAGTTTGGCAGACATGGGTGGGGCGTGGGCGGGCCCTGCAGGGAATCTCGGTAGCAATGGGATGGTTGGAATGAGAGCAAGGGTATCAGCTGTCCTTCCTCTCAGACTGGGTTCTCTGGAGACCCTTCTCCCCGCAGATCTTGGCTGCCCACCTGGGCGGTGGGAGTTCTAAACTGTTTCAGCTTGCCACCCTTCAGAATTTTGAGTATCCAAAAGGGAGAGGTCTTCTGACTAGGTAAGACAAGTGACATAAGGCCAGGCCTGCATGGGTGGCCTCTCAAGGGCACGGCAGCCTGTGCCTAGTGGGATGGACTTGGCAGTGGCCTCCACGGCTCTTCCAAAGGGCCTGCCCCTAGCCAGCCCCCAGACATGTGCTTCCATTCTCTCTGGCTCTCTGAGAGCCAATTCTAGTTACCCCCAGTCACCTGCCTAAAAAACCTAAAGCAGTCCTTCCTATTCTTCTGCAGCCTGGCCTCTTTGAGAATCTGTTACAACTCTGCTCCCTCCCTAGAAGAGTGTACAATTGTTACACCAAGGTGCACACACCTACGTTTTTTGCATGTAATTCCAGGGGATTTGTGGACCCTATGATAACCCCACCTCGAGGCCTTTCAGACCCTAGAGATGTTTCAGCAGTGGTCAGTTCCTCGGGGGAAAGGGGAAAAACTCAGATCCGTGGCCAGAAATTGCCGCGGTCCCCAGCGGGATAAAATTGCCCACATGTTTGACCGTTGGATCCGATTAACCGGCTCCCATTACGCACACAAAACAGGGGCTGTGTCTCTGCGGAAACACAATGTCCACGCTCTTGTGCCCTCCTCCCCTGGTGCCCAGCAGTAGAGGTATGACCATGAGGACAGATGTTTGATACTGGCCTGAGAGGCCTGGTGCCAGGCTGGGGATCTTTCTCTTTCCCCCTTTGGAGTCCGAAGCCCAGGCACAGATTTCATTCCTGCATGGCCCATTCAGCAGCCTGGTACACTTCTAGTTCGGCACACTCTGCGAGCTTCTTGAAACTGGTCCTTGAGGCCCACTGGTCCACCGTGCCCCCAACAGGGCGTCCCTGTGTTGAAAGCCCTTCCCAGCCCCTTGGGGAGTCTGAGGGGGAGGGAACCTAGGCCTCCCTCCTGTGGGAGTTTGCTAGATGGATGGAAGGAAATCAGATACACCTGGGACCCGAGAGTCAGGAAGTGAACAGGATCCTCAGTGAGCAAGTTCCTCAGGGAGAGAGGTGAGGAGGTGGTGGTGGCCATTGGGGGGGGCGGTGCTGTAGGAAGGGAAGGAGGGAAGGGCAGCCCTAAGGACACATACTGTGAAACCCAAGGAGGAGACCTTTGGGGGAGCACTTGGGATTAGCTCAAGATTTCCATTACCCCCCCTTCCATCTCCCCATGCTGCTCAGAATTGGAGTGACAGGTCCTCCCGTGGCCTCCTAAACTCTTAGTAATACAGGTTGGGAACTGTTCAAAGCCTCTAATTTTAGCTGAATTACAACCTCCAGTGTGGATTTCAACAGGTAAAGTTGCTTTATCACTTCTCTCTCCTACCTCCGTACATGTTTTATAATATAAGAAGGCCTCTCAATTGTAACTCTGGGTCCCAGATTTTCCAGGGAGGCTTCCATTTTGCTGTTTCCTTCTTTTTCTGCCCGTAGAGAAATTCCAATTCCACATGTTCATTTCATCCGCCTGTCTCCTCCTTACACCTGGAAGTGGAAAGTGGCCGACAAGGAATCTTGATTTAAGTTTGAAAATTCGGCCCACGTGTTCATAGGTTCTATCTGGACCAGTGAATCGTAGAACATTCCCAAAGGGTGTCATACTTGTTTATTTCTCCTTTTATCCTTCCAAATGGATTAATCAAGAAAAAATTTCCCAGTTGCAGTTAGATTCAAGGCTGAAAAGAACACAGATGGGCGTGAAAACAGAATAAACACAAAACAGGAAAAATGAGTGAGGAAGTCTTGCCTACAAGAAAGGCTTTTCTGTTGTTCTTTTCTAGCTTTTTTGGAAGCCAAGGAAGAGTGGGGCAGCCCCCAAGAGAAGAGTAAACAAAGGCAGGCGTTCACTGATTTGCTTAATAAGTATTCTTTTTTAGTTACCTTCAGGGCACCACACCCTGGGCCGGCCCCTGGGGCTACAGCAGTGAACCTGCTGGGCAAGGTCTCTGTCTTCATACAGTTTACTTTTTTAATGGGAAAGACAAAATATATAATTTCAGATAATAAGTGCTCTGAAGAAATTAGAGGAAAAAGAAAAAGAATGCAGGATGCAGGATGATGGGCTAGTGAGTAATTATGGAGCTACTGTAGTCATGGTAACCAGGAAAGGCTTCTCTAGCTGGTCGCTGCTAAGTGGAAAGCCCCTGAGGTTAGGTGTGTTAATGGGGCAGAAATAAGGCAGCGGGGCTGTAGCGAGCAAACAGACAAAAAGACCACTGTTACAAAGTGAGTTGAAGAGATGAGCAAAACTGAATCCAAGACCTTTGTAAGCAGTGGTCAGTGTTTGGATTTTCCCTGTGTGTGTATCTGTGTGTGGTAAAATAGGCATAACATAAAATTTACTATCTTAACCATGTTTAAGCGCACCCTTCGGTGGCATTTAATACCTTCAAATTGTTGTGAAACCATCCATCATCACCAGAACTCCCTCATCTTCCCAAACTGAAACTCTGTACCTTTTAAACAATGACTCCCTCTTCCCTCGCCCCTGTCAACCCCCATTCTACTTTCCTGTCTCTATGAATTTGACTAAGTATCTCATATAAGTGGAATTATTCAGTGTTTGTCCTTTTGTTTCTGGTTTATTCTACTTTGCATAATGTCTTCAGTGTCCTCCGACTTTGATTTCAGCTCAGGTCATGATCTCAGGGTTGTGGGATCGAGCCCCACATCAGACTCTACGCTCAGGTGGGAGTCTGCTTGTCCCTCTTCCTCTGCTCCTCCCCCCACTCATGCTTGCTCTCTCTTGCTCTCTTTAAAATAAATAAATAAAATCTTTGGATTCCACATATGAGTGAAATCATACAGTATTTATCTTTCTCTGACTGAACTTACCTCACTTGGCATTATACCCTCTAGCTCCAGCTGTGTTGTCGTAAATGGCAAGATCTCATTATTTTTCGTGGCTGAATAATATTCCATTGTATATATACACCACATCTTCTTTATGCATTCATCAATTGATGGACACTGAGGTTGCTTTCATATGTTGGATATTATAAATAATGCTGCAATGTACATAGGGGTGCATATATCTTTTCAAATAAGATTTTTGTTTTCTTCAGGTAGATATCCAGAAATGGAATTGATGGATTGGTACTTCTATTTTTAGTTTTTTGAGGAACCTCCATACTGTTTTCCACAGTGGCAGCCCCAATGTACATTCCCACCAACAGGGCACAGGGTTCCCTTTTCTCCACATCCTCTACCAGCACTTATTTCTTGTCTTTTTGATACTAGCCATTCTGACAGGTGTGAGGTAATATCTCATCGTGGTTTTGATTGGCATTTTCCTGATGATGAGTGATGTTGAGCATCTTTTTTTCACGGGTCTGTTGGCCATCTGGATGTCTTTTTTTTTTTTAGATTTTATTTATTTATTTGACAGAGACAGTGAGAGAGGGAACACAAGCAGGGGGAGTGGCAGAGAGAGAGGGAGAAGCAGGCCTCCTGCCGAGCAGGGAGCCTGATGTGGGGCTCGATCCCAGAATCCTGGGATCATGACCTGAGCCGAAGGCAGACACTTAACAACTGAGCCACCCAGGCACCCCCATCTGTATGTCTTCTTTAGAAAATTGTCTATTCAGGTCTTGGCCCATTTTTTAATCAGATTATTTGGTTTTTGGTGTTGAGTTATATGAGTTCTTTACATATTTTGGATATTAGCCCTTTATTGGGTATATGATTTGCAAATATCATCTCCCTTCCAGTGAGTTGCCTTTTCATTTTGTTGATCGTTTCCTTCCCTGTGTAAAAGCCTTGTGGTTTGTTGTAGTCCCAATTGTTTATTTTTGCTTTTGTTTCCCTTGCTTGGGGAGACATTTCCAGAAAAAAAATATTGCTGAAGTTGATGTCCAAGAGATTACTGCTTATTTTTTTTCTTTTAAGGAATTTTATGGTTTCAGGTCTTATATTTGGGTCTTTAACAAACCATTTTGAGTTTATTTTTGTGTACAGTGTAAGAAAGGGGTCCAGCTTCATCCTTTCGTATGTTGCTGTCCAATTTTCCCTACACCACTTATTGAAGAGACTATTTTTTTTTTCTGCATTGTATATTTTTGCCTCCTTTGTCATAGATTGGCCCTATAAGCACGGGTTTATTTCTGGGCTCTGTATTCTGTTCCATTGATCTATGTGTCTGTTTTTGGCCTTTGAACACTATGTTTGAAATCTGGAATTTTGATACCTCTCTCTCTCTCTGTTTTTCTTTCTCAAGATTGGTTTGGCTATTTGGGATCTTTTGTGGTTCCACGTGAATTTTAGAACTACTTGTTCTAGTTCTGTGACAAATGCTATTGATATTTCCACTGATTGCTTTGGGTAGTAAGGACATTTTAGCAATATTAGTTCTTCCCCTCCAAAGCATGGTATATCTTTCCATTTATTTGTGATTTGCTTATTTATTTATTTGTGATTTATTATTGTGATTTCCATTTATCTGTGATTTATTTCGACAATGTCTTATAGTTTTCAGAATATAGGTCTTTCACCTCTTTGGTTACATTTATTCCTAAGTATTTTTTTCCTAAGTATTTTATTCTTTAAAAAAAGAGAGATATTTTGTTTTTTATTTATTTATTTATTAGAGAGCACATAAGTACTGGACTGATTGTGGTGGGTGAGAAAAGGGAAGAATCCAGCATGACTCCTGGGTTAAAGCCGCTGGAGGGATGCTGGTACCACATCCTGATACGGGGAGACTAGAAGCAGGCAGGTTTGGAGGCATTCTGGATCCATTTTGAGCGTGTTAGGTTTGTGGTGCTGTTAGACACCCAAGTGAAGATGGCAAGGCCAGGAGAAAAGACCTAGGAGCCACCTGCATATAGATGCTAGTTCAGACTGTGGGACTGAGTAGTGCATGTGTGTTCAAGGTCACAGCAGTCTCATAGACTCGTCATGAGGAATGGAGTTGGGCTGGGGTGGTGGGTTGTTGAACGTGAATTAGGAGGCAAGCTTCTGGGGAACCTAAGAGAGTATGGATGGGCTCACCTGTGTCTCCACACTCAGCTCCGCTCGTATCTTGGACAGATATCCGGTGGGTCCAGGGGTGTGACAGGAAGGAGAGGCATTCCTTAGGGGAGTTGTCTCACTCCCCTAGAAGGGTGGAGGGCTCATGCTCCAAAGCCCCGGGTCCAGCCTAACCACCTGAGACTGGAAGGAAGGCGTGGGAGGAGGGCTTTGTAGAGCTTAGCACCCCCTGGGGTTCACAGCTCAGTGCTTCTCGGTCTCTCACCACAAAACCCACTTCCTATGATGCTTTGTCCTTGGGTTATTTCCATCACCATGAACTTCCTCTGAGCACAGTTAGGTGAGTGCTCAGGGGAAGCATCAGCCATGCTGAGAAGGTGAGGCTCCTGGTTGACATTCCCCCCTCCTCCTTCCTGTTAGAGCCAGCACATGGGGCGCTAGTTGGATTATGAGCCCAGGAGCTTCCTGAGGGCAAGACCCAGACCAGGCCCATCCCTGCCCTGGATAACGTCTGGCACCTGGGCAGTGTGTGAGCACGTGTTTGGAGAGCACTGGACTGCTGAAGCCAAATGAGTCTGATTTTGACCCCTAAATATCAGGGACAATACCCAGATTTCAGAGCATTTTAATCTTCATAGAAAAGATTAAGTAAGAAAGTCCATATGTAAGCACCCAATTCAATGGTGGACACATGGTAGGTGCTCAAGTATTTGGGCATTGTGTGTGGGCGGGAGGATAAATCAATCATACTCCCCCAAAATTAATTGAGTTCAGGCCCCACAGTTTGTATAACACTGCATTTGAAGCAAAACCTAAGCACCGGGCTGATCCCACAGCCCCACACAGAAAGGCCACACTTCTGTCATGCCTGCCCTCTGCCTCTTCTGGAACACTAGGCCGCTCCATTCTACACAGTCGGGAGCAGAACTGTGGCACAGATGAACTGTAGAGCGGTGAATAAACCAATTTAAATAAGATTCAGAGTGGGTTTCAAGATGGATTGTTTCAGAAGAGAGCTATTTTGAAAGCCTTGAGGATCTCAGAATGAATAGCAGTGTTATGAAGTAAGCCCTCGTCGCAGAAGGAGCTAGAGATCTCAGCAGAGCTATCCTCCCCCCCACACACCCCCAAATTCAGGATGGTTGCACCCATTACAGGCTCCCGAGCCCTGCACAACCCCAGGGGGGGGGTCACTGATCATCTCCCTGCAGTCGCCACTTCTCTGAGTGGCCATCTCACCCTGCTACCGCCACAGGGCCGACACTTGGTACCTGGGTTTTTAAAATTTAATTAAAAAGCTGCTCAGTATCTTTTCATCTTCTTAAAGATTTCTCGAGGCAGAGGGGTTAATAAAGAGAATTAGAACACGACTGCTCATGGCTGACCCAGCAAGCCAGAAATCAGCCTTTGTGTGCTTTACCTGTGCGCTCACTTGGGAGGGCCCCGGAGACAGGGAGTCAGGGTCCTGAAAAAGGACTGCCGCAGGCCCCCAGGTGTGGGGAGGAGAGGAGACTGGAATCCCAGTTACAAAAGGTGGTGGCTGAGAAGATGCAGAGACCCAGGGGCAGCTGAGTGCCTTTGGCGGAAGTTTATCCTTGACTAGAGACCAAAGAACCACGACTCCGAGGTCCTGACTCGGAGACCCGGGCGGGGGTGGGGGGTGGGGCAGTTCCTTAGGTAAACCGGTGGCGCAGGATCGGCCCGGTGGGCATGGGGGGCACAGGCGCTGGCCACACCCAGGGAATCGCCTCCTTCAGTAGGTGCTGGGCCGGTAGGAGCCCCAGCGCACCCAGCTTGGTGCTCACCGTTGGGGGGGGGGGCGCGGGGTTCACCACCCAGGGGTGAGCCGGCACCAAGGAGGCTGTCCCTTCCAGACTACTTGAAGGAGCAACTGGAGCAATACGTGAAGAAGATGCAGGTCGTGAGGGTCGTGCGGCAGGAGGAGCGGAAGGGCTTGATCACTGCCCGGCTGCTGGGGGCCAGCGTGGCCCAAGCGGAGGTGCTCACCTTCCTGGACGCCCACTGTGAGTACAAGGGGACCAGCCTCGAACCCGGGAGGCCCGAGGGTGCTCCTGTCCCGCCCCCCTCCCGCGCCCAGGCCGAGCGAAGATCTGGAGGGGCCAGGGCATCACCAAGGTCCCTGCTGTTTCTGGGAGTAAAGGAGGCTTGGGACTCACTTTAGCTAGCTTCGCATGCCCTCTGCTCATCCCAGTCCAAGGATGTGCCCTGGAGCACCCAGACTCCCCTCTCTCTTTCTCGCTTGGCTCAGTACCTCATTCTGAGCTCAGCCGGCAGAGATCCTCCTGTCACCCATGGGAACTAGTTTGTATGGAGCTCTCGCATAGGGCCACACAGAGTGCAAAAGGCCTCCTCTTTGCCCCAAACCCAGACACCTCCCCGCCGTTGTCCGGAAAGAAATTGTTCCCTGAAAGCGGTGATATGTATTAGGGAAAACTCTAGACTCAGAGTCAGGAGACCTGGGTTGGCCTTCTGGCCCTGCCAGTAACTGAACCTCAGTTTCCCCATTTGTAAAGTGGGAATGAAGATACCAACCTTATTCACCAACGGCCAGATAAAGTAATCTCTACAGTTCACTGAAAATCTCAAAGGGCTAGATGAGCGAAGTGGATTATTATTCCAGAACCAGAGCTGAAGCTCGAGGTGTGGTCCCTCTGGAAGAGGGGACACCCCCTTCTACATCCACACTTGGAGGGCTGATTCAGCCGACAGGCTGGAAACCCTGAAAGGTCACCCATCCAGGTCCTTCCCTGTGCTTTGGATCCTTTGAGTTGACCATGTTACTCCCCTCAGACCTCCATTCTTCCCTTCAAAGTTACCTCCACCTTTTGGTTGCGTGAGGGGGTTAGGTAGGAGGGCCTCTGGAGATCTTTCTATGCTTTCTACAATTGTGGCACTTCCCTCTATTTCTCTAACACTAGGGAGTATCGGGAAGGTTCTCTTGCCCTCCTGAGTCTCCCTGTGGGTGTGGGGCCTGGGCTTAACTGGGGCACGACCCTGACTACTGTCTTCTGGTCCCGACCTGCAGGTGAGTGCTTCCACGGCTGGCTGGAGCCCCTCCTGGCTCGCATTGCTGAGGAGGAGACGGCGGTGGTGAGCCCAGACATCGTCACCATCGACCTGAACACTTTTGAGTTCTCCAAGCCCGTCCCGAGGGGCAGAGTCCACAGCCGCGGCAACTTTGACTGGAGTCTGACCTTTGGCTGGGAGGCTCTCCCCGCCCATGAAAAGCAGAGGCGCAAAGATGAGACCTACCCCATCAAGTAAGGACCATAGCCTGCTGAGCCTCTAGCTGGCTTCCAGGGACCCGGGCCGTCTTAGGTCCACGTATATTAGGCACGCCACGAAGCATGTGGTGTAGCTTCCTTACTCCTCATCCCCTCTGAGGCGGGTACTAGGATTAGCCTGCTTTACAGGGGAGATCCCAGCCTCCTAGGGAGAAGCAGTCAGCCTCAGACAATGCACCTGGTGGAATAGGATCCAAAGCCCACACCCAGGCCTCTAACCGCAGCCCTGCGATGCCTCCCACTATGACCCACCGCTCTTCTTCACCACTTACTGTGTGCCAGGCACTGACTGAGGGCTTTACATAGCTTGTCTTCTTATTGCTCCCCACATGTAGAAGTTCATGACAGGTACATGCAGAGGTGCAGAGAGATGGAGGGTAGAGGCCACTGTCAAATTGCCCTTGTAATAGCGGGCCTTGTACTCCCAGGTCACTGTCTTTGAAAGGCCTGGAAACATATTGAAGGAAACTAGACATGTGTTTAGCTGTTTGCAATGTGTTACCAAAGCCCTGAACTTTTCCTGTAGAGGGCCAGACAGCAAGTCGTTGGGGTCCTCCAGCCACATACAGTCTGTTGCACATTCTTCCTTGTTGGTTTGTTTTCATTTAACCACCATTGAAAAATGTAAAAATCATTCTTTGCCCAGCGCCTTATGAGGTCAGGCCCGCTCTGGCCTGTAGGCCGTACTAGTGTGCCCACCTCTGAGCTATGGCGTGGATACTTGAAAGTTTACCCACTGTTTTTGTTTTTTAAAGATTTTATTTATTTATTTGACAGAGACACAGTGAGAGAAGGAACACAAGCAGGGGGAGTGGGAGAGGGAGAAGCAGGCTTCCCATTGTGCAGGGGGCCTGTTTCAGGGCTCGATCCCGGGACTCTGGGATCATGACCTGAGCTGAAGTCAGATGTTTAATGACTGAGCCACCCTGATACCCCAGTTGACCCACTGTTTCATGCCCAGCTGGGTCTGCCCCGCATTCACCCACCGTGTCCTTCCCTCTCCAGATTGCCCTCTGGCATTGTTAGGGACCACAAGTTTATTTTATTTTATGTATTTATTAAGTAGGCTCCGCACCCAACACGGGGCTTGAATTCATGACCCTGAGACCGAGAGTCGTGTGCTCTGCTGACTGAGCCAGCCAGGCACCCCCACAAGTTTATTTTAACAGATGCCTCAGCCAACCGGAGCTGGGGAGTGACTTTTAGAGAGAGCTCTGGTTTGGGATTGTCTGTGCCATTTTTTTCCCATACTGACCAGGGAACTTAACTGAATATACATCAGGGATGGAGGGAGCAAAGGTTGGGGATCGGTAAACAGAGAGGTAAGAGAGAAGGATTGAAAGGAGGAAAGGGTTGCAGTTCCTTCCCCTCCACAGGCCCAAATCCTAAGAAATGCCACCCAGAGCCTCAGTAGACCCTGTGGGTGCCACAGGGAGGCATCCCATGGTCCCGACCAGCCAACTTGCTCTGTCTGCATTAGAAGGAGGAAAAGAAGCAACCGAAGAGGGAAAGAAGAAAAGAGAAGGCGGGAGAGAGAAAAGGAATTGGAAGTCCCTATCGACCCAGCACTTGTTTCATGGATGTCTTTTGTTTGGTGTGCACGGCAACAAAGCCCCCCTCCCCCAAATTGGGGGCCAGGCACACAGTGGCAGAGTCAGGGACAGGGCACCTGGCCCTTGCGCATCACTGCTGTCCCCTGCTCTGGTGTCTGAGGACTATGCCACTAGAAGACAAAGCTCCAGTGTTTGAGGAATGGATTTGTTCCCTGGTGTAGGTGCCCTGGCCATGTGCATGGCTTACCCCAGGCGTTTTGCGTGGTAGCCCACCAGGAGGCCTGCGGGCAGTAGCCTCCCATCCTCCACTCTTGCTCTCCAAGCTGGCAGGTGCCTAAGAGGAGAGGAAAAGGGCCTAGGAAGTACAGGGAGTTGCCAGAGGGCATTGGGTGTGGGTCTATAGTGAAGTCCGCAAGTAAGGTCTATCCTCAGAGGTAATTTGTCAGCGCCTTCTAGCTCAGAGAGACCTCTCAAGGCCAAGAGACGGCCCAGGTCAGGGAGACCCTCAAGAAGAAGCAGATTAGCTCCAAAGTAATCATCTGGAGTCCCAGGGCTCTCTGAGCCTTCACAGGACTTACTGGGGGGGAGGGCTTAGAATGCCTGGGAGAGGCCAGAACCAGGGACAGAAAGCCTGCCTGAGCATGAGAGTCTTCTGAGTGAAATTCCTTCCAGAAAGTGGCTCTGGGAGCTAGCTCCTACTTTGGGAGCCACAGGGGTCACCAAGGTCAGGCTCCTGTACCCATCAGTCCAGTCTGGTGAGCACTGATGGAGAGCCTGCTGTGTATAAAGCACTTTGATAGGTTCTGGAATTACCCAGAAGGTTTCAGTCTCTTTCTGCTTGAGTATAGCACCTGGAGCCACCCACTGAGGGCAGCAAAACCCCATCCAAGCCAGGCTGGCCAGGGCGCAGCTGCCAACAGCTAATGGTTCTGTAGAGACTCCTTGCCCCAGTCTTCCTCAGGCTCTGAACCTGCACTCAACTCTTAGCCCAGCCTCTCTTATGAGCAACATGGTATGTGAGGTTTAGGAATGAGACTTTTTTTTTTTGTCCATTTCGCTTACAGTATATCTGTACCTCCCTGCCTTCGTCGGAAAGCCAGAAGCTCCTTGGAACCTCCAGATTTACCCATTAGTCCAAATTGAGCTGAATTTCCCCTCACTTCCTCCTCTGTTTCCAGGAGCATCTCTTATAAGTTTCCTTGGCTCAGAGCAGCTGGCAGCTTTCCTCCAAAGCTAAAATTTCTGGTGTGGCAAGACTTTGCCCTTCTAACACCATGGCTTTCTAGTCCCTAGAAAAGGACCAGGGGTTCCAAAAGAGAATGGGGGCCATCCGGGTCATACCATTCATTCGTTCACGGTTTGCACCCTCTTTTCGAAGACCTCTTCACACAGCTTCTGATAACTGAGTATCTCCAATGCTCTAGGAACTTTGCTGCCAAAAAGAAGAGGATGGTGTGCCTCTCCCATCGGCTGCTGACTGAGCTCTCAGCCAACGAGAATTTTCTCGGCTGCCTGCCTCACGTGTAGCATGGGTCCCGGTGGGCTGTGTTTGACATAACATGCCAGGAACGAATGAATGAGTGGCTTTCCGAGAGGGATGATGATACCTCTCTCGTTGGCCTGGTCCCAGAAGGTGGGAAGAACACAATAAGGCCCCGTGCACGTTTGCTGAATGAATAAGTTAACGGAAGTGGGGCCGCACCTCCCAGGAAAGAAGGAAGGAGGCGGCAGGGTGGGGGGGGGGATGGAAAGGGAGGAGGGGGTAATGGAGGTGGTAGGTGGTGGGTGGTAGCCTAGCACCAAGGCCACAGCTTTCCACACCAGGCTTCTGCTTGTTTTCCTCCACAAAGATGCATGCGCTTCTCCCTCTGTCTCCGCAGATCCCCGACGTTTGCCGGCGGCCTCTTCTCCATTTCCAAGTCCTACTTTGAGCACATCGGTACCTATGATAATCAGATGGAGATCTGGGGAGGGGAGAACGTGGAAATGTCCTTCCGGGTGAGAGTGAAGAGGGCTTCATGGGGGAGCCACCGTGGCCCAGGGGACAGCCTAAGCCCCTGTCTCTCAGGCCGTGGCAGCCTCGGGGTTATCACAGCTGGAAATGGACTTAAAAGGTTGTTTGTTTCCCATCCTGGTGGCACCTTTCCTCTGCTCTCCCCACCTCCCCCATCTGTGCAGGGAGGGCTTTGGGAATCAGATTGGACAACTCAGAACAAATTACTGAGCTCCTCAGAGGGAAGGGATGATAGTGGTAAAGGAACCGGACGTGTGGGGCCTGGTGACGTCTTTCAGTGAGGTCTGTGGGAAAAGTGTTAGGGTGAAGGCGGAACAGGTCAGTCAGCAGTCACTGTCCTTCCTCAGGAAAAGTCGGATTTCCCCTTCCAGGTTAGAGGACACAGGCCCTGGTGGCCTTTGAAGTTTTGCTACCCTCTGCTCAGCGAATTCAGCATCACTGAAGATGGCAGCCCAAACTCTGAGGGATTCCGGAAATAAGGCAAATTAGGATTAGGTTAGGAAGAAAGAATTTCCTCTCCCTGAAGTCCGAACACATCCCCCACGCTAAGGGGAGAGGTAATTAGCAAGTAGATGAGCTCGTGTGTGAAGTCACTTCTCACAGTGCCTGGCACGTATCAAGCATGTCCACCAATGCCTGTGTTACTATGACTACGACTGTGTATTTCTGTTGCTTCCCTACTAAAATGAATAACAACATGCCTACTAACATAAAACCTAAGAAAGAGAGAACCCAGGTGGGAGGGACATCTTCAATCATCCCACTAGCCTAGAGAAGGGTCCCTAGGTCAGTTCCTATAGCTCCCAGGGTTCTGATTCTAGGCTCATTCATGGGCCTCCGCCCTCCATTCAGTCTCCTGGGAAGGTGGAGTGCTAAAGATTCAGGTGACGGGCCCAGCCCACCTGGAAATGGACTAGCCTTGCTACAAGTGATGCAGTTGTGTTCTAATTGGATCACGAGTGTATCTTGATTCGAGGGAGCTTGAGTTTCCCGTTACACCTGGGTGAGCTGACAAAAATCCCATTTCCAGGTCAACAAGCCAAGGGACCAAAGCTCTGAGTAGGTATACAGACACAAAGTTAGCCAACCGTCTTTTCTCTAAAGTGGGCCCTGACAACACTTAGGACCCTGCAGACCTCCATTTGCGTAAATCAGAGTTGAACTGACATCATAGAGCATAGTCATGGCCTAGGAAGACTCCTGGTCCATGTCCTTTTTTTTTTTTTTTTTTTAAGATTTTATTTATTTATCTGACAGAGATCATAGGTAGGCAGAGAGGCAGGCAGAGAGAAAGAGGAGGAAGCAGGCTCCCTGCTCTGAGCAGAGAGCCCGATGCAGGGCTCGATCCCAGGACTCTGGGATCACGACCCGAGCCGAAGGCAGAGGCTTTAACCCACTGAGCCACCCAGGCACCCCCATGTCCTTTTTTCTAGGAGAGAGAGCGGCATTTCCTGACCCTAGCGCCCTGGGATCAGAACAGCTGCTTGGGAGGGGTGGGCAGTGACCAGTGACCCACGACACCCCTGAAAGCCCTATCTTGTGTCCTCTTGTGGCAGGTGTGGCAGTGCGGGGGCCAGCTGGAGATCATCCCTTGCTCTGTGGTAGGCCATGTGTTCCGTACCAAGAGCCCTCACACCTTCCCCAAGGGCATCAGCGTCATTGCTCGCAACCAGGTGCGCCTGGCTGAGGTCTGGATGGATAGCTACAAGGAGATTTTCTATCGGAGAAATATGCAGGCAGCGAAGATGGCCCAAGAGGTGAGAGGAAATGGTACTCGGGAGGGGTTTGGGTGAAGAAAAGTGCAGCAACCCAGACCCTAGTCAAGGGCTTAATGGTAGAGGCCTGCGCATCTCTACCCCCCCAACACCAGTGCCTCCCTTTACCCCTCAGACCCTGTGAGCTAGAGCCCCGGGAGGCCAGAGTTTGAAGACGGGAGATGAGGAGAGGAGTTTTATCGTCCCCGCCTGGAGAGTCCTGGCATCTTTTAGGAGGGGAGGGAGAACTGATTTGAAGAACCTCTCACAGGAGGAAGGGGTCTGTTCTGGGAGGCTCAGAAATGAGGTCTGGGAGAAAACTGACAGGGGAGTCACAGGAGATGCGGGAGGGAGGAGGCTATGGGCTGGGGTCCTAAAGCCAAAGCGGGGGCGGCAGGGGCGCTTAGATGTGGGGCTAAGCCAGTAGCCGCAACAGGTCCTGAGCAGGAGACCCATTCTGGAAGAAGGGGACCCCAGAAACTCTGGGCTACTTCAACTGTACGAGCAGGTCAAGGCCGGTGGGACTGACTCTTTGGGGGC
This sequence comes from Lontra canadensis, assembly GCF_010015895.1. NCBI lineage: Eukaryota > Metazoa > Chordata > Mammalia > Carnivora > Mustelidae > Lontra > Lontra canadensis. The sequence continues at coordinate 3,429,462 of NW_022631053.1, forward strand.
TGGCTTGGTTGACAGAAATCCTTCGGGGACATTTCGGAACGACTGAAGCTGAGGGAACAACTACATTGTCACAACTTTTCCTGGTTCCTGAACAACATCTACCCAGAGATGTTTGTTCCCGACCTGAAGCCCACCTTCTACGGAGCTGTAAGTCTCCCAAGCCAACTTGCCCACCCATCATCGTAAGAAACCTCCACCCCCAAGAGCAGTTCAGGACCACTTACCCCACCCAGGGATGGCAAACAGGAATCAGTTTTTACTCTCTACACTCCATTACCTGAAGGAAGACTGGCAGGCTCCTTTGGGGCTTCTAGAGATAACTGAAACCTCGTAAGGGGGAAACAACCCCTAAGCAGTGGTTCTTATTCACCTGCATCAGAATCACCTGGAAGGCATGTTAAAACACGGGCTCCTGACTCAGTAGGACTGGAATGGGGCTTGAGAATTTGCGTTTCTAACAAGTCCTCAGGGGAGGCTGACAGTCTGGGGATCAGAAGGAAATTCCTGTGTGCCGAGAACTTCTCCCAGAGACCTGGCAGCCTGCCCGTGCCCAGCCTCTGGGCTCAGCACCTCACTTTGCTGTTATCTCCAGGGGTGCGGGTTAAGGAGCAGAGGAGAATTCCAGCCACACAGATTTATTCTAGTTGAGCCCCACACCACAAACCACACCCCTCCTAACCGTGCCATTCCGGTTCCCCTCTCTGCTCACGCTCTGCAGATCCAGAACCTCGGCACCAATCAGTGTCTGGATGTGGGTGAGAACAACCACGGGGGGAAGCCCCTCATCATGTACACCTGCCACGGCTTGGGTGGCAACCAGGTACGAGGCCCCATCGTACCCCCACCGTACCGGGCAGGCCCCACCGAAGCCTGCTTCTGGAACAACTCCTCTTTCCACAGGCCTCTTTTATCCACTCAAGATAGTCTTTTCCCGGGGTGCCTGGGTGGCTCTGTCGGTTAAGCATCTGCCTTCGGCTCAGGTCATGATCCCGGGGTCTTGGGATTGAACCCCGTATGGTGGCGGGGGGCAAGGGTCCCGGTTCAGTGGGGAGTCTGCTTCTGCTGCTCCCCCTGCTTGTGCTTTCTCTCTCTCTAATAAGTAAAATCTTTTTAAAAATACATATATTAAGTAACATTATTCCAGAAAAACCTAGATCTGGTAAAAATCCTGAAGGCAGCGCGTGAATTACTGAGGCGTGGTGCCCCCTCACATGCTTCCCCCAGAAGCAAGATTCCTGGTTGGAATCTCAGGGCGCTCGGCTCTGGCAGGCAGCAGGCAAACTCTCCACCTCCTCTTGTCTTGACTTCTAGTACTTTGAGTACACAACCCAGAGGGACCTTCGCCACAACATTGCGAAGCAGCTGTGTCTACACGCCGGTGCCGGCACCCTGGGCCTGAGGAGCTGTCACTTCACTGGCAAAAACAGCCAAGTCCCCAAGGATGAGGAATGGGAACTGACCCAGGTGAGTCAGCTGCCCAGAAAGCTCAGAATCGAGAGCCTGCAGCCACAGCTGCCCCCACCCCTTCCTTCTTTTCTGCATCTTCAGCCAATCAAGAAGATCAAGACACTGTGGAGAGGATGGAGACAGTGGGCTTGGTCCCGGGCAGGGCTCTTGGGGCGTAAGGAACTTCTGGCAAGGTCCAGCTCTGCTGATAAGAAGCTGAGGTTGGGAGTTAGGGTCCCCGGCCATCGCTGTCATGGCTCAAGGATTTTTAGGCTGAAGCCAAGGAGATGCAGGTGAAGATTCACCCACGGCTCCTGCTGGCGTGTGTGCACCGGGCACAAATCTCACACTCACCTACAACGGTTACTCTTCCAGAGGCTCTTCCCGAGGAGGGAGCGCCGCCCCGGGTGGAGATGAGCCCGATGAGGCTTGCAAGGCCGGTCCCTAGTAAATGGCAGGCCTAGGATTCAGACCTAAATCATTCTGACTTAAAAGCCTGGGGTCTTTCTAGTACACCATATTGCCTCAGGATACAGAATGTAACTTCTAGAATACTGGACCCAGACTAGCAGTACCCATGGGCCTCCACACCCCACCATACCCCGGTTTCCAAAGCAGATACGGGCCATAAGAAAGGCTGTAAATATGACCAAAGGCAGAAGGTCGGAGTAGGCAGCAGGGGCTCAGGCCTTTGAGCCTAGCCATTCAGAAGAGGGGTCCCTGAGAGCATTAGCCCCATGGTCCTGCCTTCCTCTATGCCAGCCGGAAGTGCGAGATTGACTCTGGACCCGGGTGGAAACTCAGGAATGTATCCTCTCAGGGGAGCTGGCATGCAAAGAAAGAAATTTAGAAATGTCCTCTTTGTGTCTTGTTGCATTTCCTTTGCTTTTTCCTTATTGTTCCCCATCTCATTGCCCCCTAGTAGCACTGTTAGAGATCTGAAGCCCAGGTTGATCTTTTACTGTATCCTCTTTTAGGACCGGCTAATCAGGAACTTGGGATCTGGTACCTGCCTGACATCTGAGGACAAAAAGCCAGCCATGGCCCCTTGCAACCCCAGTGACCCCCACCAGCACTGGCTCTTCAACTAAGTCCTCAATCACCCCCATTGGGGTTCCCATGGGGATCCAAGCCTCTCAGGAAATAGGATTTTGGGGAACCTGATATTTGAGAACCTGTTGATCAGCTTCTCTGTAGGCCTTAAAGATGGATTTCTAAACCCAATGGATATCAAGGCAGGATCTTTCTACTCCTTGCAACAACGCAGGGCCCGTTTTCTGTCCTCCATGTTGATGAAAGAAACCACTGGAACATATGATACTAGCTCTAGAGCTTACCTCCTATTCTTGAAACAGAGTTTCAAGCACAAGGCAACTTGGGTAGGGCCCAAGGCAGCAATGCTGAATTCCAGAAAAATACCTCTGCAGCCATGTCCTGAGTCCCTGGTCATTTGGGCACCCACAGAACTAGTGAGGCAATACCTTCGAACAGAGAGACTACAGGTCTACAAGAGTCTCCCTGCTGATATTGCCTGAAATTTCTAGAGCCAATTAGTTTATAGAAGGCACCCTGACAGAAATCCTTTATCTTCTTTCATCTGCACAGTAACCCTGTGAGAAAGACAGGCCGGGAACCACCAGGCCCATTTTACAGATAAGAAAGCAGAGGCAGAGAGAGAAAAGGGGGCTTGTCTGTAGTCCCACAGCTAGTGGATGGTGGGAGCCAAGACTGAGACTTGATTTCAAATGCTGAACCAGCCCTCCTGCCACCACACCATGAGAACACTAAACACTTAGCCATCAGCCTTCCCATTCTCTCCTCCCTCCGTGCTGATCACTACTGGCTGGCTGGCCTCTGCAGAGCCTAGAACAGCGGCATCAGGTAGCCATCAGGGAGACCACAGTTGGGGATCCTGGGATGTTAGTCTGAAAGCAAGCTCATGCAGACAGTGAGTCTCAGGCCTCAGTCCCAGAAGCCTTTTTCCAATGCCCCGTATATAACGTAGGTGAAAAGCCGACTGGCAGTGGGCAAAGTTGAGGTCAAGTGAAGACAGAGCCCAACAGCTCCTGAACCCCTGAAGGTCTGTGAGCACCATTTGAAACTGTTGCTTTAGTCCAACCCTCTCGTTTTCATATCATAAACCCGAGGCCAGATGACTAATTTGTCCAACACCACACAGCAAGGTATTGGCAACCTGAGACCAGAACCCGGATGAGACTAGCAAGAGCCCTGGGCAGTCTGAGGCGGCAGAGACCGTGTAGAGAATCGAGCATGACCGTGGTAATGGCCTCATCCGCTGTGCCCACATGGAGTCCCCACATGGCGCAGACCCGACATGCGCATCAGCTCTTCTCCAAGCTAGATGGACCCCACCACGCCTGGCCGCTTTGCCTGAACTAGAGAGCCCAGCTGCCCAAAGGAGGTGTCCCATTCCTTCCAGAAGGACTTTTGGCAGCAGGCTGTCATCTCGAACATCACCACATGATGGCGCCGTGGGACCACAGCCTCCTCTCCCCGCACAAGTCGGTAAATTCTTTCAGAGCCTTCAGGACCCTGTAGGGGAAACATTCTGGGGTAGCCCAAACAGGGAGAGGAGAGAGTGGCCAGGATACGGCCAGGGGTGGGGAAAGGAAAGGAGGAATTCTTTCCTGGAAAGAGAATTGGACCTGAAATCCCAGTGAAAATAAAGGTCTTATGGCATTGGTAAAGGAGACTTGCCTTTGGTTCCTCCTACCCCCACATTGTCCCTTAGCCAATCCATTGGCAAATCTGTTGATTCAGGCTGTGGAGAGCCACACGCGTCTAGAAAGTTCTGTCACATCACTATCTCTTGTCCCCAGACATCCTCTGGCCCCCGATCTAACCACCATACTGTGTGTCAATCCCACATAGACATAAGGAGATGTAAGATGAGACTCTTGCCCCGTGGAACTCACTCTCGCTGGAGAAGCAGGTGGAAGCAAGTTAGGACAAGCCTGGAGATGTTCAGAGCCATGCTAGGTGACATGGAAAGAACAATCCTTCTGTCTAGGGGACTGGGGGAAGGCCTCACAAAGATGGTGACATTTGACCTTCGGCCTCAGGGATGAGTCCTGAGGGGGCATCTCACACAAGCACCCATCTAGAGTGAGAAAAGTCCCAGAGAGACAACGCTGCAAGTGGCTCTGAAAAACCAAGGGGACATGAGGGTGAAGGAGCAGTGGATACAGAAGCTGGAGGGTTGGGGCCACACCATGACTTTTATGGGACCTAGGTCTTTCTGTCTTCACGAAAAATTTCTTAAATTACATTTTACAACTGCATTGGTATAAAGATGAAAATAATCCAGGCTGATGGTATCATTTGATTTATTCTGGTTTTTAAAGAAATGAAAACTGTGGGCCCTTGGCGCTGTATCAGCTGTGTAAGTCGACCCTGTAGAACAGTGGGTTGGGGCCCAATTGAGAAGGCTTTGAAGGCCATCCCAATGTGGGTACACTACAGGGAGCCATAGTTCCTAACTCTGGTCCTAGTCCTACTCTTGGTTGCACTAAACATCCAAATGTTTATCAGGTGTTGATCGTTTGCCGTTTATCCCAATATCCCTCCTCCCCATGGCATCACTCAACAGCTCTTCAGCCCAGTCTTAGCTTATACACCCAAAGAAGGGGCACTGTTGCGGTGCCAAGGTTCCTCACCCCTACACAAAAACAGCATAACATCTCCTGGGGGTAGTCAGCTAAGGGTGACTCACAGGGAGTGAGAGGGGCAGCAGAAGAGAGGAAAAAAACACACACCACACCTAGAGAGTAGGCCCAGATTTGGGGGTGAAGGGAAGCCTAGGGAAGGTAGGTGGTCAAGAAGAGGGAGAAGGCACTGATGGGGTGGTATAAAGGTTCATGGCCTCCCCTTAGCTAAGGTTGGGCTCACCTCAACCCAGTATTTACACTATTGCTTAAAATTCACCCCTCTGACCATTCTTAGTGTTAACAACCTTACTCACATCTTGCATAAAACCTTGATGCTGCCCCTGTGCCACTATCTCTAGAAGCCTCACCTTGGCATTGAATGGCTGCTCTCGCCTAGGGATCTGTTTCCCACCTGCAGAATATTGGCACCATTGCCAAAAATAGCCAATATCCTAGAAGATATTCTTATTTTTAATTACAAAAGTAACGCCATAGAGAAGCCAAATAATACCAAACAGTATGTATTTAAAAAGTGAAATCAGTCCTCACAATGCCTCCACACCTATCAATTCATTCTCTAGAAGTAATAACTTCTGTGTAGAAACCCTGCCATCCCCTTTTTCTATGAATGTACAAATAGACACATACCCAGGACCATATCATCTGCAATTTGATGTCTTCATTGACTATCTCAAGGACATCTTTTCATGTCAGTTTCTTTAAGTCTAACTTGTTCTTTAAAAGCTAGAGAGTAGTCCATAATATGGTTAATCCCAAGTTCTTTAACCTTTCCCTGCTGATGAATACTTGGGTTTTTTCCCAATTTTGCAAAAACTTGGTGACAAAAAGGCATAACCCACATCCTCGGACATTTATTTTTGTGCTTGTGTTTATTTCAAAAGGATGCATTCCTAGAATTAGAATTGCAGAGTTAGAAGAAATGCAGTGCCTTGAAACGCAGACCCAAACCACTCTCTACATCTAACCCTGAGAATGAGAACAGAAGAGTCCGACCAGGGACGCCTGGGTGGCTCAGTGGGTTAAAATCTCTGCCTTCGGCTTTGGTCATGATCTCAGGGTCCTGGGATCGAGCCCCGCATCTGGCTCTCTGCTCAGCGGGGAGCCTGCTTCTCCTCTCTCTCTCTCCCTCTCTGCCTGCCTCTCGGCCTATTTGTGATCTCTGTCTGTTAAATAAATAAATTAAAAAAAAAAAAAAAGTCAGACCAGCAGGGGAGATGAGGCTGGGCAGGCAGTTCAGGCGAGGCTGTGAGGGCCTTAAGTGCCATCCTAAAGAGTTTGGTTTTTATGCAAATACAAATTGTGCTCCTCTGAGCTAGGCCAAGGGTATGCAGGGGATGGGACATCGGCCCTGCCCCTAGAGCTCACTTTGGAGTGAGTATGGAGTAGGCTTTAGGTGGGCTCCTTGTCCTGGGGCCAGAGCTGTCTCCTTGAGTCCAGAGCAGGCAGGGAGGTGTGGGGAGGATGGACAAAGAGGCCCTGGTCCCCCACCCAAGCTCAGTCTTCTTCCCCACCTACTTCTGTTAGAATGCTGGGGGTGAGACTAGAAAGGGGGCCCTTCACGTGACCCAAGCGCCGTAATGTGATTGCCTGAACACCTCAGTGACGTAGAGAACAGAACTCCTTCCAACAATTCATGCCTCTTCTGCACCTGCAGGCACAAAACTTGAATTCTAGGGGCATCTGGGTGGCTCAGTCGGTTCAGCGTCTGACTCCTGATTTTGCTCAGGTCATGATCTTAGGGTGGTAAGATCGAGCCCCATGTCTGGCTCCAAGCTCAGCATGAGTCTGCTTGGGATTCTCTCTCTCTTCCTCTGCCCCTCCCCCTGCTCATCTTCTCTCTCTCTCAAATAAATAAATAAAATCATAGAAAGAAAGAAAGAAAGGGAGGAAGAAAAAAGAGAGAAAGAAAGGAAGGAGGGAGAGAAGGAGGGAAGGAAAGAAAGAAGTTTGAATACTGGAAAGCATCTAGGCCACAAAGATCCCCAGGTGAACCCGGTGACTTTCCTGCCTCTTTGCAGGCTTCCTGGCTTCTCTCTGCCTAAATCAGAACTCCACTCATAGTCTTCCCAACCCAAAGTCCTCTGACCCTGCCCCCTGGATGAGCACCCTGAACCTCCTTCCTTCCTCCCCTCCTGACTTTGATGGACAGAGCCCTTCCTCTTCTGCATCACACGCCTGGCCCTCACCTGTTCCCTCTGCCCTCTGGGCTCACATCCCTCAAACTCTCTCCCTATTCTGCAAGTCCCCCTTCTAACCTGTCTCATGCTCTCCTTCTCTGGGAGCTCTCTTTGTGGCTCTCCATGGAGTCTCCCCAAACCTGTTTCTTTTTTCTTTTTTTTTTTTTAAGATTTTATTTATTTATTTTGACAGAGAGAGATCACAAGTAGATGGAGAGGCGGGCAGAGAGAGAGAGAGAGAAGCAGGCTCCCTGCTGAGCAGAGAGCCCGATGCTGGACTCAATCCCAGGACCCTGAGATCATGACCTGAGCCGAAGGCAGTGGCTTTAACCCACTGAGCCACCCAGGCGCCCCCCCCAAACCTGTTTCTTAACACCTTCCTCCACCAGAATGTTCTTCAGGGGAGTCTACCCGGCTTTAGCTCCCCGCCTTTACGCCTCAGTAGGTGTCCTGGGGGCGTGTCCCACCTCCCTGCGTGGGCAGGGGAGTTTGCTAAACATGCTCCCCTCCTCCACACCGACCCACCCCTTGCCTCCAGCTCCTCCTACAGAAAACGGATGTCTGCACTCACAGTGCCACTGAGGACAAGGAAGGCAGAAAGCAGGGACAGACCCGAAGGGGAGCACCCTGCGGGCAAGGCCGGTCCTGGCTCCCCCTCTGATTTCTGAAAAAGAGTTTATTGGATGCCTTTCAACTGAAGGCAGATGATTAACTTAGCCCTCAGCCGACCTTGTTCTGTCTTTGAACAACAGACAAATTAGTTTACTTGCAAATCGATCTTTTCATTACTATTTCCATGTCACCTGTGATTTTTCCCGCCTTCCAGCGGCAGCCCAGCTGGCTGGCAGCAAGAAGGTCTGCAAAGCTGCTGATAAGAGGAATATTAAAGAGGGCTGGGCTCCTAGCAAGGGGGCAGTGGTCCACTCAGCCGGCGGCATGCTCTGCTTCCTGGTCTTCACCACCCTGGTCCTTTATGGTAAGTGGGTCATCTGGCCTGAGTTCTAGAAGGAGGAGGATTTGAGCAGGAAGGTCAAAAGCTATCCTTAAGTCCAGTCTCATTCTCTATCCCAGGGCGGGATGGAACACTCTATGAGTCTAGCAGAAACTTTCCCCTCCTGGAGCCCATGTGAGAGGGACAGTCAGGGCCACTGGCCATGCAGAGCCCTCTGGTTGCCCGGACCTTGAACCATGAAGCAGATAAGTCCCTTTCCGGGGCCTGGGCTTTCTCACCACCCCCACTGACAGGAAGACACCCCTGGCAGGTGCCTGGCTGGGATATTCACTGCTGCCCTTGCCCCTTGGAGAATGCTGCCAAAGCACTGTGTGTGTGGGTAGAGGTGGGAGGTCACCTCAGGCCATAGGATGACCCCAAGCAAGGCTTCGACCACAGGGAGCCTCTGGGCCCTAGCCTAGGGATGTGAGATTCGTCCTTCACAGGCTGCCAGAGCTCTGAGGACACCTGGGGAGGCAGAAGTCATTCAGATTCCCCTGGTTTCAAAAGGGGCTCCCAGGGGCACCTGGGTGGCTCAGTGGGTTAAAGCCTCTGCCTTCAGCTCAGGTCATGATCTCAGGGTCCTGGGATCGAGCCCCGCATCGGGCTCTCTGCTCAGCAGGGAGCCTGCTTCCCCCTCTCTCTCTGCCTGCCTCTCTGCCCACTTGTGATTTCTGTCTGTCAAATAAATAAATAAATAATCTTAAAAAACGGGGGGGGCTCCCATAACTCTCAGCGGGGGCCCTCATTTGCTAGGGAGGAACTGTGAATTTGCAGACAAAGCACACTGCCTCCCTGCCCCCCACCCTAAGCTGACCCCATGCTTAGTCATCACTCACTTTTCTTCTGCCCCACAAAGGACACAGCACGCAGGACTTTCCAGAAACCAATGCCCGGGTAGTTGGAGGGACTGAGGCCCGGAGGAATTCCTGGCCCTCCCAGGTAGGTGTTCCTTCACAGCCCCCGGCCTCTAACAAAACAAGAGTTGCCTGTGGGCGGGTACATGCGTGTTTGTGAATGTCCTTATCAACAAGAAGCTCATCCGTATCAACAAGCTCGCCAACCCTCCGGCTTGCAGATTTAAAAGGTGAAGGGGACCAGGCACAGGTGGGGAAAGCGGGCGAAAGGCTTGGAGGAGGGGATGTGAACTCCAACCCCACTCCCTTCTCCAGGCACACCCTGAACACAAACCACATTTACGTTCCTGGAGACACCACACACACTAGTAAGACTTGGCGCGAGACGCAAACCCTGGACTCTTCACACACACACAAACGCACACCACGCCATACCGTGCACCTCTGCATTCAAGCACGCCCCCACCCCCGAGGGGAGCATGCTGCTTGTTTGGCTCTTTCGAGTTTCTGGTTTTGTAACAGGGTTTTGATTTAAGCAGTTCTAAATGTGTAAACCTAGCACATTAACTGGTAAAGAGCCACACTTTCAGAGGAATCACAACACTTAGAATGAAATTCAGGGGGCGCCTGGGTGGCTCAGTGGGTTAAAGCCTCTGCCTTCGGCTCAGGTCATGGTTCTGGGGTCCTGGGATCGAGCCCAGCATCGGGCTCTCTGCTCGGCAGGAAGCCTGCTTCCCCCTCTCTATCTGCCTGCCTCTCTGCCTACTTGTGACCTCTGCCTGTCAAATAAATGAATAAAATCTTAAAAAAAAAAAAAAAGAATGAAATTCAGTTCACGACAGTTTGGAGCCCAATTTTCAGAAGTAGGGTTGTTTTTGGAAGATGGGAGCTGCTGAGGACGATGTGAGTTTTCCGGCCGTCATTCTGAGTTATTCCCTGAGGGACGGGGACAGGTTATGTCTGGGAGACCTTGGAGGGGTGCTCTGGAGACCTGAGCCAGAGGGTTAGATGATGGAGCAATTCCATGGCCACGTTTCCTACCAAGAGGAAATGGAGGTAACAACCTGAGTTCATGGCCCTTTGCAACAACCCAGATTAGGGATATCAAATACACGGTTTGTGTGCCTTTCCTCCCCCTGCCCACGGACAAAGCAAGCATCACCCAACAACGGAGCACTCTTTGCTGCTGATCCCAGGGCCATCTGCACACTCCTTCTCGCCACCACTCCAGGGAGTCTCCAGCAACAGATCAGTAGCAATGGACAGGACCAATGAAACCCACTGGCCAGCTCTAAACCACAAAGTTGGAGAAGCTTTTGAAGGTTGGCAGGAATCGAAGGAAGTGTAACAGGTTGTTTGGGGCAGAGCGTTTTTTTGTTTGTTTGTTTGTTTTTTAAAGATTTTATTTATTTATTTGACAGAGAGAGAGAGATCACAAGTAGGCAGAGAGGCAGGCAGAGAGAGAGGGGGAAGCAGGCTCCCGCTGAGCAGAGAGCCTGATGCGGGGCTTGATCCCAGGACCCTGAGATCATGAAACTGAGCTGAAGGCAGAGGCCTAAACCACTGAACCACCCAGGCACTCCTGGGGCAGAGCCTTTTAAGAAACACCACCCTCTCCCTCTTTTCTCCCCTCCCCTTCTAGATTTCCCTCCAGTACCTGTCTGGGGGCAGATGGTACCACACCTGTGGAGGGACCCTCATCAAACAGAACTGGGTGATGACGGCTGCTCACTGCGTGGACAGGTGAGAAAAACAAAACCCAGCTCTCCTGAGCCCTTGGAAGGGGAGAAGTCTGGCCTTTCTGGAGGAATATGTATCTTTTAGCACTCGGGGCAGTACTCTAATGGAGTGTTGGGGGCCTGCAGGGAGGCCGTAGGATATAATGAAAAGTAAAGATTTTTGGCATCAGGCAAGCCTAAGTTCAAATCCCATTCCACCTCCTTCTACCTTTGTGACCTTGGATGGCTTCCTTAGCTTTTGTAAGCTTTCATTTTCTTACTGCTAACATGGGGTAAAAATACCTACTTCTTAGAGTTATTGGGAGGATTAAGTAGGTGAATATCTCAATGCCTGGTCAACATCTGGCTGGTAATCATTTTTTTTCTGTCATATTTGTCTTGAGCCATTGTTCTCAAATCTGAGCATGAATCAGAATCACCCAGAAGGCACAGATTGCTGGGTCCTGCCCAGCAGAACTTCTGCCTTAGTGGGTTCAAACTGAACCTGATAACTGGCATTTCTAACAAATTTCCAGGTTATACTGATGCTGCTGGTCCAGGGGTCATGCTTTAAGAGCTATTGGTTTGTAACCTCCCTCAAATCCCTCTGTGGGCTGAGAGCCATTAGATCATTTGTGCCCACCACCCCTCTCCCAGGTTATGAGATATTCAGTCTGTGAAGTTTAGCTTCATAAACTGGGCAATGAAGTTGATGGTAGTTTTTGTCACTGCCCCCAAGTTAGTAAATTAGAGAAGGCGAGAGCTTATTACTTCCTCATCTTCTAGGGTCTTTTGTCTGCCCTCTGCCTGGGCCAAAGATGGCTTCCTGTACTAAAGATAGGACGAGAGATGGTTTCCCAGCTTCTCTCTGAGGGGAAACAGCCCCCTGGATCCCTCAGGGTTTCCTTCTCTTCTGTCACTCCAGAGCAATGACCTTCCGCGTGGTTGCTGGAGAGCACAACCTGAACCAGAATGACGGCACGGAGCAGCCTGTGAGTGTGCAGAAGATCGTGGTACATCCATCCTGGAACAGCAATAACGTGGCTGCCGGGTAGGGCCAAGGTTGGGCTGGCCTCAAGCTGACTGGCCAGCAACAGGGTCTGGGCGTCCTTCAGGTTCATTCCGAAGGATTCTGAGAATTTGGATTTTAGAAGGCTTGGAACTTTTAAGATTTTATTTATTTATTTGAGAGAGAGAGAGCGCTCGAGCGAGAGAGCAGAAGCAGAAGGATCAGTGGAGAGAGAGGGGAAGCAGGCTCCCCACTGAGCAGGGAGCCCGATGTGGGACTTGATCCCAGGATCCTGGGATCAAGACCTGAGCTGAAGGCATCCGCTTAACGACTGAGCCACCCAGACGCCCCTCATCTTTCTTCTTTGAGAATTCTTCTGTGCTACCAAGATCATACCACTCTGCTCCTTTCTGATTCCGCCTTCATAACCGAAAGATGTAAGCTCCACCCCGCTGGGCTGCAGACGCCCCCCTAGGCGACAACACCAAGACCTCACCAGCAGGTGCTGCTGTTAAACAAGGAATATCCTCCTGTCCAACTGTGTCGAGTTTGAGCCCCAGCGAGTCAGTCCCTTCCTTCTTCAAATTCGTTCTTCTTTTCCTTTTTTTTTCCTTTAAAAAGTTATTCATTTGATTTATTTATTTAGAGAGATTGAGATCACATGTAGGGAAAAGAGAGGAAGAGAAAGTCTCAAGCAGACTCCCCGCTGAGCACAGAGCCCCATGTGGGGCTCGATCTCACAACCGTGAGATCATGACCTAAGCCAAAATCAAGAGTTGGACATTTAAAGAACTGAGCCACCCAGGTGGCCCAAAGTTGTTCATTTCATTTTTTTTTTTTTAAGATTTTATTTATTTATTTATTTGAGAAAGCAAGCACAAATGTGGGGGAGGGGCAGAGGGAGAAGCAGATTCCTCGCTGAGCAGGGAGCCTGATGCACGACTTGATGCCAGGACCCCAGGATCATGACCTGAGCTGAAGATAGATGTTTAAGCAACTGAGCCGCCCAGGTGCCCCTATAGCTGTTTCTGACTCTGTGGGGACACAAAAGCTTAGTGAGGGCCAGCCCCTATGCTGACCTGAAGGAAGGCTGAGCTGGCTCCTTTGCTCCCACAGTTATGACATTGCCCTGCTGCGCCTGGCCCAGAAAGTTACCCTCAACAGCTACGTCCAGCTGGGTGTTCTGCCACCAGAGGGAACCATCCTGGCCAACAACAGCCCCTGCTACATCACAGGCTGGGGCAGGACCAAGAGTAAGTCATCTGCACGGGCACCATCTACCTCATGGATCTTGAGTAGGTAGCAGAGCTTCTAGGCACATTTTTCTGTGGTCCTAGGTGTTCGTAGCCAGAATCAAGGAACCAGAGATAAAATAACTGCTCCATGAAATCAAGCTAAGAATGGGCCACAGAATGGTCAAGTCACATAGACTGATAACGAAAAAACAGCAACAACAAAAAAACCTTGCCTCAGAGAATATTTTGTATCCTCCTCTCATTTAATTTTATTTTATTTTAAAAGATGTATTTATTTGAGAGAGCGCACACGAGGGAGCATGTTGGGGGGGCAGAGGGAGAGCAAAAAAGTCTCAAGCAGACTCCCCACTGAGCAGAGCGCCCCCCCATGGGGCTCAATCTCAGGCTCCTGAGATTACAACCTGAGTGGAAATCAAGAGCCGCCGCTTAACCGACTGAACCACCCCACCTCTCATTTTATACATGAGGAAACTAAAGCCCAACAAAAGTAAAAACCTTGTGTAAGATCACATGACTACTTAGTAAGTAGTTAGCTGGGGCCAGGACCCAGGTATCCTGGCTCCCATTTTGGTGGTCATTACACCATCTGCTACCACCATAGATAGTCGCTGGGCTGTGGGTTGGAGTCAGTAAACCAGAGGTAGCTGGAGGTCCAGAGAAGTCAAGGCAGAAGAGGCCTAAGCTCTCTTCCGATCACCATGGGAAGATTTCTGGTAGGGAATGCCGCCCAGACAACATGGAAAGGCAGGAGGGCTGTGAGCAGAGATGGTCAAGAAGGGCAGAGACATTACGCCTGACCAAAGTCTGTCAGTCGTGCACAGTGTTTGAGCTCTGGAAGAGAGGTGAGGCCTTGTTGTGAGCGGCCAGTCTACTGGGAGAACCTGGAGCTGAGAAAGAGAGAGAGAGAGAGAGAGAGGCTTCTAATGCAGCTGCTCTTACTTGACTTAATGTTGTTGTGGTTCAGCCTCCTGATCTGTAATAGGAAGGGTTTGCTATAAGGATACAAAGAAATAATGTATGTGCCAAGGCTTTGGAAAGTCAAAAGAGCCAGATAAAGGAAAACTACACCAAGCTCTTATGAAATGAAAATAAGGGTGTATAGTCCCAGTTCTGCTTAGTACAGTTGGCAGTGCAAGGTGAAAACAGGAGAGTCATCCATAAATAAGACCATTTTGGTCGCTTTGATTTTTTTTTTAAAGATTTTATTTATTTGACAGAGAGAGACACAACAAGAGAGGGAACACAAGCACGGGGAGTGGGAGAGGGAGAAGGGAGCCTAATGTGGGGTTTGAACCCAGGACCCTGGGATCAGAACCTGAGCCAAAGGCAGACGCTTAACAACTGAGCCACTCAGGCACCCCCCCCCCCTTTTTTTTTCCTTTTTTAAGCAGGAGTAAGAGATTGGAGGTTAGTGGTCTGGAGTTGGGGAACAATGACAAGGATGACTCCTGCAGAAGGGGCCTGTAGCTTCCACAGAAAAAAGGGATGGGGGAGGGACCATGGCATGGGAGGCATAGAGAGAAGGAGCTTGCCCTGAGTTCAGCTTCCATTAGAGCTTGGGATGGTTGGGCGGGGTGCGGAAGGGTTCTCCCCACTGGAGAGCGTGTGGGGCTGACCTCCAACTCCGTGTGTCCTGTTCAGCCAATGGGCAGCTGGCCCAGAGCCTGCAGCAGGCTTACCTGCCCACTGTGGACTACGCCACCTGCTCCAGCTCCTCCTACTGGGGCTCCACCGTGAAGAAAACCATGGTGTGTGCTGGAGGAGACGGAGTTCGCTCTGGATGCCAGGTGAATACGTACTGGAAAGGTCAGAAAAACCACACGAGGTCCCTCCCCTCTCCGCCTCCCATTCCCCACCATTTCCTCATGCCCTTTTCCACACCTACTCCCACCCCCACGTGTGACCCGACTTGCCATTCTGGCATCTGAGGGAGAAGTCTGTGCTAGGAACTCTAGTCTCACAGAATCTCAGAGTTGAAAGGAACCCTAGAAGTCATCATGCCCAATGCCCTGACCTTCCTGGTGGGTGGCCCAGCATCTGTGTGTTGGTGTATGTGTGTGGTCCTCAGAAGCTGTCAACCACCTAGACTTTTCACAGCCCCAGAGCGGTCGTTGCAACTGTATGTGAGGAAGCTCTCTTCCCGTCAACCCCAGCTCTCCATCACCACCTCAGTAGTATTTCCAGGAGGACAGACAGGTGACTATGGCAGGAGAAAGTGCAGAAAATAGTGTCATAATCATTTATATATATAATACATAGAATCTTCTATTTAGACAGGGTCAGTCAGCAATATACCATCTTACAGATTTCTTAATGCGATTCAACAAATGTTCTTGATTTCCTATTAAATGCCAGCCACTGTGCTAAGTGTGAGGGATACAAAGATGACTCAAACTGAGGGTTTAGTGGAGGAAGGGCAAGAGCAGACATGTGATAGGACATTGTCAAACAATGTGGGTAAGTGTGATTTAAAAAAAAAAAAATGCAGAGGACAATATAAGAGCCTCAAAGATAGGCACTTACTTGTACCTTTTGGGGTAAAAAAAGACTTGGAATCTGTAAGGGAGTTCTGATGCTTATGTGGGAGAAATCCAGGCAAAGGGGGAAAAGCTATTCAGAAAGAACAACAGGAATGAGGGCCTGGGCCAAGAAACCACCTAGAACTCTTACAGAATTACAGGGCGTTCCCTACAGCTAGAGCAGAGGTCAGAGCCCACAAACTTCCAAATCCTGCCTGCTGCCCGTTTCTCTATAGTCTATGAGCTAAGAATGGTTTTTACATTTTTAAGTTGTTTTTTAAGATTTATTTATTTTGAGAGAGAGAAAGAGAGAGCTCAAACGGGAGGAGCAGCAGAAGGAAAGAGAATCTCAAGCAGATTCTAAGCTCAGTGAGGAGCAAGAAGTGGAGCTCGATCTCACCACCCTGAGATCACGACCTGAGCCCAAACCAAGAGTTGGCTGCTTGACAGACTGAGCCACCCAGGCACCCCGGTTTTTACATTTTTAAATGGTTGAGAATAAATTTTTAAAAAGATTTAAAACGTAAATCAAAACGGGTGGCTCAGGGCGCCTGGGTGGCTCAGTGGGTTAAGCTGCTGCCTTTGGCTCAGGTCATGATCTCAGGGTCCTGGGATTGAGTCCTGCATAGGGCTCTCTGCTCAGCAGGGAGCCTGCTTTCCTCTCTCTCTCTCTCTGCCTGCTTCTCTGCCTACTTGTGATCTCTCTCTGTCAAATAAATAAATAAAAATCTTAAAAAAAACCAAAACAAAACAACAACAACAACGGGTGGCTCAGCCTGTTAAGCATCTGCCTTTGGCTCAGTTCATGATACCAGAGTGCTGGGATCGAGCCCCGCATCGGGTTCCCTGCTCAGTGGAGAGCCTGCGTCTCCTTTTCCCTCTGCCTGCTGCTCTGCCTGCTTGTGCTCTGTCTATATCTCTGTCAAATAAGTAAATAAAATCTTTAAAAAAAAAGATGTCCTGACATACGAAAAATATAAAATTCCAATGTTCATAAAAAAGCATTAAGTTGGAAAGAATACAGCCATACTTGCTTACTTGTATATTGTCCATGGCTCCTTTCAAAGAGTTGGATAGTTGCAACAGAGACTCTATAGTCTGCAAAATCTAAAATACTTATTATTTGGCCCTTTATAGAAAAAGTTTGCTGATGTCTGGGCTAGAACATAAACTATTAACCTATCAGGGAATGTCAGATGATGCTAGAGGCCAGGAGGAGCCTCTTGACTTAGGGCTGCAAGGGCCATGTGCAGGGGAAGAAGATTTTTCCCTTCCTCCGTTCCAGGTTCTTTGGCTCATCTAATAATTAAATTGATGTAAGACAGATTAACAGGAGAAAAACAGATTTACTTTCATATGTGCAGAAGCTCATAAAAATATGAGACTCAAAGGCAAAGACCTTTTAGACAAAGAAATAAATTTGTGAAGAATTGACATGACAAAGAATTTTGGGCTTGGGGTAAATGAGTGAAGGAGCAACTGGGTGAGGCAATAGGGTTTGTCATACAGCCCTAAACCTATCTCCGGTGGCAAAGATGTCTCCTTACAAGAAGGGTGCCTTTCACATGGCATGTTTATTTTCTGCTTTCAGAGGAACAAAGTAGGGTTAGAATGTCCTTCTTACACTGTCTGTTCTTAAATAATTCAAAATAACCCATATCCCAAAGTGGTATATTTGGGGGCAGCCTGCCCTGAACCTCCATCATATGCTTAGGGTCATGAACTTTACCTCTTAGCCTGAGAAACCACACAAGAGTTATGAACAGGAGAATAGCGTGATCAAATTTGCCTTTTAGAGGCATCGTCTGATGACAAAGTAAGCATGTCTTGAAAGAAGGTGAGGTTGACCAAGAGACAGGTTAGGAGACTGGTGTAATTATCTAGGCAATAGATTTGAGGGCTTGAACTAGGGCAGCAGAGAGAAAGGAGAAAGGAGGAGGATCTGGAATGACGTTTACGCATCTGGTGTAAGTGACCTGGGAAGGGTTTTGCTACCTCCATTGAGAGAAGGTTTATAGAATGTAGGACAGAAGGTGATGAATTTGGTTCTAACAAGTTGATTCTAAAATCCCAGTGGGACATTCAGGAATAGTTACCCAGTGAGTAATTAGATATAAGGAAGTAGAACTTTCGGGGAGAGCCAGACTAGAGATACAGCAGGTGAGATCCACCCCTGGATCCCAACCCACCCCCATCCCGCAGGGGAGAATTTTTTTTTAAAAGGTTTTATTTATTAATTTGACAGAGACACAGCGAGAGAGGGAACACAAGCAAGGGGAGTGGGAAAGGGAGAAGCAGGCTTCCCGCCGAGCAGGGAGTCCCATGGGGGACTCAATCCCAGGACCCCAGGATCATGACCCAAGCCAAAGGCAGATGCCTAACGACTTGAGCCACCCAGGCGCCCCAAGAATTTGTAGAATGAGAAAAGAACAGTGAGTTGAGGAAAGAACTGTGATAACATGAATACTTGAGCGTTTCAGGGATAGGTGGAGGACAGATAACCCATAAAACTAGAAAGGGATTAGAGATCATAAGGGTTTTCCAGAATCTCAGGAAATACTGATGTGTCCTACACAGTATACAGTGCATTCAGGAGCCACAGGAGATAACTGGAAGTGCCCACTTGGGCAGTTGGTGGGTCACCAGTAACTGTGGCAAGAACAGTGTCAGGAGAGAGGAGGGGGAGAAGCTTTACTGAAGGTAAGAAATGGAAGAGGCAATGAGAAACTAAGGAATGGAGAATCCCTTTCCAAGAATCTTGGATAAAACAAAGGGACCAAAAAATATCTGGTAGCTTTCAGGACGATGACCGGTCACAAAGGGGTTGAGTGTAGTACCACTGAGTGGGCTAATAGGGAGAGAGGAAAGGATCTTGTAGGGTCAGAGAGAGGAAGGAGTGGATGGCACAAGATCCCAGAGGAGGAGAGATGAAACCAAGGGTCAGGTGCAGCTGGAGCGGGAAGGGAGTCAGCAAAGTACCAAAATGTGCACGATCTGAAAGAGCATGTAGGTTGGGTGGCTGGAGGACGGTGGGTGTTCTGCACTGCTTTTTCCATTTACTTATAAACTAGGAGTCAGTTTGAATGCTGAGAATGAAAGAACAAGCGTTGTATGGTCTGGATTAATTAAAGCAAGTGGGACAATGATCGGCCTCCGAGATGTTCCTGATAGGGTTAGGTTGGAGACCACGCAATGACTGAGTATAGGATTCACTCCCTTTGATTCGAGACTCAGTTGCAGGGAGTGGGTTAATCCCAGAGCTGGGTTTTCCTGCCTTAACCGGAGCCAAAGGACAAGAGTGCAGACCAA
The DNA here is from genome assembly GCF_010015895.1 of Lontra canadensis. Lineage (NCBI taxonomy): Eukaryota > Metazoa > Chordata > Mammalia > Carnivora > Mustelidae > Lontra > Lontra canadensis. The sequence continues at coordinate 3,448,433 of NW_022631053.1, forward strand.
AGGCAAGGTCTGTGCTGGGTGGAAGAAGAGAAGCCAGCAGGAGGCTGGCAGGCTGACTAAAATGGTAGAATCAAATGAGCAAAGATTTCTGGTGAGCACTTAGAACCACGGAAGCAAGGCGACCAACTCCCCCCAGTTTGCCCAGTCTCCTGCATGGTGGGAGCCCTGATACACAAGGCAGTCTCTGCTAGGTCCCCACTGGCTAGCTTCCCCCTTTACCCTAAAGTTTAACCTTTCTGAATTAATTCACTTTCCCTCCGCTCCCTCAGCGTCTCGAACTCCAACAAAGCAGAGTACTTTTCTTCTGACAGTGGTTCCAAATCGACAATTCTCTGAGGCAGTTGGGTATCCAAGGCCTTTCCCACTGCAGTTTTTCCAAGACCGTGTCTTCTGGGTTTTCAGACTGCTGGGTCCCAGCCCTTCACCTCAGGTGGGGTTCACCGAGCCCTTCTCACCTCAAGTCAATCCATTCATTCCCACTAAGCTCTCCCAGCTCTTCCTTCTACCCTCAAATCCTCAGCCACACCTTCCAGCTCTCGAGGGCCGGTGTTTCTTTTTAGTTCAATTAGCCTAAGACAATAGTATCACAGACAACTTAATTACCTTCCATTCCTCTAGTCCAGAGATATTCTCAAACCCCTCCTAGAATTTGGGTGGAAGAGGGGCGCCTGGGTGGGACAGTCAGTTGGGCGACTTGGTTTAGACTCAGATCATAATATCACGGTTGTGATCTTGAAGTCACGGGATCAAGCCCCACCTGTGTCCACTTGAGATTCTCTCTCTGAAATGAGTAAGTAAATCTTACAAAAAAAAACAAAACAAAAAACAAAAAGCTTGGTTCTCCTTTAAAAAAAAATCCCTCACTTTTGATCAGATTCTCAGCTTAACTTCGAGGTCCGATAGAAACATAAGGCATTAGCACCTCTCTCAGCTCCTGCTCTGCCGTTCTCACAGCTTCTTTTGTGAAATTTTGTTGATCCTTTTAGTGATATTCACAGGTCAGGAGGGTTTTTTGGCTTAACCTCTGTGATAATCACAGGCCACGTGACATCAGATTCAAGGTCTTTACATTGCTCATTCTCTTCATTCCTTTTTTGGTGTTTCTGGTTTGGGGCAATCCTTTGCTAGGTGGTCAGTGGCTGTGAACGTGCATTTGGAGCTGTTGAGAGGGTAACAATGGACCAGGGAGACTAGGATGATTACTCTAAGCAGGATTAATTCCTGATGTTTGGAATGCACTTTGGAGCCCTGGTCTGCAACACCCAAGCCAATCAAAATCAAAGAAGTCTAAGAGGGACCCCACCGTAGGAGTCACCCTTTCAAGCCAAGTGGCTTACTCAGTGATCTTATGTGAGTGAGTCTCAACTCCTCCAGAAGTGTTACTGCAGGTGCAGCACTGGTGTTGACCAGAGCATGGACATCACCTTGCTCAGCTAAGGATAATTAAGGACTATCCTACCATCGAGAACAGCTCTGGCCAGAGTCTAAGGATCTTGGTGGCACAGCTCTTGTCTTGGCAATGGATTCTACCATATCTTCCAGAGTTAAGGAAAGGTTTATGATCAGATTCTGATGTACCTCTACTCCTACCCAGGGAGGGGTGGGCCCTATCGAAGGAAGGGAATCCAAGTTATGAATATCAATGATTCCTTTCTAACTCAGTTCTTCCTCCAACTCAATGATGTAAATCCAGGGGAGCTGTACAATAAGGCGTCTTAGTTCATTTGTGGCGAGCTACTGGCACACTTGGATAGCCTAAAAGGCACTTCCTGGCTGTGTACCAGCCGTCTAGTCCTTTGTAGATCCAGGGAGGGTGATAGCAACCATGGACAAGGACAAATTCTCTCAGGGCACAAACCACTCCTTGAGCAGGTGCCCCTGTTAAGTAGAGGCATTCCCAGGGATTGTTGCATTTGCCCATTCAAGCCAGGGTACAGTTAGGTCCTCTCTTAGCCTGAAGTAAAAGGTTGTTCTAAGTTCCAGGCATTACCCGCCTCCCGCCCTTGTCCATGGCCCAGGAAATGTGGATGATGGTGTTAGCTTTCCAGGCCAGCACCAGAGTAAAGGAAAGAAAAGGAAGAAGAAAAGGCTTCCTATTTCGTTAAAGTATGAAGACTTCATCTGGGCGGCTTGGGAGGAAGCAGTCTACTGCGATGTCAGCTACTTCTGTCCCTGGTCACTTTGACTGGGAGGTCTCTAACATTTGTGTGGGACCAGATACCAGGTGGGGCCTTCTCTCCAGCTGTGAGATCCATATCCAAAGTTTAAGTCCTTGGAGTCTGGCTGCCCTCTGGGTGGTGAGGAGGGCAGTCTTTGTTCTTATTGATTCTAAATCAGAAGAGTGAGAGAAAATTCGAAGTGTTAGTTTGAAGAGTCATAGCCAGATTTTTTAGGAAACTAGAAGAATTCAGGATCCAGTCCAATTTACGGGCATATAATAGAACCTCAAAGACAACAAACGGGATTAGAATCTAATACACATGAAAGTGTAAACATAATTTCTTCTCTCTACAATTACCTTCATTTTTTATAGTAAAACTAATCTATTTGCCTTAAACTTTGCCTGATTCTTTACACAAGTGCAGCAAGAATAGTGATTGACCACATAAGGTTTTTTTTTAATCTTTATTTTAACTTTATTTGGATCTAGTTAATTAACATACAGTATACTATTAGTTTCGATGTAAGGTCTTTTTAAGAATGCTTTGCTGGAACCTTGTAAGCAAAGTACCAGGTCAATTTTTCCACAAGGCTTTATTGGGTCTGTAAAGTCAACCTTAGTTCCTTGAAACTGTCTGATCATATCCGAGTCTATGCACAACTTTCTCAAATACGATATTCTAATCAGAGCTTTCGTAACATAACCAGTGTTTCCAAAGCATACAAGGAGATCAGATTCTCACTGAACGGCTGTAAATAACTAACTGCAGTTCCCCCGGAACAACATGGGTTTGAACTGTGTGAGTCCACTTATATGGGGATCTTTTTCCATAAATAGAGAACAATAAGAGTGTGTTCTCTTCCTTATGATTTTTAAAGAACATTTTCTTTTATCTAGGTTACTTTACTATAAGAATACAGTATAGAACACATATAAAATAAGATATGTGTTAATTGTTTATATTATCAGTAAGGCTTTTGGTCAGTAGTAAGCAACTAATAGTTACATTTTCTCTTTTTTTTAAGTTTTATTTATTTATTTGTGAGAGAGAGGGCACAAGCAGGGGGAGCAGCAGAGGGAGAGGGAGAAGCAAGCTCCCCACTGGGCAGGGAGCCCCATGCAGGACTCAAACCCAGACCCTGGGATCATGACTGAACTGAAGACAGCTGCTTAACCCACCGAGCCACCCTAGGCGCCCCTGTAGTTACATTTTCGAGGAGTAAAAAGTTACAAGGGCATTTTTAACTATGCAGGGAGAGGCGGTCACTATCCCTAACCCCCATGTTGTTCAGGGGTCAACTATATATTGTCACAAAAAGAATACTCTAGAGTTTTTGAATTCTGGAGAGATCAGGTAGGGAGAAAAAGCAAATGTTTTATCTTGGTTACAAAGATATAGCTCACCAATTGTTGATAGCTGAAGAGAGAAGAAGAAAAAGTTTCCTAAAATCTGGAAAAAACAAAACATTAGAGAACCAGCCATGTTTTAAACAAGAAGTCAAACAAATTATAATTATCCGCCTCAATTCATGCAGGCCCATGAAATTAACATTCGTCCTACTTGAATCCATTTCTTCCATCAGTCCTGGAAATTTTCAGCCAGTTCAGTTGCTTGATCTGAAAGTATCAGAAACCTGTATTCTAGAGTACTTGCCAGATTCTTTTCCATGAATTTTTCTGAAGATAAAACACATCTGCAGGGGCACCTGGGTGGCTCAGTGGGTTAAAGCCTCTGCCTTCAGCTCAGGTCATGATCTCAGGGTCCTGGGATCGAGCCCCGCATTGGGCTCTCTGCTCAGTGGGGAGCCTGCTTCCCCCTCTCTCGCTCTGCCTGCCTCTCTGCCTACTTGTGATCTCTGCCTGTCAAATAAATAAATAAATAAAATCTTTAAAAAAAAAACCCACACACATCTGCAGGAGGCTTTTGTAAAATCATCTGAGTAAAACACTAACTCCGTAAATGATAAAAGACTTAAAAATGTCCATTTTTAAAGATCTGATGAGAGTTTATTATAATGGAACTGACAAGGGGACTTACCCATGGCCCTTGGAAATGGCGAGAAAGACTGTAAATTCAGTGTTCACAAAATGCCACCCACACCTGTTTCTTGGTGTCCCCAGAGCTATCAGAAGTATCCTTTGGTCTGGTCTCTGCCAGCAAATCTGTTACGTAACAAAAATTCAGCTGAATGAATTTAGAGATCAAAGTGGCTTCAATGATTCATCAGTCAGATAACATCTCATCTAGAAAATAAAAAGGAATTTCATTAAGCTGTAGGAAACAAAAGGTGTTAAAGGCAAAGAGAGAATGGAAAAAGGAAATTATTAGCAAAGAATGCCTTGTTTTAGGCAAGGTTGCCCTCCTAGGAGGTCTATCAGATTACCTCCCAGTGCTGACTGAGAAATTCCAGGTTGGCTGGTTAAAGGTCACATTTCTGGGAGAAGCTGAAGCTACAGGTGGGTTAGGTAATAAGTCTCGGTAGAGCTTGGCATAAGTGACTTTATTTTGGGCCTACTGTCATTTTTTTAATAGTTGGCACATTCTGGAAGAGTGCTTTATGATCAAAAGCACCTTATAAGTGAATTATATATATCTTCATGGAGTCAATAGAAGCTCTTAGCTGTCTCTGTTCTTCCAGAAACATGCTTGGCACACCCAAGTATATGTTTTATTATGGGTCCCTAGGCATGTTTTCCTCTATTTCTCTTTCTTGTCTTAAACACTATTTGATGTTGCAAATCCTTCAGTGAGTTCATGAAAAATGAAAGCAGTTTGGGGTTTTTTTTTTGCATTTCTTCCCCCACCCACACCGCCCCACCTCTGGCTACCACCAATCTGTCCTCTGTACCTATGAGCTGGTTTTGTTTTATGTTTAGATTTCACATAGAAGAGAGATCACAATGTATCTTTCTCTGACTTGTTTCACTGAGCATCCGTCCCTCTAGGTCCATCCGTGTCCTCGCAAATGGCAAAATTACCTCTTTTTTCATGCCTGACCTCTCATCCATATTATGTTCTAAAATTACTTTTCATTTCCTGCAGAACTTGGTTTTCCCTGGAGTTAATATCTGTCTTTTTAATTTGCATAACATATACTCCACTTACCGCTAACTCAGCCCTACACTGTCCACTAGTTTGTAAGTGACCTATATTATCCTCTCTTGACCTCAGTGTTTTGTGTCTTGGTGTGGGTTTATTTGCATTCATTGTGAAAGAGACTTGGTGGGTTTTCTCATTTTAGAAGCTCCAGAACTTTGGTCCTGAAAATATTAATTGAATGATGATTTCCTCCCCTCCGTTGTTGTAGTCTCTCTAGAATTTCTGTTATTCACCTACTTACCTCCTAAGATAGTCCTCTTATTTTCCTGGTCTCTCTATATTTTTTTTGTCCTACTTTATCTTCCAAGCCCTCTGATCTTTCATTTCTATGATCACAGTAATAATTTCCAAACGCTGTGTTTTTTGAATGTACTGTTTACTAGCAAGCTGTTCTTGTATCACAGATGCAATATTAATCATGGTTTTTTACTGCTTGTTTCCTTTTACCTACAAATCTTGGTTGTCTTCATTTTTTTATTTCTTTAACTCTTTATTTTGAACTTCATTGGTACATTAGAGGCTTTCTTCAGGTGCTTGGTACTTCTTCACCATCTGCTCTTAATTTCAGAGTGAGGGTACTAAAAAGCTGATCAGTAGCTCTGAGCCTTCGGTGGGATTCATCCATGGTGAACTGGTCTGTTGGGTGATCTAGTGAGGCCACTGCGGCAGGGGACCTCCAATGGCAGTATCGTCTGGTATTCCTTTTTATGCTGGTCAGATTTTCCAGAGAAATATCTTTCCATTTTCTGTCTGGAATTATAGAACCGGCAGCCTGGGAGCTGAATAAGGAGGAAAGTGTCAAGGTCATACTCTATCAGCCCAATTTTCTCTGATTCTAAGCCTGAGCATGTAACCACTACCCAATACGTCACTTTCATTCCTCTTTACCCCAGTGTTTTTTTCCCCTACCCCAGTTTAGTTTAATGTGTTGACTACCCACCCTGCGTCTAATCACTAAGTCTAATGAGAACCATTGGTCTAAATGCTGGGGATGAAAAAATCATTACAACACTCTACCACCCCCCCCACTCCCAGGTTCGATGTAAGTCAATAAAAGATATTGAGCTTTCGATGTTCAAAGTTCTAGGCTAGCATTGTGGAGAGGAAATGTGTCAGTAAGACACAGTTCCTGTCTCAAGAAGCTCATAGATAGGCATGGCAGGTAGAAACAAATTATGAAACCAAACTACAAGGCAGAACATGAAATGAGGGCAGCAAAAGAAAGGAAGAGGTACTACGGTTGTTCTGCAAGGAAGAAGAGATTTCATCTGCATTGTGGAGATGTGAAGGAAGTAGGGATTTGAATCGGAGCTTTAAAACTGCCCCAGATTTAACAAGCAGAAATGGAAAGGGGGTATAAGCAAAAGCAAAGGTTCAGAGATTTAAAAATGGAGTTTTAGGCCCTTCCTTCTCCCTGCAGGGTGATTCTGGGGGGCCCCTCCATTGCTCGGTGAACGGCAAGTACGCTGTCCATGGAGTGACCAGCTTTGTGTCCAGCCGGGGCTGTAATGTCTCCAGGAGGCCCACAGTCTTCACACGGGTCTCTGCTTACATCTCCTGGATGAACAAAGTGAGTCTTTGCACATGACGGGTTGAAACAGGGTCACCTGAAGATCCCTGCCCTGGCTGGGAAGCTGGCCTGGGGAGGCCATCATTTTCCTCACCACATTTGTTTACTCCTCTCCCTTGCCTCCGTGGTGCACTTTCCCTCGATAATGCTGCCGTCCTGGGTTCCCCTCCACACACCCAACAGGCTTCACCAAAGTGTTTATCACTTAAGGCGAGATGGTGACAACAGCAGACCTTAACCAGGCATGTATCAGTGCTGTCCTACGTCAAAGCCAAGAGAAAAATGGCTGCAGCTAGGGGATGGAAGGGTCACTAACATATTCTCCCCTGCGCTCTTAGCGCAATATGAGAAGTTGCTTTACCCTTCAGCAAGACGTTTTACCACTCTAGACAATGCCTGACGGTTAGGTGAGACTTTACCTACACAGTGACCTAACGGTAGAGCTTCACCACCATCCCACCTATGCCCTCCAACTTTCAAACACACTCTGGAGTCTTGTGGCATGAACTTTCATTAACAACCGTTTCCAGGCCTGTCCTTGCCACTAAGTGCTGGGTATGGGCCTGTAACAGTGAATTATCCCGACACGGCTGAAATCTCCTTCCTCCGCACCCCTCTCCCAATTCCCCCAGAAACCCAGTGCAGGGTCACACTCAACCAGGAGTCCTGGAAGAAAACAGAAGGGAGGTGGGCAGAAGTCACTGACTGTGGGCATATCGACTTTTCCTTCAGGTCATTGCCTCCAACTGAACATCTTCCTGAATCCAACGGCCTGCCCAGGATGACACTTAGATCCATAGTAGCACTTGAGGCCACCAAGGAAAAAACATGAGAGACCAGCAAGCCTGATACAGAAAAGCAAATAAAACTGAATATACATGATCATCCTGAGTCTTTTTATCTGTGATAGAACCCTCTAAAGGAAATGTAGTTCTAGGATCCACAGTTGATGCCACCACATTTCTGTGCTGTTTCTTTCATTTACCGCCACCTCTGCCAGGCCCCAAATGAAGCCAAGTGGAAGTGGTTTTACATTATCCCTTTTGCATCATGTTCAGATCTACGCATCTATCCATCTGCCCCTCTGCTCTCCCTTCCACGTGTATTTGCTATATTCAAAGGCACAGAGTGCTTTCAAATGTTCGTGAGTCCCTAAATGCGCCCGGACTCTCCCAGGCAGACTGTGGTCTCGTCTTTCTTTTGTTCCCCCCTTCAGTGCCTAGAACAGGTGCTCCAGGATACACTAGAGATAGGAATACAGGACTCTGTGGTAGGTCAGATACCAGCTGACAAAGAAAGTGACAAATTACAAAGGAGACGAGGGAGGCAAGAATAGAAACAAGGAGAAAAGAAGAAACTGGACAAAGAGAGGAAAAGGTTGAGCAGAACAAAAAGGAAGAAGAGACAACAATATAGGGCCTCCAACTATGTGTGAGTCAGCATTTCAAGTCTGGGACTAAAATAGACAACTGGATCCGGGGTTCTATAAACCACAGAGAACTGGGAAGCTGATAATTCTGCCCGATTCTGGCCTGGACTCAGTCCTTTGGAGTGGCCTACAATAGACTTGAGGACGGAACTGAAAGAAGGCAAAGTAGATGAGAAGCAGCTGTTCATAGTGATCCCTGAGGACCAGACAAGAGAAATAGGTAGTTAATGTCATAACTGGAGAAACTGGCTAAGACTGGTCCTGGCTTTATAGGCTGTGACGTCAGCAGAAGCCTCTGGAACAGCGTCTGCGCTGTAAAAAGCTGGGTCAGGATGCCTGTATTCCCATCCCGGTTCCAACACTGAGCAACTGGGTAATCCTGGGCAAGTCTACAAGCTTTTTCTGGGACTTAGTTTCCTCATCTAGTTAACTTCTAAAGATTGTCCCTGCTTTAAAACTACAGGATTTGGTGATCACTGATTTCAGTTCCTAAGAAACTGGCACAGAAGAGGATTTCTTAGGAGACAGTGGCTGGCCTGCATTGCTAAGGACGCTGTGGACTGCCGAGAGTGACACAAGTGTTGGCCCCCTTCTGCTAGTTACAGACTTATTATCATGACCATCTCTCAGTTTCCCACAGTACCATCATCCCCTGGGCTTCTCCCCTCTTCTTCCCATCCAACATCAAGTCTTCCCATTTTCTGCACTCTGCCCCTTCTAGACTATCCCTACAGCTCATATCCAGCATAAACCCCAATGACCTAGGACCTGACAATTTCATATCCATCTCTATAAATGCCTTAAGCACATAATATTATAATCATTTGATTACCAACCTCTCTCCACCTCCAGACTTAAAGTATCTTGAGGTCAGAAATCTCTCTCTGTTTTTAATTTATCCTTGGTTTCCCAACACGGAGCAATGTCCGTCACACAGCTGACCCTGAGGGCAGTATGTCTGTTTCGGGGAATGGCCTGGGAAACAGCATACAAGGGCCTCCAGCTTCCCTCTCCACTCCTCAGGAAGTCATCTTGACCCTCTTCCCCTCTTGCAGGAAGGTTACAGCACGGTAAAAATCTGTGAGTAAATGACACCTCCCAACCCAGTGTCCTAATCTCCAGCTATCCCCTCAAAGCCATCAGCTTCAGGTAGAAGACCTCGGTAGGAGCAACGGGTGTGATCTGGGCAGCCTCATCCCCACTTTCCCAGCCTGTGCCTGCCTTCACACTCTGCCTCCATGGAGTACACACACCAGTCCATCCCGCTATAGACGTGTGCCCCCCTCCCCAGCGCGGGTTTCCATTCTCTCCTCCTCCGTCGTTTTCCAGTAAGATCCTCTCTTTTCCGAAGGACCCCCATTTCAAGCCTTGGCCTCAGTTTTTCCTCCCTTTCAAATCCAGATGTAGAGTCCTGCGCCTTCCCACACTTGGTCCCTACCAGTTCCAGGCTTACAGCAGGGGCTTTCCATCCTTAAAAACAGTAACCTAGAATAAGACGATGATTCCACCCGGCAACCCAGAAGACATGGCCATGCAGTGAAACGCTTCCCAATACTCTTGCTAAGTGGAAATAGCAATCTTTCTACCCCATCGTTCCAGTTTATGCTGATGTTTATGGCGAATTGGCTGCGGGCACGAATGAGTCTTGGCCCACATTAGAAAACTGTTCTTTGGAGCTGGTGTTCCCGTCCCTCCAGGCGGCACAGCTTCAAGGCTGGTTTTGAGTGAGCACCACCTGAGGGCAGTCCCAAATTTCCAGCCTCCTCCTCCGAACAGGTGCGGCCCCCGCTCCAGACGTCCCCCTTGGAGCCAGGGCTGAGCGGTGGTGGGTCTGGGGTCCTCGGGACCACCGCGGCTGTGCCGGGAGCCCACCTCCGGAGGAGCCTGGGCTGCAGCGGGGGTCTCGAACGACGTGGGGCGGGGCCGCCACGGCCACGGCCGGATGCGAGGCATGCCGGGAACCGCACTTCCTCCTTGGGGGCCTCCAGAAAACCACAGGCCGCCGGGCCAGGCCGCCCGGGGCCGGCAGGATGGCGGAGGGCAAAGCGGGAGGCGCCGCCGGCTTGTTCGCCAAGCAGGTGCAGAAGAAGTTCAGCAGGGCCCAGGAGAAGGTAGGTGGCTGCCCCGCCCCCGCCGCCGCCGGTCCCACCAGCCGGACGCGGTGAGAGGGGCATACAGGGTCCCCAGGGGGCCTGGGCGGAACCGATGGGTCCCCGGCTTCCCCTGCAGACGGGAATGGGACCGGGTTTCCCTTAAAATAGAACGATTTGAGAGAACGGAGGAAATCACCCGATCTCGGAGGACGCCGAGGAGACAATAGTCTCCCTCAGGAACCCTAAACAAGGCTCGGGCCAACCCAGGAGAGGTGGGAGAAAGGAACCAACGTTGGCAGTTTTTGTCGTAGCAGTCCAGCGACGATAGTATTTTACAGATGATGAAATTGAAGGTCCGAAAGGGAGAATATCCCCAAACTCATAAGGCAGCTGTGACCGGCTGTGCTACCACCGAGGACCACCTAGTCCACCAGGACTAGAGTAATTCTGCAGGGTTCTCTCTGTACCCACCCCTGCCTGGCCTCTGCCGGTTGTTGAAGCTGATGTAAGCGGTAGCCCGTATCTGCCTTCTGTGCGGTCTCTTTGGTGTTGGAAAGTACCGGGCCGGGGTGATGAAGGAGCATCTCTTTCTGGATTGTGTCCTCCGTTTAGCTCTGGGTGGCCCTACTCCAGCACTAGCATGTAGGTAAGTTGTCCCCCTGTAACACCTCTCTACACATTTTAATGACATTCTTTTTCTCCCTGTCCAGAGTCTTCCCTTCTCTTGTAACCTGAAGCTCTCAGCTCTCCACCTATCAATCCCTGGTAGATGAACGTCCTTTTTGTCTTTGAGGAAGCCAGGGTCATGTGAAAGAGTGGAGGAAAAGGGAAGATTTTGTGTGGCTAGACTTACTCTTAACTTCACCTTGATCGTGGTTTCAGCATCTTGAAAGGCTGTCTAGTTAAAATCTGATCGCGATCAGAGCCTGTGGGCAGATCTAGTTAGAAACCGTGTGGAGGAACAGGAGGGACCTGCTACGCTATCATTTGGAAAAACAAAGAAAATCCAGAAGACCAAAAACTCATGGATAGTAGTTATTTTAAAAATACACAGCAGGGGGCCTGGGTGGCTCAGTGGGTTAAAGCCTCTGCCTTCGGCTCAGGTCATGATCCCAGGGTCCTGGGATAGAGCCCCACATCAGGCTCTCTGCTTAGCGGGGAGCCTGGTTCCCTCTCCCTCTCTGCCTGTCTCCCTGCCTACTTGTGATCTCTGTCTGTCAAACAAATAAATAAAATCTTAAAAAAAAAAAAAAAGATTAAAAAAAAATACACAGCAATTGGTTTTACCTCCCTCTTTCACCTCCTGTCCTCATCCAGCCGATCATCAACACTGTGCCCCTGGCTTGGGATTTCTCTCCTTTTCAAAGCATGGACTCGAAAGCCTTACATAAATAATGTCCCTGCTCTGGGCTTCAGGTTCTGCATCTGTAAAAATGAGAAAGTCGATGTTAAGTGATTTGGAAATTAGACGTGTAAGGATATACCAAAGCGAGAGAAGGGGTGAGGGTGCCTCGAACCTCAGAGGCAAATACTTCCCAAAGGGAGAACCCCCCACCCAGGTACACCCTGTTCTTCCTGGTCTGAACCCTGAGAAAACAGAGAGCCCCCTCACATCTGTCTGCCTTAGGGAACTTGCAGGTTAAGGCAGAAAACAGGAAGATGCCCTGAACCCAGACATAAACACAAAGGCAGGCAGACCCTGAACTTGGAGCAGTACCTCTGGCCCCCTGGAGGTCGTTGATGCACTTGGATAGGGTGGGAATGGCCTGGAATGTGGGAAGGAGCTCAACTCAGCCTGCCAGAGTCCTTGAGTCCTGGGAGGTTTTTGAAGGCAAGACAGAGAGAGAGAAAGTTACCATCAAAAGAAAGGACTCCCTGGTACACTTACAGTTGTTGTATTTTTCTTTAGAAGCAGTTGGCTGTAATATTCTGAGTAATATGTAGTAACTCAGGTGTCACATAGTCAAATGGGTCAAATATTAAGCGCCTATGATTGACAAGGCACAGGAAATTAAGAAAGACACCATCTCTCTCTCTATGAGGCCAGCACTCTCATGATATGGTCTCACTTCGTCTTTGCAACACTTTGAGCATGTTATTAACAGCCCAATTTTAGAAATGAAGAAACGAGACTTCAAAGCAATTGGCAAATGGCAGAACTATCACTGAAGGCCAGGTGTCCCGCCTTTGGATCCCAACCCCAGACCGCTGTCTTTACAAGGTTCCAGATAAACACATTTGTGCCTGCCCACTTCCTGCTGCTCTCTCAGGAGCAAAAGGAGGAGGAGAAACCCCTTTTGCTCAGGCCTTCTCTGGAGAGCCAGGAGTGAAGGTCCAGTGAGTGTCAAACACAGTGGAGATGAAGCATTCTTTTTGTTTTATTTTCCAGTTTCCACCCAGACTCAACATGAGACTGAATTGTGTTTTTACAGCAAGATCCTTCTTCATATTTCAAATGAATGCTTTCACCATCTGTTTGTGATTTCTCTGTGGCAAATCTCTCAGTTCTCCCCTGAGAAGCGGCATTGTTTACCACCTCTTTGTCGGTCTTTTCCTCTACTGACTTTTACTCAACTTGTCTTCCAGAAGGTTCTGTCACAATACTTATAGAAAAATTCCTTTGTCCAGGATCCTGGGCTGGACCCAGGAAGGAATTTAGAGATGAGTAAGAGGTACTCTCACCTGCCAGATGCTTCCAGGCTAGTTAAAAAAAAAAAAAAGTGAAATGAGTCACCAGAGAGGGCTGCACTTTGTGGGAATTCAGAGGAGAGAAAGACTGAGGAGAATCGAGGGAGGTTTTATAGTAGAGGCGGAATTTGAGATGGGAATTATGGCTGATTAGTAGTTCCTCAGGCAACTGGTGGGGGAGCATTGGAGCTGAGGAATGCCAGCATGAGCAAGGCCTGGAGTGTGGAAATCCTTTGAGGCCAAATAGTGAGAAATGCAGCTCAGCTGGAACACAGGGAGTGGTGGCAGAAAAGGCTGGGAAGTATATTAAGACCATGTTCAGGAAGAGCTTACTTTAGCATATATCCTGAAAATGAGGATTTCTCACATAAACTACAGTACGGTTGTCCCGCCTAAGAAAAAAATTTTAACAAAATTCCATAATATCTTACCCAGGTCCTGTTCACATTTCCCCAGTGGAGAGAGTAAACTAAAAATATAATAAATGATTATGGGGGGAGGGTCCTGGTAAAGAACCGTAGCCACCAAACATATCTGTAATGATTTCTTTTTTAAAGCTTTGTCCTCATACTCCAATGTACATAAGCGTTAAAATAGGTCAGTGAACCCTGGAATGTTCTCGACCTTTTTCACCAAGCTTTCACATTTTGCCACATCCACTTTGTCTCCTGTTCCTGTTCTTTTTCTCTAAATGTCTCCTGTTCTGCTGGGGGCCAAATTCTTAATGTAGAACTTTAGAGACCAGCATTGAGTGGGCTTTCATCGGCAAGTGACCCAAAGGTAAAATCTACTCATTCTTTCAGATGTTTGCTGCGCACGTACCTTCTCTTCTGTCAGGGAACTCTGGATAAGGAAAAATGTCTGCAACATAGGTCATGTGTCCTGATACACAGCCCTGTTGCCAATGGCAACAGGTGACTTAGGGCCCAGGGCACTGGGTGATGCTTTCAGGGTGATATCACACTCCTTTTTTCAGTTTCAGAATTAAAGGCAGGAGTGTTCAGCACACACTCACAGCCCTTTGGAGCCTTTTGCCTTGAACCCTGTGGGGGCTGGAGAGATCGGGTGTGCCCCATTAACTCAAGACTGAGCTGACCATCCTTTCTGCCCCTTCCACCTAAAAAATGAACCATTCCCCCCCGGGCAAAGGAAGGGAGGAGTAGCAGGAAGGAAGTGAGAGAGGCGCTTACCACTTAAACAAGGTGGTTTTGCAACTAACTTTCTGGTAGAGGATGGTGTTTTGTTGGTGGGGGAGGGAGGGTTGGGTCAGGGAAGCCGTCGGACTCTGCATACCCAGGGCCAGGTGTTCGGTGAGGTGAAGTTAGACACACAGACGGACCTATGGCTGAACTGAGAAGGAAATAGACAGGTGCTCCTAGGGAAGGGAGTGGAACTGGACGAACAACAGTGGGTTTGTATTGAGTGCTCCCTGCAGGGTAGACTGGGAAAGCATGTCACTTAATCCTCCCAACAACTCCAGGAGATGCTTTCATCTTAGTGGGGGAAAGGGAGTTCTCTAACCGGAGGCTCAAGAGACGCATAGTTTTATTTGCCCAAAGGCTTACAGCAATAAGTGGAAAGGCCAAGGCAAGGCATATTCTGTTTGAGCCCTTGATCGTAACCACCCCAGAGAGAGCTCCGGAAGTGAGAGATGCCAACCCCGGGATTAAGAACGGAGACACATGGGTCCGAGGCTCTACATAGGGCCTCTCTCACTCCCAGGACCTGGGCACTTTTGCCTGTGATTCAGAGCCCTTCTCAGTGAGAAGGCAGTCTCCCTTTCTAGCTCCCTTACCCACCACTCCCCATAACACACTCTAAACCAGCCACACGGAGCCATCTCAAAAAACTGTGTGAAAATGGGTACTTCGCTGACTTTGTGTCTTTCCATTCTCCCGCTTTATACTCTATTCCAGTCTAGAAAAAACTTTGTGGTTTTTTTTAAGGCCTTATTTATTTATTTGAGAGAGGAGAGCATGAGCGAGGGGAGGGGCAGAGGGAGAGGGAGAAAGAGACTCCCTGCTGAGCAGGGACCCCCCCCCCCCCAAGGCGGGGCTTAATTTCAGGACCCTGGGATCATGATGGGAGCCAAAGGCAGACACTTAACCAACTGAGCTACCCAGGCGCCCTGTAGTTTAGCAAAATCTTAATTCAAGGCCCAGCCTGTTGATCCTCTCCTGTATCAGTCCCACTCTCCTTCCTGGTAGAAGTGTTGAGTATCTCTTTATTGGATACTGAGAAATCTAGGTGAATAAGGCAAGTACCCAATTCTCAAGGAGCCCACAGTTTAGTAGAAGGACACACAGCTAGATAAATACAAATAATAAAACAGTAATAGAAGTGTATGCAAGGTGGAGAGGTTGTGAGTACTTAGGAGGGAGTGATTAACTCGACAGGGTGAAGTAGATGTAGTTAAGCATCATAAAAGGATGTGGAATATGAGTTGGGGTTTTTACATCTTTTTTTGTTTGTTTGTTTGAGTCCTCTCTACAGCCAGCCTGGGGCTCTGAGCCAACCCTGAGCCTCCTGCAGGAAGGAGGACTAGCTCGAGGTGAGGCTTACTGAGGAGTCGGGTCATTGAGACCTGTCTGCGTACTGGAGTTTGAACTACAACTGATAGATAACATATGGGCATTTCATACAAAGCCATGGAGCAGACGAGTGGAGAATCGTGAGAAGGCGTTAAGCAGCACCATGAGAGGCCTGTGGGCAGATGAGAAACAGCGAGCACGGAGAACAAAGCGATGACAGACTGAAGGCAGGCAATGAAAGTTTTCAGAGATGGTCACAGTGTGGATTCGATGAAGGAAATGAGAGAGAAGTAGTTGAGGGCAACCCCCGAGATGCTTCCTTGGACCTGGGTGGGGGGTGTTAGTGGTGCCTCCTTCCAAACTGGGGGCTCCAGGTAGTAGAGCCTGGGCTTGCTTTCTTGTTTATAGGTGAGCGTCTCCTGGGAGACCAGGTGCTGTATCTTTTTCATTTCCCTGTCCTTTGCTTTACCACCGAAACTAGAGCGGTGGTTAGCTCTCAGGTTCACAGGGGAGAGGAGATAGACACGGAGAGCCTTCATTTCGAGCTGAGTTTCAAGTGTGTTTTATCAGTGTTCCTCATAGTTTTCCACAAGGGCCCTCCCAAGAAAAGAGTCTCCTTCCTACCTGCCTCTCTCACCTCATCTATCTAGAGGAATCTGTTGCTGTGGCTGGAAGAGGGTCTTGCAAGAGAAAAGTCTTCAAGGCTCCTGTTTTACCTTTAAAATTAAGCAATGCTTGGGTGCCTGGGTGGTGCCTTGGGTGCCAGTGGGTTAAGCCTCTGCCTTCAGCTCAGGTCATGATCTCAGGGTTTTGGGATCGAGCCCTGCATTGGGCTCTCTGTTCACTGGGGAGCCTGCTTCCCTCTCTCTCTCTCTATCTTTCTCTCTGCCTGTCTCTCTGCCTACTTGTGTTCTTTCTGTCAAATAAATAAAATGTTTTTTAAAAAATTAAGCAATGCACATTTTACATTCTTCTTATTAATCCTTATTTTAATGTAATACCCCCGCCAAAAAAACCCCACTCTAAATAACAAGTCATTCCTGGCATATATGCCCTATTTATTCCAGGCTTTATATATACCCCCAGCACACTACTATGTATCCCCACGTGTACCCCAATTTGAGAAGAACCACAAAATGTGATTTTTTTTTTTCGCGATGTGCTATATTTTTTATTCCATTGGGCTGGTAGGAATACAGCATCTGAGACTAATAACTGCATCTGAGACTCTGAGAAGCCAGAGTCCCATGAGGCCAACGGATGAGAAAGACTTGACTCTAGCCTGATGGACCTTTCCAACTCACATTCCCAGGTACTGCAGAAGTTGGGGAAAACTGTGGAAACCAAAGATGAACGGTTTGAACAAAGTGCCAACAATTTCTACCATCAACAGGTAATCTGGGACGGGTGGAGGGTGGGGAAGGGAGGCTTGGAGGAGGCAAGGAGACAGGAGGGCTGAATGGCAGAAGAAACAGCAGGTTCTGCAAATCAGCAGGCGCCCCTACTAAGCCATCCTCCCACCTCATCCCCCTGCCCAGGGCTAAGGGCTACAGGTGACCTGCTGCTTACCACTTTCCCTGGCAACCGGAGAAACTTCCCTTTCCCATTCCTGCTGACCTGGGTTTTGGGAGAGAGACAAGTGCTCTTATTTTCTTTTAATGGTCCCCCTGGCTACGGTGGGATCCCCAGGTCCTTAGACAAAGTTGCAGTGAACCCCTGTCCCCCTCTGTCTTTGGCTTACCACTTCCCCAGGGTGCCTGTTTCCCACCCTCCGGCTCTTCTCATCGGGGTAGCACCCTCTTTTCCTTGTTGCCTCTTTGTGTACTCCCTCTGCCTCACCTGAGCCCTTATTTCTAAAGAATCCCTTCGTCTTTCACCTGTCATTCTCCCCAACACACCTCCTGTTCTCCCTGTGCCTTCTGTCGTCGCCGGATACTACGGGTCATTTTATGTAGAAACTTCCATTCAGAAGTGAATGACAGGTTTGGCCTCCCAGGGGATATTTCACTTCCCGTCTCCACCTTCCAGGCATTGTGCTTGGTGCTTTAGGCACGTGATCTCATTTAACCATCACCTCAGTCCCGGAGGTTGCCGTCCCCTCTTTATCACAGAAGGGAGTCCTTCACTTACAGGACTATGCAGTTGTCATGCCGTTCAACCCCCACTCCGGGTTAGGTCCCAGCTCACAGGTTAGGGACAGAGTTGCCTGCTAGACTGATTCTCCTCAGACACCAGTCACACGCGCCCGAGCTCCCATGCCCCCTGCACTCCTGACCAGCGCTACAAATTTGGGGGTTCCTACTGGCAACTCAGCTTCCACAATCCATGACAACTGACAGAACTCAGGAAAGCGCTCTAGTTACAGTCACTGCGTTATTAGAAATGAATACACATCAGGACTAGCCAAGTGAAGAGACACATAAGGTGAGGCCCGGGAGAGCTCTGAACGAGAAGCTTCTGCGTCCTCAAGACCTGTCACCTTCCCTGCATGCTGCTAGAGGAACCGGGGAAGCTCACCAAAGCGTCAGTAGTCTAGAGCTTTTTTTATTGTGATTTCCTTACCTAGTGAATCTCTAGCCACATGATTGAATTTAATCTCTAGCTCCCATTCTCTCCCCTCTGCTGGAGGTCAAGCTGATATCACCTGTCTCAAAGCCCCAGCCCTCTAATCACATGGTTCATCTTTCCAGCCTGACCAGCCACCAGCTGACTCATTTGTTTAGCATAAACTGACTCTGATCTGAGAGGCCCACCATGAATAACAAACACATTCCTATCACTCAGGAAATTCCAAGGAGTTAGAAGTTACTTCGGAGTAACTGGGGACAAAGGCCAGCTAAATTCTTTATTGGACGGTATCAGGAAATTGAATTATATGGAAAATAATTCTCTAAAATTATATTAAAAGGACATTCACTATAATTCAGCAGTTGATTATATATTAGAATCACTTGGAAAACATATATGTATAATTTAGAGATTTTATTTATTGAGAGAGAGCATGAGCTGGGGGAGAGGCAGACAGGGAGAGGCAGACTCCCTGCTGAGCAGGGAGCCCCATTTGGATGTAGGGCAGGGCTTGATCCTTGGAGCCTGGGATCGTGACCTGAGCCAAAGACAGATACTTAACCAACTGAGCCTCCCAGGCGCCCTTTGGGAAATATTTTTACATGGGAGATGTCTGATAGTAGGGCTTGGGAATCTGTACTTTTAAACTTGTTGTAATGGAAGATTTCAAATATATGCAAAGATAGGAAAACTTGTATCATTAATCCATGTGTACATACCCATCTCTTAGCTTTAATAATTAATCAACTCATTTCTGTCTCCACCTACTTTCCCTCATCCTTGATTACTGTGAAGCAAATTCTATATATCCTATCGTTTTATCCAGAAAAATTTCATTATCGATCTCTAAAAATAAAGACTCTTTTAAAATATAACCACAAAGCCATTATCACACCTAAAAATATTTTCTCTGAGATATTTACTCCTTTCCAACAAACCGGAAAGGAGAAGAAAAACATGAATTAAAAATCCTGGTTTCGGGGCACCTGCATGGCTCAGTCATGATCCTGAGATGGAGCCAAAGCAGACCCCTTACCCGCCAGGAGCCTGCTTCTCCCTCTCTGTCTGCTCCCCCCCCACCCCCCTCTCACCATGTGTTCTCTCTCAAATAAATGAATAAAATCTTAAAAAAAAAAAACCTTATTTCACACCCTCCCATGCTACCACCACCGTTGTTTTATATCCTTACAGTCCCCCGGCTATGAGTGTGTATGATCTCTAAGTAAATCCACAATAGGTAGATAGTTTACCAAAGTGAGACTATTCCGTTGATACTGGTTTTATAACCTGCCGTTTTCAGTTAACAATATAATATAATATCCTTTCTGATACTCCACTAAAATGTAAGACTGAGTGATATTTTCAAAAAGTAGCACTAATTTTTTAAAAATGTTATTTATTTATTTGACAGAGAGAGAGGAATTACAAGTAGGCAGAGAGAGGGGGAAGCAGGCTCCCCGCCGAGCAGAGAGCCCGATGCGGGCCTCCATCCTAGGACCCTGAGATCATGACCTGAGCCGAAGGCAGAGGCTTAACCCACTGAGTGGTGCCCCAGTAGCACTAATTTCTTGATATAAAATATACAGTTAATGTTCACATTCTCCTAATGATGTCTTTTTTTTTTTTTTTTAGTTTAAATCAGCAACTTGTTGGAGTGTTTAAGTCTCTTAGGTTTAAAGTTAAATCTCTTCACCTGCGACTTTCTGATCCCTCCCTCTTTGCAGTTTGTTTGTCACTGACACTAGATTGTCCTCCCGAAGTTTCCTGCAGCCTCAACTTGATCGATTAGGTCCTCAGAGTAAGGTTTAGCCTGCTCGCTTGGTTCTGGTATTTTCTATAAATTCATAGATGGGTTTAGAGGCTTGATGAGATTCAGATTTTTGTTTTTGTTTGTTTGGGCGGCAAGAATACTTGGTATTTTTATAGGCCTGAGAGTTTTCCACCTGGAGGCACATGATGGCTGCGTGTCTCCTTGTTTTGTGGGACATGAACAGCCTTGGTTGATTATTAACTAGGGAGGCTGTGTTTTATATTAACTTTCCAGGTAGTGACGATGTAGTAGCGAGTCTGAGAACAGCATTTGGCAACCAGCGGTTCAGTCAAACTGGGGGGGGAGTAGGATCTGAGAAGGAGGTGGTTTAATCAAGGTAAAAGCCGTAGAACTGCCGAGCTGGGATTCCAACTTAAACCCTTTGCTTTTCCCCCTGCACCTCACTAGGAGGCCTCCGTAGGCCTCTGCTCAGTGATTGCTCGGTTCTGCTTCTAACTGCAGCGTGAAAAGAACAGGAATTCATAAGTCAACACCCACATTGAAAGCTTTCTGACTCTTGACTCATTCTGCACCTCGGTCTTTCCTCTTCCTCTCTGCCTTAAAGGATGGATCTGCCAATGGCAGGTGTGTGGGCAGAAAGGATAGGAGATGAAGGAAAGCCCATCAAGAAGAAGAGGATAGGATATTGACAGTCCCCTCAGAATTTCCTGGGCGAGCCCACCACCTGAAACACTGGAAGGGAGCAGAGATGGATTTGAGAAATGAAATAGAGGTTGAATAGGAATAAGGGAAAGTTTTCTTCTGAGTGGAGGATTAGTAACTGGTATTTGAGCTTGCGTGGAAAGGTCACTTCACAAGCGTGTCACGGGGGCCTGCTACACGCCAGGGACTGGGCTAGATTTTGGGACTCCAATGTGAATAAGATAACA
The DNA here is from genome assembly GCF_010015895.1 of Lontra canadensis. NCBI lineage: Eukaryota > Metazoa > Chordata > Mammalia > Carnivora > Mustelidae > Lontra > Lontra canadensis. Next base: position 3,469,273 of record NW_022631053.1, read on the forward strand.
CACCTGCCCTCAGGCTCTCACAGTTTAGGAAGAAAGACAAAAACAATACAGCCCAGTCTGAGACTGGACCTGGGATGGCTAAGACAAACAGGAGGGGAAAAGACAAGGTCAAGGAGATTGAAAGTGAAGTATTCCAGAAGGTGGACCAGTTAGTTAGTCATGTGCCCAGGGCCTTACCGCAATCAGCTTGTAGGTAAACTTTTCATTAATAAGTAAATATCACTCCCAAACTTCCCAGCCTGATTTCAAGACCTTGCCATTTGCCTGGGTTCCTAACCAAATTTCCATAGGTAAGTTTTCCTTGTGGGCTCTGCTTGGCTGCTTCCTCAAACCATATTAAATAAGAAGAATTGTTTTCCACAAGCAGCATTTTAATCTCTTATTTTTGGTAGTGACAGCTGCTTCCAAGTCATTGCATTCAAAATCAAACCTAGGGCGCCTGGGTAGCTCAGACCATTAAGCATCTGCCTTTGGCTCTGGTCATGATCCCAGGATCCTGGGATTGAGTCCCACATCGGGCCCCTTGCTCAATGGGAACCTGTTTCTCCCTCTCCCTCTGCCTCCTCCTGCTTGTACTCTCTCTCTCTTTGTCAAATAAATAAATAAAATCTTTAAAAAAAATAACAGAATAAAATAAAACCTAATGGGGCACCTGGGTGGCACAGTCAGTTAAGCCTCTGACTCAATTTTGGCTCAGGTCATGATCTCAGGGTCTTGAGATCAAGCCCCACATTGGGCTCCATGCTCAGTGGGGAGTCTGTTGGAGATTCTCTCTCTCACTCTGCCCCTCCCCCAGCTTGTGCATGCTCTCTCTCTCTTTCTCTCTCAAATAAATAAGTAAATAAAATCAAACCAGCTTCTTGTCTCCCTTCTGGACCTCCATCAAATTAAGCACTTTCAGCACTCACTCAGGATTGGTCATGCTACTAGCTGCTTTGCTGAGTGTTTGGATTTCTCTGAGTCTGTTTCTCTCCAGCAAGTGGGGGAACCCCAGGCCAAGGACTCTCTCAGCATGTAGCTTTGTCTGCCTACGTGCTTAGGACAAGCTTCCAGAGGGAGTGGTCCATTAATTGAGGGCTGAGGTTGTCTGCATAAGGGGGAGGAAGGCCCAACTCAGACTCTTCATGGGGCTGCCAAGAATTTGGCAAGGATTCAGAGAGCCAAAGTGATAAAATCATAAGCTACAGGCGTAGAAATGGTCTTACCCAACATTTATAGAGGAGGAAAATAAAGCCAGAAAAGTGGAATAACTTGCAGGGTTTTGACTCCCAGACAAGTGGGAACACAAGACTAGGAAAGTTGTATCTGTCAAGAAAGAAGAGAGATGCTGGGCAACCTGGAGCCATTTGGGGGCTGGGAGACAGGGACAGAGAGGCCAGCAAAATAAGAGGATATCCAGTGGTGCCCCACTTCCCGCTACCATTACACACACACACACACACACACACTCACACTTCATCTCTTCAAAGGAGAGAGCAAGAACATAAAGAACTTGGACCTACAAGTTTGATCCAAAAACAGAAATACAGTTGGGCTTCTGTGAGTGCAGGGGAAGGCAGAAGGCATTCATGTTTTATGGACTCTGGTATTGATAGAACCCCCTGGTTTTGCACAGCGGACACACAACCTCCATAGTCATGCACGATAGCCTTGATTACCGATCCAGTTTTTCAGGCCACATAATATCTAATGGGAGAAAAACAATTTTGATTTCATTTGTAGAAATCACGCAAGATGGTTTAACAGCTTTTATTACTTATATGTGTATTTTGGAGACCAAATCTTCATGGTGAAGTAAAAAGTTGAGCCCACATTCTTTTCTTTCAAAAAAGCACTTCAAGGGGTGCCTGGGTGGCTCAGTGGTTTAAAGCCTCTGCCTTCAGCTCAGGTCATGATCCCAGGGTCCTGGGATCGAGCCCTTTGTCAGGCTCTCTGCTCAGTGGGGAGCCTGCTTCCTCCTCTCTCTCTGCCTGCCTCTCTGCCTACTTGTGATCTCTGTCTGTCAAATAAATAAATAAAATCTTTTAAAGAAAGAAAGAACGCACTTCAAATCCTTGTTAATTTTTATAATCCTCAGAACTCCCTCCAACTTTGGCTATCAGATTTTTAAAACTCTTAAACTTATACCCACCTACCAGATCCAGGTTTAAAAGATTTTATGTACATTGAACATCTTAGACTGTTTAAACTTTTTTTCCCATGAATGAACAAGCAAAGAGGAAATGAAACATCCTTCCTGGCGAATGCTGAGTGTTTCTGAATTTTGGTGACTGACTGTCTCCGTTGTGCTATTGAAAGTACTTCCTTAAGGTCACCAGTGACCTCCAGTTACCAAGTCCAATGACTGTGACTGGTTCTTCCTGGACTCTAACCTCTCTGTAGCATCTGGTCCCTCCTTGGTCATTCTCTGACGCTCTCCGGGTCCCCACTTGCTGTGACACCCCACACAACATCGGTTCTTCTCCCACCTCTCTGACAGTGTCTTCAACTCCCTTGAGTCTGCTTAAGGGTTGGTGTCCCTTGAGCCCTTGCATTCAGCCCCAAGGACTTTTAACCTGAGGTATGGTCAAGTGTTTGGACTGGCTTAGAAGTGAGGCAAAAAGATGGACAAAATAATTGTTCCAATTTTCTTTGACCTAGTTGACCTAGATTTTCTGCAGCTGAATTTACATAATAATGATCTTTCCTGCCAAGATTTCCACAGGGGGAAAAAATACATATTCTTAAGATTTATTTATTTGAGGGACACCTGGGTGGCTCAGATGGTTAAGCGTCTGCCTTCAGCTCGGGTCATGATCCTAGGGTCCTGGAATCGAGCTTTGCGTCGGGCTCCCTGCTTTGGTGGGGAGCCTGCTTCTCCCTCTCTCTCTGCTGTTCCCTCTGCGTGTGCTCTCTGCTCTCTCTGTCAAATAAATAAATAAAATCCTTTAAAAAAAAAGATATATTTATATAAGAGAGCTGTGGGGGAGGGGCAGAAGGAGAGAGAGAACCCCAAGCAGACTCCCCACAGAGCACGGAGCCCAATGTGGGGCCAATCCCACAGCCTATGACCTGACCTGAACCAAAACCAAGAGTCAGACACTTAACCAACTGAGCCCCCCGAGTGCCCCCCCACAGATAAAAAAAATCTTAAGTTGTTAGGTAGAATTTTCTGATTTTCAGTTTTTTGCCCATAAATTTTTTTAAACTGTTGGTTTGCTCACTGAACCTATCTAGTGCTGAACACAAGCAAATAAAACAAATGAACAAGTTCATAAGTGCTTTATGGTACATGCATAATACATCTTAACTTAAATACTCCTTCCCCGGAACTGGTGTGAGGATCACTATTAGGACCCATCGGCCCTGCCCTGTGGCTTGCCTTTCAGTGGGCTGCCTCTTTCAGTCCAGGCCCACACTCCAGAAGTCACGCTCCAAATGTCAATGGTCTGGCCTCAAACTCCCTTCTCATACAACTTCTAGAAACTGGAGTCCACACAGAGGAAAGAGAATCAGAAAAGGCTTTAAATAATGCTAGGAGCAACAACAAAGGGAGCCTATGAAAGACAGGACTCAGTGCAGGGTCTGGAAAAGATGTCTTCCAACATGTGCAAGAGATACCAGATCTGCTCTGAGTACAGAAGGCCAGCCTGAGAGCAGTGGGCCAGAATTGTAGCAGAGCTATTTAAAATTGAAGCACAGGGATGCTGCCTGTGTCTCAGTTGGTTAACTGTCTGCCTTCGGCTCAGGTCATGATCCCAGGGTCCTAGGATCAAGTCCCGCATCGGGCTCCTTGCTCAGGGGGAACCTGCTTCTCCCTCCGCCTACCACTCCCCCTGCTTGTGTGCTCTCCCTCTCTCTCACACATGAATTAAATAAATAAATAAATAAATAAATAAAATATTTATGAATAAATAAAATCGAAGCACAACCTTCACAAGAGGTCATGAGTTTCTGGTCGCTGGCGGTATTCAAGAAACAGAAGCTAAATGGTCATTTATTTGTTAGAGTTAAAACAAAAGTGGTTCATCTGTTGGGTTGGAGATTTTAATGTCCAAACTTGAGTGATACCTTCCTCTTCTTTTCTCCCTTCTTCTTCATTTTCCAGGGAGGAGAGCTAGGCTGTGCTTGTGAGACCCAGCCTAAAAAAAATTGAGAATTGAAACACAGGAGCGAAGATAAGGTTGGGTAGACAGAGCTATAGATGAGGCCATCGGAGTTGAAACAGGAGGAGAATCAGTGATGAGCCATTTGGAAAAGAAGTGTAAAGCACGTGACTGATGGAAGGGGAAGGTAAAGGGAGGCAAGGCAGAGAAGGATGTCAGGGGGAGGAGAAGAATGGCCTGTGTGGGGGTTCAGGGGAGGAAGAATGCCGAGTATCTACAGAAGATAGTAGCAGATTACTTACCCAGAGAGGAAGGTGTAAGCCAGAGGATCGCATAGATACAGTCACGTAGGACACTTAAATTTCAGCAGAGGACCTGGGGTATAGGCTTTTGTTCACTAGAAGAGAGAACAGAGGCAAGAAGGCCTGCCAGTGCCATAGGAACAATCTCCAAACAGAAACTGCCCCCAAAAAGACAGCCTACAACTTCTGGGTAAAGAGAACAGAGGCTGATTTTATACCATTTGCAAATTCCAGGACTGATTTCTGCTTCTAACCTAACTTCTCTATCTTGACCTCTAAAGCATCTCTCCAAATGTATCTCTTTGGTCACCAAAAGCACTTTTCCCTTCCAGGCAGAAGGCCAGAAGCTCTACAAGGACCTGAAGAACTTCCTTAGTGCAGTCAAAGGTGGGTAGTGTGTCACACAGGAGAAGTGAGCTTCTGAGGGCTCTGGGGATGGAAAGAAAAACAACCATTTTCGGACATTTTATCACTTGCCTGCCCCTCATGCCCACAACTCGTGGGCATAGGAAGAGCGGCCTTTCCTGTCCCAGCCCCCCCAGTTTTCCTCACGGATCACCCAAACCTTCTGGGTATGCATCCTTTGGAGAGGACCCGCTGGTCTGCCTGTTCACTCAGATGGTTACAACAGCCTCCCTCGGGGGAAGGTATGGTAGGACCGACTTCTGTCCTTTCAGTGATGCATGAAAGCTCGAAGAGAGTGTCAGAAACCCTGCAGGAGATCTACAGCAGCGAGTGGGACGGTCACGAGGAGCTGAAGGCCATTGCAGGGGTAAGAGCGTCCTGGCTTTAGAGCTCTTCTGCACTCACCCCTGCCCTCATCTCAGCCTTCTCTTATCTTCTCCGTCCGAGCAAACAGGAAAGCAAAGGAGCCAGTCTGAACCCCTCATGTGTATAGCCTCAGTCAGGGGTGGTAGCACAAAGCAACAACCGTGAAGGTAAAGACAAGTGTTCCCTGGTCTGCGGATGCCTCTGCGGTCGGCCATCTTCCCCTCCTTAAAACCTTACAGAAGCTGTACCTACATAAAATCCAACTGGTTGTCTTGGAAAACTAACTTCATGCAGTTTTTTCTTCCCAAATTTCCCTGTCCTTCAAGCTCTAGAGTCCAAGACGCTGACCGCCTTCTCCTTTTCTTGTCCCTGAATGTATGGCCAGGCTGTTACAGGGCAGTTCCTAGGGGCAGGGCTGGTTCTTCATCTGACCCTTTGCCAGAACCCAACATGACATTCTAAACACAGCGCTCCAAAAAGGCAGTTTGCTGCAGGAAGGATTTGGGTTTTCCTTGGTATCCAGTTGTTGCCGAGAAGCGGGGCCCTCACCTCTGCCCTCTGCCCTCTGCCCCACAGAATAATGATCTTCTTTGGGAAGACTATGAAGAGAAACTAGCCGACCAGGCTTTGAGGACCATGGAAAACTACGTAGCCCAGTTCAGCGAGATTAAGGTAATCAGTTTCAGAGTCGAGGGGGGCCCCCAGAGGTAAGAGGACATACGGGTCAACATCCTAAGTAGAGTTCAAGCCCACGGTTAGGAATGAAGCTTAGGAAAAAAGATTTAAAAATCAGGGATTGGATAGGAGGGTTAGGGTAGAGGGTTAAAGGTGTCAAGGGCATGTTTGTTTATTTATTTACTTATTTTATATATTTGTATATATCCATATATATTTTTTTAGTGATGTTCAACAAGTTTATTTATTTATTTATTTATTTATTTATTTTTAAGATTTTATTTGTTATTATTTGACAGAAATAGCAAGGGAGGAAACATAAGCAGGGGGAGTGGGAGAGGGAGAAGCAGGCTTCTTGCTGGGCAGGGAGCCTGATGGGGGGCTCGATCCCAGGACCCAGGGATCATAACCTGAGCCGAAGAAAGACACTTAATGACTGAGCCACCCACGCACCCCAAGGGCATGTTTAGAATTAAGTTTCAGTGAACTAGATCCGAGTGGGTTTTGAATTAGATCCAGGTCAAGGCACCCATTTTAGTGGTGAAAAGAAAAAATAGCTAATAGGGATGCCTGGGTGGCTCAGTTGGTTAAGCGGCTGCCTTTGGCTCAAGTCATGATCCCAGGGTCCTGGAATCGAGTCCCACATGGGGCTCCTTGCTCAGCGGACAGCCTGCTTCTCCCTCTCCCTCTGCCATTCCCCCTGCTTGTGCTCTCTCTCTCTGACAAATTAGTAAGTAAAATAAAAAAAAAAAAACAGCTGATATGCGGGTCAAGTTAAGTGAGTTAAAGTGAGTTAAAGCCTCTGCCTTCGGCTCAGGTCATGATCTCAGGGTCCTGGGATTGAGCCCCGCATCGGGCTCTCTGCTCAGCAGGGAGCCCGCTTCCCCCTCTCTCTTTGCCTACCTCTCTGCTTACTTGTGATCTCTGTCTGTCAAATAAATAAATAAAATTAAAAAAAAAAAAACAACAGCTTATATGTTTATTGTAGAGAAGAGGAAACGGAGGAATCATGAGTCATAACAATTATCTTCCAGTACTGGGATGTCTGTTAGGTGAAAGAGGGATGCAGCCTGTTCTAAATGGTTTCAGAGAGCAGAGTTAGAATTCATTGATTCGTTCAACTCAGATTTATGAAGCTTCTACCCTGTCAGGCACTGCACTGCTTATAGATTCATATGGAGAAATTAGAGGGATCCTGACTTAAGTTTCTCATAGAGCTTTCAAACACTGAAATATACTGTGAAGTTGGGAGTTGAAGTTCAACTTCAAGCAAAAGTTGAACTACTGATTTTGAGTATTACAGAGAAGCTCCATGTATGAAATAGGAAGTTGGACCAGACGATCACTAAGATCCTTGCAAAATCTAGGATTGGATTTGTAGTTCGGATGAGACTGCGTAGATGCTCTCTCAGTGTACACCGTAATTTACCACTTTTATTACGCTTTAGGGTTTTCAAAGCACTTTGTAGTCAGCGTTTGATCTTTAAAGTAACACTGTAGAGCAGATGAGGCTGCTGAAGTTCCAGAAGAGATGTGACTTGCCCTCCGGCACAAGGCTAATAGGTGGCAGCATTGGGAGTTAAGACCCCCATCTCCTGACTTTGAATTCAGCTGGATCCTCAAGGCCATTGCTCCTGGAGGCCGAACCCATATTTTTAGTGGGTTCATAGGAAATATTAACATTTAGTGCAGGCTTCCACGAGCTCTGTAGGATTTCCCTCTCTCTTCCCATCCCCGCTGCCATCAGCAATGAAAATCCCCATTCTTTCCAAATAGCGAGAGAAATTCCATGGGCTCCAAGCTGTTAGAAAGTGAAATTTGGTAATAGGACCCAGTTTGTTTGCTACTCTGTTAACCTGCATCCCGGCTGCTGAAAAGTGAGTATCAAGGCCCTCTCTACTGACTCTGGTTTAGGAAAGAATTGCCAAGCGGGGTCGGAAACTTGTGGACTATGACAGTGCCCGACACCACCTGGAGGCGGTTCAGAATGCCAAGAAGAAAGATGAGGCCAAGACTGCCAAGGTAAAAAAAAAAAAAAAAAAAAACCACAAAACAAAACAAAACGGTGAAACCTTCCTGCCCTCTCTCCCCTCCGTAACAGTGGCAAGTCACTGGGCCAAGCCGGGTTTAGGAAATGATAAATTCAGCATCCAGCGTCCCAAACGAAATCCTGTTTTCCCTGACACCAGTGCTCAAAGGACAGTCAGAGATGCCAAGGCTGGGGAGGGCTTGGGTCTGGGGAGGGAGAGGTGTGGTTGCAAGTAAGCCAAGTCCCTAAAAAGAATGCAGGGAAGATAGGCGGCCGCCTCAAGCCTCAGATTCCAGATTGAGGGAATCTGTCCTGTCTCTTTTACCCCCCCAGGCAGAGGAAGAGTTCAACAAAGCCCAGAGTGTGTTTGAAGACTTGAACCAGGAACTGCTGGAGGAGCTGCCTGTTCTTTATCACAGGTAATGGTTGACAGTCAGGAAAAGGCCTAGACTTCTGGGCCAAGGGAGGCCCAGGTTACCTGGCAACCCAAGCATGTCACCTCATGAAAAGAGCTCTGTTCCCAAAGTGGGATGTTGCCTCAGCCCTGCTACTGGCTGGCTGGGAAATATGAGGCAAATGGCCTTATCGCCCCAGACGCTGGTTTCTTCATCTGTAATACAGAGATAGCCGTGCTTGGCCTGCCAGCTTTTCCGGTTTCAAGGCAAGATGCTTATCGGCTAGGAGTGATCTTGGCAAGTCAATTACTGTCATCATAGGAACTAGGAATATCTGGTTCATGCTTCAGTGTATATTGTTTTAAACGAGCTTGGTTCTTGAACATCCAGATTAATCTAGAAGATAAACCACGGGATGATTATTTCTATTAATGATATCTTTGCTGCACAGAAGGTAAAAGTGTTTTAGATGTATCTGGGTAGAAATTCTGTTTGTATCCTATTTTCGTTGTACAAGATATACTGCAATGTAGCTGTAGTCAGTATTTTATGTTGCCACTTAATATTATTCTATGTATGATGGAGCCTTTTAAATAACTACATGTATATTCAAACACTACTTATGTGACTCCTGATTTAAATAGCACTGAAATTTAATACAGTTTCTTTAAATGTAAACTGCCCCAATTCATTGATAGTAGAATTCCACTAATGTGCACACCACTCCATAGCAGTCCAAGTAGTGCGTAACGAGAAAGAATAATTATTTATTATAACAATTATTATCGCACGGCCTTATATTTAGAGCGCACTTTTAAAAGGCCTCAGAGTACTTTCATTCATATCTACTTTAATACCTAAAGAACCTGAATCAAGAGAGTTCATGCAACTAGAGGTCTCTCCTACCTTGCTGTCAGACTGGACTGATAAGTGTCTTCTCTGACCTTCCCACCCTCTTCCAAGAGTCAAGTGTGCTCCTGGCCTGGCTTGACAAGTCCAGATTCCAGAACATCCTGAGTCTAGGGTATGGGGGGTGCTTTTCTCTGAGGATCTTGGTGTTGGCAGGTGTTGGCTTAAGCTTCTACCTTGTATTTCAAAAGGTTTCCTTTACTAACCTTACCCGGATGTGTCGTTGTGGGTTTTTTTGTTATTGTTTTATTTTTTGTTGTTGTTTTTTGGGTTTTTTTTGCCTCCTGACAGTCGTATTGGATGTTATGTGACCATCTTCCAAAACATTTCCAACCTGAGGGACGTCTTCTACAGGGAGATGAGCAAGGTGAGAAACCTCCGGCCAAGTTAGACACCTAGGTGGGTTTTTCTAGGAATAGGAAAGTAGCCCTAATGTACATAATCACATTAAATATTGATCGTAGCACCCCAGGTTTGAGCCCTCAACTGACCGTGTTGAACTGTGTTAAAGCACAGGTGTACACATCAGAGGGCCCTCCCTGTCTCCATGAACAACTGAATAATGACAACCAGATTTGACCTTCAGATAAATAAAGGAGGTTAGGCCTGTGGAAGGAAGAGCTGAAATGCGGAACCAAGCTGTGAAATCTTTATCTTATGTTGCTAGGGAGCAAAGGGGGCAGTGTTTAAATACAGGTCAGTCTCTCAGGTAGCTGGGCATGAATGGAGAAGGCCAGTCCTGTTCAGTGAGAGGCAGCCCCAGAACACTACCTCATGGGGCCTTTTCTAGTCCCAGGTTTCTGAGACTCGGTTCTGTCACAATATTAATTAAATCCATGTACACATTCACATATCCCTCTCCACACTTGCTTTAGCTAAATAATGGCTTGCCTCGTTAATATTTCTTCCCTGGACTACCTGAGAGAAGCTAGAACCTCAACTTAAACATCAAACATCAAGGACCCAGCCTTGAGAGAGCCGCCCGTCTGACAGAAGAGGCAGAACTTAAGACACAGTCCAGGAAGAAGGGGCATCAGGCAGGGTCCTGGACACTAGTGCCAAAGAGTTGAGGGGGAATTTTATAGTTAAGGGTGGGGAGGGTATTGTTTTGGGAACTGTGTGAAAGGGAGAGAAGGGATATGTCTGTCTCAGGTCCCCATGGCTAGCGACCCCACCCGTCTCTCTTGCTGGCTGTAGCTGAACCACAGTCTCTATGAGGTGATGAGCAAACTGGAGAAGCAACATTCCAACAAAGTCTTTGTGGTGAAGGGAGTATCCAGGTGAGCAACTCCTCTGAGACTCCTTGCTCCTTCGTGTCTCCTGTCAACATACGCAGCACTCTCGCTGTACCCAATCCTGGCCTTCCCTTCGTGTTCACGTCCATGATATTGTTAGTTATTTGTATTATGGCTCTATAAAAATCCTTTTTCTTTGTGTGAACTATTTCAGCGATCACTAAAGGTATAAAGAACGATGCACTAAAAAAGAATACAATAAGTAGCCATACAGCTGTCACCCAATCTACGAAATCAACTATCCTATGTACTATTGAAGTCCCCAGTATCCTCCTCCCCACCCATCCTGCCCCCTCATCTAAGGTAACCGTTGTCTTAAATTCAGTATCTGCTTTTCCCATGCTTTTCTTTTTACTTTTTGACACACATATATACCCACAGAAACTACCGTTTTGCATGTTTTTAAAATTTATAAAATGGAATTATACTGCGTACGTACCTCTGCAACTCCTTGTGCTCTCTCTGTACTCTGTGTGAGGGTCGTGGGCCCTGCTGCTGCACGTTGCCAGCTCTGGTCTTTCCTTTCCCGGTTATGGATGCTGTTGTGAAGCTAGTCTACAATTTATTTATCCATCCTCCTGCTCATAGACATTTGGGTGGTTTTCCAGTTTCCTGCTCTTACAAATAATTTTGCAATGGACACATTTTACATGGCTCCTGTGACTGTTACCGAGAGTGTCTTTAGGGCGTGTACTGGGAGTGGAGCTGCTGAGTCACAGGCCATGCAGCTGGGCCTCTTCAGCCTTACTAGACATTGGCATTGTCCTGCAGCTTTCTGAAGTGCCCAGTTTATAACCCACCAGCAGCAGATAAAAGCCCCTGTTGCTCCATATTCTTGCTACACGTGACCTTGTCAGATTTACTAATTTTTCCAAACTAAAAGATATGAAATGGATTTTTTTTGCAACTTTCATTCATATCTCCACAATTGCTAGCTAGCTTGAACTTCTTTCCATGTTATTGGCCATTTAGGGTTCCTTCCTGGGGCCTTCCTGTTTATCCTTGTTTTCACATTTTTCATTTAGATTGTTTATCTTTTTAAATTTTTTTAAAGATTTTATTTATTTATTTGTCAGAGAGAGCGAGCACAGGCAGAGGGAGCAGCAGGCTCCCCGCTGAGCAAGGAGCCCAATGCAGGGCTTGATCCAAGGACTCTGGGATCATGACCTGAGCTGAAGGCAGAAGCTTACCCAACTGAGCCATCTGGTCATCTCTAGATTATTTACGTTGTTTTTTTTTGTTTTTTTTTTTTTTTTATTTATAGAACAATTCAGTCGTCCTTTAGAATGTGATCACTTTCTCATTCTGAAGCCTTTGCTCAGGAAGATTTAATTTCCTACTACGTACAGGGTTTTATGCTGAGAGTTAGGGATCCAAAGACATAGGAGATGTGTCCTTTGGGTGATTTACCAAAAGTTGGAAGGGCAGGAAGTGTACCTAAGGAGACAAGGAACAATATAAGTTTGCCCATACTAAGTACCTGATGAGACCAGCAGGAATTCCAGAGAAGAAGGTACTTGCCATCATATGGATGGTCAGGGAAGACTTTAAAAGGAGGTGGTGAAACTGACCTTGGGACTTGAAAGAAGAATCAGGCTCATATTTGTTATTAGTACTATTCATTTAGCAATTTGTTATAGACTATTAAAAATCATCACTGAAGGGTCAATGTAGATTTTCTAGATGAATTCCCTTTTGCTCTAAAAAATTCTGTTTCTCCTTTTCCCAGCATTAAAAGCCAGAGTTCTTTCTGTCTCTTCATCTGAAACCTACTATCATTTAAACCAAGATGTCCCAGAACCTTGTAGGGAAATCTGGTTTTTTTCTTGCTATGTCCTGGGCCTTCTAAACCTACTGACTCCAAGAATGCTAGTGCTAGAAGGAACCTCTGTCACTCAGCTTATCTCACGTCAGAAACTCCCACAAGGCAGGAACTAAGTTTCTCTCTCTCTCTTCCTATGCCTGTCTCCCATCCTTGTGCCCACATAATTGGTACCTGTCAAGTAAATATTTGTGGGTTGCTTAATCCGCTTGTGGACAGTAAGTAGGAGGCACCTGAGCAGGCGAGAAGGAGACAAGCTGATGTTGACTGTAGAAGCACTCAGCCCGGTATCCAGCATACTTGATAAACGTTACAGTCAATTTCATTATCCGTGGTGCTCGTGTTCTATAAAGTAATGGCAAGTACCAGATTCATGAATACTGAACCCTTGCTGCTAAGGGAAACACAGCGTTAGGTTCCTATGAGTTTCTGCTCCCAGCGTCTTCATCAGCCAATAAATACATAACCTCATCTCGTGTGTGTTTCTGTTTAAACACACCTTATTTGCTACATATTGCTGGGGTGCCTGCGTGGCTCAGACGGTGATGCATCTGACTCTTGATTTCGGCTCAGGTCATGATCTCAGAGTTGTGGAATCGAGCCCCAGGTCAGTCTCTGTGCTCAGCGTTGAGTCTGCTTGAGATTCTCCTCTGCCTCTGCTTCTCCCCCCTCTTGTGCTCACTCTCTAAATAAGCAAATAATATATATCATTGATTCCTTCATATTGAACTTCTAGCCAACAGCGCCATAATTCATGCTGGAGGGAAGCTTCTCTAACGTGTTCTTTCTCTGTAAGGCATGTCACAGTTTTCTGGCCCTGAGCACTTTAGTGCTATACTTGGAGACAATTTTAAACAAGAGAATCACCAACAAAAAGCACAACAATGTGAAAAACATGGCCAGATGGACACATTTGCAGTGTAAGAGCCGAAACATGGCAGAGGATTGCCATCTTAGACCTCAGCTGGGAAAGTGCTCGTCTAGGCACTCATCTTTCAAAGCTCGTGTATGTCCGCAGCTCGCTGCAAAGGCATCATGAGAATTAATTTTGGAGTTGCACATAGGTTTTAGGGAGGAGGTGAACTTGCAAATACAGAATCCGCAAGGACCAACTGTATATCTATCACCCAGGGAATCCTTCCCACAGAGAAAATATTTTGTCGGTGTTTTGCTGTGTTTTTTTTCTAGTCTTGTTTTCTTTATATTTTTTATATAATTGAGATCGTGATATGGATAAAATTTTATAGCCTTTTTCTCACCTTATGAAGGATGATTGCGAGGTACACAGACTTTCTCATACGTTGCTCTGTTGTGTCTTATTATTACATGCGCGCCTCGTTATTTATTCGAGGTGTTGGGTTGCTTCCAGTTTTGAGCTCTCCTGAATCCAACGCTTGTTTTTTCAGCAGCAGCAGACGCTCTCTAGTCATTTCTTCCCCAGTTCACACGTCTGCAGTCTCCAGCCCCCTGACCTCACCTACCAGTCCCTCTGCACTTTCTTTGAAGAATGAGAGGGAGTCCATCTCTGCCAGTGACGAAGAGCTGGCATCCGATCTGGCCCCAGGAGAAGAGGATTCTGAGATTAAAGACAAGGAGACGGAGGAGGAAGAGTCGGAAGCCAGCTCCTCTGAGGAGGAAGAGTCCCTGCCAGCTTGCAACGGTCCCGCCCAGGCCCAGCCCTCTCCCGCCACTGAGGCCGGCAGGTCCCAGGAGGAAGTTCTCCCTTGCTCGCCCTCTCCGTCCCCAGGCAGTACCCTTACCCCCTCAGAGCAGCCCTCCTCTCTCCCAGAAGTAGTCCTCCGAACCCACACCTCAGGTGAAGGAGCTGAACAACCAAAGAAGAGAACCTCCATCCAGAGGACCTCAGCACCTCCAAATAGGCCTCCTCCACCCAGAGCCACTCCCAGCCCCCGGCACTCCTCAGGGAACATACCCTCCAGCCCTCTAGCCTCTGAGCAGGGCTCACCTGCCAGTCCTGGGGCCTTCTTGGGGGCTGGGACTCCAAGTCCTAGGACCTCTTTAGAGGTTTCTCCTGACCCACAGCCACCAGAAAAGCCAGTAAGAACTTCTGAGGCCAGAGAAAAGGAAAGCATCAACAATCTGAATCCAGAAGAACTTTGTATTTCCCCTACCTTGATGTCTGAGGTGAGATTGGATCTCGTTGAGTCCTTTTTTTTTCTTTCTTGAAGAGTTTGAATTATTTATTTGAGAGAGAAAGCACAAGACGGGGGATGGTCAGAGGGAGAAGCAGTCTCCCTGTGGAGCGGGGAGCTCAATGTGGGGCTCAATCTTGGGACTCTGGGATCATAACCTGGGCCCAAGGCAGACACTTAACCAACTGAGCCACCCAGGCTTCCCCTTTATTCCCTTTTAAAACCACCATATATATCATCTTTACTATAGTCAGCTTGTCCCAGGTGATAAGATCTTATGTCATTAGATTCCAGGGTTGTTTTTTTTTTTTAAGACTTTATTTATTTATTTATTTATTTGAGAGAGAGAGAGAGAGAGTATGAGAGGAGAGAGGGTCGGAAGGAGAAGCAGACTCCCCACTGAGCAGGGAGCCCGATGCGGGACTCAATCCTGGGACTCCAGGAGCATGACTTGAACTGAAGGCAGTTGCTTACCAACTAAGCCACCCAGGCGTCCCTAGATTACAGTTTTAAGGGCATTCCTGTACCTCTTTTGGTTGTGGGGATTGTTTCATATATTCATAGCAACGAATTCAGTGCCATGTACTCTTAGGGTAGTTGACTTCTGCACAGGATTATCTCTAATATTATTATTAGGAGCAGAATCTTGCTAATTTCTTTCTTTTGGTCCAAATTCGGGGAGTTCCAGTGTAAAGAATCTACAGCTGGCATCCTGAGCTTTACCTTCTTTAGTTGGGAGGGTGGGGAGGAGGGTCTCATTTCAGTTTGTCATATGACTACGGTAAGCAAAATGGCAACTGCAAATTTCTGAGGTCTATCTTCTTTGATGAGAGAGGCATCCTAGAAGAAGGAACTCACAGGGGAGGGTAAAGCAAAAGGGATGGCCTTTTGAAAGGTGAGGATATGGATGAGAAAAGGATTGTGTTAAAATAGAGACAGAGATCCCGTGAAGAGCAACCAGTTCTGTGAAGGATTGGGAAATCAAGTCGTATTCTATTCAAATTGCATGGAAAGGCTTATTGTACAGGAGAGAGGTATGACTTGCTCTATGAGATCCCTGAAGGCAGAACTATATGTAAAGATTTTTTTTTTCCAAGTACATTTGGATCATTTGGATAAATAAAATACATTTGGATAAATAAAATCTTTTAAAAAAAAAAAGCTAAGGATGTATGATCATCTGTCAGGTGCACTGTAGAGAAGATTATGGTAAGACATCTAACTAGATGGCACCAAGATTCATTCATTCATTCATTTATTCATTCATTCCCTAATTATTTACTGACACCCTGCTATGTGCTGGGCACTTTTCTAGGAGGTAGGCTATTACAGTGAACAAAACATAAAATTCTCTGCCTTCCTGCATCTTACATTCTAGTGGATGGGGAATGGGAGGAATAAGGACAATAAGCAAGAAACAATAAGTAAAATGACAATTTAGTCATGATAGGAGATAGAAAAATTAAGTAGGGAGTACATTTAAGTACAGGGAGTGAAGGCTAAATTGCAGGTTTTTTTATTTTTTTCTAAAGATTTTATTTATTTATTTGACAGAGAGAGAGATCACAAGTAGGCAAAGAGGCAGACAGAGAGGGGGAGAAGCAGGCTCCCTGCTGAGCAGAGAGCCTGATGTGGGACATGATCCCAGGACCCTGAGATCACGACCTGAGGCGAAGGCAGAGGCTTAACCCACTGAGCCTCCCAGGCGCCCTAAATTGCAGTTTTAAACAGAGTGGTCAGAGGAAACGTTTAGCCACTGAAGGAGGTCGGGGCCTACGCCATGCAGATATTGGAAGTCTAAGATTTCTGGGACCCCTCAGTTCACACCACCCAGTTCACACCACTGAAGGCTGACCGGGCTCTGTTGAGATCCTCCTGTTCTCTGGACATGGGTCCCCTGCTGCTCCCGTAAGCACCATCTAGTGTGCACAAGGGGTCCAGGGCTGGCAGCCAGGGCGGAAAGGTGTGGAATTCTACATTGTCCACTTTGATCCACAGGTCTTTTCAGAGTCTGACGCGGCAAAGAAGATGGAGGGCAAGGAAGAGAACAGTCAGCTCACCTCCGCTGACTCCCCTGAGGTACTGACACCTGAGTCGTCGGCTTTATTATGCTCTCAGTCTTGATTCACATGAGGTGCAGAAGCTCCTCATGGAGCAAGATGTGAAACTTTCTGCCTTCGCCAGCTTCTAGGCTGAGGAAGCTCTACCGATGGAGAGAGATGTGCAGGGCGAGTAGAAAGTGAATAAGCACACGTAACTGTGGGATTTTGTGTAGGTACAGTGTAGCCACTTTTCACTGCCCTGCACTGAAAAGAGCAATTCAACAGCATGGAAAATTCAAAATTCATTTAAATGTGACTTTGTGACGTATTATATGATTTTAGTATGGGGTCAGCAAAAGAGTGAATAAAACAGGTTTGCCTCTTGGGCATCATCTTACTAAAGGGGAGATGATAGGGGCCTACATATAATTCTTGAGGAAAAGGCCAGTAACACTGTCCTCTTTGGGAAAGAGATACAGGGTGCGGCCTCCTCTCCCTGAAGCTACCTCCCTGTATTGGCTCTAGGATTACTTAGTCATCAGCTAAGGAGATATGTTTTTCCTTCCGAATTAAGCAGCTAGAGCATCTCAGATCGTAGCCTATCAGAGTCATCAGTCTCCAGAGGCCTGTGACCTGCAAGATCTGTTCCCTTCCCTTACAGATGCGCTGTAAGGCAAAATGTGCAGAATTATGAACGTATCACATATAAAAATGGGTACATAAAAAGAAAACTGTGAGCAGATCTGTTGTTGCTCAGCATTTGAATCACCAGAGAGAGAATGAAGGTCCTCTTAAAGAATAGTAACTTTCTGGAAGGTGGTGTTACCTTTGGGGCATTTCATAGCCTGGAATTGAAGGAAGGAATAAGAAGAAGGAAAATTCCTTCAAGGAGAAGGCCCCTTAGAGTGCCAAGGTCTTCTTCCCCTGGCTTCCACGCCTCGGGTTCCCATCTCAGAACCCAGAACTTTTCCCAAAGAAACCATCACACCACTTGCCTATCCTAACCACCCCAGCGGAGGGTCATCTCAGTGTGAGAGCTGCTGTGCATTCCCGAGGAGGACTGGTCTAGAAGTGGTAGATAGTGGTTTTAAAACCTATATTTATACCCTCACTGCCTCCCACATAGATTTATATACAGATGCGTGTCACAGAGATCACACAGTGTCTGATCATGAAAACAATGGGAGTCCAAAGACCTGGTTTCCTGTCCCAGCAGGTCATTTGACCCTTGGAATCAGTCTCTTGATCTGTGACAGAGAATGACAGGAAAGCCTTCCATGATGATCTCAGGCCATAGTAAAACAACACTGTATGTTGTTCGTAATGTCTGTGACCCTTGTGAAGTGTAAAGCACAGAAGACCCTTCTGAGCTGAGAGACTGGAGGTTGAGCCGCCTCTCACGGGCAGAACTCTTCTTTTTGTAGAGCCAAGATCTTCAGCTTCATGTCTCTGCCATTCCAGAAGAGAGCAATGTCATGCCTCAAGAAGAGGTAAGGATGCCAGATAACATGGAGAATGGGGTGAGTGGTAAGACTGGGCATTGGGGGTGCACAGAGGTTTGACTAGAGTCTGGAAACCTCACCGTGGGCTACAAGGGGAACCTGGCAGTGAACAACATCCTCAGGGCAAAGTCAAGCAGGCAGGAGCCAGAGGACCCAAGAGTAACCTGGGACTTTGTGGCTCCTGTGCTCATTTCCCAGTACTTGTCCTTAAACCTCTTGACCTCTCTCCTAATTTTTGACACAGAGTGGGGGAGAACAAGCAGGGGAGGGGCAGGCAGAGGGAGAGGGAGTAGCAGGCTTCCCCCACCCCCACCCCAAGCAGAGAGCCTGACATGGGGCTTGATCCCAGGAGTCTGGGATCATGACCTGTGCCAAAGGCAGACACTTAACTGACTGAGCTACCCAGGTACCCCCTAAATATTTTATCTGAACTTATTTCAAAAAGGAGTTAAGTGGGGTGCCTGGGTGGCTCAGTCGGTTAAGTGTCTGACTCTTGATTTTGGCTCAGGTCATGATCTCAGGTTTGTGAGATCAAGCCCCACATGGGGCCTCTTGCTGGGCATGGAACCTGCGTAAGATTCTTTCTCTCTCCCTCTGCCCCTTCCCTTCCCCACTTACACGCATGTGCATGCGTGGGCGCACACACACACACTCTTTAAAAAAAAGAAAAAGATATATAAAAGGCACACAAAAAGGTAAATACACAGACACACAAAAAAATATACTCAGAAGTAAATTAGCAGGTGCTTGGGTGGCTCAGTTGGTTTAGCGACTGCCTTCTGCTCAGGTCATCATCCCAGAGTCCCGGGATCCAACCGCACATTGGGCTCCCAGCTCCACGGGGAGTCTCCTTCTCCCTCTGACCTCTCTCCTCTCATGCTTTCTCTCTCTCTCTCTCTCTCTCTCTCAAACAAATAGATAAAATCTTAAAAAAAAAAGAAGTGAATTAATGATATAAAATGGAGCCATGAGTTAGGCAAGTGCAGAAACACATTCTATAAAATAAAATTAAGGAGGATGGACCACAAAGTTGGTTCCACACTCCCTAACGTCCAAGAGGAAGGTACAGACCTGGTCAGTTCACCCAGTTCACGATGCCCAGTCCTTAAGAGTAACAATTCCAGATACTAAGATGAAAAATAACTTTCTCCTGTGAACCCTAAAGAGATGACAGTGAACAAATCTTTACAGTAATTCCAACAACCGGTTTCACACCGCCTCCCTCCACAGAAGCCAGTGCCTTACAAGAAATATAATTCTACAGAAGCGAAATGAGCCCTTTCCCCGTGCCCACCCGGTGGTTGGTGGGAGGGCAGGTCAGCATCTAACCCAATCTTGTTTCCTTTCTAGGTATCTACAGTTCAAACTGATTACCTCTGAAGAGGGGCTACTGAGACCTCCACACACACCTCCCCAGAGAAGCTTCTCAGCTAGAGGGTATATAGGTCAGAGGGACTTAAGATCTAGCATTCCTTTGTAGGTTCTCGAACCGTTTGAATGCTGGTGGTCTTGAAACATCTAGCATTAATGGAGGCTGAGGAGCAGACTTGGGGGAGGGAGGGCGGCAGGCTGGGGAGAAGAAACTCTTAGTTCCCGGGAATATTTAATTCAGGCTTTTAGCACTGTTAGAATAAGAAGACTTCATATATTAAGTAAAGTCGGCCTAAAGTGACTATAAAAAGCATAAGCATCTGTAGACAGAGACACGTCTGCATAGAGACACATTACCACAAGTACTCAGAGAATAGTGAACGAATCTTTGACTTACCACTCATTTTGCAAGACTTAGAGCCAAAAGAACAGATTTTCAGATTGTTAAATAAAGGATTACTCTGTGTATGGATTGCTTTTCTTTTTTTGACACGAGGAGTTGTCCCTGCCCCACACACTGTTCTCCACCTAGATAAGGTCATGGATTCTACCCCTGTTCAGAAAGTTTTAGTCACATCCTTGACCCCCAGTTGGAATGATGCCAGGGGCCACGGGCTCCTTTGCTCACCAGATGCCCTAAGGCAGGCCCCCTGCCCCCACTTTCAGCCAACAAGCAAGTACCGGGGAAAGGGGTTACATTTTAGAGCCATAGCCCACATTTACAGCCTGCTACTTGGTGTACATGAGTATATGAGCAGGCTGGAGAGAGAAACGGAGCTCCCAAGTGAAGGGAAAGAATACAACCAGAATGATAGGGTGGAAATGGCACAGAATTTAGAATCCAAAATCCTGGATTCAAGTCCTATAATTTACTTCCGGGAAAACGTTAAAAATGCACTTTGACGTCCTGCCACCCTAATAAACACACACGTGCCGGTGCTTCTCCCTCTTTGCTTCTGTTCATGGGGTTGCTTCTCCCTCTTTGCTTCTTTTGCGGGGATATGGGTGGTGTCCCAACTCATGCAGCCACCCAGCAAGCATTTGCCAGCCCCTGCTCTGTACCAAGCACCATATGAGGTACCAGAGAAACAATGAAAGGAAAAAAAGTGACAACTTTATGGAGACAGACTATTGAGCAGGGAGCAGAATGGACAGGATTTAGGAATGGGTTAGAAGAGGACACATGACCAAAGTTGTAAGGAATTATTCTGGGTTAGGCTTGAGAGACTAGGGTTTGGGGGTGCCATTCTCTGAAATGGTGATGACAGGCTGATGGGTGTCACTACGTGTGGGTTCTCTGCTTGCAAACAACAAACTTCCTGATCAAGCAACAAAGAATACGTTGGAAGGACACTACGCAGCTCTTCGAGCTGAAAGAACTGGGATGTCTGTTGCAGGAATGTGTTGGGCTGCCCTCCAAGCAAGAGACTTCCACCACCTCCTTCCTCTGTGTCCCTTCCAGATCCAGATGCCCTGGAGAAAGAATGAGACTGGCCCAGTTTATAGAGATGCATGGTAGTGTCTACAATGACCGACCAGTGGTGGTGGTGGGAGGGTGTGCACGAGGAAGCTTTCAGAGAGATGGGACTATTCATAATGCTGTAGTGATCGTTTAATGAGTACACTGTTGAACGACACATACCTATGTGTCAAACCGATCACATTACACACTTATTGTGTAGTTGACTGCATGTCCTGTATAAGCATTGGATACAAGGAGCTTAAGAACTTGCAGGATTTTCCAGTAGATGTGTCTGTCAGGGAGCTGGAAATAAATGACCGTATTTTGGAATCATTCTTCCAAGATCTAATCCTACTAGTCTTCCTTAAAAACCTTCAAAAGATTTCTACTGCTGAAATGGAGAAGAGGTTGCATGCTTCCCTGTGAAAGCCCTACTGCCTACATTTTAATACCTTTCTCATAAGGCAGCCCATTCCCTTGGTGCTCAGAATCGCGGCTGGGAGTGCTACTCCAGGGGTATTGGCAGGGTGGGTGAAATGCTGGCAATCAGGCCCCCAGCTGTCCATGGCCTTCCGGGACCTGCTTGGAATCACCCTTCCATATTCATCCAGCAAAATCCAATTTAAGCCTTTTCTCTGCAGGGCTTTCCCTCCTACAAAAGGAGTATGCCAAGGAGGACTTCTAGGGACTTACAGTTTGATGGGGGTCCGGGGGAGACAAGCACCCAAGGTAACTGCTAGGATAGAGGCACGACAAAAGTGGAGACATTTACTAAAATGTGAGACTGATGCTTCATGTGCATGTGGCCCCACGGAAGATTCTGGGAAGGCAGGGGAAGGGGCCAGTATGCTGGGCATAACTAGTAATTTGGCTTATTTAGTGTAGATAGTCTTGGCTAGGAACGAAGTTGTTTACCCTGATTTACAAGGTGGTGAAGTTGGGGCTCGTTGGTGGCTCAGTCAGTTAAGCGTCTGCCTTCGGCTCCGGTCATGATCCTGGGGTCCTGGGATGGAGCCCACACGGGGCTCCCTGCTCAGCAGGGAATCTGGTTGGATTCTTTCTCTCCCTCTCCCTCTGCCCCTCCCTCTGTTCTCTCTCTCTCTCTTCTAAATAAATCAATCAGATGCTCTGTTCATTAGGGAGAATGCTCTCCCTCTGCTCCTTCTCCTGTTCTCTCTTTCTCTCTCAAATAAATAAATAAAATCTTTTTTTTTTTTTTTTTTTTTTTATGGTAAAGTTGTCCAGGGGAAAGGCTAGGATTTAGAAGACTGCCATCCTGTGGCTAGCACAAGAAAGAGCTAGAAGCCAATAAATTGGGCAGAGATGAGTATCTCTTATTCCCTGCCCTGAGGTCCCTGAGGTCTGTTGACAGAAGGATGGCTGCTCCAGTTTCTGAAGTTCAGCATTGAAACTTTGGAGAACACTGCAAGTTCACCACCACTGAGCCTCCATTCATCATCTGTCTGTATGCACCTCCTTATAAAATTAATTGCAAGAACATGCCCCAGTCCCCGCCTTCCGGCAATCTGAAGGACAATATTGATAGCTAGAGAAAACTGGAAACATGACACAGCCAGGATATATAGGATACACCAAAGAACAGCATACACACACTGCCGACAGTATTGCTATTCTATGCTAAATTAGGTGCTGAGCATATGCATACTGGATCTTACTTGTCTGCATATTTACACTTTTTAAATGAATGGTATGTGCCAACAGGGATAAAATCATTGTACCAGCATACCTTTAAAGGTTATATTTTAAAGAGAAAAACGTTACTTGTGAGTGATTAACCATCAAATTGTGAAAGTAACAGGACATTTCAGTAGCCAGTGGAGCTGGATGGCCTTGAAAAGTATGCAGGGGGTCATGACAATCTTTAGTACATAATGGAATATGCTATGGGGACAGTAACCAGATAACAAAAAAATCTCAACCTTTCCTGGAATTCATGATCAGCGTGTCAGTAAATGCAAGCATTTGTCCACCTTGGAATTTAACCCTTAGGACTTGAATTTCCTTTTATCTTGGATATTCTTTTATCTGAGAACTGGCCAGCCTGACCTCTTTTCTTAACTTGCAGACATCTTGCCTACACGTTACTTTCTTTGCCTTTCTTGGTTGGATTGGTAGTTTTCCCACATATGGGCTTCCTTCCTCCTCACTGATAACTACTATGCCTTTAAAAAATACATTTTAAAACGATGAATTTCATGAACTTACTCTGTTTTTTCCCTCTGGTTTTTACCAACCAAATATCTTTAGGAATGAAAACAAACATGCTTTTATTTTTATTTATTTCAAGATTTTATTTATTTGACAGAGAGAGACAGAAGGAGAGAGGGAACACAAGCAGGGGTAATGGGAGAGGGAGAAGCAGGTTTCCCACCGAACAGGGAGCCCGATGCTGGGTTCGATCCTGGATCATGCTTAATGACTGAGCAACCCAGGCAACCCCACGTTTGCTTACTTTATGTTTTCGTTTTTCTTCACGACACTATGCCTCTATTCTCTGAGATTTTCTGTCAGTCTTTGTTCCCCAAACAAACATGCACCAGACCTGCCTGTCAATCTATATAAACATTGATTTCCAAAACTAGAGAGCTCCTCACAGGAATAGGTAAGCAAGGAAATCTCTATCACTGGCAGAATAACCACTTGAGTCCTAACCCTAAATAGGAAGCCAAGATAAAAACAGCTAGCCTTGGGCACCTGGGTGGCTCAGCGGCTTAAAGTCTCTGCCTTTGGCTCAGGTCATGAACCCAGGGTCCTGAGATGGAGCCCCACATTGGGCTCTCTGCTCAGTGGGGAGCCTGCTTCCCCCTCTCTCTCTCTGCCTACTTGTAATCTCTGTCAAATAAACAAATAAAATCTTTTAAAAAATTAAAAACAAAACAAAAACAGCTAGCCTTTTTTTTTTTTAATTCATTTGACAGAAAGATGACAAGTAGGCAGAGATGGGGAAGCAAGTCCCCTCTGTTGAGCACCATGACCTGAGCTGAAGGCAGAGGTCAACCCACTGCCTGGTGGCCTGGGCGCCACCCAGGCGCCCCAAAACAGCTAGCCTTTAATGAGCACTTACTATGTGCCAGGTAAGGTTCTAACGCTTTGGATGTATTAACTCATTCTCTCCCCCACTAACTTCATGAGACAGCTACTGCCCTAGATAGAGAAATGAAACCCAAGTGGCTTGTCTGAGATCACACAGCAGGGCGGATTCCAGAGCCTGTGTTTATAGTATTACATCCTTAGTCACTGAGTTCATTAATTTGGAAACATTTCCTGCCACGGAGAAGTGAGTAGAGATGGCTCAAGTACGGCACGATTAGCAGTTAAAACTGAGGTGCTCACCACGTGCTAAAGGTGTGGCTGTGACATGGCTTCATTCCAGGGATGAGGGAACAGATTTTAGAGATGTTAAGTCATTATTAGCCCAAAGCACCGCGCTAACGAGCGGCGGGGCTGGGACTGTTTGAATCAAAAGGCCATGCCGCTCGTGACCTCTATACTCCACCGCCTGAGAAGAACTTCAGACGAGGAAGATCCGGATGGGGCCCCGGTCCCCTCCCCACCAACCCGCCCGCCTTCCCCGCCGCGGTGCGCCTACTGAGCTTACGCGCCAAGTTTCTGGACACCGACCTATCTACCTAAATGACATGCAAACGCCCGTAAATGTACTTTCCACCTTTGCTGGAAATTCAGATTACGTCTATGGGGAGCCAGCGGACAGATCCCAGTTATCCCAGTTCCGATCCCACGCCGTCTGCCTCCTCGGCGCGAGGGAGGAAGCGGCTCCGGATGGAGAGTAAAGTGACAATCGGACAAGGAAAAGCAGCCTTTCCTCCCGGGGGAGCAGAGGCGGCCGGCCGGGCAGAGGGAACCTGCAGAGGGCGGTTTCTCTCCTCTTTTCCTGTCCCACCCAGTCGGCCGGTCCCTCCACCCCCACTCCCGGCCGGCCTCCGCAGCTCGCTCCGCGCGTCCGCCCGCCGCTTCCTCCCGCTCCGCGTCCCCCGGCGGCTCTCCGCGGCTCTCCGCCGTTCCCGCCCCCGGCCGGTTCAAAAGGCCGCGCGGAGTGGCGCCGGGCCTTCCCCCGGCCGCCCGTCCGACTGGTAAGGTGAGCACGCGGAGGAGGGCACCTGGGGAGGGCGAGGCCCGCACGCACACCGAAGTCCCCTCGGCCACGGGAGCCACGCGAGCCCACAGCCTCCCGTCGCGGCCGCTCGGAGCCGGCTGCCCAGACAGACGGACGGACGGACGGCCGCGCGCGCGCCGCGGGCTGCCCCGGGAGCCGGGTGCCGGTAAACGCCAGAGGGCCGGGGCGGGGGCGGGGCCGGGGCCGAGACCGGGTCTCCCCGTCCTCGCCGCGCCAGCCCCGACGTCCGCGCGGGCCGCCGAGTCTCCGGCCCGGCCCAGTGGGGTCGGCGCTGCTGGCCGGCCGGTGGGGTTCAGCGGGCGGCGCGGCGGGCAGGGAAGGGAGAACTGGGGGGTTGGGGTGGGGGGAACGGGCCGGGGCCGGACAGCGGCTGCTCGGGGACGGGCTTGAAGGGGACGGAGGCCCCTCGCCTCCCTTTCCCGTGTTTGGCTCCCCGCCCCCAGGCCCCGGCCCTGCCCCTGCCCCCGCGCGGGCACCGGAGCGGGCACCGGAGCGGGCGGGTCCTGCCCTCCCGGGCCTCTCCTGACCCCTAGCGGACGGCTGCGCGCAGACGCCCGGCTCGGGAAGAGCGGGGTACCTGTGCCTGCGGCGGGGTGAAACTGGGTCCGCCGCTCGTTTGCATACCTTCGCCTACTTTCTCAGGTCGGGAGAAATGTCTTAGATAAATGTGGGGGCCAGGTGAAAGGACCTTGGGGTAGGACGTTCAGAGGCAACGCCCTACCAAGTACCAGAGGTCTCGGCTCTGCTCTTGGTACCTGCAACCGGAGGAGATTCTGAGGGAAACCAGAAGAGAAGGGTTTAGGACTAGCCCCATGAGGGAAGGAATCCGAGAAAACCTGGCCCCAAAGGCCTTCCTGGGACTTCAGTGTCTCCAGCCCCGGATAGGGGCCCACCCATGTCATGCCTGTCTTTGTCCCTCTTCCTACAGATCTGCCTCTCCCTGGTGCCCATCCATTTGCTGCAATGACTAGCCTGCTAACCACGCCTTCTCCAAGAGGTAGGTGAAGGCCTTTCCCAATAGGAACGGTGGAGACTTGTTAACATTCCCACACCTCCAGCCAGGGCCTGGAATTCCCTGAGGCCTCAGCCCAGATGGGGTGACCCTCCCATTTCCCTGTGCCCGCCTCACACCGGGAAAGGTCCTGGGAAGCTGCAGAGGGCAACAACCACAATGCTTACTTTGGTTCAGTTTGAATCTGAAATCACATGGACCTGGGCTAGTTCCCAATACTCCCACTTAAAGCTTTGTGACCTTGCGCAAGTGATCCACTCTCTAAGCTACAGTTTTGTCATTGGTAAAATGGGGAAAATGGTACCTATCTTATGAGGTTATACGTGAAGACTAAATGAGATAACCCATGTACAACACCCAGCCCCAGTGTCTCATACCTAGTAAGCACTCAATAACATTGGTTGTTACTATTAACCGGTGCTTGTTAGAGATCCACCTTTCCCTGGAAAGGAATTCTACCTGCTTTTTAATTCCACTCCTCTGATGATACACTCTAGCATCAAAACCCATTGTTATCTGGGGCTATGGTCAGGCAGGGATCCACCTCTCACCACACTGAGAAAAAATTGCAACTTACTTTTTTTTTTTTTAAGATTTTATTTATTTACTTGACAGAGATCACAAGTAGGCAGAGAAGCAGGTTCCCTGCTGAGCAAAGAGCCCTATGCGGGACTCGATCCCAGGACCCTGGGATCATGACCTGAGCTGAAGGCAGAGGCTTAACCCACTGAGCCAACCAGGTGCCCCAGAATTGCCACCTTTTGTTCAGTAACCAAGCTGAGCCAGACAGACCATCAGACAGTCACTGATGGTTTTCACTGTGTACTGTAGGGTAAGGGAGGAAAAAACATTGGTTGGTCTATGCACCTGTGTTTTCATGTACACAGCCTCGTTCGTCATTCATTGGGACACACTTTATCTACTATATTGATGTGGAAACAGGTGAGTGACAACCCCAGGGAAGTTGAAGACACTGTCCTCTATGACCATGATGCACATCATTCAGAATGCCTGTGGTCCAGTGAGAAACGAGAAGACGGAGAAGTGGATAGAAATCTAGATTGGTCAGCAAAGGCTTCATGAATGGGGAATGGAATGGGCTGGAGCACTTAACCCTTGAAGAATAGATGAGGTTTGTACAGGCCAAGAAGGGTGCAGTGGCTGTTCTGGGTCAAGTTAGTGCCATGTGTAAGATCACACACTCTGTCTTCCCTGGAAGGTGTTCTGGAGAAGGCAAAGGACCTCTAGAATAAACCTACCCACAGGGAAAAGAGGGGATGCTTCAGCAGCTAACTGAGGAGTTAGGACTTGGGCAATTTCTTTTCTTTCTTTTTTTAAATTTGTGGTGAAATATACATAATATAAATGTTACCATTTTAACCATGTTTTGGTAGTTTGGTGGCATGAATTATTAACATTCACACCGTTACCACCACACGTAACCAACCACCATTACCATCCATCTCCAGAACTTCCTCATCTTCCCAGACTGAAACTCTGTATGGATTAAACAATAACTCCCCATTCCCCCTCCCTCCAGCTCCTAATGACCAGCATTTCACTTTCTGTCTGTATGAATTTGTCTGGGTACCTCATATAAGTGGAATCATACAGTATTTGTCAATTTGTGTCTGGCTTTTTCGCTTAGCATCTCAAGTCCGTCCCTCTGTAGCGTGTGTCAGAAGGTCCTTTCTAAGGCTGGATAATATCATACATGCCTCATTATATATACATGTACTATATCATTTTGTTTATCCGTTCATCCACCGAGAGACTGCTTCCGTCCACCCTTTAGGTATTGTGAACAAGGCTGCTGGGAATACGGGTATACAAATTTCTTCTCGAGTACCTGCTTTCAGTTTTTTCGGGTATGTACCCAGAAGCGGAATTGCTGGATCACATGGTCATTCTGTTTAATTTTTTGAGGACCTGCCACACTGTTTTCCACGGCAGCTACACCATGTTCCAGGCCCACCAGCACTGCACAAAGGTTCTGATTTCTCCTCATTCTCACCAACACTTGTTTTGTTCTTTCTCTTTCTTTCTTTCTTTGATAGTAGTCATCCTCATGGGTGTGAAGTGCTATCTCTTTGTGGTTTTAATTTACATTTCCCTAATGATTAGTGATATTGAGCATCTTTTCATATGCCATCTGCATTATTTCTTCTTCCTCCCCCTCCGGCTCCCTCTCCTCCCCCTCCTCTTCCTCCTTTCTTCTTGTGTATCTCCTTTAGAGAACTCTCTATTCAAGTCCTTACCCACTTTTTAACTGGCCAGTTTTGTTGTTATTTTTTCTCATTCTGCTTATTCCTTATCCCAACCTCATGAACAGATTTTAATCCTTATTTTACAGAAGCAAAAACTGAAGGATTTTATGCCCAGTCTTGATTTACTGCACAGCCTGTGTTCTTTCTGTCATGGCACACCACTCTCAGTGGGCTCTGCACATGAAAGAGAAGGAAAGAGAAAGGAAGTAGAATTCCAGGGCGGGTTCCCATGGAAAGGAGAATTGAGGGAGCCACCCATTGTTGGGCAGGTCTAAAGCAAATAAGTAGGTTGGCAGACTCAAGTGGCAAAGGATCTGATGCCTCAATGATAAGAGATTTAGCCTGAAAACAAGGGCCTCAAAGAAATCAACAGGTATCTGGGTTAACAACGACCTAAACAAAATAGATCTTGAAGTTCATTTGCTATTGGTTAGGATTTGGGTGGAGCCTCAAATCTTGTTGTGGTCCTCTACCCCAAGCCCCCCGCCTGAGAGAAAAATGGTGTTACAGTCCTTCCAAGCCTGAAGAGAGGGAAGGAAGAGAGTAACATTAGTATTCCTTTGTTTGGGCAGGGAGACAGGAGAGAAATGGTGTAGGAACACCATGTTTATGGTGTTCCTATTTTGTTATTTTTTCATTGAAAAGCTATTACATGGGGGCGCCTGGGTAGTTCAGTGGGGTAAAGCCTCTGCCTTCAGCTCAGGTCATGATCCCAGGGTCCTGGGATCGAGCCCCGCATCGGGCTCTCTGCTCTCTCTGGAGCCTACTTCCTCCTCTCTCTCTGACTCTCTCTCTCTGCCTACTTGTGATCTCTGTCAAATAAATAAAATCTTTAAAAAAAAAAAGCTATTATATGCCCCCTTAAGGAATAGACTTCTAGACCTTTTATATGTATATGCAGACATAATATATGTGTGTATGCATGTGTTTATAGTTTCATCTTAATTTACTTTTTTTTCAAACATGTAATCTTAATACACATTGCTGCCCTAGTAATTTGCTTTTTTCATCTCACCATATATCCCATGCCAGTAATTACAGATTTACGACATTCCTTTTGACAACTGTATGGTATTTCCAGAATGAATGGCCTGTAATTTATTTAATCATTCCTCTGCTGATGGACATTCAGATATGTGTGACTCTTGCAAACAGTGCTATAGTACTTTCCATTCTACAGTGAAACTCAGGGAACCAAACCCAGTGGACACGTAAACTAAAATGGTTAGCTGAGGCAGAGCAGAGATATTTCCAGAACCTAGAGAGTTGATGGTGTGTGGTGGAAAACACCTTGGAATGAGGAGACAGATTTGAAGCCCAGCTCAGCCAACAGCTCAGTGATCCTGGGCTGGCTGATGGCAGTTTTCTGAGCTTGTACATAATAATACCAACCCTGCTTACATCACCAGGATGGAGTAGAGATAAAATAATCTTAAAAAAAAAAAAAAAAAGGTGAGAAAATTTTTTAAAAATATTTATGTTGAGGAGAATTCTGATGGAACATTTTCAACTTATAAAAATTCTAATATTAAGGTTGAGGGTCGACTAGTGGACAATTTATAAAAATTCCAAAACTAAGGCTGAGAAAGTTTCTGAGGGTCAGCTAAGTGAACCACCCATTCCGTGCTAGAATTCTCCTTCCAGTACCCCATGAAGGATTTGACCAGTTTTGCTTTTCCTTCTCTGGAGAGACCTCTCTCTCCCATTAGTTTCTGCCAGTGGCCCTCTTTTTTTTTAAAGATTAATTTATTTGACAGAGACGCAGCGAGAGAGGGAACACAAGCAGGGGGAGAGGGAGAAGCAGGCTTCCCACTGACCCGGCAGCCCGACGTGGGGCTCAATCCCAGGGCTCTGGGATCTTGACCTGAGCCCAAGGCAGACACTGAACAACTGAGACACCCACGCGCCCCATCACCACCACCAGCAGTGGTCCTGTTGCACAGGTCATCCATTAGCATATTTGAAGATAGCATTCAAGCTCTAGGCTCTCCCTGAGTTTCTTCTCTGGGCTTTCTCTTGCCAGCTTTCCTTATCTGAACAATTTCCAATCCATTCACTATGTTGGCAGCTCACCACAAAATTGTCATACCCAGACGTACGTAGCTCAGCAGTCTAAGAGTGGCAGTGGCACAAAGTAGGGCCGCGCTGTTGCCTTCTTTATTAGAGACCATATTTATATTAATGGGGCCTAGAATAACAGCAAGTTTTTAATTTCTTTAAGACTGTAAAAGACGAGTCAACCCTCGAAAACTAGGGGTGCTGAGCACCCACACAGTCAGAATCCCCGTATAACTTTTGATTCCACCAAAACTTAACTACTAATAGCCTACTGTTGACCAAAAGCCTTACAGTAACAGTCAGTCAACACGTATTTTACACGGTATGCATACTATATACTGCATTGTTGCAATAAAGGAAGCTGGAGAAAAGAAAATGTTGTTAAGAAAATCACAAGCGAAAAATGCATTTACAGTACTACACTGTGTTTATGGGGGGAAATGCACATTGTAAGTGGACCCGTGCACTTCAAACCCATGTTGTTCAAGGATCAACTGTACTTATCATCGTAAGAGATTTGGAAGATAAAGGAAAGCATATAGAAGAAAATAAAAGCTACCCAGAACCCCGCAGCCCAGCTGTCCCTCTTGTTGCCATTTGGGGGTGTGTATCCTTCCAGTACCCATTGCTTTCTGGGGATCTCACTGTAAGTCTTTTAAATATGTTGCTGCCATGCCATGGCATCCCCATTCTTTCTTTGTCGGTAGTTGAACAAGACCGAGGAATCTGTCAAATTCTCGCCCTGCTCAGTTTGGCCCATTTCTCTAGTCGTTTTGAAATCTCTCCGTTCATCAGCTTATTAGCCACCCCCTCTTGTTTGGAGACTTGCACAAATTTGTCACACCTCCCCTGGGCCTCTTGGAGTCTGCATTTACCCAAAAGGCACGAAGCGCTTGCACACTCAGCTTATGTGGAAGGCGCCACCGAAGTGGGCCACCAAAACAAAGATCTTGCAAAAAACTTAATAGGCAGTGGATTAGGAAAGTCAAGCGAAAAAGCCAGAGTTATTACCATCAGGGGAAATTGATATTGAACTTTCTTAGGCCCATCTGGTGATGTAATGCTTTTATTTTATTTATTTATTTGTAGTCTTTTATTAAGATCTAAGAAAGGTCTTAAATTTAGTCCTGGCATGGCTTGACGTAGTAGTATCAATTCGAAAAGAACTAAAGTCAAATCCCAGAGGAAGAACCTATGGTTGGACTTGCCCCCTTCTTTCCGAGGTGGTCAGTTCCTGCTCCGCTTTGTCCTGATAGCTAGGCTCTGTTACTCAACAGGATATTATAAACAGTCTTTTTAAAAATATTTATTTATGGGGGGGCCTGGGTGGCTCAGTGGGTTTAAGCCTCTGCCTTCAGCTCAGGTCATGATCCCAGGACCCTGGGATCAAGCCTGTCATCGGGATCTTTGCTCAGCATGGAGTCTGCTTCCTCCTGCCTCTCTGCCTACTTGTGATCTCTCTCTGTCAAATAAATAAATAAAATCTTTAAAAAATTTTTTTTAAATTTATTTCTTCTGGAGAGTGGGCCCGAGCTGGGGGAGGGGCAAGGGAGAGAGAGACACACAGACTCCCTGCTCGGAGCCAGACAGGGGCTGGATCCCAGGACCCTGAGATCACGATCTGAGCCAAAACCAAGAGTCAGATTACTGAGTCACCCAGGCACCCCTAGTATAAACAGCCTTATCCGCGTTCTGTGATAAGACACTATCTACTCCTGCTGCATCTTCAGCTCTCCTTAAACTCCGGCTCCCCCCTCACTCTCCATTGATTACCTTGCACTCTATTTTCTTGAGCAAATTAAAGTTCTCAGAAAGAACTGCCGAAGGCTCCCACTGTCCCCATCTTTCTGCCACCTGCCTGTGCGCCCAAGTGCGTGTCCCTAGCTTTCTACTCTGTCTGCAGCTGGCCCCTCCCTCTCCGGGGCGCTGGATTCCCCTCCCTGCAAGGACTCAGTTGCAGCCACTCTCCTCCCTCAGGCATCCCCAGCTGTTCCCTCTCATCCAAGTTATTCTGTCCTTCCTATCCGTACATAAACATGCTGTCATTTCTCCCATCCTTGAAAAAACAAACAAAAAACTTGAACTCCTTTCCCCCTCCAACTGCAGCCCCATTTCTCTGCTCATGTTTACAGAAAAAAAGAGTTTTATCTATATTCTGCCTCCAGTTCCTCCTCTTCCTTTTTTTTTTTTTTAATTCAGTGTCAGCCAGGGCCTTACATACAGCAGTTCACCAGAGCTGCTGTTTTCTGGGACCTTCGCGAGCCCTGCATGGGGAAACCCAGTATCCTCGTACTTGGTCTGTTTGGCTGCTTGCTACTGCTCCTCAGTCTCTTTTGCTCTTTCCTTTCTGGGCTCAGCCCTTGGGCTTCTTTATCAGTACTTACTTCCCTTGGTGATTTCACCCATTCTCAGGGGCTTAAATATGTGGATTTTTAAAAAAATCTCCATTCCAGACCTCTTCCCAAAATTCCAGTCTTAACAGCTGCCCTTGGGTATCTAATAAGCAGTCATGTCCAAAACTGAACTCTGATCTTCCCTTCCAAATCTGTTCATCCTACAGGCTTCCCAGCTCAGGTAACACCATGCCTTCCTTCCCTCCGGTTACTCAAGCCCAAAACCTTGATGTCATCCTTGACTGCACCCCATACATACCCTGACAGTCTTAGTGTCAGAATGTCTCAGAATCCTACCGCTTTTTCACTGGGCTCCATTGGACTTCCTCCCAATATGGTGGTCTCAGTGTTTCAAAAGCATGGTCTTTGGAATCTCAGGCCCTACCCCCGACCCCCTGAATCCTTTTAACAAGATCCCTAGGAGGTTCTTATACACAACAGTGGTCGAGAAGCACTTCTTTGGAATATAAATCCAGTCTCTGCCCCAGAACCTCTAAGAGGTTCTCATTTCAGTCACTGAAAAAACCAAAGCCCTTCCATGGCCTACAGCACCTATAGTACACAGCCCCCTCAATTTCTTCTTTTGCTTCTCCCTTGCTCTGTTAGTGACCTCTGTGCTGTGCCCTAAGCATGCCAAGCATGCATCAGTACTTTTCAATATTGTGGCTATCCCTGTCTCTCAGTTGCTATTTCCTCTCTCACCTTCTAGAGGCCTGTACTTAAGTCACCTCATCAGGGAGACTCCCTGAGCACCCTATCCACATGCCAACCCCCTACCCCACTTCCTGCTCCTTTTTTTCTACATAGCACTAATCAACATCTAATACAGTTACAATACAATAATACTAATACAATAATAATTCTACTTATTTATTTATTGTCCATCTTCTCAGAATGTAAACTGTATGAAGAGAAGGGTTTTTTAAATTATGGTAAAGTTATACATAACATAAAATTTGCAATATTTAAGTATACAATTCTGTGCCATTAAGCACATTCACACTGTCGTGCAACCATCAGCACCATCCATCTCCAGCACTTTCTCATCTTTCCAAACTGAACTCTGTACCCATTAAACGACAACTGCCATCCCGGGGCCTCTGGCTGGCTCAGTCAGTAGAGCATGTAACTCTTGATCTTAGGGTTGTAAGTTCAAGCCCCACGTTGGGTAGAGAGATTACTTAAAAATAAAATCTTTAAAAAAAAAACAAAAAAATGGTAACAACTGCTCATCCCCTCTCCCCATTTCCTAGCAACTGCTATTCTACGTCCTGTCCCTATCTTAATACCTCATATAAGTGGCATCCATTGGGGAGCCTGGGTGGCTGAGTCGTTAAGCATGTGCCTTGGGCTCAGGTCATGATCCCAGGGTCCTAGGATCGAGCCCCACATCGGGCTCCCTGCTCGACAGGAAGCCTGCTTCTGCTTCTCCCACTCCCCCTGCTTGTGTTCCATCTCTTCCTGTGTCTTTGTCAAATAAATAAAATCTTTAAAAAATAAATAAGTGGCATCCATTTTGTAGCATATGTCAGAACTTCCTTTGTTATATTATTCAGCCTTAAAAACAAAGGAAATTCTGACACTGCTACAAAATGGATGAGCCTTTGTTCCTGAGGTGTGTGTTTCCTCCTTTTAGAAGTTGAGTCCAGAGAGCCTTTGCTTCCAGCAGAGATCATTTTCATCAATAAGTAAAAATCTGATGTGGGGTCTGCCTTCTTCATTAATTCGTTGTCTTCATGTAGATGTAAATTTCTTTATACCTCCTTCATTTGTGCTTAACTGCTTCGCCAGATGGCTTCATGTAAGCAATAGGAAGGCACTCCTATTGAAGTGTATGTTTCTTTTCTTAATCTTTTTTTTAAAGATTTTATTTATTTGAAAGTGAAAGAGATAGAGAGAGCACGAGTGGTAGCGAGGATGGGGAGTGGAGGGGGAGAAGCAGACTCCCTGGTGAGCAGGGAGCCCAACTCAGGACAGGACCCTGGGATCCTGACCTGAGCCGAAGGCAGACACCTAACCGACTGAGCCACCCAGGCGCCCCGAATTGTATGCCCCTGAAGGTCTTTCCCCGTTGCCGACGTGTGCTGTTTAGTTGTAGCGAGCTTGCCTCTGAGTGCATCAAAGGTTAAAGTTAGGGAGGTTGCCTATGAAGCAACATGGCTTTCCCGTTACACTGATGTCGCTCCCCTGAGCCAGTCTGCATTAAGGACACACTCTCTCTCTCTTTTTTTTTTTTTTTTAAGATTTTATTTATTTATGACAGAGGGAGAGTGAGGGAGAGGGAGCACAAGCAAGGGGAACTGGAGAGGGAGAAACAGGCTCCCTACTGAGCAGGAAGCCCGATGCTGGGCTTGATCCCAGGACACCTGGACCATGACCTGAGCCAAAGGCAGACGCTTAACAACTGAGCCACCCAGGCACCGCAAGGACCACTCTTTGTGGCACAGCAGTGATTGTGGTCGGCGGGTGTTTCTCTTCCCTTTACCCCAATTTTTTAAACCCTCGAGTTTTCCGGAAGGCTTGTTTTGCTGCCCCGTGGTAATCTTTCATGATCTCTTCCTCTTGTTCCCTACTGGAAAAAAAGAAAAGGACACAGCAGAAAGGATTAGTATAATTAGTATAAATACCTACCTTGGGCTTTGGAGTGGGTAGTACTGGATTCAGATCTCGGCTCCATGCACTGTTCCTTCATGTTTCACTTAACTCTCTCTCTTAACTCTCTCTCCCAGGGCCTTAACTGTTTCATGTTTCACTTAACTCTCTCTCCCAGGGCCTCGGGGTCCACATTAGCAAATAAAAATACCTGCTTTGAAGTGATTGATGTAAGGGTTAATGAGTATGTTATAAAGCTCCCCAGCATGGAGCAGGAGCTTAGTAAGTAGCAGCTGTTATAATTGGGATCACTTGCAGAATTTCCCAACTAGCAATCATCATCTGTCCTCGGGGAGTCCTACGTATCTGTCCTCTGAACCCACACTGTGATGGAGCTCTGTGGTCCCGTCCCTGGTTGACCTCAGCGCTACCCCTTTCTCAACATAGTAGGGGCAAAGGAAACTGCTGTTGATTGACTTGAATCTTCTTATTCTTTATACTTAAACTTCCATACATGAACTAGTCTTCTCAGTGCTTTGTATATCTTACGTTTTCTAATGTTTAAGAAAGGCCAAACTAAGAGCGTCTGTACAGAATTCTAGGTCAGTGGTGGGAAGATGGAGTGCAGTCCTGGGAGATTTGGGGGAGGAAAGTGCGTGATGGGGAGCTCTGCCTGCTGGAAGACTAGATCAGGCTTCCTTTGATGGAAGTCAATGCATAATCTCAGAAGTGACAGCCCGTCACTTTTGCTGTACCCTCTTTGAGAGAACCAAGTCCCTGGGTCCAGCCCACACACAGGGAGAGGGGCTCACATAGGGTGTAAATAAACACCAGGCAGCAGGGGCCATCCCGAGCCCCCTCACCAGCTGCCTACCACACTCCCATTTTGCAGTTCAAGAAACAAAAGCTCAGAGAGGTTTAGTAACTTCCTTAAGGTCACCTAGTAATCTGTGGGGGCAAGGTTCAAACCCAGAATAGCTTTTCCTTTTAATCACTAAGCGGGTAAACAGTGTCACTATGTGATCTTCCTGCTCTCTTTCAGGCCTCACCGGTGCCCTGCAGAGTTGCCTAATGTCACCCCAGCGGCCCAGGAGAGATGTTTGGGCTGGCCTGGGGCAGGGTGGGGAGGGTCTCTAGGCAGCCCACCTCTGCTTTTTCTGTTGTGGGACCAGCTTCATCAGCCCTCTTCTTGGCCTGTGTGAAAAGACCTCTCAACACCATTGGCCCCTTTCAGCACTGCTTCCAGGCTCCCAGGCCCATGGCTGGTGACTACTTCATCTCACTTGCCCTAGACGGAAACCTGAAGTCAGTTGGCATTAGACAGGAGTCACGCTCATGCCCTGTGCTCCAGCTGTACTGGCTCTTGTCCTCTTGTCCCTTTTACCCTGTAAACTCCTACCCCTGCTTCAGCTGCCAGCTCAAATCTCACTTCCTGTGGAGGCTGTGCCTGCTAGAAGACTAGATCAAACCCTCTGTCCCGTGCTCTCCTGCATGCCCCAGGTTTCCTTGTCTCGTGTATTGCAGTCATTAACTGCGAGCCTTGGCATGGTGGGAGGCAAGCTCCGTGAAGGCGGGCCATGTGCTTTCTGTGATAGGCCCAGTACCTGGCGAAGGGGAGGCAGTTAATGAGCGCTACTGCTATTCACTGAATGAATATTTAGTAAGGCCTCCTGCGGGCGATGTCAGGGTCAGCTGGCCTGTTTTCCCCAGGATACCTCTGTCCTACAGTAACCTTAACTCGGTGCCTTTCAAATCCCTACTCTAAAGGCTAACTAGGGACAGAGCTAAGGACTCCCTGACTGCCCATGTAAATACTTTTATTTCTTTTTTAAGATTTTATTTATTTATTTGAGAGCGACAGAGAGAGAGAACACATGCAGGGTGAAGGGCAGAGGAAGAAGCAGATTCCCACTGAGCCGGGAGCCAGATGCAGGGCTTGATTCCAGGACCCCAGGATCGTGACCTGAGCCGAAGGCAGACGCTGAACCAACTGAGCCACCCAGTGCCCCCGTGTGTTTACTTTTAAAAGGGACTCCTGGAGACCACAGTTTTGAGTGTTGTGAGCCTGGGTAGTAACTTTAGGGTGGGACTTTCAGGCTATAAAGGATGGATAGACCACTAGCAGGAGGAAGTATGAGATAATATTTTAGGGTAGGAGAGGCCTTGTTTCAGAATCTTTCAACTGCAGGGCCTACTCTGGTGACATAGGAAAGGGTTTTAGTAAGGGAGGAGTATTATTTTATTATTTGAAAATAATGTTGGGGTGTCTGGCTGGCGCAGTCAGCAGAACGTGTGAATCTCGATCTCGAGGTCGTGAGTTCAAACCCCATGTTGGGCATGGAGCCTACTTTTAAAAAAATACAATTAAAAAAACTGAATAAAAATAACTTTTACAAAAGAAATGCCTGTGCCAATATAATGTAAATATATATACATGTACACACTCATCATTTGATCTCATCTATGTAAAAGTATGCATTCCTAATAATAGCTTACCCTTACTGAGTTACTTATTACCTGTCGCAACAACCCTGTAAAGTAGATACTGTTATCTCCATTTTGCAGATGAAGATGCTAACGCACAGAGGGGTTAGGTAATTTTCTGAAGGTAACACAGCCAGTAAAGGACAGAGCTCAGATTCAAATCTTACCAGCTAGGCTCCAAAGCCCATACTTTTAGCCACTATATGAGGCAGAGAAAAATCCATCAAAGTGTTCATTGTCTTTGGATGGTAGTTTATTTTCTGTTTTGTTCTCCAGGTTTTTTTGTATGGATTTACTATAGGAGTTGAATGACAAATTCTTTATTAGGGAAGAGGTGGAGTGGTGAAATTTGAAGGATAAATGTACGTCTTAGAACAAAAGAACTCACCCCATTTCCTCTTCCACTTTTCTAAATTTTCTAGAAGAGCTGATGACCACCCCATTTCTACAGGC
This sequence comes from Lontra canadensis, assembly GCF_010015895.1. Classification (NCBI taxonomy): domain Eukaryota; kingdom Metazoa; phylum Chordata; class Mammalia; order Carnivora; family Mustelidae; genus Lontra; species Lontra canadensis. Next base: position 3,507,501 of record NW_022631053.1, read on the forward strand.
CACTGAAGCCCTGTCTCCAGAAGCCCAGGCAAGCACAGCCCTCATTGCAGGTAACAAAGGCCCTGAGCCAAATCCAGAAGACTTCTTGAACTCAACGGCTATCTCTCTCCATAGACTAGGAACCCAGTATGGTGATCGAGGATTTTCCCTATGCAGGAAAGCACCACAAATTGGAGACCAGATCTGTTAATGGGCTCGTTTTGGCATGTAGGTTTTCTTCTACGCACACACACGAGGCTACAAAAGACTTAGAGGCTTCACGCCTGAGACACTGCCAGTAAATGTGGGGAGTGGCCACAAATAGATATAAGTGTGTACGGGCCCTACGCTCCAGTGTGCGGGTAGCAGTGGGGTATGTGTGGCTTATCAAGTGGGTGAGGACAGGGATGGGAGGGATCAGAGAAATCCCTGCAGGAGGCCGTGGGTTTCAAAATGTCTTCCTGTTGGGATAAGCTATTTCCTCTTTCCCTCCTTCCTGTTTCTATCAGAATCATCAGGAACTGGTTGAGAGGGTTTTTTTTTTTTTGTTAGAGATCCAAAGTCGTGTGTGCTTAGCTTAAGCCCCAGGAGGCATCAGATATCCTACACCGTGGAAGTTGGGCTTGTGGGGGAATATGGATTTGGACGTGGACACTGGTTAACTCGAACAAGAGGATCCTTATACAAAGTGAGGGAATCATTGAATTCAGGGGACCCCATTAATGACTGAGACATCCTCAATCCTGAAACATCTCTGCATTTTCCCTCTCCTTTCCAAGTTGTCATCACCGTGGTCTTCCTCACCCTGCTCTCGGTCGTGGTCTTGATCTTCTTTTACCTGTACAAGAACAAAGGCAGCTACGTCACCTACGAACCTGCAGAAGGCGAGCCCAGCGCCATCCTGCAAATGGAGAGTGATTCAGCCAAGGGCAGGGACAAGGAGGAGTATTTCATCTAATGATTCCCGGGCCCCCAAGGAGCTTATCCAGGCTCCAGAGCTAACACACTCTTTAATTTATTAGGTGAAAGTTTTATCTGAAACCAGTGAGAAGCATTGATTGTTATGGGCAAACCTGAGCTCCTTCTAGGACACAGGCCCAAATGCCAACATCACCGACACCAGGGACACAGAGAAAGCCGTTGATGATGTCTTTAGCCAGGCTTTTGTATTATAGCTAGTTTCGGTGGCTGCCCAGCAAGGTGGAGCGACTCCAGGCCACATGAGTACGAGCCTGGTCATCTTCACTTTTTTCAAGGTCAAAGGGCAGGAGCATTAGGGTCTCTGGCTGCTCCTCTGTCCTCTACCTGGTCTACTAGTGACAGCTTGAACAAAGATAGTGTCTGTAGAAGTTCTTCCCAGGTGCTAGATACCACGGTAACAGGCTGAGCAGGAAGGGACAGGAGACTGGGGAGACCTCACCCCCTGATGAACATGCTCCATCTCTAAATCTGAGCCCCGCCTTTCTGTCTTCCCGAACAACCTCGTACTGATGCTATTTTTATCACAATTAAAAATGTTCATTGATACAGAAATGATTCCCATGTGCAAGAAATAACTACCTTTATATTTTGACTTACCCATCCTCAAACTTTTTCAACAGTTTCTTTTGCTTATTTAATTCATTTGGATATGTTGTCTCCCCAACAGAAAGAACTCTAGGGGAGTTTCACAAGTTCCCACAACAATCTCAGGAGTTTGAAACAAAGATGGTCATGGGAAGCTTGTTCTGGGGAGTGTCATTAGAAACATACCCTGGGAGAGGAAATGGTTTTACCTTCCATCCTGGCAAAAGCCAGAATTTCCCAGACCCATTTTTTTTTTTTTTTTTTTTTTTTAAGATTTGTTTATTTGAGACTCTGCTCAAGAGAAAGCATGAGTGAGGTGGGGAGGGGTGGAGGAAGAGAGCAGCAAGTTCCCCACTGAGCAGGAATCCCAACTCCATACTCCATCCCAGGACCCTGGGATCATGACCTGAGCTGAAGGCAGATGCTCAATCGACCTGAGTCACCCAGATGCCCCTTCCCAGACCCCTTTTGTATACACAGAGGGAACCAGGAACAATCTCCCTACCATTCTTCCCACCAGTGTCCTTTGAATCAAGCCCAGAGAAGCTTCTTGTATCTAACTTAGTCCCCAAATGGTATGTGTTTAAAAGACACAATGTTTTGATAGAAATCATAGCTCCCCAAATACTGTTTTACTTGGAAATTAAGTTAAATCTCCTTTGAGGTCTTAACTGCATTGTTCCATTGTCCAACCTCAATTCCTCCCAAGACCCAAGAGTTGAAGAATCAATTTTGACAATTCTAGTTTTCATTATTTCCCCACACAGAACTTTGGAGAAACTGAAGGTCGCCTTGAACTTACAGACTGTCATACTAAAACATTTTTCTCAAGTCAAATTCTAGAGCAAGTTAGGAGAATCAGTCCCCTTATTTCTAAGTTTATGTTCTGACTACCTCTGGCATAATAGGCTTTAAGAATCTGAAAGAGCTTAGGAAATAAAATGAAGAAAAGTAAAACCTCTAGAATGGGACTCATGAAAATAGTCAAGTCTTGGCCTTGTACTCCTCAATTTATTCCAAAGGCTTCATTTAAAAAAAAACAAAACCCCAGAATGACAGCAGGACCCATCTGAATTCTGGGTGGGACATAAGATATATGTGGAGAAAAAAATCTAAGAACGAGTTGAGCAAAGAATCCTTAAAGTGAGGTGTAATGCAACTTCATCACTTTATTCAAATCTTCAAAATAGTCTTTATTCTACATTTTTAGTATAAAAAATCCACAAGTTAAGTGCACCACAGTGTAGAGAGAGACATACAACGCTGAACTTCCATAACAGTCAATGGTACAGTCAAACATCACATGGACAGAACACAAAATTTAGATGAACTGAAATTATAAAATAAAATCCAATTTCAGAAAACAAAAATCAAAATATTAAGGATCCCTGAAATATTCTTAACCCTAATGAGATTTTACTGGACTCAAGTCATTTTGTAGTGAGGGACTCATAATATGACCCCATTAAACCGGCTGAGGAATTCTCGGGAGCCATGAAGGCCTACATGAGATACTCTTGACAATGAACGGTAACCAGTTTTTGGGTGGGAAAACTTCCCCTAATTTGGCTCTAATGTCATCAGGCTTTTGAAATGCATCCTCCTCCTTGCCCCCACATTTTTAAACAAACCTGTTTATAGTTTGCATTGATACCCTTGGTTCAAATAGAGCTCTGTTTTTCTGGCACCGAAGCAAATTGGAGTTTGGTTCACAGACGAAGAAACAACCTGTAAGGAGGATCCGAGGGGCACCCTCCACTTTTGCTTGAGGAGATGCAAAAGCAGAAGTAATGGGGCCTGTGCTTGGGGCACAGAGGGGGTTTCAGAGGATCCTTGTAAAAGACTAGTTAAAAGATGGCAAGTGGGGACAAGTGCAAGGAGAGAAGGAAGTTAGTCTGACTGGCTTTCTGTCCTGCACCATTGATTCAATGGAGATTGGCGGGAAGGAACTGGAAGACTAGGGGTGAGGGTGGGCCATGGGGCAAAGGAGGGAAAGGCAGACAACTAATGCATTTCATTTATAACAAGTAATAGAAATCAAAGACTTAAAGGAGATTAAAGACCAATCAGAATAATTTGGCAACTTTAATTCTTAGGAAGATCAAAGTTCCCTCCAAACCTAATTTGATGTTTTATTACTAAGAGCGAAGACCAGTATGGTACAGTAGTACTCCAGAGGATTAAAGGAAGATCCTCAGGGCTGCTTTACCCACATTCATTTTATGAATGGATGCCTCCCCTACCTCAAAATGCTTTAAGGAGGTACTGCTACCATAACATGGTTCCTTATTAAGTTTGAAAAGTGCCTGAAAATTTGGGCACCAGAAAGACACCCCAACAACATGTGTCTAAACTGCAACTTCAGGTTAATATGACTAAAGCAGTTACATTGTGAGAAGTGCTGAAGGTATGTGATGTCTTTCCCGGCACGGAGGTGGCCTTGGTTCTTCACCAGATGGTGTAGCCACCATCTGAGCCACCCATGAAGAAGTTTCCCTTCCGCTGAGTTACGAGGACATTGGCTCCCTGCATGACTGCAAGCTGAGCGGCGTTGGGAGGGCATCCAGGGGGGGGAGGCTGAAAGGAAAAGACAAAGTTGACTGGGCATAGTGCAGCTGAGACAAGGGAAGTGGACACGGGGACAACACGATCCATCAAGGAAGATGGCAGTGTGCTCACCAATCGCATTGTTAAGCTAGTTCTGCCACCAATTTGGGTTGTAAAGCAGGTCTGTATTCTCTGTGAACCCAAAGATACAAACAGGAAAGAGAGGGCCTACCACTCATTCAAAGGCATTCTCATCTCATTTCAGGTATACGGTTTTGAGCGGATGGCCCTAGCAAGGACCCTTTGGGCTCCAAATCTTATACATGGGGGGAACTAAGCAGGAAAACAGAACTAAAATCTCTAGTATCTCTCTAAACGCTACTTCATAAGGATTGTGCTTTTCTCCATTTAATGATCATGTTTCCTGACGGAATGCCATGCTGATGGTACATGTGAAGTCAATGCTTTAAATGCTCGTGGAATGAATAAGGAGTATTCCTAGACCAGTACCAAACTGACACTGAAAAGGCAGCAGGCAAGACTCCTAAGATAGGAAAACAAAGGAATCTGGGAATCTGGTTAACTCAGACCCCAGGGAATGTGCCAGATGCTGCTGACTTGCCACAGATCTCCTGCCCCCCCCCCTCAACTTGCTTTCTGCCTGACTATTGGGTATCAGTGGTTACACTAATACCACAGCAGCTGTTACCCAGGGACAGTGAAAGGATGACTACATAATCTCTTCCGGGAAGTGAAAATACACAAGAGCTGAGTGTTTCCGGTAAGGTCATACTCACAGGAATGTTGCCAGCAGTAGCCCCAGCTCCAAATCTGGCACCTGCATCATACCCTCCTTCCACCAGCACGGCTGAACCAGGTGGATAGATTGGACCAACTGGGTAATAAGCCATAGGGATTGTGGAACCTAAAGGTCCAACAGCCACAGACTGGGCCATGGGAAGATACAGTGAGGCGCCAGGAAATGCAGCAGACATGGTGGGGACTGTGGCGGCCCCGGGGTGCACGAAGCTTGGACGATAGAGCTAGAAGAGGTAGAAGAGAAGGGAACAGGTTACTTTAAGACATTCCAATTTTAGATCCCTTTCCTGAGTCCATTCTTAACTCTCCTTGTGCAGATTACACCGTTGAGTTCCACAAACTGCCTTTCCACTACCACTCGATATTCTCCTGGGTCACTTCCTGCTATAGCTAATGTTAGGCTCAAGGAACGCAAACTCATCTTCTTCACCTCAGCCTATGCCAGAAAACCTAAAATAATCAGAGGATGCATTATCAACCCCGACAGAAATTGCTGAAGTACACAGTGTTTCAGATTAATCATGTGAGCACGCTCTCCTCTTTGTGGAGAGTAAATAAAAATGTGGGGACAGGTTCAACTAAGGGCTGAAAATGTGATCCAAGTTCAAGTCTAGTAAACTGGAAGCACCTCGGAGTAGGCAGGTGGAGCATCAGTATAGGGTGGAGCCTGAGGAAGATGCAAGGTCTGAGGGTACACGGGATTCCCAGGAGGCTGCACAGGGTAGGTTGGCTGCGTTGGATATTGACCTGGAAGACAAGACAAGACAAAAATGCACATCGCCTACCACCAGAGCCACCAGAATGGAGCGTACTGCGTAGCTAACCTAGTGACAGCAAGCCCATTTGGAAACTGACTGCTCTGGAGGGCCCGATTTCTGGGGCCAAGAAAATAAGCATTCTCTTTGCTCCTTTATCCCCACTTATGCCCGAAGATGTTGGATTCTAACTGGACAGAAAGGGAACTCTTTCCATTAGCATACTGGTGTAAGGTAATAGCCTGGACCCAAGTTTCTCCATCCATGCATGGTAGGTCTGGGCACCCGTTCCTGACAATGTACCAACGGTAGATACATCTTGCCTCTGCCCTGGGTGGTCTTCACAAGCCTGGCTGTAACTGCCCAAGACTTCGTTGAGTCACAGTAGTTACGATTATTTGCCCCATAGATTCCTGCTCAAGGTCGACTTCCAAATAAAATGAGTGGTGGAAGTGAACCTGCAGACTCGAGAGAAGATAAAGGGAAATGTCCTGAGAACCAGCTGAGACTCGTGCTCTGCCAAACACCAGTACAATCACAGGAACCGGGAGAACTTGGCGCGGCCATCGGAGGAAACCGGAGAGAGACCCTTCTGGCCCCCGGCCCGCCCACCAGCGCCGGCACTTCACTAGTTAAGCCCGAGCGCCAGCCTCAGGTTCCGGAGCGCGGCGCCCCGCCTCCGCCGGCTCTCCATTGGCCTACCCGAATCCCTGCTCTAGCTCCCCATTTGCTTCTGCAGATGCCCATCATGACAAGCCTTTTCCACCCCCCCACCCTCCAGCCGATCCCGCAGCTCCAAACTGCGCCACAGAGTTTAAGGAGAAAAGGGCCGGGAAGGAGCGAGTAGCCGTAGTTCGGGGATGACGAAGGCGTCTGGCGCAGTCCCCGGGACTGCAGCTGGCCCAGGAGCGAGGCGCAGCTCGCCCTGAGCCTGGCGCTTGGCGACCCTGGGCTCCAGGCCCACTCGCTCCAGGCTAGCACTATTCCCCCCGACGGCCCCAGCCGCCCCGCGTCCTTGCCTTTGCTGTTCATGGTGGCTGCTGGTCCGGTTCGGCTCGGCGTCGCGGACGGTTATTTTTTTCGTCCTCTTCCTGTTCGTAGTCACTTCCGTGTCACGTGACGATTCGTCCTCCTAGCGTCACCCGACGCCCGAGAGCCGCTACCGCCGGAAACCCCGCCCCTTTGCCCGGCCTCCAGTAGCTAGAGGGAGGGCTCGCGTGGTCCCGCCTACTCGCGCGCGTTGGCCCCGCCCCTTGGGCCTCGTCTACCGACCCCCCCCCCCCCCCGAGTCCCAAGACGGGAAGAAAACCAAATACAGGTATTGTGTCAAGACAGGGTTTTTTTTCTCTCTTGGGCGCTTGAAGGCAGAACCATTCAACTATTCCCCGGAACCTTTTTCCACCTACGCACCGCAACTCAAGGTCACCTCACCTTGACAGCCTTTCCCCAAGGAGCAGGGATTTCTGATTACTTCTCTAACTGCCTAAAATACGCTCTCCAAACCTTGACCTGTCGCGCAGTTTCCCTCCTGCGAGGTCCGACTTAAGCCTCAGGTCCGTCCAGATTTATTTTGCCAGTCCGGCTATCCAGTGTCCTTTCCTGAGGTCGACCATCATTGGAATCTTCGCTGCCTTGTCCTTTCCACCGACAGGCAGTCCTGACTACTTGTGTCGCTGTCTTTCTTCGCAAAAGGCAGGACCTGCTGTGCTTGTGTCCTCCAAGCGGCTAGCGCTGAAACCGGCACACTCGCGGTACCCAGGGAGTGCTTGTGGCCCTGCCTTTCCTTTCGCCCTTGTTGCAGGTGACCTGTGTGGTGCCTTGTGTATATTTTCTTTGTTTTCGTTTCGCCCCTAACCCCCTAATTGTCCTTAAAGGCAGAGATGCCATCCTTGAGGGCAGCAATTAAGGTTTTCCTTACATCCTTCATTTTAAAATATGCCTCCTGTGTGCAAGTACAGAGATGGAACTGAACAAGACATTTTTAATATGGTTCAGACTAATACTAGTATTGAAAAGCCTATAACATTAGCCTTTTCCTGTATGTCTGACTCTAATCTTCTCGAAGGCAGTATAGTGTTAAACATTCTCTTTCATCTTATTTGTGAAATACAGATGCCAAGCACTGTTCTAAAACAAAACAAAGCCCTTGCTCTCTTGAAGTTCACCTTCTAGTGCGGGGGCTTGCAAACTTTTTTGACCACAGTCCACAATGCTGCGCTTTAAATCATGACCCACCACACACACACATTTGTAACAAAAATTTTTGACCTTATCCTTCTGTGTACAGTGCACCATAGTATTTCCAATTCTCGTGTTTGGTTGGGTTTTGTTTTGTTTTGTTTCAAATCTGGTTGTGGTTTCTCATCCCACTAACAAGTCAACACCCACAGCTTGAAAAACACTGTTTTTTAGTAGACTTGTATCTCCAGAGCCCTGTACTTTTCCTAGCATGAAGTTTGCAATCAGTAATTGGTCAGTAAAGGAGCGAATAAATCCTTGAAGGTCAGATAAGACAAATTTTCCCTGTATCCTAACTTTTCCAAATTAGGTCATAAATTGATTCCACCCCAAAGCCTGAAACTGGAGAAGTCACTAATCTGTCCTAACCTGCATTCTATGCTCAAGGCTTCAGGAAAAAAAGGACTGAACCTAGGAAAGGTTTTAGTTCCTTATTTCTCTCTGTGGCCCTTGGGGACTCTAAAATTGTGTTAACTAAAGCAGTCTGTGTCAATGAGAGTGTTGAGGGGGCCACTGAATCAAGGTACTAGTTTTTTGGTGTTTGTTTTTTTTTTTAAGATTTTATTTATTTATTTGACAGAGAAAGAAATCACCAGTAGGCAAAGAGGCAGGCAGAGAGGGAAAGGGGGAAGCAGGCTCCCCACTGAGCAGAGAGCTCCATCGATCGATCGTGGGGCTTGATCCCAGGACCCTGAGATCATAACCTGAGCCAAAGAAAGAGGCTTAACCCACTGAGCCACCCAGTCACCCCAAGGTACTAGTTCTTATTCTCATTCAGTCACCAACTGACTTTGGTCCTCATCTATTTGGCTCCCACTTATCCCATACTCTTTATTAATCAGATACTGCACGGGTAACCTTGCAGATGTAATCCATTGTCCATTGCAGATTGAGGAAAGGTGCAGATCAGGAAACTATTTCAGAGAAGTAGTTGAACTCAGTTAGTTTCGCAGCTGCAAAGCCAGTATTCAAACTCAGGTTTGTGACTTTATAAGCATTGTTTTTAATATGTTTACATTGCTTAATCTGTTTACATTTTTTTAAATCTGTTGTCTCCCAGGGGTCTCAGTTTCTTCATCTGCCAAAAAGATCACACAATCCTTGTGTCATCTCCAACTCTAGACTCTGTTTCGGGAAGGAAAGGAGCAAAGGGAAGCCTGAGAAGGCAGAGGGGAAGTGGGCAGAGCTGATAAGCAGGTTGTAAATTTTGGTCAGGCCCTACCAGGTATTAAAAATTTAGATACTTCTGGGGTGCCTGGGTGGCTCAGTCGTTAAGTGTCTGTCTTCGGATCAAGTCATGATCCCAGGATCCTAGGATCCAGCCCCATCTCAGGCTCCCTGCTCAGCAGGATGCCTTTTTCTCCCTCTCCCATTCTCCCTACTTGTGTTCCCTTTCTCGCTGTGTCTCTCTCTGTCAGATAAATAAAAATAAAAATGTAGATACTTCTACTGGATGGTAAATAGCCATTACCCCAAACTGTGTCCCCAAGTGCACCTCTCTGCTCTGGCTCTCCCTCCACTGGAACCCACCCCCGGCCCGGGACATAGCTCTAGCTAAGGCAAGTTGCTCTCAGTTTGGTCAGTGCCTCCTCTACAGGATATTAGTTATTTTGCTTATCACTCTGGGACCTGGGCATAGAGCAAGCTAAGGCAGAGGCAAATGAGGTTACCAAGAGAAATGGAAAGGTCACAAACCATTGTTTTCTCTGGCAAGTGGGATTAAGGAGCAACTGGCTACTTTCTTGGACAGGAGTCAAGAACCTTTCTGTTTTCTTCATTCTCCTGGGGCCCCCAGCAAGATGAGATCTTCATTTAGTCATTTATCAGACATCCTTTCTTGAATTAATTTAGCAAGTATTTATTGAGCACCTATTACATGCCAGGCCCTGTGATAGGCACTAGGGAAACAGTAGGGAAGAAACAGGCTTAGTCCCTACCCTCCCAGAACTTAGTCTGCCTAATGGGAGAGACATAATGTAATGTGACTAGTGCTGACATAAGGACAGTATGGGGCATTAGAACACATAGATGAGGTGCCTGATCTCTTACGCTGGGCTCAGGGAGGGCTTCCTGTTGGCAGTGATGTTGGATAGGATATCTGAAGGCTGAGTGGCAGTTTAGCAAGTGAAGGGAATTCCTCAAAGAAGGAACAACTTATGCAAAGGCCTGGAAGTGAGAGAGCTTGTGGAAAGGGAGGATGTTAAAACAGTTCAGTATGGGGCGCCTGGGTGTCTCAGTGGGTTAAAGCCTCTGCCTTTGGTTCGGGTCATGTTCCGGGGGTCCTGGGATTGAGTCCCACATCAGGCTCTCTGCTCAGTGGGGAGCCTGCTTCTCCGTCTCTCTCTGCCTGCCTCTCTGCCTACTTGTGATCTCTGTCTGTCAAATAAATACATAAAAAATCTTAAAAAAAAAAAACAAAAAACAGTTCAGTATGGCAGGAGCATGGAACAGGAGGTGAATTCTAGTAAGACATGACTCTAAAGAGGGAAACAGGAGCCAGACCACACAGGGGACCTTGGAGCTCATAGAGGATCTGATCTTAAGACATTGGATTCTAAGTAAGGGGACTGGTTAGCCACTGAAGAGTTTTAAGCAGAAAAGTAACATGAACCTGTTTTTAGTTTAGAAATAGCTTTCTGGCTACAAAACATAGAAGAGATTAGAAGGGGGCAAGAATGGAAATATGTCTGGGAGAGCAGTTAGAATACCAAGTAGTAATTTTAGTGAATGATGATGGCAGACTGACCCAGGGAAGTGGCAGGGGGTAGAAAGAAGGAGGGCAGCATTCCAGAACTATTTAGGAGGCGAAACAAGGGAATAACACTCAGGATTAATGTGTCCAGAATTAATTAAGAGAATTAACGCCAGGATTAAAACTACATAAAGTGAAAAGACAAATGACAAATTGGAGAAAAGATATTTGCAGTTTGTGTCACAAAGAGCTAATCTCCCTGTCCCAGAATTTATAGACATCTGTAAGTCCATGAGCAGTCGTTAGAAAAAGTAGCAAATGACATTTATAGACAGTGTAGAGAAAAGGAAATATAAATGGCTCTTAAACATATTAAAGGATGTTCGGCTTCACTCTTAATAAGAAAAAGGCAAATTAAAACCACACAAACACTATTATCAGTTCCGTAAAATCCAAACATTTGCTAACTTTATTTGCAGCGCTGTGAATAAACACTCTATTTATTTTTGTTTAAGTTTTTATTTTAATTCCAGTTAACACTCAATGTAATATTATTTTTTAAAGATTTTTATTTGACAGAGATCACAAGTAGGCAGAGAGGCAGGCAGAGAGAGAGGGGGAAGCAGGCTCCCCACTGAGCAGAGAGCCCAATGCAGAGCTCGATCCCAGGACCCTGAGATCATAACCTGAGCTGAAGGCAGAGGCTTTAACCCACTGAGCTACCAAGGCACCCCACAATGTAGAACTAGTTTCCGGTGTACATATAGTGATTCAACACTTCCATACAACACTAGGTGGTACTTACCACAAGTGTGCTCCTTAATCCCCATCACCTATTTCACCTATCACCCCACCCCCCTCCCTCTGGTAACCATCCCCCCACTCCCTCCCCACTTCTAGATATGATCCCTACAGATATATTTGCATTCCTGAGAAACACTGTATAAGGTGTTCACTGCACTATTGTAATAGCAAACGATTAAGAATAACCCATATGTCCATGGTGAAAAGTAAGACTTTTCACTCTATGCCTTTAAGTTGTTTTTTTTTTTAAATTTTTGAACTATGTGAGTGCTTACCAAGTCAAAAAATTAAAACAGTGTTCGCACACATATTTAAATGGCTAATATAACAAGCCTGAATATTTCAAGTGTTAGAATGTCGAGCTACTAGAACTCAGACTGCTGGTAAGAGCATCAAATGGTACAACCACTTTGAAAACAGTATGGCAGGATCTTCAAAAGTTAAATACACCCAGAACCACCCTATGATCCAGTAATTGCACCACCATGTATTTACTCAAGGCATACAAAACTACTGATTCGAAGGGGCACATACACCCTGATGTTTATCACAGCATTATCGACAACAGCCCAAGTATGGAGAGAGCCCAGATGTCCATCAACTGATGAATGGATAAAGAAGAGGTGGTATGTACACACAATGGAATATTACTCAGCCGTAAGAAAGAATGCAGTCTTGACATTTGCAATGATGTGGATGGAACTAGAGGGTATTATGCTAAGCGAAATAAGTCCGAGAAAGACAAATGCCGTATGATTTCACTCATGTGGAATTTAAGAAACAAAATAGATGAACATAGGCAGGGGTGGGAAGGAAGAGAGAGGCAAACTGTAAAACAGATTCTTAACTATAGAGAACAAACCGAGGGTTGCTGGAGGGGAGGTGGGCAGGGGGATGTTTTAGATGGGCGATAGGTATTAAGGGATATACTTATTTTTTTAAAGATTTTATTTATTTATTTGAAAGAGAGAGAGATCACAAGTCAGCAGGGAGAGAGAGAGGCATCCTGCTGAGCAGAGAGCCTGATGCAGGGCTTGATCCCAGGACTCTGAGATCATGACCTGAGCCAAAGGCAGAGGCTTAACCCACTGAGCCACCCAGGCACCCCAGGGGTGTACTTAAAATGAGCAATGCCTGTTGTGGATTCTACTCCTGGAACTAATATTGTGCAATTTTTTGACTAACTGGAATTTTTTTTTTTTAAGATTGGCTTATTTAAAGAGATAGAGCATGCATGCGTGCAGGGCGGGGGTTGGGGGGCAGAGGCAGAGGGAGAGAGACTCTCAGGCAGACTCCCTGCTGAGGTTGGAGGCCGCACAGGGTCCTGAGAACAGACCTGAGCCGAAAGCAAGAGTTGGGTGCCACCCAGGTGCTCCACTAACTGGAATTTAAATAAAAATTTGAGATTAAAAAAATAACTTTTTTTTTTTAAATCCACATACCCTATGATCCAGCCATTCCATTCCCACTAACCCAAGAGAAATGACAGCATATGAGCGAACAAAGACTTACCAGGATATTTATCACAGCTTTATTTGTAACAGCTCCAAACTGGAAATGACACAGATGACCCTCAGTAGGTGAATGGATAAACAAATCGTGGTATTGCCATACAATAAAAATGAATGAACTATGGATCCACACAACATGGATAATGTCAGTTATGCTGAGTCAAAGAAACCTGACCCCCCCAAAAAGAAAATGTATACTGTAGGATGCCATTTATATAAAATTTTGGAAAATACAAATTAATATGTGGTGACAAAAAGCCTGGGGGAGAGGGAGGGACAGGAGGGAAAGATGGACTCTGAGAAACTTAGGGGGTCATGGATATGTTCATTATCTTGATTGTGGAAATGGTTTCATGGGTGAGTACGTATGTCAACATTTATCAAATTGTCCATTTTAAATGTGGCTTATTATGTGTCTGTTATACCTCAATAAAGGTATTTTTTAAAAATGTTGGGGACACCTGGGTGGCTCAGTCAGGTAAGTGTCTGCCTTCGGCTCAGGTCATGATCCCAGGATCCTGGGATCCAGCCCCTCATAGGGCTCCTTGCTCAATGGGAAGCCTGCTTCTCCTTCTGCCTGCTGCTCCCCCTGCTTGTGCTCTCTCACTCTGACAAGTAAATACATAAAATCTTTAAAAATAATAATAATAATAACAATGTTAGGATGAGGAAAAGGGAAAGCCCAGGATGATGGTTAATGAACTGCTGATGTGCCTGGTGAGACAGCTGCTGGGAGCAAAGTTAGGGCAGAGCTCAGTAAGTGCTGCAGTAGAGATGGGTAAGCTGTGGTCCGAGAATCATCTTGCCTCCTCCTGCAGGGTCCCTACTCCCAGTTAATTAGGCTGGGCAGAGCTTTTTTATGTACCTTTCTTGAACACCTATGTTTTCTGCTCTTGACTCATGTACCTGGAAGAACAAAACCACCTCCCATTTTCCAGCCCAAAGAGGGAGGGCAGAGGTTCGTAGAAGAATCCAATCAGGCTCTTTGAAGCAGCCTTTTCAAAGCTTTGGCTGGGTTTTTTGTGTTTTTGTTTTTGTTTTTGTTTTTGTTTTTGTTTTTTTTTTTTTTTTTGTAACTAAGGGAACAAGGATTACAAGATATATGACTCAGAAATGGACCCTCCTTTCTTCTTCAGGCCAGCCTTTGTAAGAGAGGCACTAACACTGCTCTGCATGGTAATGCAATGGGCTAACTCCACCGTGGTAGGGGCAGCCTAGTAAACCCCAGGGCAGTGTCTCTTCCTCTGGGGTTTCTATCCGTTTTTTTCAATGTGAAATCGCAAGCCACCTGCATCGGAATCATCTCGTGCTCATTAAAAATGCAAAGTAATGGGAGTCATACTAACACACATAGACATTCGCCAGTTTGGGGGTAAAGATTTCATTTTCTTCTTCAAGGTGTGTGTTTGTGTTCCAGAGGTTACTCACTTTCCAAAAGACAAGAATAGAGCTTCATTTGCATCTCAGTCTGGCCAAGAGACTGGAAGGGTTCTGGACTTGGATACCGGCCTCCCCTAGACAGTTCTGCTGGGTGGATTGTGTGCCAAAGCTCACTGGGACACACACTCTGTGGCGCCTTTCACTGGTTCCAACACACACACACACACACACACACACACACACACACACACAGCCATTCACCTCTTCCGGATCAAATTCGTCAGATTTAGGGAAATGGACTCAGGGTAGCTGAGGAACAAGAGGGAGGAAGGGCCTGGGGCTTCCCAGAAAGAAGTGGAGGTTTGAAGGAGTTTGTAGGGAGGGAAGCAGACCTGAGGACAGGGAGTCAGGTTAGGGTCTGGGCTACATCCATGAAAGGAACCGACCCTTTAATATCAAGAGTGAACTTATCAGCTGTTTTTCATCTGGATTATGGGGAAAGTTAAAAGCAAATTTTTAAGCTTTCCCTTATTCCCTGGAATTCTCTGTAGTCTTCCCCCAACCCTCCAGTAAAGAACACCTTGTGTAGTCATGTTGGGGAGAAGTCACAGCTCTGCCCCACTGTGAATATAGTTGCATTTCATCAGAGGAACCACACCACGTGTGCTAGGTTGTGATCAGCAGCCAAGATAGTGGCCCAGGACCAGACGGAACAGAAGGTGAAGCAGAAGATTTGGGAGACAGGCATGAGACAAACCTTGCCTTGCGTTCCACTTCCCCAAATACACAAGAGAGAAGTGACCGTTAAAATGGAGGGAAATACAAAAAAAGAAAAAAAAAATGGACAAAAATGCTGACACTTGGGTTTTATATACATTATCTCCATCAACACTTACAAAACCTTAGGAGTGAGTGTTATTTTCATTTTACAAATGGGAGACTATGGCTTAAGAAAGCTAATTTGCCCAAGGTTACACAACTAGTAAGCGATCATGGTCATGTCTAAACATAGATCATGGATCTGATTGGATTATGTCTCCTACTTGCTCCTGTGGCGATAGCAGTTGGCAGTACTAGCAGCTAACTACCTGTTCGTGCCCCAGGGACATTCGTTATTCTCCATTCCATAGACCTTTGCTTTATTTGATGCTTTCAAGCCTATACTGCTTCTGTAGTTCACAGAAATAATCAAGATGTAAAAAAGGGGAAATAAAATCAAAGGTTCATGGAACGCGTTGTGAAATGCTTCTGTCCTGGGACCGGTGGGTTTTATCATCCAGAGGCGTTAGGAAGACAGACTATGAAGAACATAGTGTGTGAAAGAAAATGTAGGCTCTACTCCTGGTCTGTTCCTCACCAGCTGTTTGGCCTTAGATAAGTCACTTAACCTCTCTGAGCCTCAGTTTTCTCATCTTGAATATTATTCCTACCGCACAGATTTGGTGTGAAGGTCAAATAAGAAGATTAATGAAAAATAGTTCTTGAGCTGTAGAGTGCAACTAACTCTATCAGATTTGCTGAAGCTGCTCTTTTATTGCAAGGAAGAGTAGCCCCTCCAGCCACTTCCTGGGCACAATCTCTATGCAAGCAGGAATCAGGGGCCTTTAGCCAAGTTAAATGAATGGTGGGTGATTCTGCCAATTTATTTCCTACTCCAGGCTTGCTTTCCCTCTTACCTACACATCTGCATGTCAGGAATAAATTTCTTTTTCCTACAATATCATTTTTTGATGGAAACTTCCAGACTTACTCAGATGGGAGAAGGGGGGGGGAGAACAAAGGACCACATTTCTTCAGCATTTCAATCAACAACCTCATTTTCTTCTAACAGTTGAAGTGAACTTCTTATGAATAATGGATGATGGCCTGATGAATATGCACACAGCCTATTATGCCTGTGAGGTTTGGTAAATAATTTATGAGCTAAAATGTTCCTCACCTTGTTACTGTACAAAAATTATGGGGAAAAAAACCCCCACATATTTACCCTTTGAGCTGGTAGGGTGATCTGTCAGAGTGACAGCAGCCTAGTAATACAGTTATACTACATCATTGCTAAAATTAAAGTAAATAGAATAAAATATACACATTTCAGGGTGGGAGGTCTTTTAAAAAAAATGGAGTATGCACAGCCATACTCTGTGTCACATACAAGTTTTCAAAAACTCTGGCTTCTCCCCCTGGGGAAAAAAATATATGTTTATAAAAAATAAAATTTAAAAAATTAAAAAAAAAACTCTGGCTTCTCAAAAAATAAAATAAAAATTTGAAAAAAAAGAAGAAGAAAATAAAAAAACCCTTCTGGCTTCTCACTTTAAAATATCCTGCATTGTTAACAGTACTCAGGGACCTTCTCCTTCATCACCCATTCTCACAAGGGCTGCAGTATGACCCCGGTCAAGATGGACAACAGCTTCCTTGTTTTGTGAAAACCGGCCAACCACCACAAGCTATAATGTGGTAAAATTGAACACTCCAGAGGTTTAAAAAAAAAAAAAAAGCCTCATAGCTTTCAGAGAGAATGAGCAGGTAGCACAGAGGGGAAGACACTGGCAGAGAAGCACTTGGAAATGCATCACTGTCTTTCTCTTCTCTTTTCCTGCTGACCAACCTGACTCCCCGCTGTATCGTCCTCCAACTCACTCCTACCTGCCCACGCCTCATTCCCTTAGCAACAGCAGTGATGCCTTTAATCTGGTGATTAGAGAGGGGGAGGGGCAAGATTAGCTATGTACGCCAGGAAGGTGTTGAGGAGAATATGCGTGGATCCTGGGGAAATTTTTTCCCTGACCATTTCTAAAGACCTGGAACTGGGTTAGTTCTCAAGGCGGGGAAGATGGGACACCAGGGATTATTTGCTCAGATTCCCAGAGCTTTCTAGGAATGGAGTGCAGTGTCACGGGAGACTCTTCGTGTCAACAGCCTCTTGCTATCCCCCTGATATGCTAAGTGCTTGGAGGGGATCAGACAATAGAGGAAACATAAGGCCCTGCCCCACATCTGTTGGGGTAACCAATATATTCTCCAGAAAAAGAATGACTGGCCTATAAACTACAAATTATATAATGAAGTCACTGGAATAATGATGTAATTAAAATAATACTAATTAGAACAATGTGGTATCATTCAAGAAGGCTTTTGGGAGGAGATAAACCTTGAATGGAGTTTGCAAAGTAAGAAAGAACCCAATTAAACGGAAAGATTAGAGGTGGATATGGCCAGGCCTTCCTGATGCGGGCCCTATCTTCGCAGCCCCATTTTGCGCAGCTCTCACTTGCCATGTTCCAGCCATATTGGTCCTCTTTCAGGTTCTTGAACGCCAAGTTCTTCCCTGCCTCATCGCCTCTGCCCTGCCTCTTTTTCTGCCTTTGCTGTTACTTCTGCCTTTTGCTTATACTGCCTTTTACACTTTGCTTGATATTTGATTGCTTCAGAGGTCTGCCCTGCACCCCCCGCAGCGTGACTCTTTTGTACCACCTTGTTTTCTTAAACATGTGTAATGTGTAATGATATAGTGTTTATTTTTTGTTTCATGTCTGTTTCCCTAGTAGACTATAAATTCCAAGAGAGCAGTCTGTTTTCTTTTCCACTGGACACTTAGCACCCAGCCCAGTGTCTGGCATACAGTAGATAATAACTATTTGTTAAAGAAATGCAGGCTTGGAAGGCATGGGAAGTGGGAGTGCAGGAGAAAAAAATGTGCTGGGCTGAAGATACTGCTGAAGAGCTTTCTTTGGCATAGGAAGCAGAAGGAAGCCACTGGCAACAACTCTCTCCACCCATCCATGAAAATATTTATATTGTTGAAGCTTTTTTAAAATTATCAAATATATACTTATTCCAAAAAGGACTGTATTGCAATATTAAACAACAACAACAACTGTATTACAAGTATTGAAGGGGATGTGAAACAACTAGAAGTCTCATATGTTACTACTAAGGACATAAATTCATTCAAACATTATTGAAAATGCAGACTCGATGAAAGTTAAATATATACTCCAAACCTAGCAATTCCACTCCTCAGTATTTACCCAGGAGAAATGAGTGCATATATTCACCAAAAGACTTGCACAAGAATGTTCCTAGCAGCTTTATCCATAGAAGGGACAAAAACAGGAATAGCCCAAATGCCCATCAATAGTAGACTGTGGCATAATTATGCAATGGAATATATACAGCAATAAAAAAAGAACAAACAGTACTGCTAGACACAACAACATGGGTGAATCTCGGGAGCATATGTTGAGTGACAGAAGGCAGACACAAGAGCCCATACTGTCTGATTCCATTTATATGAAGTTCAAGAACCAGCAAAACTCATCTGTGGGGATAGAATTCAGAAGAGTGGTAACTGGGAGTTTATTGACTATCAAGAAGCACAGGAGAGTCTTCTTGGGTTTTGAAAATGCTCTTTTTTTTTTTTTTTTTTTTTAAGTAGGCTCCACATCCAATTTGAACTTGCAACCCTGAGGTCAAGAATCGCATCCTCACTGACTGAGACAGCCAGGTGTCCAGAAATGCTCTATATCTTGTTGTGGGTGGTGATTTATAATTATGTAAAAATTTAAGTTGTACATTTAAGACTTAGGTGCTTTACAGTGTGCCCATGTTAGACCTGAATAAAAAAAATTAAACATATGGGGCGCTTGGGTCGCTCAGTGGGTTAAAGCCTCTGCCTTCGGCTCAGGTCATGATCTCATGGTCCTGGGATCAAGCCACACATCAGGCTCTCTGCTCAGCAGGGAGCCTGCTCCCTCCTCTCTCTCTGCCTGCCTCTCTGCCTACATGTGATCTCTCTCTCTCTGTCAAATAAATAAAAAAAATCACTAAAAAAAAAAAATTAAACATACAAAAAAGTTAATATATGCTTATCATCAAAAATTCAAGCAATGCAGGGCTCCTGGGTGGCTCAGTTGGTTGGATGACTGGGACTGGGAGTCCCAGGATGGAGTCCTTTGTCTGGATCCCTGCTCAGCAGGGAGTCTGCTTCTCTCTCCGACCTGGCCCCCCATCTCATGCTCTTTCTCTCTCAAATAAATAAAATCTTTTTTTTAAAAATTCAAGCAATACAGAAGTATACATAGGATAAATTAAAGGTTTCCTTTTTCCAGAGAAAACCACAATTGACATTTTGGTGTATGTCTCCCTCAACCCCTTCCATCACATCTGTTTCTTTCTTCAAACTATCCTTGACAGGACACCTGGTGGCTCAGTTGGTTAAGCGGCTGCCTTCGGCTCAGGTCATGACCCCAGCATCCTGGGATCCCCGCTCATCAGGGAGTCTGCTTCTCCCTCTCGCCTTGCTTCTCCCCACTGCTCACGTTCTCTCTCAGTCAAATAAATAAATAAAATACTATTTTTTTAAAGATTTTATTTATTTATTTAACAGACAGAGATCACAAGTAGGCAGAGAGGCAGGCAGAGAGAGAGGAGAAAGCAGGCTCCCCGCTGAGCAGAGAGCCTGATGTGGGGCTCGATCCCAGGATCCCAGGATCATGACCTGAGCCGAAGGCAGAGGCTTTAACCCACTGAGCCACCCAGGCGCCCCAATAAAATACTATTTTTAAAAAACATTCAATGTTTTTTTGAATGACATTCAAGTGATTCAAAGCATTTGATCTGTGTGTAGCACCAAACCAAGTCCCACAGACTAAGAGTTTCCACTTTTGTATGACAATGATCCATAGCAAGACTGTGCCCCTCCTTCACAGTGTAGTGGGAGATACAACACAGCCTGTGCTCCTGAGAAATTTACAGTCTGAGGGGAAAGAGCCTATAGACAGACCAAACAAAACTCCCAAGAGAAATTAATACCATGACATGTGTCAGAGTTTCACAAAGCCATTAATACACATGCAACTATGGGACACTTGGGCGGCTCAGTTGGCTAAGTGTCTGCCTTTGCTCGGATCATGATCCCAGGGTCCTGGGATCAAGTCTCAAATGGGGGGATCCCCCATAGCAGGGAGCCTGCTTCTTCTTCTGTCTGCTGCTCCCCTGCTCTCTCTCTTTCTGACAAATAAATACATAAATAAAATCTTTTTAAAAAATGGATGTACATATCATACAGGTATCTTTTTTTTTTTTTTTTAAAGATTTTATTTATTTATTTGACAGACAGTGATCACAAGTAGGCAGAGAGGCAGGCAGAGAGAGAGGAAGGGAAGCAGGTCCCCGGCTGAGCAGAGAGCCCTATGCGGGGCTCGATCCCAGAATCCTGGGATCATGACCTGAGCCGAAGGCAGAGGCTTTAACCCACTGAGCCACCCAGGCGCCCCTATCATACAGGTATCTTACAACAGTATAGAGCTTATAGTTTTCAAAGTGCTTTTACATACAGCCTATTAAACTTCTTAACCCTATGAAGTAGTGATTATAGATAGAACCCTCATTTTATAAAGTAATGAAGAAGTTAAATTACTGGCCTGGACTGTGAGTGGAAGAGTTGGGACTCAAACCTGAATATTCCGACTCCTAATCCATTGGTTTCTTATAAATCTGGTACTAGCCGTATCTCCTCACCCTCAGGTACAAACAGCAGAGGGACAGAACCAGAGCCCTTCTGGCCAGGCGAATGATAATGTTGGGCCTCCAGAGGGAAGCTTCTGTGACCAGGACCTCTGGATGTGAGCAAGCTCCAGGCAACATTCTGGAAAGTGTGTAGGAGTGAAGGTGTGAGGCCACTTGGCGCCCACTTCCCCTCTTCTCCCCAGCAGTGTATTCCACCAGGGGGCTTACAGTAGTCCTGGGAGGGCTAGGGCTCCACTTCCATTCCCCTCAAACTATACTATACTAAACAACTCTCTCCCCGTTCTCCATTAACCAGCAAATTGGTGAGGGTGGGGGCATGGGGGGGGTGAAAGGCGGGCAGAGGGGGTGCAGTCCAGACCCACAGCTGGAGGCTGCAATCACTGAATTTCCAGTCTCCCTCCTCAACTCTCCCCTCATTCCTTCTCTTCCACTTTGGTCTTCCAACTCCTTCCTCTTCCACTTGTCCACTACTTCTCCAAACGGTTTTACCCTCGGCCCCAAATTCTATGACTTCGAATCCCTTCCCCTTCCCCTACCCTCAAGAGCCTCCAGGTAAACCAAAGCCTCTGCGCCATCACCACCAGCAAAGCAGAATCTCCATTCTACTGAACTGTCATTCTCATTCTCTCTCTCTCTTTCTTTTCTTTCTTTCTTTCTTTCTTTCTTTTTTTTTTTTTTTTAACATTTTCTTGTCTACTTGGACAAGAAGGCAAGGAAGTTGTCTTTAGACAAGACAGCCCACAACCAACCGCCACTGGAATGAGGGCGGAGGGAGCATTCAGGACCTGGGTCCCCTCCCTGAAATGGACCCAGGGGACAACCAATTGGAGGTTCGACGCTGGCTGAACGCTGGTTAAGTCCCCCCACCTCCACTCCCGTCTCGCACTGGGATTCTGGCCTGGGGCTCGGGAATGGACCTTAACTTGACTTTCCACGATGAGGAGTACAGTTGACTAACTAGGGAGGAAAGACGGCGGTGGGTGGGGGTCACCGCCCCAACCCTTGGCTAAAGGGAATGTGGCACAGGGTCCCCACTTCGGACTCCAGTGCTCCTGCTCCCCCTCTAGCACCTTCCAAAATGAAACTACCTCGAGCAGCCCCTCCGAGGGGGTGCTGCGTGACCCGTCTCACGGACCCTCCACTCCAGTCCGGGAAGAGAGCCCCTGGGGCCTCCCGGCGTGACCAACTGCGGAGGGTGCCCACCCCACCCCCACCCCTCCTCGTTCCCGGCTCCCCAGATCCCCTCCCTTCCTCCACCGCCCGCCCAGCCCGCCGCCCCCGGCGGCTGGCGCGCGCGGTGCAGCATGCGGCAAAGCTCTTTGCATAAATTATGCTCATGACGCAGCAGCTAAAAAAATCCAAGTAGCAGAAGGAGGGAAAAAAGGGGGGGGAGGAAAAAGGGGGGGCTGTTGAAGGGGGGAAAGAAGAAAAATATATATACCTGCCCGCCCCCCCCATCTCCCCCTTCCCGCTTCCCGGCCGCCCGCCCCCCCACTCCGCCCAGCGCAGCCCGCGGAGTCCCCTTCGGCTCTGCCCAGCCCGGCCTGGGGGCCCGGGGGTGGCGGTGGGTCCCGACCGGCTCCCGGGCCGAGCCGAGCCCAGCCAAGCCGCACTGGCTTCTTTGTCTGCGGGCGGCGGCCGCCCGGCCCCGGCCCCGGCCCCCTGGCCGGAGCTGTGAGATGAATCTCTAATCGGTGGCCGCCGGGCACCCGGGGCGAAGGCGGCTCGGTCTCGGGCTCCGGTAAGTAGCGGGGTCCGGGGCGGGGAGGGGTTTGCACAGAGGGGGAGGGGGCCGGGCAGGGGAGGTTTCGGGTTTGGTTAATATGCAATGCCCGTAATTAGCATAATTTATATATTTATGATAAAGAGAAAAAATGCCGCGGGGCCGGGGTGCCGGGATGCCGGGCCGGGGCGGCGGGGAGCTCTGGGAATGAGACTGCGCGCGGCCGCCCGCTTGGGGCCGGAGACCCCTGGGGCCGCGCCCTCGCCCGCCAGCCGGCCGGCGGGGACCGGAGGAGGGGAGGGGGCTGCCGCCAGGTGGACCCCGTGGGGAGCTTGGACCGGGCCCCTCCCCTGGAGCCCAGGTGGGATACGGACGGGAGCGGACGTTACAGACACTGACCCGGTGGCGACCGGGAGCGGATTCCCGCCCTAGGGGAGAACCCGGACGCCTGGGTTCCTGGCGGTGAAGGTCAACTGGGTCGGCCTGGGCGACCTGTCACCATTCTCCCCAGCGACAGTACACAGGGAGCACTGGTGGGACTCGGGGTTAGGAACCCAGCCGTCGCTGGAAGCGTGGAGGAATGGTGGGAGGGTAACCAACGATCAGAGCATGAGCACTTCATAAATATTTAATAACAATATTATTATTAATAAATATCATAATAATGGGCCAGATTTGTGCTTCCCGGCCATTCTCACCTGGCAAGGCCAAGGGAGCGTCAGGGTGCCTTGTGATCCCCACTTTAGCGTTCCATTCATTTCATTCCGCGGTGACTGGAAGCCTGAAACCCCAGAAGAGCCTCGGCCGCAGGGCAGGGGGAAATAAAACAGGGTCAGGAAGCCTTTCCGGGCAAATGGAAAGAAGTTCTTTGCAGAGATTGTAGCCCCATCTGCTTTTCCAGATTTCTTGCTCCAAAAGTAGAGGCTGGTCTTGAATTGTTTATGGACATATATCCCTCCTCCCCTTATCTTGGTATTCTGAGGCAGCCAACAGGGACAAGCAGGGCTTTCTGAGGAAGAATCCCATATATCCATTTGGATAGAAGCCCTGGTGCAGGGTGATATTTCTGTGACCTGTTTTCAAGTTTGTTCGTTTTGGTTTTGAGTATGTGCCGGAGAACTCCATTGTGTTCCTTGGTCAAACAAAAGTACCTAGTATGTGCCATGCTCTGAGCAATACAGATAGAACTTACTCTGTCATGGAGTTTTCAGTTTAGGTGGTGGTGGTGGCTAGGGGGTCCACGGAAGGCCAATCATAACCATGAAAGCTACAAAGTCATACCATAGAGTGATAACGTGTGTGTGTGAGTGAGAGAGAGATGAGCTATTTCTTCTCTTTTGAAGGTATATCTAGCAACTAAGAAAAAGTGAATCAGAAGAAATTTGCTTCTCTAAGGGTTCTCTGCATAATGAAGGAACATGGGATAAGATCATATCCCTCTCCCCAAGATTTACTGCCTATAAAATCATAATAGTAATCTTTTCTATTTTTAACACTTTACAATTGAAAACATTTTTATATGCATACTTTACTTCAATTAAAAATAATAACATTATTTTTATATGCCATGGGTGGTTCTGTCGGTTAAGCATCCTGCTCTCAATCTCAGCTCAGGTCTTGATCTTAGGGTTGTGAGTTCAAGCCTTGCACTGGGCTTTTTGCTGGGCGTGGAGCCTACTTTAAAAATAGTAATAACATGGGACGCCTGGGTGGCTCAGTTGGTTGGACGACTGCCTTCGGCTCAGGTCATGATCCCGGAGTCCCGGGATCGAGTCCCACATCGGGCTCCCAGCTCCATGGGGAGTCTGCTTCTCCCTCTGACTTTCTCCTCGCTCATGCTCTCTCTCACTGTCTCTCTCTCAAATAAATAAATAAAATCTTAAAAAAAAATAGTAATAACAATAGTAGTAACTGTTACATAGTGTTTGCTGTGTGCCAGGCCTAGTTTTAAGTGCCTTACATAAATGTTACCAATTTAATCCTTAGTAACCCATGAAGTGGGTACTATCGTTTAGCTCCATTTTACAAATAAGAAAATTGAGGTTTAGGGAGATTACTTGAGGGGAAGCAGTGCTCAATCTGGGTCTTCTGCCTTTAAACCCCAAGCTCTTTCTGTGTCAGAATGAGGGTCAGTGAGGCCACAGAGGGAATAGGAGGGAAGCTGGATTGCCCCATTAGGAAGGGGTAAGTGTGGTTAGGGTTCTCCAAAACTTATTGCTACTTCTTTGAAACAATTTTTTTAAATTGATTCCTTAATGTATCTTTTTTTTAAAGATTTTATTTATTTATTTGACAGAGATCACAAGTAGGCAGAGAGCCAGGCAGAGAGAGGAGGAAGCAGGCTTCCTGCTGAGCAGAGAGCCGGATGCGGATGCGGGGGATGCGGGACTGGGATCATGACCTGAGCTGAAGGCAGAGGCTTTAACCCAGTGAACCACCCAGGCACCCCTCTTTGAAACAATTTTTAAGTAGTCCTAGAACTGTGAATGGGAACCAAAAAAATTGAAATAAGGTCTGTGTTTCAAGGGAGAAGGTAGGAAATATGAGGAGGGCAAGTGATATGACCTGATTTCTTAGTTTATATTTTTGGCTCATAGTCACTCACACACACACACACACACACACACACACACACACACACCCGTTATGTACCAGGTATTATACTAGGCACTGGGGCATGTTAATAAGTGGGTGGATCTTCTTAGAGTTTACAGTCTAGTGGGGAAATATACCTACTCTTTATTTTTCACATTTCATTTGCCTCCTCCCTTCACCCTGCCTGGGATGAATCATGTTTGGGCACAAGGGAATGGGAACAGGAGGAGAAACTAAATCTAAATGTCTTTATTAAACTAGTGTTTACTGTTAGCCTGTATATGTCTACGATTATATATGAGAGTTTGGAAAGGGGAATTAAAGTTGTTCACTGCTTTCCTATCTTTTTCTCCTTCCCTTTTTTCTGGCCCATGTGAATGCCTAGCTGGTCTGTCAACAGTTTACCAAGCTATTAATTGCTTGTGGATGGAGGGCGGGGTGGGGAGGTGGAGAGGGATGTCTGCAGGAGAACTGAGAGTTTTCATTTTCAATGTGTCCTGATCCTTGGGGCCCCAAATTGGCCCCTTACCATTACGGAGAGAAAGTTTGTTATTGTTATTGTTATTGTTATTGTTATTGTTATTGTTATTTGTTATTGTTAGGAGGATACGAGTCTGGGACAGGTGGACACTGTGTTGAATTTTGAGTCTGCTGTTGACTTTTCTGTGCCCTTGGGCAAGTCACCTGAGCTTTCTCTCCTTCCATTTCCCTGTCAGTAAAACTGGGGATCATAATAAGAGCACCATGCTACGCATTTCACTTACCTGATCTCGTATCACCGTTGTAACAACCGCATATTTTCCCATTTAATCACTGTTTTAAAGATGAGGAAATTAGGGGTACCTGGGTGGCTCAGTTGTTTAAGCATCCACCTTGGGCTTGGGTTATGATCTCAGGGCCCCAGGTCAGGCTCCCTGCTACATGGAGAGTCTGCTTCTCCCCCTCCTTCTGCCCTCCATCCCGCTCCCACTAATGTGTGCACGCTCTCTGTTTTGTTCTCTCCCAAATTAATAAATAAAATTTAAAAAAGAAAAAAAGATGAGGAAATTAAGCTTCGTAGAGACTAAGATCACACCGAGACCACACAGCTATTTCATGGCCAAACTGGGATCTGAGTCTAGATTTCCCTCCAAAGCCCATACCCTTACCTCTCTTTAATCCTCAACTTTCTATCTGTAAAAATGGGAGTAATAATAACCGATTGTTCTTAGTGTTTTATACAATAATTCTGAGGTAAGCTCTCTTATTATTTATCCCTGAGAAAACAGAAGTTACCCTCCCCCCATGTGGAAAATCACACAGTTGGTCCGGTTTCAGTATAGATTTGCACTATGGTGTGGGGGGCGCTGGTGTCAGAATTGAATAATAATAGTTAAGATACATTGAACCCTTATGCAGTTTACTGTCACACTAGCCCCGTTTCAAATATGGTAACTGAGGCATAGAGAGGTTAAGTTCTTGTCCAAGGTCTCACACCTAAGACATCTTAAAACTGAGAGATGAATCTAGCTTCTTAATTGCTGCACTAAACTCAAATGAGATAATGTATGTAAATTAGGATAATAGCTCCCATTTTCTGAGCCCTTACTGTGTGCCAGGCATCGATCTAAACTTTTACAGGCATTAATTTATGCATTAATTTATTCAGTCCTCACTATAACCCTATGAAGTCGGTGCTATTTCTCTCATTTTTTCAGATGAAGAAACCGAGGCACCAAAGTTAAGGCATTTGTCCCGAGGCCCGCAGCTGGTAAATACCGAAGCTGAGATGATGAACCCGACAGTCTCTGTCTCCAGAGGGTGCTCGCTATAATACTATGTATAAAGGGCAGGGATCCCGATAAACTGTAAATGATTATTCTTCTTCAGCAGGTGTAAGCAGGGAAATCTGTGTCCTGGGACCAGAAGTAGAGAAGGATGGGAGGGCATGCAGAAAATCCATCAGGCAGTAATGACTTAAAGGTGGAAGCCTCTTTGGAGTCTGGCAATTTAAGAAAAGGGCTGATAATAGTCGTATGCAGGGATGTGGTGGTGTTCCTTCACACTAGGTATGAAAGCTGTGTGGACCGGCGTGGCAGTGTTAAGTGGGGGAATTCTGGGCATCCTGGAAGGGAGAGCCTGTGGGATTTGGTGAAGGAGCAAATGTGAGCCATAAGCAAGAAGGCAGGGATGATGGCAAGGTTTTTGGCCTGAGCATCTGTGGAAAGATGAAGCTGCCCATAGGCCGAGATGGGGAAGGCTGCATGCGGGTGGAATGGGTTTGGGGGCTCCTGGGTGGTGCGGTCGGTTAAGCGTCTGACTCTTGATCTCAACCCAGGTCTTGATCTCAAGGTTGTGAGTTCAAGCCCGGTGTTGGGCTCCACATTGCACATGGAGCCTACTTTAAAAAAAAAAGAAAGACAAAGAAATCAGGAGTTTGGTTTTGAACATGTTGAGTACCAGATGATATGAACAATCAGTAGGCATTTGGATATCTGAGGCTGAACTTCCCAGATACGGTCCCAGATTTGGTCCTTGTGTGACTCAGTGAGCCCATCTAGGGAGGAGGTAAAGCCTTGACGGCACCAGTGAGCTCAGCCCTAGTTCCCCATCTCTGCCAGTCTCCTGCTGTCCCGTCATTGTGGCCTTTCTGAATGGCAGCTTTGCAAGAGGTAAGTGCAAACACGGTTTAAATACAAAAGTAGCCTAGAGCTGGAGATGCTGATGTGGACAAACAACCTAGCCTGAGAGAATTAAGTCAAATTTCTGAAAGGTGATTTCCCACAGTAAGTGTGGCTTTCTTTCAACTGAGTACAGGTAAAACCAGTTTCAGCTTAATCAGCCATATTTTAGAGTCCAGTGATCTCATGAAGAGGAGACGCCTGCTGCAAAATCGACTATAGAGTGAGAAGGTATTTTACATCTTGAAAACCTCAACCACGTGAAGTGTTAAGGGAGGGATGAAAACCACAGAAAGGAGTCTGTGTTAAAAGTAGGCATCCTGGGACGCCTGGGTGGCTCAGTTGGTTGGACGACTGCCTTCGGCTCAGGTCATGATCCCGGAGTCCCGGGATCGAGTCCCGCATCGGGCTCCCAGCTCCATGGGGAGTCCGCTTCTCCCTCTGACCTTCTCCTCACTCATGCTCTCTCTCACTGCCTCTCTCTCAAATAAATAAATAAAGTCTTTAAAAAAAAAAAAAAAGTAGGCATCCTGGGGGCTCCTGGGTGGCTCAGTGGGTTAAGCCTCTGTCTTTGGCTCAGGTCATGATCTCAGGGTCTTGGGATCGAGCCCCACATCTGGCTCTCTGCTCAGCAGAGAACCTGCTCACCAGCCCCTCGCCTGCCTCTCTCTGCCTGCCTCTCTGCCTGCTTGTGATCTCTGTCTGTCAAATAAAAAAATCTTCAAAAAAAAAAAAAAAAAGTCAGCATCCCGCACAAGAATTTCCATTTTCCTCCACATGGTGTAAGATTCTGCATACATAACATTTCATGTTGGAACCACATGCCACCCTGGAACGAGGGAGAAGGAACCACCCCAAACTGCAGCAGGTATCCCTTCTGTGGATCCTCTAGTCCTTGTTTATCCACCATGACATTGAAACATACTGTACCACAGTTCTCTGTTTCCTTAACTTCCATGTTAGACTGAAGTCTTCTTAACAAAGCCGGGAAAGGGTTTCTCCCCCGTTGTATCCCCAATGTCCAGCATGTATAGCCACTGAAATATTTGTTGAAATATTTGTTGAATAATTGAAGGACAAAACATTTCAGGATTTTTCCTAATAGGATCTCAGTCTCCTCTAGGGGGTTTCGGATGTGTTTGAGATTTCTTCTTCTTTTTCTTTTTTTTTTTTTTTAAAGATTTTATTTATTTGAGAGAGAGAGAGAGAGAGCATGGCAGGGGAGAGGTCAGAGGGAGAAGCAGACTCTCCGATGAGCAGGGAGCCCAATGTGAGACTTGATCCTGGAACTCCAGGATCATGACATGAGCCAAAGGCAGTTGCTTAACCAACTGAGCCACCCAGGTGCCCCAAGATTTCCTTTTTTTTTTTTTTTAAGATTTTATTTACTTATTTGATAGAGAGAGACCAGGGGGACAGGCAGGCTCCCCGCTGAGCAGGGAGCCCAATGTGGGGCTTGATCCCAGGACACTGGGATCAGGACCTGCGCCAAAGGCAGACGTCCAACTGACTAAGCCATCCAGGTGACCTTGTTTGAGATTTCCTAATGCTCCTCCTGGGTGCCTTGGAACTTTTCTCTAAGGTCCAAAGCAATTGCCAAAGGAGGTCCCCTGACTCCGTCCCCTCCGCTGGAACTCCTGGATGGTCCCAGACCTCTGGATTTTCGGATTGTGGGCAAATGCCTCGTTACCCACAGTTCACTCTCCCCTCAAGGTTACCTGTGTTTTTAGATGTTAGCCCAGGAAAGTGAGGGATAAATGAACTCTCTGGGAACCAACTGAGCTGCTTTGCCCGGTTTGAGTCAGGTGTGTTTCACTCATCTCACTGGAGAAAGAAGACCCAGGAGGAGGCTCCGGGTGGGCTCTGGCTCCAGTCCCAGCTTTACCAGAGCAGCTCCGCTGTGCTGTGTATGGTGTGGAGTTCTACTGCCAGAGTGATCTCAGGAGCTCCTTTTCTTCAAACAGACCAAGGATCGTCGCTCCTCACTGGCTCTCAGGCTATGGACATGGCATGGCATCGTGAGCTCAAAGGAGGCCCTTCACCCCAGTCATTGGGGAACTGGTCAAAAAGCAAACTAAAGATGGCTGCTGTCTCGTCAGTGAGGCCAAGCACAGACTTAGGCTTGAAAAATGTGGAAAGTTCCTGGCAGGGGCCTGGGACCTGGCAGGGGAAAGTCTGCACAGATACTGAGCTAGGAAGCACACAGGACAGCGCTCAGAATCAAAATGCTGAGTGTCTGCAGATTGGAGAGGTATTTCCATCTCTGATAGGAGCCATCTAAAGCCAAGACGAAGGGAGATGAGTAAGTTCTGGGGTCTGAGATGAGGGAGGCATTTTTCTCTGTCCTGCATGCCTTTCTGGAAGGCAGAAGCCTGGTCAGTTGGTCAGAGTGTGCCTGTGTGTGGGCAGAGGCTCTGAGCCAGGACTGCCTTTTCCCTTGACACAAAGGACTAAATATTGAGGAACCAGGACCACATAAAGTCATAGAATTTTGAGGGTGGAAGGGATGTTAGAATTACCTGAGCCTCTCTACTGCTTAAATCCCCCTAATAACACAGTCACAAAGTGGACACTTGCTTAATCACTCCCTGTGAAGGGCCATGGTTGGCCCCAAGGAACCAGTGGCCACAAGACTGGAAGCATGCTTTAAGCCCCTCTTGAACAGATGGCCCTTGCTCCACAACGACTGGCTACGGATGCCTCCCGCCTGAAGGCCTTTGGAATTGGAAAATGTATGTATGTGTGAAATGTGTGTATCAAGCTATAATGGACCCAAATTTACTTTGCACACCTTTCCGCTCTGTTTTGTCTCTGCCTTTTATTTGAATTTGCAGATGACTTGCTAACTGACTTCTGTATGTTACAAATTTCTTGGCTCATCCTAGTTCCCATCCCAAAGTGGTGGTAAGTTGCCAAGTTGGCAAAACTCATAGAAGATTCCCATGTACAAAATCTGGAGGAGGACATCACCCAGGAATGAGGCCAGAGTCCCAGTGAGGGTGGAAGGTGCCTACTAGGTCTTCCAGCAAATTCCTCTGCCCTTTCTGCCCCACCTTGTCCTACTTGAAGAGGGGAGCCTTATTTACTCCTTTTTCAAATTGCTAGGTGTCTTCAATTTCTTTCTTTTTTTTTTTTTTAATTTTATTTATTTATTTGACAGAGATCACAGGTAGGCAGAGAGACAGGTGGAGAGAGAGGAAGGGAAGCAGGCTCCCAGCCAAGCGGAGAGCCCGATGCGGGGCTCAATCCCAGGACCCTGGGATCATCACCTGAGCTGAAGGCAGAGGCTTTAACACACTGAGCCACCCAGGCGCCCCTCTTTTTTTTTTTTTTTAAGATTTTATTTATTTATTTGACAGACAGAGATCACAAGAAGGCAGAGAGGCAGGCAGAAAGAGGGGAAGCAGGCTCCCTGCTGAGCAGAGAGCCCGATTCGGGGCCCTATCCCAGACCCTGGGATCATTACCCAAGCCAAAGGCAGAGGCTTTAACCCACTGAGCCACCCAGGCGCCCCAGCATCTTGAATTTCTTGCCTTTCCTTTCATCCCTAAGCTAGATGGGTAGGGAAGGAAAAGGAGAAAAGGAACCTCGTGGTCCTCCTTGCCTTCTTGGCCAAGGAACATTCTGCCATAGAGTGAGGACCCTAAAACCTCTGCCATAGAGTGAGGACCCTAAAACCTCTAAGCCAGCAATTACACTCTTAGGTACATATGCCAAAGAATTGAAAACAGGCGTTCAAACAAAAACTTGTACGGAAAAATTCACTGAAGCCCTATTCACACAGCCAAAAGGTAGAAACAACTGAAACATCCATCAACTGATGAACGGATAAGCAAAATGTGATATATCCATACAGTGGATTTTTTTTCAAGACATGAGTTTAATTGCCTATTAGACCATCCAGATGGAAATACATGGTAAATGAATGGAAATCAGGGTCACAAATTAGGAGAGAGGCAGGCATTTTTAGGCCAGTTTAGGTTTAGACATTCACCAGGTTGGACTTTTTTTTTTTTAATTTAAAATAAAACTTTTTACCATAATAAACAGAACAATGTATTAAAACTGACTTCCACAATTGTCCAAATTATCAAGTGCACAGATCCACATGCATCCATATCCTGAAAGGTGTTTTACGGAATATGTCCTTACTTCACCTTTGCGATCTATGTGTTTGTTTGTTTGCTTTTTTTTGCAAGAGAGAGAGAGAGCATGAGAGGGGACAGGTCAGAGGGAGAAACAGACTCCCCGCCAAGCAGGGAGCCGGATATGGGACTCAATACCGGAACTCCAGGATCATGACCTGATCCGAAGGCAGTTGCCCAACCAACTGAGCCATCCAGGCGCCCTAAAAATGTTCTTAAAATTACAAATAGTTTTCTTCTGGTGAAGATACTGGTTTCTTTGAAAAGTTCTGACAGGTTTACTTTATTCTCTACTTTAAGACATTTTACCATGCTGTAATAAGGATTAAATGAAGATCTTGTTTTCCTTACTCACGAAGTGTTGCACTTAACAGGTTTTTGTCTTGAACTGCTTGTGCGGGGAGGTGCTGGGTCAGGGCCTGGGCCAGGAGGGTACTCGGTAAAGTCACCGCTGAGCTTGATGAACTTTCCATCTTGGAAATGAAATCTCTATTTGCCTCTCCCTGAGCTGGCACAGACAGAGCCAGGAGCACCCCCAATATTATCGGCTATTCCATAGCTATAAAAAGGATTAAAGTCTTGGTATGTGCTACAACATGGATAAACCTTGGGAAAATTTTGCTAAGTGAAAGAAGGCAGACACAAAGGCCATTTATTGTATGATTCCATTTATATGAAATATGGAGACTAGACAAATCCATAAAGAAAAAAGCAGATTCGTGGTTGCCAGAGGCTGGAGGTGGCAGAGAAAGGAAGTAACAGCTAATGGGGTTTCCTTTGGGGGATGATGAGAATGTCCTGGAACTAAATCGTGGTGATGGGTGCACAATATTGTAAATCTATTAAATTCTACTGAGTTTGACACTTTAAAATGGTTACCGTGGTGAATTTTACCTCAATCAATAAAATCATAAAAAAGGAGGACCAATCAACCCACCCAGGGTTGAAAGAGGAAGGGAAAGATCTAGCATCTAGAACATGTCTCTGAATTTACTTTCCTCATCTGCACCCAGGTCATAATAATGCCCCCTTCCCCCAGCTGGCATGAGTAATGAGCAGGAATAAGTGTTACATAAACACTTAGCAATAGAGGTTCTCAACGTCAGTGTTAATTGCCTACTTTTCTATGTAAGTATCTAAACCTGTTTGTCCTCTTTATACCTTTATTTCTTAATGACCCTATGGGTTTGTGGCTCCAGCCAGCCAATCTGGTCTTCACGAGGGTTCCTCCCACTCCCTCTCCCTGCCTTTGGCCGCTGCTCCGAGATCTGGGAGGTTGTCCTGCCTCTGGTGTTAAAGGCCAGTAGTGTCCTTAGACCACTGCCACAGAATCACTTGAGAGCTGATTTTGTGGGATCCACCTACTGAGTCAGACTCTCTGGGGTTGCTTGCTTCAGGGGAATCTGGTGTCTGTATTTTTAGTAAGTGCTCTAGATGATGATCGTGCATATTCAAGTTGGGGACTACTGTTCTAATATATCCCTGTCTTCACCATCTCTCCCAGGAAGTCTGCTCAAACTTGCTCAAACAAAGTCTGCTCCAACTCCCCTGAGAAGCCCTCTGATTAGCCAGAGGGCTTGTTCCTTGTGTCTGATGTTCTCAGTGTCCAGGCCAAAATCAGCTTGGGTTCTGCTGGATCTGCCCTCTCCCTGCAGACTGGGGGACTCCCAGGGACAGATACCTGCCCTTCTCTTTCCTCTGGTCATCCTGGCTCCTCCTGAGTGTAGATTCTCCTGGGATGCTGTAGGAAGTGAGACGCTTTAGATTTAAAGTCCTTAGAATCCTGTTTACTTCTGTGGACACCTGAGAGAACTTAGGTTCGCTCTTTTCCTACCATTCTACTCCTGACTTTTCAAGGTGATATAGAAACTGTATGACTACGTCATATCAGCCTTTGCTTTTCCTGTCCCATGTCATCCCACAGATGTGCTAGGTGTGGGCCGGGCCCCACCCGACCCTGACAAGTGACCATGGATCCTGGAGCCGGGCCAGAGTCATCTCTGACTGTCAATGAGCAGGTATATGCTGGGGCAGGAAGAGGCGGGGGGAGTGAGGGTCATGGACGCCAGCGTATGTCCAGGGGGAAGACTCCAGAAGACCTGTCAGTATCTGTTTCTTACCAAATTCATGGTCGCTTCACCCATCCAGATGTAGTTACCAGCTAGGATTTCTCAGGGACTGAGTTGGGGGATTTAAGCTGTGACTTTATATATATTTTTTAAAGATTTTACTTATTTTTTTCAGGCAGAAAGAGAAAAAGAGAGAGGGGGCGTGAGCTGGGGAGTAGGGGCAGAGGGAGAAGCAGGCTCCCCACTGAGGAGGGAGCCCAGGTGTGGGACTCAATCCGAGGACCCTGGGATCATGACCTGAGCGGAAGACAGACGCTTGACTGACTGAGCCACCCAGGTGCCCCTAAGCTGTTTCAAAAAAGTGAAATTAAAATATACAAATATGTATGGGGCACCTGGCTGGCTTGGTTGGTAGAGCATGTGACTCTTGATTTTGGGGTTGTGAGTTCACTTTACTCTTTAAAGTAGAGTTTACTTTAAAAAATAAATAAAAATTAAAAATATATATATACAAATATGTGTATGTTTACATAAGGAAAGATTTGGGCATCGTGTCATTTACTCTATTTTTTCTTATAATTTTTCTAGAGAACATATTTATTACATCATTTTTTAAAAGAAACAAAAAAGACTCACATCTCTTAAAATGTAATCCGACTGAAGTCCCTCACAGGTCGAGTTTGCATCAGAGAGGGAACTGCTTTTGGAAGTGTATTTCCCTCATCCTTCCTTGATGGGTTACATTGTCACTTTTTCCAGCAGTCTCTGGCTGGATTCAGTTTTCAGGCTTCAGGACTGTGTGGTGGGAATGCCTTCAGGTACAGGCCAAGTGCAAGGCAGGCCCAACAGAACTTTTGAGTACACAGAGTGTCCCTGACTCTTGAATGGCCCGATTGAAAGCCAGTCAGTGCTGGAGGTAAAGAGCCAAGGAGTGCTGGCTGTTTGAGCACGACCAGAGGTTCTGAGGAGGCCCCGGGTGCTGCCTGCACCCCTGGGTGTGGAAGCTCCCTTCGAGGTGGGAGCACGCCCACAGATGGCACGACTGGACCTGCGAAGCTGCCATCTCCAGGATTCCTGACCCGCATTTCAGGAAGTTAGTGCACAGGGAAATCTTGGCCTTTCCTCCCTGGGGTTTGGGAAATAAAGGAATCATGAGCTTAAAAAGTTTCTCGACAATGTGGAACATTCATTTTCCACCCCCTATATCTTTGAGGGAACTTCTATATGGTTTCAAGAGAAGTGAAGAGGGATTTGCTTCTTGGCCCAGCTTAGCTGTGGATGCAGTGTCGGGGGCCTTCCTCAGCACACTCCAATATCCTAGCAGCTGAGAGGACACCCTTGCAAGGCTGTGGGTTAGGCCACTTACCACTCCCGGGAACTGAGTCCCTAAAGGGGGGCAAATAGAAATATCCCCAAGTGTTTTGGTTCTGTGGGGCTTTTTCCAGCCCATGTCAAGCCCTTCCCCTGTCACCAGGCTCCCAGGTCCTTTCAGAAGCTCCTCTCCTGGAATCAGAGAGCTGCAGCCTGCTCCAGGCTGTGGAATTGGCCCAGAGCACGCAGCCCTCAGGCAGGAGGTCCAAGTCTTGGAGGGCCTGCCTTCTCTGCTCTCCCCCAGCTGAACCCAGAGCTCTCCTCCCCGGGAGCTAGACCAGCCGCTCTGCCCGCTCCGCGCCAGTGAAGTCCCCTGTGCTGTGTTTGCAGGTCATCGTGATGTCAGGTCACGAGACCATCCGCGTGCTGGAAGTTGGAGTGGATGCCCAGATCTCGGCCGAGGAGGACGGCAAAGGGCTGGAGGGCGTGGCTGCTGAGGGCTCCCAGAACAGAGGCCCTGGTGAAGCCAGTGAACCTGCTGGTGAAGCCGGGCCAGACAACCCAGACTCTTCTGCAGAGGCAACGGGTACGAGGCCATCGCTTCCATCGGGCACTGCCCTACCTGAGTCCCTTCCTCTGGCTCCTTGGAGAGCCGGCATGAATCCCTGGGCCTAGTCAGCCTTTGGGTTTTGTCTTCCTGTCCGCTGGACAGCCTCTGGCCACAGCTATCCATCTGCTTAGCTGCTAGGGCTGTGGTGCCTTCCTTGTCCCTGGAGCTCTAGATCTGGTTTCAATCACTTCCACACCTAAACAGGGATGGACCAGGGTGAGGTGGGCAGAGAGAGGCAAGGCTCAGTTGAGGGGATTGAATTCACCTCAGAGAGGGAGGGCTCTAGGTCTCAGCCAGCCCAATGCAGAAAGTACTAGACCTTCAGGATCCTGACAGCCCTTCCAGGAGGCCCTGTCAGGAGGTCCCAGCAGTTGGGGGTAGGAGGGCATGTTACTTACCCAGGACTAAGGGGGTGGGTTCTGTGGGACGTTACAGAATCCTAGCTCCTTACTTCCTGCTGGGCTGCTGTGAGTCAAACCTGGGATCTTATTTCTTTTCTTTCTCTCTTTCTTTCTCTCTTTCTTTCTTCCTTCCTTTCTTTCTTTCTTTTTTTTTTTTTTTTAAGATTTTTATTTATTTATTTGACAGAAAGCGAGAGAGGGAACACAAGCAGGGGGAATGGGAGAGGGAGAAGCAGGCCTCCCACTGAGCAGGGAGCCCAGTGCAAAATTTGATCCCAGGACCCTGGGATCATGACCTGAGCCAAAGGCAGACACTTAACCGACTGAGCCACTTAGGCGCCCCTGTGCTGTCCTCTGAAAAACAACTTTAGGGCAAGAGTGTGATTCTCCTGTACGGGGAATGGAGAGAGATGATCCCCCCTGCACAGTCTCCCCTAATACCCTGCAGGGTAGCTGTGACACGACCAGGGCTGTTCTAGAGACTGGGATGGTGCCAGGTGTGGCTCTCTGGCCGTGGGGCACCCTTTCCTGGATTTTCCTCACTGATACCTTATGGAGGAGACATCTTTTGCTGGAAACCTGGGACCTGGGACTTCATCCTCCACCCCAGAACTCCACGATACATCTCCCTGAGCTGCTGCTTATCTCCCCTTCCCTAGATATCTGGGCTGATAGGAGTGGGCCAAGAGGAGGAGCCAAGAAGAGAACAAATGAAGACAGGCTTTAGGGATTTCGAGCAACTCCTGAATAAGAAAACTGCAAGGCCTCACATCCCTTGCTCTACCCACATTCATTTGGGAGCCTAGTAACCTAGGATTTTTTCTCTTTTTGAATAAAGGAATGGCAAGAGACATGACCATTCTCCCCTAGCCTGGAAATGCTCTACTCCATGTTGAGGCCAGGGTGGGCATTTCCTGGTCCCATGGGGGCAGTGCCTGGAGAGCAGGCAGCCAAGACAAGGATGTTACACCTGGCCCCCCTCTTCTGACTCCTTCCCATGGTGGGGGTGGAGCCCTTTTTCAGAAAATTCGGGAGGTTTATCCCAGGTTTATCCACAGTGTCCTGATTTCCCTTTTTACTCTTTTTTCTTTTCTTTTTTTTTTTAAAGAGGGTTGTGGGGGAGGGGCAGGGGGAGAGAGAGAATCTTAAGCAGGGTTATGCTCAACCCGGAGCCTGATGTGAGGCTCAAATCAGGACCCTGAGATGGTGACCTGAGCTGAAATCAAGGGTCAGACACTTAACCGATGGTGCCACCCAGGCTCCCTATCCGTTTTTACCCTTTAATCTGTCTTCCATATCTCCTTTCTTCTGGTGCCTTGATTCTGTTCCTTGTTCAAACCGGCTCTCAGAAATGGATCCTAAATCAACTATTTACACCCTAACATGAGTGTTTATGGTAGCACATGTTTTCTTCCAGAAGTTGTATATTTAGGCCTTTCACAAAAGTCCTGTTTTTGTAAAGGAAATTTTAGTTATCATCTAGAAGGAAAGGGAGGCATTTTGACAGTACCACCTAAGAAGCTGCCAACTTAGACTGTGGCCTTGCTAGTCTTTCTAGATACTCAATAGTAAGAAGAGTTTCCTCTTCAAACAAAACTAAGTAATGGGAAACTTTTTCAGGATGAAAAAGATTGCATGATTTATATCACTCTAAATTACTATCCTGTCCTTGTCACAGGTATGTATTTTTACGGTTGTGACCACCAAGGGTAGACTATAATAAGACACTTACCACCATATTATTCATAGGCCGTTTCCTTTTTTTTTAAGTAAACTTTTTTTTTTTTTTAGATTTTATTTATTTATTTGAGAGAGAGTATAAGAGGGGAGAGAGTCAGAGGGAGAAGACTCCCCACTGAGCAGGGAGCCCAATGCGGGACTCGATCCTGGGACTCCAGGATCATGACCTGAGCTGAAGGCAGTCGCTTAACCAACTGAGCCACCCAGGCACCCCCATTTCCTTTATTGACGTAAATTCACACACCTGATTCTGGGCTTTGCTATTGCCAAACTGTTTGGGTTTTCATTGTCATAACCAGTGCTGCATTGAGTGCCTTTGTTCTGGTCCTTTGAGAATTTTTTTTTTTTTTAAGATTTTATTTATTTATTTGACAGAGAGAGAGAGATCACACGTAGGCAGAGAGGCAGGCAGAGAGAGGAGGAAGCAGGTTCCCCGCTGAGCAGAGAGCCTGATGTAGGGCTTGATCCCAGGACCCTGGGATCATGACCTCAGCCGAAGGCAGAGGCTTAACCCACTGAGCCACCCAGGTGCCCTGAGGATTTTTTTTTCTTTGAGGCATAGTCCACTGGGATTCCTTTTGAAGAGAAATCAAATGTGTATGTAGGAGGAAGTCATCCTGGGGGAAAATACAAAATCTCTCAATGAGAGTTCATGTAATTGGCTAGAAGGTACCACATGCCTGTTAAGCCAAAAAAGTAAATAGTGATAAGACCTAAATTGGGGGCACGGTGGAGAAATGGGGACATTATTGACAGTACTGTGAATTGGTTCAGTCTTTCTGAAAAGCAGTCTCACAGGAAAGGACCTGAGCTAAAGGCAGTCAGCCCTAAATGGATGCAAACCCTTGGACCCTGGGTCCTACCTGGGAAATAAATCCTAATAAAATGAATATCTCCTTTCTTTAGATAGTAAGCTTTTCACCGTCATGTTAATCACATTCCCATTTTCCCACTTTCCTTTTCTTAATTTTATAAAATGTTGTCAAGCAAAATCTTTTTTAAATTTTCACAGATTCAGAACATCCCTGTGCTCTCTGATTTTTTTCAGTGGGTAGAAATGTATTTCCCTTCCGTGGGTGAGATAAACCTGCCATTTTGTTTTATGTTTGAATTTTAGAAGGCTTTCATTGTTGCCTGTTTGTCTCCTTATTTCCTTAAACAATTGGATTTTTTGTCATTGTATACTGTGGACATCACAGTCCTGAGTTGTGTTGCTGCCTTTCCTGATTAACAGAAGGCCTGGGAATGCTGGGTTGGAAGTTTATCTATTTCATGCTGTGTCACAAGCGAGCTTAAAGAAAGAAGAGAGAGTGGAGAGTTTGCTGCCTTCACTCCCGGGCGTTCTGATCCAAGAGGCCTTGATTAGGGCCTAGAAATCTATGCCCATCCAGTATTAAGAAGCCACCAATCTGGTCTAACCTCCATCACCCCATCCGTAGTCTCACCACGTATTAAATAATAACCCCCCTCCTCATTGTTGTGTGGCTTTGAAGAGGTTTCCTGGTGGGGGTCCCCAATACCTATGTCAGGGGAGTAGGAGGGGGCTTTAATGTGGGTGAAAAGCTCCAGTTCAAGCTCAGTGAAGCTTCTCTTCTGGATGTCAGACCTCAGGCCCTGGCAGAGAAACGCTTCCCAGCCTGGAGTGCCCCTGGGTTCCGGAGTCCAGTTTTCGGGGCCTGTCACTTCAAGGACTTGCCCCTATAGGAATCCTGGTAGCCTTCCCCCGGGCCAGCAGCTGCTTCCAAACAGTAGTCCAAACAGTAGTCCGGATGAGCCAAGGAGAGTTGCTCGCATCCGTTTTAGCTCCCTCCCTCCCCACCAGCGTTCACTGCAGGCCCTTCTACTGATTATGTGATAGGTCACCGTGTCCTAAGGAACCAAGAAATAGAGACTGAGAGCCAGCTGTGCACAGACCTGCGTTTACTTTGACTAGAGGTGGGAAGAGGGTGACCTACCTTGCAGGTAGGGTACAGGGCGGGCTGGCCTCCTGTTCTCGAGACTGGCAGCACTGGGGGAAGCGGTCCCTCCCCGGCCAGGGAAGGCCAACAATTGACCTGGGGTTATGCAGAAGTACAGTGTGAGGCTGAGAGTTGCCACCTCAGGGTGCAACCAGACGCTCTACGCCGGTGACCCCTCTGCACGTACCAGGCTCATTCCTTGTCCTTTCTCTCCATGCCACGTGAAGTGGAGTCTCTCCCGGGGATCCCTCCGAGCCCTGCCCCTGCCGTTGCCACCTTCAGCCAAGCCCCGAGCCAGCCTCAGGCATCCCAGACGCTGGCGCCCCTCGCTGTACAAGCTGCCCCCCAGGTAAGGGCCACCCAGGGAGCTGAGCAGCGGGCCCTGGGCAGGAGCGAAGCATGGGACAGCCAACGTGGGGTGGCCGCGGGATCTGGGAATTTCACGGGCAGAACAGGGAAGGGGCTGTGGCTTAGAGGAGGGCTTCCCCTTCGAGGTACCCCTGACCTGTCCCCTACCCCAGATCAGGCCCTCTGGGAAGATCAGATGTATGTTTGCCAAGTCCTATCCCTCAGCCCAGCAAGGACTGTAGGTAGGGATAACATTGACTCTTTGGTGCCCCAGGCATCTCTATTTAATCTCATGACTAAATGAGCGGGTGCCCTTGTTAGCCCCTCCAGTGGATGTCTGGAAGAGTAAATAGGTCATTCAGAGTCCTCTTTTAGAGCCAGGGGGCAGCCCCAGCACTGTAAAAAGCTGCCTCCTGGATCCCCCAGCCGTGCTGAGCTACCTGTGGCTTTCTGCTCCAGGCACAGATCCGCTGGGTTCCTGGCAGGGGTATCTTCCATCAGAGCTTCCCAGAGGCCTCAGTAGGCCCTTGACTACTTGGTTCCACCAGCCCCCACCCCTGCTTCCTGGCCACAAAGCCCCAGTCCTGTGGCTAAGGGCCCAGGAAAGGCCTAGGAGGCGACAGGCCATGCCTGTGCCCCCTTGGCTGTGCTGTGAGCAGGGCCAGGCCCTGTCTCCAAGGGGGGTGGGCAGCTTCTCTGAAGGCAGGCTCATCAGGTCCAGGCAGCCCCTCAGGATTGGACCTCTGGCTAGGGCTTGTCTCTTCCCCACCCTCATGTGGCCTCCCCCCCACCCCCACTGCCCTCAGAATGCGTTGTTTGTGCTCAACCGGGTCCTAGAGACCCGGCGTTTGCGCTGTCAATGTTGATTTTTTATTTTTTCTTTTCTTTTTGAAATCTTGTTTGCTTTTGCAGGTCTTGACTCAGGAAAACTTAGCCACAGTTCTGACAGGAGTTATGGTTCCAGCAGGGGCAGTTACTCAACCTCTTCTTATCCCCATCAGTATTGCAGGTCAAGTGGCTGGTCAGCAGGGGCTGGCCGTGTGGACAATTCCTACAGCAACCGTGGCCGCCCTCCCAGGACTGACAGCTGCTTCTCCCACGGGGGGAATTTTCAAGCCACCTTTAGCCGGTCTGCAAGGTAACGGCCACTCTCCCCAGGACTGCACCAGGCCCCCCCACCACCCTATACTACTCTCCCTGCACGCGCGCTGGCCATGTTGGACTCAGAACCCGCGGCCCACCGGGGCCCCAGCCCTGGAGTCTGGATCCGGTGTCCCAGGCACCCAGCCACAGAGCTGCAGCACCACCTCGGGACTCGAGGCCGTGACACCGTGCTGGCCCAGCAGGCCTCTCTTACTTCAGCCAACTGAGACTGCCCCTCTCCCCCCACGGCAGAATTCACCCCATGACCAGCCTCGGGACAAGGACCGCAAGAAGATTCATCTTCTGGTTTTGAACCTCCAACACCTCCAGGCCCAAGGGAGGGGGGATGAGAGATGTTGTCCTGTGCAAGGATCAAGGGAATCGCAGCTGCCTGTCCCCTCTGCCCCGCTGTCCCAACCCCCTCTCATCCTTGTGCCAGATCCCCTGGGATTGGAGCCGCTCTGGGGCTGCGGCTGGGCGTTTGAGCACCCCTGTCTCTGCCTTGCTCCGTAGCAGCTGCCGTGCTGAACGCCGCGCTCCCGACACCTGTCCAAGCTGTCCCGCCGCAAGCGCCAGCACAGGCCTCGTCGCCCACCCAGCCCCGGCCAGCAGCCCCGCCCCAGACGCTGTTCCAGACCCCACCGCTGCTGCAGACCACACCTGCCATTCTCCCGCAGCCCCCTGCTGCCACCACGACGGCCCCCACACCCAAGCCGGTGGACAACCCCCAACAGATCACCGTCCAGCCTGCGGGCTTCGCGCTAAGCCCGGGAATTGTAAGCCGCTGCCCTCACCCCGGGCTGACCAGGGATGGACCGAATCTCAGGCCAAGGGTGGAACTGGCCCTTCCCACAGGGGAGGAAGGAGGTGGAGGACCAGCCCCCTGAATACGGCTCTTTTCCAACACATCAGCAGAGATGGCTCCCTCGGAGGCCTTCTTCTTGCATCTGCCAGCCCGTCCATCCCAGACAAAAGCAGACAGCCTCCGCCAAGAGGGCTGGGCCAGTTCTCCAGAACCTGAACCACTGGATCAGCCTTGGAGGGTGGGATGGTGTTTGGGGTAGCACGCTTGTGAGCTTTGGCTAATGAGGAGCTGGAGGCTCCCAGCCCCACCAGTGTCTGTCCAGTGTGGCTCCTGGCTTGGCAGGGGAGCTGTTAGATGTGACCAGAATCACATCGGTCCCTCCCGTCTGGACTTTCTGTCCTCCCAGGTCTGGCCTGAGAGATTAGCCAGAGTTGCCCTTCCCTGGTGGCAGCCCCACCCCTCCCCACCAGCCCCCTACAGCCCCGGGCC
Source organism: Lontra canadensis (assembly GCF_010015895.1). Lineage (NCBI taxonomy): Eukaryota > Metazoa > Chordata > Mammalia > Carnivora > Mustelidae > Lontra > Lontra canadensis. The sequence continues at coordinate 3,550,323 of NW_022631053.1, forward strand.
CTGGATGCTCTTCAGCTGGTGGACCTGGGCCTGCAGCCCACATTCACATCTGCCCAGCACCTGTATCGCCCCAACCCCCCAGCCCTCAGCCTTCTCCTTTCTGCCTTGGGCTCTTTCTTGCCCTTTGGCCTCTGAGCAAGGCTCTTTCTCCACCCGCAGATCAGTGCTGCTTCCCTCGGGGGACAGACCCAGATCCTAGGCTCCCTCACTACCACTCCAGTCATTGCCAACGCCATCCCCAGCATGCCGGGGATCAGCAGTCAGATCCTCACCAACGCTCAGGGACAGGCAAGTGGTCAAAGGCAGGGCTGAGGGTTGGGGGCTGAGGAGAAGCCGGGGTTGGGGCTGGGGGCAAGATGACACGTGCTAAGGGTTAGAGAAACTTGAGCAGGATGTCAGGCTGCTGTCCTGTCCCTCATGTGGCAGCCATCTACTGATGCTAAGCTCAGGCAGGGGTGTAGCCACCCCTCTGCCCTCTAGGGGCTCCCTCTAGTCGGGGGGCTTTCTTTTGTGGATCCCTCACTTTGTGGCCCCGCTCTGTGTCAGATGCCTTCTCATACATGACGTCACCTCACTTTGAGTACAGGCCTACCAGGTGCAGATTCTCATTCCCTTTCACAGGGGAGAAGGCTGAGGTACAGAGAAATGAAGCCACCCGAGAAAATGTGGCAGGGCAGGGATTTGCAACCAGGGCTGTGATTCACGGGTGGACCTCTTCCTGCCCCGCCACAGCTCTGGAGGTGGAATAAAGGCGACAGCTCCTAGAGGATGAATCCTCTTTACTGATGAGGAAACTGAGGTCCAGAAGGGTGAAATGATTCGTTTAAGTCCCTTCGCCTGCCAGTGCGGGGTTTTGGGTTGGGGGCGGGACTGGGTACTGGCCTCACACCCCGGGGTCCCTGCGTTGTCTTCTCCCAGGTTATTGGAGCCCTGCCGTGGGTAGTGAACTCGGCTAGTGTGGCAGCCCCAGCTCCAGCCCCGAGCCTGCAGGTCCAGGCTGTGACCCCCCAGCTGTTGTTGAATGCCCAGGGCCAGGTGATTGCGACCCTGGCCAGCAGCCCTCTGCCTCCGCCCGTGGCTGTCCGGAAGGCAAGCACGCCTGAGTCCCCCGCTAAGAGTGAGGTACAAGGGCTGGGTTGGGGTAAGGGCAGGGGTTGGGGGGGTGGGCAGCAGGCAAGGCTGTCTGGCGTGGGCTGCCTCCCTTGAGACTGCAGGGTAGGACAAGGTAGTCTTCTGAGGTCCCTGGGAAACAGGGCACCTCTCCAAAGTGAGGGGAAATCCCAGGGTAGAAGGCACAAGCGAGTCCGCCCATAGTCTGTCCAGGGAAGGAGCACTCCCCCAGCTCTCCCCACACACACCCAAGACGCGTCTTTGTGCCCTCAGAGGCCTGTGGCAGCGTGCTGAGAAAGCCAGGGAGGTGGTCAGAGTAGACGGAGCCTTGATCAGCTCCAGGATGAACAGACCACCAGAAGAGCCCCAGGGAGTGATTCTGCAGCCCCTCCCACTTCACTCCTTCACGCTGCACTGTGGCTTTGATGATTCCTTTATTTGTTCGTTCCAGGAGCAGTGTTTAAGTGCTTACTGTATTCCAGGTGCTGACGATCTAGAGATGAGTTAGATGGACTTCCTAGCCTTAGGTAGCCCAGCGCTGGAGATGGCTGCAAGCCAGCATGACTAGGACTATGATAGGGACTTGATAAGGTGCTGCGGGGAGCTGGAGAAGGGAGCTCCTGACACACTAGGGAGTTCAGCAAGTCTTCCTAGAGAAGGGACGGTGACCTAACCTAAAGGGATGAGTAGTGGGCCTACCTTTACGTAATTGCAGGAATGATAACGTGCCAGACAGAGCAGGGGTTCTCAAACGAGAGTGGGTGTCAGAACCACCCGGAGGGCTTGTTGGAATGCAGATTCCCAGCACACACACACATGTTCCCCCACCCCTGGAGTTCTTATTCAGCAGGGCTGGAGTGGAGCCCAAGAGTTTGCATTTCTAGCAAGTTCTCAGGCGATGTCGAGGCCATGGCTCTCAAATGCGATGTGCTGCTTCCAAACTTTGTGAATAACCCCTTAGCCTCCTCTGTAGCATGGAGATTCTCAGAGTGCCAATTCAGAAGGTTATGAATGTTAACGGGCACGTTACACGTGAGGCAGTTAACACTCTGGTACACAGGAAGCACTGGGAAAATGGTGCTTTTATTTCATCACTGTTATTATGTAGGAAGGGTTTTTAGTAGGGAAGCAGCTAGATGTGTATTAAACAGAAATTACCCAGGTGGCAGGGGCAGGGGAGCGTGCCTGGGTGGCCTAGTCAAATAAGGATCTGATTCTTGGTTTCAGCTCAGGTCTTGATCTCAGGATTGTGAGTTCAAGCCCCATGTTGGGATCCACACTGGACATGGCGCCTACTTTATAAAAGAAAAAAAAAAAAATTAGCTCTTGTCCAGGTGGAGCTAAGAACTGAACCATGGTGAGACTTGAGTCCTTGTCACCTGTTAGAAGGCAGCTGAAACAGTTCTAAAAGAAATAAGGAGCCCTGACCAAAGGCTAATAAGATTCTGGGGATAAAGAGGGAATGGACTTAAAAGCTAGAGGGAATCCGGGAATAGGCCTCATCCTAGAGAAATTTGCACTTTTCAGGAAGCTTTTTTTTAAGAAAAAATCATACTGGGGCGCCTGGCTGACTCAGTCAGTAGAGTATGTGACTCTTGATCTTGAGGTCATGAGTTCTAGCCCCATGTTGGAAGTACAGTTTACTCAAAAAAATCATGCAAAAATACTAATTAGTTTCTCTTGATAATAAATATGATACATGAGTTTTATAAAAATTCCAATATTAAGTGTAATGGAAAAAAGTAAAAATCCTTTCCAGTTCCACCTCCAGAGATGACTTCTGTTGACAACTTGATTTTTATGCCTCAGATTTTTTTCCCTGGAAACTCATATGTATTTTTAATAGGAATTATTCTCTAAAAACTGTTTTCGCTTTACTTTTTTTTCCACTTAGCACTGTGAGCCAGAGCTCTTTGCATGCCAGTATTTAAAAGATTTACTGTTACTCTTTTTAGCAGCTGCGCAAAATCTCACTGTAGGGAAGTCCCAGGAATCACTTGCCGGTTCCCTATTAATGGACATTTGGGGGAGGCCCTAGAATCAGGTTTCGGTTTCTGCTTTGAGGGAAAAGATTCGAGAGCAGTTATCTCAAGGGTGGAAACTTGTGGGGGTTTTGACCACGTGTACTGAACCTTTCTGAGCCTCTGACCTGCGGGTGTCACAGGTGCCTGTGAGGCTCCAACTTGGTCATGATTGTTGGGTGGGTTCTAATAAATAGTTTCTAGTCTTGCTTTGTGATGGCGCATAGGTAGGAGTGTGTGGGTGAGTGAGGATTTCGTGCCCATTTTGCCCTGCTTCTGGTCCTTTCAGGGACTGCAACCTGCCCGAGCCAGGCAGGTGAGCAGTAGGGACTCATTGGCTTTCTTCTCATAGGTACAGCCCATCCAGCCCACGCCAGCCGTGCCCCAGCCTGCGGTGGTCATCACCAACCCAGCCCCAGCGGCCAAGCCATCTGCCTCTGCTCCCATTCCAATCACCTGCTCTGAGACCCCTACTGTCAGCCAGTTGGTATCCAGTAAGTGGCTCCCGGGGAGGGTTGTGGAGAAGAGGAGAGGAGGCATTTACTCACCTACCCCAGCACCTTTAGATGCCGCTCTCCTTAATAAACTTTCTAGAATCCAAAGGGGGAAGGCAAAGGCCCAACACCAGGGATTGGCTTTCTTAGTTCCATTCCTGCTGAGCTGGATTTTAGGCCTGATGATAGTGGAAGCTGCTTCTTTGAGAACCCAACCCATTGGCTGTCTCTCCTTTGGTCTGTCACCCAGTATCTGAGGAATGTGGATAGCTAAGGTGTGCTTGGGGCTAGCAGCAGGGAGAATGGGGGTGGGTCGGCCATTAGGGCTAGAAGAACTTGAAGGGGTGATGAGGGTAATAAGGGTACATGGCCCTCGTGTCAAATGTCCTCATCTGTCGCTACTTTACCAATTGAGGCCAATAAGCTAGATAAGCAGCGATATCATCTGTTTTAAACACTAACCCCGATCCCTTCCTCTGGCCTAGAGCCACATACCCCAAGCCTGGATGAGGACGGAATCAACTTGGAAGAGATCCGGGAGTTTGCCAAGAATTTTAAGATCCGACGGCTGTCCCTGGGCCTCACACAGACTCAGGTGGGTCAGGCTCTGACTGCCACAGAAGGCCCGGCCTACAGCCAGTCAGCTATCTGCCGGTGAGTAAGTCCTGCTCACGCACCTGATGTCGCTAGGCACTCAGTGGGACCCAGGTGCATGGCTCCTTTCCATATTCTCCCTTGGTCCTGCCTCCTTCCAGACCAGGAAGGCTGTTCTAGGGGTCAGCATGAACACCTAGAGTACCCAAGGACTGATCCAGTCTGCCTGAGGGCCCTCCGCAGTTTATCCTCCAATCCTCAGCATTTATGTGGTCTTTTGTTTGGGGGAACCCAGGACCCTAATCCATTCAGGAACCCTACAGGGAAAGGGGTACAGCTTATGAAGTTGGTCACAAAAGTGGGGCTTCGGTACTGACTTAGCTCTCAACCACGTCCCCCCAACCCCCTTATGCTCCCATCTCCCCCTCCTCCAAGGCATGCCTGTAAGGGGATGGAGCTGACTTTTCTGTGTGCAGAACTGGTCCCAGCATCAAAGCGGGGCAGGGGTTTCAAACGAGAACGAGCACATGGCTCAGGGATGGCGAAAAGGTGCCTGCCGACTCCTTGATTAGATGAGAGTGACCGTTAGAGAGGGCACCATGTTGGCAGTTATGTAGTCACATCAGGGCATGGTCAGAAAGAGTCGTCTGACTTCGGGAGGCTGCTGGGAGGCTGCCTGGAGAGGTGGCACTCATGACATCCAGGTGCCATCTCTGAAGGCCTCTCTAGACAGCTCCTCAGAGGACCTCAGTCCCTTGGGTATGAATGTTCTGGAAGAGTCGTTCAAAGGGCAGTTGCAGCACTGAACTGAGGCCATGGGAATGGTCTCCCTGGTGTGACCTGGGATCCAGGACAGTCTGAGGAGGCCGGGCTTGGCTGGGCCAGGGTGGTCACGGTGGGGGCGCTGAGGGGAACATGTAGTCCTGTGTCACCAGCCCTGAGGGGAGCAGTCCCTTGTGGAGAGTACTCACACCCCGGTGTGGAGAGTTCTCACCATCCCTTCCGTGGGTTCGGGTCACCCACAGGTTTGAGAAGCTGGACATCACGCCCAAGAGTGCCCAGAAGCTGAAGCCAGTGCTGGAGAAGTGGCTGAATGAAGCCGAACTCCGGAACCAGGAAGGACAGCAGAACCTGATGGAGTTTGTGGGAGGTGAGCCCTCCAAGAAACGCAAACGCCGCACCTCCTTCACCCCCCAGGCCATAGAGGCTCTGAATGCCTATTTCGAGAAGAACCCACTGCCCACGGGCCAGGAGATCACCGAGATCGCTAAGGAGCTCAACTATGACCGGGAGGTGGTGCGGGTCTGGTTCTGCAATCGGCGCCAGACGCTCAAGAACACCAGCAAGCTGAATGTCTTTCAGATCCCTTAGGGCTCAGACCCCAGCCCTGCATTCCAGCACTTTGTACTTTTCCCTTGGCCCCTGGCTGCAGCCACTGCCGTGACAGCACCTGTCATTCTGCCGCGTGCAGCTGTGCTTGTCCTGGGTCGTGAGGCTCCACTGTGTGCATGTGTGTCCACTGCCTCCCTCGGCTCCTCCACGTATCTCACAGCATGGAGAGGGCAGAGGGGCCCGCTGGAGAGCTCCAGGCTCCAGCTGATCACGCCAGGGGACCCCTCCCTTAAGTGGTGTCACTTAAAGAAGCACTTTGCTAATGTGGTTTTCCAAGGGTGAATTCTGGTTGGGAACCAGACACTCTCCATCCTTGGGGCAGGGCTGCAGCTGCCCCCAAAGGATCCCTGGCCCTTAGCTCTTGTTCTTGATGGCATTCTCTCTCCTCGCTCTCTTCCCCTTTACTCCTGTGTGTAAGTGTGGCAGGTCCAGCCGCTTGTCCCGTGGAACCGTGGAACCGCAGCCTCACCTCCCACCTTTTGCCTGCAGGCACACTGTCTCCCCAAAAGGACCCAAGAGGCACAATCCCGAAAAGTGTGATGAGCTGCTTGGAAGGTCAGGCTCAGTGTCTGCCTTGCCTTCAAGGTCAGAAGGTTCCCACAACCCTGGGGCCAGAACATGGGATCTCCTTTCCCACTCTCCCTGATTCCTTTTGGGGGGGAATTGCACTAAAGCGGAACCTTCTCATTTGTAATTCATGTTGGAAGGAAACAGCTTTGAAACTGCATCCAGACCAACCAAACCTTCCCGAGTGTGGTAAGAATGAGGAAGCAGGCAGGTGCCTTGCCTGCCCCAGCCTCCCAGGAGAGAATATGTCTCCCAAGGGGCAGGCTCAAGTTTAAGGTTATCTAGCCCGTCTGCATGAGATGAGGACCTCACCTGTGAGAGGCATGCCTAACAAGTTTGCAGTAAGAAGAGTTAAATACCAGGGTCAGTAAAGGGTTCAGTGGCTTACCCTTCAATGAATTAGAGAGAGGCAGGTTTTCACCCTCAAACACTTGCACTCAGATATGCTTTCTTTTTTGGGAGAGACAAGTGGGTCACAGCTGGAGCCCGGGGAGTAGCATATAATCCGGGGGGTTGGGGTGGCCGGGGAAATTCAGGAGGATCCCATCTGTCCTGGTCTGGGAAAGGAAAAAGATAATGAAGTTCTGGTCTAAATTAGGCCTGGCCATGCTTTCTCAGCTCCTCCCTTTTCTAAATCTGTCTTCCCGAGGCTGGGCTAGAATGAAACCATTTTCTCCTCTCCGGGAAGGATGGATAGGTCTTTCCAAGGGACAGAATTTTTGCAGTATGAATTCCCCAGGCAGGGGTTGGGGGGGGGCACAGAGTATCCCTGAAATGGCCCAAGGCAGAGCTCACAGGCTCCCTGTCTCTGCTCCTGCTCTCCCACTGTCAGGTCCTCGGGGAGCAGCTATCTGTACCCGAGGTGGGTCTTCTGCTTTGTTTCTGGTAGCACCACGCAATGAAGGGGATTTATATAATGTTTGTTTTGAAAGCACCTTTCTGGACGAAAGCCAGAGCTTACACAGGAGAGAGGGCAGAGATGATTTAACTGTCTGCGTGTGGTATTGTTTGTTTGGTTTTGTTTTAAATGAAAGAAAGACTGGAACTTTTTATATGGCCCAGTGAACCAGCTGGGGGCTTTGACCCTGCACTCTCCAAGGCATTGTATCTAGTGGGGGCCCAGGAAAGAATTTGGCCAGGTGGATTGAGGAACACACTTGAATTTGGAATGAGAGAGACCCTGACATTTTTTGTGTCCTTGGACCTGCTCACCTTCCTATGTCTAGATTATCTTTCTGTCTCATAGGCCAGGCTCTGACACTAAGGTTCTGACTGTCCCCTGACAAAGAGCAAAGCCTGCTGAGGGGCTGGAGTGAGGGGTGGGGAGGGGAGAATGGGGAAGAAGCACTTGATGTAGTTGTGTGGAATAAACAGTATTTTTCTTTTGTATGGGCCTGTTTGTTGATCCTTTACCTCGGGGGTGGGGGGTGGATAACAGAAGCCAGGGAGGTACCAGGGAGCTGTCTCTGCTATCAGAGCTTGTAGCCTGGAAAACCCCATTGCAAGAGGGCGAGGGTCAGTGCCCTGACCTTTCACTACAGAAAGCCCTGCCATGACCCTCCAGCCAGGATCCTCGACACAGAAGGCTAGGTCAAGAGGACGTGTCCTTTTTCCTTCCAAGACCTTAGAATTCCCTGCAAAGCCCACTTCCCAGCCTCTCTTCTCTGGGTCTTGACAGACTGTGCTATGGGTGTGCACACTCCTAGGCCCACTGTCAGAGAGCTGAGTGGATGGACTTTGGATATGCAACTGGAGTGTTTTATACCCACAAAGCCCCTTGCCGCGGGAGGTAGGGCTGCCAGGGGGAAGAGAAGGCAGACTGTTGGCTGGGGACCAACACTGTGGAACATTCTAACACAGAACTTCAAGGAGGGCTAGAAGGTTAAACTTAAACGTGGCCTCCCAGGTTATTATGAAGGTAGGCTTATCATGATACAAGGCTAGACCATTCACAAATAACTTAGACTTGATACAAATTTAGCTCTGTAGTGAGTGGATCTTCATTTGTGCTCTTCCTTAGGCCTGTAAGGTGAGGGGCAGGCCTGGCATTTGGGCTCAGAGCAGGGAAAGCATGACGGTAGTATGGGACCCTCTCTTTACTTGTTTGCCTCCGAGGAGTTGGGTTCATGCCATGCACTGCTCTCTCCTCCCCCTTCCACCTAGCTGAATTGGTGAGGTCTGGGCTCCATCATCAAAACTGATGAGAGCAAGGCATCACCTTTGATTCCACCCAACCAACATCCCTGAGCCGGGCCTTGTGCTGGATTCTAGATTGTGCTCTACCACTTCATGTCTGCCCAAGGGACCACTGGTATCTAATATTCTGATGCAAGGTTTATGGATCCGAGGAGCTTGACAGCATTCTGAAATAATGGGGCAGAGGAGTCAAATAGAAGCCAGCACTTACCTCTATGTAGATCTCACAACCCTAATGTTAGCTGGCCACACCAGGCTGGGACTCCTCAGTACCCAGGCCGGGAGCACAGAGCAGGTGCTTGATGAACAACAGATAGATCACTGAATGCACTTCCCATCCTCTCCTTCAAGGAAATAATAAAAGCTGAGTCCCTGACTTCATGCTGCTGGAAGAAAGCAGGTACAGAGGATTCTGTTAGCTATGTGGGGTTTAGACTGTGATATGTGGGAGTGAATGGAATCTGGGCGGCAACTGGCCCTGACCCACGAAGGCAGCTCCCACCAGGAGAGTTGGTAGAAACTCTTATCTCTGGCTCAGACCAGTTGAATGTGGTTCCTGGCATTTGGCCCAGGACAGCCTGAAAGAAAGAGGGGTGGGTTTATTGAGGACTACAGTTTCTATTCCCAGGTCTGAGATGTTCTTTTGGGTTCCTGGACCCAATTCTGATGTGTGTGTTGAGGCTGGGGTAGGGACACCAATAAGCAATTCTCAGGCACCAATAAGGTATCCAAGAATTCAACTCAATTCTGACACTATCTACCTGAAGATAGCATCACATTCCACAGGTAAAAAGCTCAGTCCCACAAGACCACCCTCCACTTCTGACACCATCACATGCCCAGGTTGTCACCTGTGCTTCTGACTGCCCTGCTGCAAATTGGAGGCTCCAATGGGCCCCTTCCAACAGGATACCAATTGTGAGTATAGGTTGTTACCTGCACTTCTGACCAACTGGCCATAAATTAGAGGTTCCCATGACCCCCTCTTTGGGTTGAATTAATTTACTAGAATGGCTCACAGAACTCAGGGAAACCCATTTACTCACTAGATTACCACTTTATTACAAAGGTTATTAAGGGATACAAATCAACATCCCTATGAACAGAAACATATGGCAAGATCCAGAACAAAGGAGCTTTTATGTTCACAGAGCTTGGGGCCCTGGCACAGTGGCACATGGAACTATTGTATTTCTCAACCTGGAAGCTCTCTGAACACCCTCCTTTGGGATTTTTATGGAGGCTTCCTTACATAGCCATGGTTGATTAATTAATTAGTTAATTAATCAACCATGAGTTGATTAACTCATTGACCACTGGGGATTGATTCAAACTCTAGCCCCTCTCCCTTTCCCAGAAATCAGGGGGTAGGACTGAAAGTTTTTTTCCCTGGCAACAGTCTCCATCCTTACATGCTTTCCAAAAGCCACCTTCCTCAACAAACGCAGGTGTGGTGGAAAGGAGCTTATTATGAATAACAAGACATCCAGTTCACCTTCATGGCTCTGAAGCATTTTCAGGAACTGAGGACAGAGACCAAATATCACAAAAGATGTTCCCATAGCTCTATTGTTCAGGAACCTCCAAGGGTTTTAGGAAGTGTGAGCCAAGAACGGTGGGTGAAGACCAAATATATATGAGACTGTATTTTGGTCATCCGGAGAATGAAAAAATATATATATGTATGTATATGTATATGTATATGTATATGTATATGTATATGTATATATATCTTATAAATCACAATATTGCAGATGTCCACTGTGCTGAGGACTGCTGTGAAGAGGGAATTGATCTTTTATGGACTGGAGAACTGGAGAAGATGTTGGCTGATTTCTGGATTACAGATAAGAGATGCAGGCTACCAGAAGTTGCTTGGAGCTGCATGACTGTGAAAGGCTTTGATTTCCTTTTCTCTCAACTACAGAGTCCTTCAAAGAAACCAGACTGGGGCTCATAGGGTTGTCAGGGGTGGGGATGGGAGGGATGTTTGAAGACGTGAAGAGTTAAAATTAGGTGGTCAGTCCCTCAACAAAGCCTGTCTAGATAATGGTTTCTTCCTGTATCTAGAAGAAAATGCCCACTAATTGACTGGGGAACCCAGGAACAGTGTCTGACTTCAGTATTTGAGTGAGAAGGGAAGCCTAGGGGATGGATGGGTGCTGACCCAGAAGCTTGAGCCCTCAAGCCTCTGAGAGAATTGGTTTGTCTTGAGAAGTAGGCAGGACAGGTGCTAGCGTCCCCTTTTGTCCATCATAATAGCTAACCCTTACTGATCACTGACTATGTGCCCGGTACTCTTCTAAGTACTTAACATGCATTATGTCAGTTAATTCTCACCATAATTCTGTAAAGTAAGAACTACTATTATACCCATTTTATAGATAAGAACTTGGGCACAGAGAAGATGAGGAACCTACTTAGGGTTGCTTTGTTTGTGAGCTGTAGAACCAGGTTTTGAACACAGGTTAGTTGCTCTAAAGCCTGTGTGCTTAATCTTACCCCATACAGGATGGGACTTGGGAATTGCTTTTCTGTCCTGATCTTATTGGTAGGATTTTCACATGTTTTTACTGCCCAGGGTCAGCTCTGCTGTGTTCTGTAGAGGAGGAAGAATTTTTCCTTTACCCTTTTAGGTTTTTTTTGGTGGGTCTATTAATTATATTGATATGAAACACACTAACAGCAAAAAAACAAATCTATTTACATACGTACAACAGCCCCATAAGAATATGAGACTCACAGGTGGTCAGGCAATTGAGGGTTATATGCCATCCTGAGCTATGGGGAAGGGGGCTGGGGTCTGAGACTTCAAAGGGGAGGAAGATAATTTACAGGAAGATGGGAAGAGCAAACGTTTGGTAAGCAAATGTTTGCCATGGCATGCAGAGACAATGGAGCCAGAAAGGAATCTGAACAGACAGGCCCTATCGAGCTTCCCATAGCTACCATACTTAGTTCATCTTCTTTGTAGTTATCTCTGATGACAGTTCTCTTCCTGGACTAGGCCCTCTATCTAAATTACTTTAGGCAGCTAAAGGGAAGATAAAAGCTCTTCTTCAGCCTTTTCAGGCCTTGACTGACTTTAGCTCAAATTAATCCACAAGCCAAAAATGTACATTTTGGGGAGACTCGTTCTGAACCCCCTCAGTTCCACCTAAACAGTGTCTCGTTTCAGGACATAATCTAGGGAAATGAGCCCTTTGCGTATAAGCCTTAGCTCCACCCAGTGGTCCGGAATACTGAATTTGGAGCTCTGTGCCACAGGTGCTCTAATTAATTAGTCATATTTATTATATCTAATAAGAACCATGATTTTCATTGTGGGATGAATTTACTCATACAAAATTTGTTGTATTGATAGGTGGTACTGGATTTCCAGGGGAATGCCTGGTGATGTTTTCTTGGAAGGAGAGCTCCCAGGGCTGTCCCTGAAATCCCTGTTTCCAGCCCTGGCACTCCAGTTTCACTTTTAGTTACCGTAAGAAAGAGAGAGGAAGAGAAAAGTCCATTCCCCCAGTCATAGCATTCCAGGAGTAAATAGTCTGTAAAATCTTTTCCCCACAGTGGTGTCGGGGCTCACAGACATAAATCTGGACACTGATCTGCATTCCAGTTGGGAGGGACCAAAGCTTAGGAATTACTTTTCATCTTACCCAGTTTATTTTAGAATTAATAAATGGTAAGGAGGACTTCTGAGGCTGTTAAATTTTTAAAAAATATTTTATTTTTTAAAATAAAATTTAATTTTAATTTTAAATTTTTAAAAAATAAATAAAATATTTTTTAAAAATATTTTATTTATTTGACAGAGAGAGAGACAGAGAGAGAGAGAACACAAGCAGGGGAGTGGGAGAGGGAGAAGCAGGCTTCTTGCTGAGTAGAGAGCCCGATGCGGGGCCCGATAGATCCCAGGACCCGGGGATCATGATCTGAGCTGAGGACAGCTTAACAACTGAGCCACCCCTGTGGCCTTTAGTTTGGTTCAGAATTTAAACTTAAGCTCAAACACTTCTGAGAAGGACAAGTCTGTCTTTTTCTAAATATTTTCCGAAGGAGAGGGCTCCATAAGATTCCTGAATATGGTAATTATCTCTTCCAAACATCTAATATAAATATTCCTTGTTTTATTGTAAATCCATTCACTTTGAGCCATTTTTCTGTATATTAAAAAAATGTTTCATCCAAGATATCCTCATGTGTGCAGTTTGATAATTCAATATTCTCACCTCCACAAGCTTCAGGAGTCACCTCCGAGAAGAATAAGGTAGGAAGCAGATCTTTTTAAGGCTAAAACTGTCCACAGAGAGAGAGTGGCATGATGGTTAGATGTCCAAACCGTGAGATTGGTCAGGCTTCGCCACTCACAAAATGGGTGATCCTGAATAAGCCAATTAATTTTTCTAAGTCTCAGTTTCCTTATCTATGAAATTAATCTAATCATGGTACCTTTCTGACAGGAGAGATGAGAGAATTAAATGAGCTTCTATACTTAAAGCTCCTAGTCTAGACTTTGGCACTGAGGAAAGGCTCAGTAAATGCGAGTCTCTCATTATTACACCAGAGATTTAGAGTTATTTGCCCAGATTATGCATGTAGTGATGAAGCTGTTAATTCAAGGAGGCATGGTTCCACCTAACAGGTATGTAAAAATACTCTGGATATAATGTTTGTTTACAAAGGATTTTGATTATGGCATCTCTCTTTTGGTTTCTGAGCCCAGGACCAGTTTGGTTTACTTATAAGCACATATTTTGAGACAAAACCTGGCTCAAGGGAAGAAGAAATGGTTTGGAGAGATATTGAAGAATGAAGATATTGAATGAATGAACCAAGACTTGGATGCCAGGGCTTATTAAAGTAAGCCTTGAGCCCTCAAAGAGAATCTTGTGGCTGAAACTGGGGGCATGCTGTTAACTTCACGTCAACCTCTTTTCTTTCTTTCTTCCTTTCTTTTTAAACAACAAAGATTTTATTTATTTATTTGACAGAGAGAGAGATCACAAGTAGGCAGAGAGGCAGGCAGAGAGAGAGGAGGAAGCCGGCGCTCCGCTGAGCAGAGAGCCCCATGTGGGGCTCCATCTCAGGACCCTGAGCCACGACCTGAGCCGAAGGCAGAGGCTTAACCCACTGAGACACCCAGGTGCCCCAACCTCTTTCCTTTCTTAATTCAATAAGCATTTTTTAAAAAGTCCTATTGAATGCAGAAACTATACTAGGAGATATGTAGAACACAAGCCTGAAAAAATATTTTTCTCTTATTTAGGAAATCGCAGTGTAGTGAAAAAGGCAGATATATACGACTCGAGACAAAATGTAAGAAGTTCAATAATGGAATACAACAATGAACCAATACTTTAACATATAGGCAACATTTTATAGTAAAAAATATCAGACTTTGGAATCAGTTCTGATTCCCCATGGCAGGGCAATTTAGCTGTGGCAAATTTCAGACCCCTAGGCTCCTTTTCCTATTGGTAAAATGAGGGTCATCATCCTTAGCTTTAGGACTATAATTCCAAATACAAGATTGTCTTGAGGATTACTAATAATGTCATAAAGTTCCTGGTGTATAGTTGATGCTTGATAAACAACGAAAGAAGGTGGAGCAGGGATGGTTATCCCTACTTTTCAAATGAGGAATCGAACTCAACGAGATGAAGCGATTATTCGAGAATCACCAAACTAGTAAGTGAAGACGCCAGCCTAAATCCTAATCTTCAGACCACGACCTTTTTAAAAACTCGAACTTCCACCCATCTCGTGCTTTTCTGCTCAAATTTATTAGGGAGAACGCAGACGATGAGGATAAACGGAGTCTTGACCTTCCAAGAGGTGAGTTTAAGGAAAGAGATTATTCCAGGAGCAAAGGAGCACCCACACGGAGCGCGAGGGAAACAGTGCAGACTCCTCCCCGAGAAGGAGTAGGTTGGGTAAGACCAGAGTGAAGGCTCCACCCACGCCCTAGAGTCCGGACTCCGTACACAGCGGAAGGCAGTCCTGCAGTGGCCACAGAGAAGGCCATTTAAACCCGAGACACCTGACGCACGCCGGGTCCTCTCCCGGACCGCCCATCCCATCCTCGGGGGCGGGGCCGTGGCTCAGCTAGCCTACTATCGCTGGCGAAGCCCACGAACTCTCTTCCTCATTGGCGAACTGCGGGGTGACGTCACGCTCTCCGGACCCGCAAAGGAAGAGGGCGCCATGATTGGTTGGCGCTGGGGCGGCGGGCGGTGGAGGACCTTGGCGAGTCCGGGTTTCCCGTGGATGCTGGACTTTCCCCTTCCATGTTCTCAGGCCGTGGGGGACTGCAGAGGGCGGGGAGTTGGCTCGGTGGAGACCTGGATTTGGTTCTAAGAGCCTCGGGGTTGAGAAGGGGTGACCGGAAGTGATCGTGGGACTGACCGGAAGCGAGGCCTGGAGGGGAAAGAGAGAGCGGGTCCCCAGAGGGAGGGGGGCTTCCCGCAGAAGGGGACAGGGGGGAAAGGTGCGAAAGCGGCGTGGGAGCGCCGGGTGGGCAGCGGGTCGCTGCTGCTGGTCTGTTTGGAAGGCAGCGAGTGACCCCCACGAGCTCAAGGGGAGAGCCCAAGGTTTGAGAGTACGGGAGTCCAGGGCTGCCTCGGGGGAATCTGGAATAGTTAAACCAAGGGCCCCGCGCGCGGCCTCCGAGAGCTGGGTGGGAGGGATTTTGGAAGTCGAGGCAGGAGCTAGGAGCCGAGGGTACGGCAGATTAGTTGTGCGGGCAGTGTGGTTCAGACTTGGGGTTGGCCAGGGGGAACTGCGTGGGAGATCTTGGTTTGGAGTTTTCGACAGTCTTGGCCCCATTGGGTAGAATCACACTACTTGCCTTTGTACAAGAAACGGTGTCTCCTGGGGCAAGGAAGGAGCCAGCATGGCCTGGGCTCTGAAGCTGCCTCTGGCCGATGAAGTGATTGAATCTGGGCTGGTGCAGGACTTTGATGCTAGTCTGTCCGGGATCGGCCAGGAACTGGGTGCTGGTGCCTATAGCATGAGGTGAGTGAGATTTTTCCCAGACCCTGCACCTTCTAAATAACAAAAGCAGGAAAGAGAATGGCGGGGAGGGGGGTGGGATGAGGAGAGGTATTTAGTTAAATAAGCTGTCTGCGGTTAGGGAACATTGACTTGTTTCTTTGTAGCTTTGAATAGTGACTATTGTGGAAGAAATGGAACAAGAGATTGTAGGCAGTGTCAAGTCTGTGCAGGATCAGTGGAAGAAGCAAGAAAGGCCCTTGGTTAGCAAAACAGATGAATGTTGAGAGGCTGTTTGTTGTGCCAATGTGGGAGACTTGGAGACCAATAGGGTGGTGTGTGTGTGTATGTGTGTGTCTGTGTGTATGCGGGTAGGTTGGACTGAAGTGTGTGAAGGGGCCACACTGAGCATATTAGGGATGTCTGGGAGTTGGGAGCTGGGGCTTAATGATGAATATGGTTGATTGCTTATTGGAAGGAAATGTGAGACTTTGGTGAAAAAGTCCACACATCTGTGCTTTAGCCAGCCTTTTTTGGATAATTGTGGGATGTCTGCCTTTTGAAACATAAACTACAAAAAGAAAAAGTATCAGGGAACTTTTAGATACTTAGAGACTTTAGTGTATCAAGTCAAATGTTGATAATAAAAATCTCCTGTGAAAGTAGCATAACTTCCCATGTAGTTTATTTGCATGCATTAGCTACTTCATCCCCCCAGTATAGTTTGTTTCATTTATGAGATGCACACGAATCATACCTGGAAATGTTGAAACATCTGCACCTTAGGGTTACATGGAATATAATTGGGTTTCCAAATGCATTATAAGGCTCAGTCTAAGTAAATGAGGCAAAAGAGACTTTAGAAAGTCAGTTTGAATTTATGAGTTTATAGGGAAAGTATGTTTTTTAATGGGGAAAGTAGACAAATTTTGTATTCTGATAGTGAGATCCTTTGAGAGTTATGTAATGTAAAATTCTTGTCTTTTTCCCTGCTAAACCAAAATGGATTTTCTTCAGTGAAGTAAAATAATGAGATAGAACTTAATTCTTCATCTTTAGGAATCTTTGCTTACAGTTAGAATAATAAAGGCTATCCTTGTATACACATTTTAGTCATTTTTCAGGGAAATTTAAGCGCTATCATGCAATGTTCATAGTGTTGGGAAATTTCACTCTAGTTTTGCCTGTCCTTGTTTACATAAGCCTACCCTTAAAAATAGAGATTATCTTGGTCTGAAAGTAAATGTCCCAACCCTGAGCTTGCACAGCAGTAGCCGACATAATATTTGACAATTCATGCTGTTGTTCATGTAAAGACTAACACAGCAAAAAGTTAGGTTTTCTTTGGATTATCAGAGGATGAAGATAGTTAAATGCAACTGTACTTGTAAAAATAGTTGACACATCAACAAACTTTATGTGCATCTGTTAGGTGCTTTCTATACCAGGCAACCTTACATTTAAAAATGCTTTCCTATGTCATACCCTCAGTGGTCTTCACTGGTATTAGCACAGTGGTTGGTGTATTTACACATTTATAATTGTTTTCCAACATCAGTTGTACAAGAGTTTTCGGACATCTCTTCTCTCTAGAGCACAGTGTGCCAAAATCTGAAGTATTTTTCTTTGTTTTCATCTTACTCTTTTTTATGCGTTTTGCTCTTTTCACTCTTCTCTTGACTCTGATACGAATTTAATCATTTGTGTTAACTTGCATTAATTAGACATCAGTTCTCAAACTTTAGTATTCATGAGAGTCATCCAGAGTATCTTTGAAAAGTAGTTTCCAGGGTGGAAACTATTGGGTGGCTCTGTGGGTTAAAGCCTCTGCCTTCTGCTCAGGTCATGGTCTCGGGGTCCTGGGCTCCAGCCCCACATTGTGTTCTTTGCTCAGCAGGGAGCCTGCTTCCCCTCTCTCTCTGCCTGCCTCTCTGCTTACCTGTGATTCCCGTCTGTCAAATAAATAAAATCTTAAAACAAAACAAAACAAAACATAGTTTCCAGGGACATCTGGGTGGCCCAGTGGGTGAAGCGTCTGCCTTTGGTTCAGTTTGTGATGCCGGGGTCCTGGGATGGAGTCCCACATCAGGCTCTCTGCTTTGCCAGGAGCCTGCTTTTCCCTCTGCCTTTGCCTCTCTCTGTCTCTCTCTCTGTCTCTCACGAATAAATAAATAAAATCTTTAAAAAAAAAAAAAAAGTTCCCAGGGCCTCATCTTTAGTGATTTTCTGGGGCACAGGCCAGAAATCTGATTTTCAAAAACAAGTTCTTAGATTTTGGTGCAGGTAGTCCAAGGACCACATCTCAAGAAACACTGACTAGAGGCGTTTTCATACACAAAGGCAATGATTCTTTACTCTTTGTGTTTCTCCCTTTAATTAAACCTTGTAATCAATTTTCCTACACCTTTTTAGGGAAAAGGTGCTCTTTGACAAGCTATTTGTTTTGTAAAATACATTCCCTGATGTATTCTTTTTACCCTAATTTGTGTTTTTTGTTGCATCTTACAGTGGTTTCACTTCAAATCTATTGTCTTATATTTTACAAAGATTCATCTTAACTAGATTTGTTTTGGACTCTTGATCTGCCATTGTATTCAGTAATGTTCTTTTTCTAAGTGGTTCTTTAATATTCTTACTTTTCTCCTTACATTTTAATACATGGAACAAGTTTTATAGTTGAAATAAGGGAAATTCCCTGAAAACATGCTAAGGGAAAGGAGCCAGTCAAAAAAGACCACACAACATAGGATTCCACTTTTGTGAAATGTCCAGAATAGGCAAACCTATAGAGACAGAAAGTAGAACAGTGGTTGACTAGAGCCTGGAGAAAGAGGTAATGGAGAGTGACTGCTAATGGTACTAGGGGTTTTTTTTGGGGGGGGGGAGATTAATAAAAATGTTCTAAAATAGTGGTGAGGGGAACCTGGCTGGCTCAGTCGGTAGAGCATGTGACTCTTGATCTTGGGTCATGAGTTTGAGTCCCATATTGAGTGTAGAGATTACTTAAAATGCATACATACATACTTATATAAAATCAGTTGTCATAGTTGCACAATTCCGACTACACTAAAGACAAGTGAACTATACACTTTAGATAGGTGATTGTATAGTATATGAATTGTATCAAAATAGAGCTGGTTTTTTTTTTTTAAGATTTTATTTATTTGACAGAGAGATCACAAGTAGGCGGAGAGGCAGGCAGAGAGAGAGAGAGAGGGAAGCAGGCTCCCTGCTGAGCAGAGAGCCCGATGCTAGGCTCGATCCCAGGACCCTGAGATCATGACCAAAGGCAGAGGCCTAACCCACTGAGCCACCCAGGCACCCCAAAATGAGCTGTTATTGAAGAAGGGCTCTCTCTTGGACTCTGTCTCACATAAAATCTTTTTTTAAAAACTAAAGAGAATTAAATTTTGTAGTTTGTTTATTTGTTTATTTATTTATGGTGGGCAGCAGAGCAAGGTTTATTGAGAGTACAAAGCTCCTGAAGAAGGAGGGGACCCAAGAGGTTTGCCTAGATTTTGTAGTTTAAAAAGAATTCTCGGGGCGCCTGGGTGGCTCAGTGGGTTAAAGCCTCTGCCTTTGGCTCAGGTCATGATCCCAGGGTCGTGGGATCGAGCCCCGCATCGGGCTCTCTGCTCGGCGGGGAGCCTGCTTCCTCCAATCTCTCTCTCTGCCTACTTGTGATTTCTGTCTGTCAAATAAATAAATAAAAACCTTAAAAAAAAAAAAAAGAATTCTCCATCTTTCATTTTTTTTAAAGTTGAGGTGGAATTCACATCATAAAAATTAACCATTTTAAAGTGAACAATTCAGTGTTATTAGTATATCCACAATGTTGTGCGACCACCACCTCATCAATCCAAAAGAAATCCAAAAGTTACTCCCCATTTCCCCCTCCCCTCTCTCCCTGGAGTCTGTAAGGGTTTACCTATTCTGGATATTTCACGTAAATAGAGTCATATAATGTGTGACCTTTTGTGTTTGGTTTCTTTCACTTAGCATGATGTTTTCAGGGTCCATTCAGGTTGTAGCATGTCTCAGGACTTGTGTATTTCATTCCTTTTTATGTCTGAATAATCCATCATATGTATATATTACAGCTTGTTTATCTCTTCATCCATTGGTAGATGTAGGGGCGGTTTCCACCTTTTGACTGTTAAGAATAATGCTAATTATCATGCTTATAAAGGAGATGACCATGAAATGTTTATAAGCATTTATTTACAAGTTTCCATGTAGCTTTCTTTTAATTGAGGTATAATTGATATATAACATTGTATTAGTTTAAGGTGTGGAACATAATGATATTTGTATAAATTGCAAAGTGATCAGAACAATAAGTCTAGTTAACATCTTTCATCATACATAGTTAAAAAAATTTGTTTTCTTGTGATGACAACTTTTAAGATCTACTCTCTCAGCAACTTTCAAATATGCAACACATTATTATTGACTGTAATCACCATGCTGTACTAGACATGTTTTCATTTCTCTTGGATATATTTCTAGGCCTGGAATTGCTGGGTCATATGGTAATTCTATGCTTAACTCTCTCTCTCTCTCTCTCTCTCTCTCTCTCTCTCTCTCTTTTTTTTTTTTTTCATTTGAAGACTTTTAGAGCAGTTTTAAGCTCACAGAAATACTAAGAGGAAGGTATACCCCTTGCCTCCATACATGTATACCCCTTGCCTCCATACATGTATACTCTCCCCTTTTACCAGCAGCCTTTACCAGAGTAGTCCACACTCTGTACCTATATTGATGAACCTACATTGATGTATCATAATCACCCAGAGCCCCTAGCTTAACCTTAGAGTTCACTCTTGGTGGTGTACATTCTGTGGTTTTGGAAAAATATATATTGACATGTATCCATCATTAGAGTATCATACAGAATATTTTCTCTGCCTTAGAAATCCTCTTGTGTTCTGCCTGTTCATTCCCCCCACCCCCACCCAACCCTGACAATCACTGATTTTTTTAGTGTTTCCAGTTTTGCCTTTATAGAATGTCATATAATTGGAATCATGCAATATGTAGCCTTTTCAGATTAGCTTCTTTCACTTAGAAATATGCATTTAACATGCCTCCATGTCTTTTTATGGCTTGATAGCTATTTTCATTTTTAAGTGCTCAATAGTGTAGTCCAGATGTATCACAGTTTATTCATTCATCTACTGAAGGATATCTTGTTTCTGTTCAAGTTTTGGCAGTTATGAATAAAACTGTTATAAAACATCCATGTGCAGGGTTTTGTGTGGAGATAGTTTCCGACTCCTTTGGGTAAGTAATAGCAAGGAATGCAATTCTAGATCATATAGTAAGAGTAGGTTTAGGATTTTTGTGTGTGTGTGTTTTTTTCCTGGTATTTACCCAGCATTATTATTTCTTTTAATTTTTATTATTAACATAATGTATTATTTGTTTCATGGGTACAGGTCTGTGATTCATCAGTCTTACACAATACACAGTGCTCAACACGACACATACCCTCCCCAGTGTCCATCACCTAGCCACCCCATCCCTCCCACCTGCCCCCACTCCAGAGTATGTTTAGTTTTTGTAAGAACCTGCCAAACTGTCCTCCAAAGTGGCTCTACCATTTTGCATCCCCCCTGGAAATTAGTGAGAGCTCCCTTTGCTTCACATCCTTGTCAGTATTTGGTATTGTCAGTGTTCCAGATTTTGGCCATTCTAATAGGTGTGTAGTATATACTAAAGAACTGTGAAGTTCAAGAACTGTCAAGCTGTTCCAGTTTATGTTCCACCGGCAATGTACGAGTGGTACTCTTTCTCTACACTCGTGTCAGCACTTCTTATTTCCTGTTTTCTTTCTGTTGTTGTTGTTCTGATGAAATCCATCCTAGTGAGGGTGAAGTGTGGTTGTGTTTTGGTATATTCCTTTGTGACCGTGAAGTTGAAGATCTTTTCATGTGCTTGCTGGCCATTTGTATCTATATCTTCTTTGGAGACATGTCTATTCAAGTCTTTCTTTGGGTTTTGGTTTTGTTTGTTCGTTTGTTTTTAAGATTTATTTATTTATTTTTAGAGAGTGAGAGAACAAGAGAGGACATGCATGAGAGCGAGCATGTGGTGGGATAAGCAGAGGGAGAGACTCTTCAAGCAGACTCCTAGATGAGTGTGTAGCCTGTAGTGGGGCTTGATTCCACCACCCATGAGATCATGACCTGAGCCAAAACCGAGAGTTGGCCACTCAACTGACTGAGCCACCCAGCTTGCCCCCGCTTATTTTTTTGAATATTTTATTTTTAAATAATCTCTACACCCAACATAGGGCTCAAAGTCACCACTCTTGAGATCAAGAGTTGCATGTTCTACCAACTGAGCCAGCCAGGTGCCCCATCAGCACATGGTCTCCAACTTATGATGGTTCACCTTACGATTTTTTGACTTTGTAGTAGTGCGAAAGTGATTTGCATTCAGTAGATACTGTACTTCTGATTTTGAATTTTGAACTTTTATTGGGCTGGGGAAATGCAATATGATAATTTCTCATGATGCTAGGCAGTGGCAGTGAGCCCCAGCTCTCAGTCAGCCAGGCGATCATGAGGGTAAACAAATAATACACTTATAAATATTCTGTATGCATACAACCATTCAATTTTTTACTTTCAGTACAGTATTCGATAAGTTATATGATTTTCAACACTTTATTATAAAATAGGCTTTGTGTAAGATGATTTTACCCAACTGTCTGCTAATGTAATTGTTCTGAGTACACTTAAGGTGGTAAGCTAGGCTAAGCTATGATGTTGGTAGGTTAGATGTATTAAATACATATTTGACTAACAATATTTTCAACTTAGGATGGGTTTAACCCATTGTAAGTCAAGGAAGATCTGTATGTGTCTTTCATATCATTGGTTAAATTTACTCATGCGTATTTTATTCTTTTCGATGCTATTATACATGGAATTGTTCTCTTAATTTCCTTTTTGGATTGTTTATTGCTGGTCTCTAGAAACAACTGATTTTGTCTGTGTGTGTCTGTGTGTGTGTGTTGATCTTATATCCTGCAACTTTGCTGAATTCACTTATTAGCTCAAGTAGTAGTTTTCTGGATCCTATGGGATTTTCTATATGGAGAATCATGTATAGTTCACTTTTTCTTTTCCTATTTGTATGCCTTTATTTTTTTAATTTTTATTTTTCTTGCATAATTGTTCTTGCAAGGACTTCCAGTACCATGCTGAATAGCAGTGGTGAAAGTGGGTATCCTTATCTTATTCCTGATTTATAAGGAAAGCTTTCAGTCTTCACCATTGAGCTGTAAATTTTTCATAAATGGCCTTTTATTTTATTTTTTTATTTTTATTTTTACTTTTTAAAAGATTTTATTTATTTATTTGACAGACAGAGATCACAAGTAGGCAGAGAGGCAGGCAGAGAGAGAGGGGGAAGCAGGCTCCCTGCTGTGCAGAGAGCCCGATGCTGGGCTCGATCCCTGGATCCTGGGACCATGACCTGAGCCGAAGGCAGAGGCTTTAACCCACTGAGCCACCCAGGCACCCCATAAATGGCCTTTTAATATTAAGGAAATTTCTTTTCATTCCTAACCAGCTCTGTGTGTGTGTGTGTGTGTTTTATTGTGGTAAAATACACGTAAAATTTACCATTTTAGCTCTCTTTAACTGTACAGTCAGTTCAGTGGCATTAAATACGTTCACACTGTTGGCACAATTATTACCAGCATCCATCTCCAGACTTTTTTCATCATCCCAAACTGAAACTCTACTCATTAATCACTAACTTGCCTAGTCCCTGGCACCATCTTTCCTCTTTCTGTCTCTGTGAATTTGACACTCTAGGAATCTCATATAGTGGAATCCTACAAATTTGTCCTTATGTGCTTGCCTTATTTCACTTAGCATAATGTCATGAAGGTTTTGCCCGGTGTTTTTAATCATGAAGATTTGTTAAATTTTGTGCAGTGCCTTTTCTGTGTCTGTTGAGATGATCATGTGGTATATTACATTGATCTCCTTATGTTGAACCATCTTGTATTTCTGGGAAAAATCCCACTTAGTTATAGTGTATAATCATTTTAATGTGCTATTAGATTCAGATTGATAGTATTTTGTTGAGGATTTTTGTCTTTATTCAGGGATACTGGTCTGTAGTGTTTTTTTTCCAGTGCTGTTTTTGTCTGGCTTTGGTGTCGGGATAATGCTGGCCTTGTAGAATGTTAGAAAGTGTTCTCTTTTTTTGGAAGAGTTTGAGCAAGATTGGTGTTCTTTTTTTTTTTTTTTTTTTAAAGATTGGTGTTAATTCTTTAAGTGTTTTGTAGAATTCACCAATGAAGGCATCTGCTTCTAGACTTTTATTTGTTGAGAGATTTTGATTACTAATTCAATCTCTTGTTATAGGTCTGTTGAGGTTTGTTATTTCCTCAGTCAGTTCGGTGTTTTGTTTCTAGAAAAAGTTTTTGTATCTAAATTATCTTATTTTTTGGTGTAAGATTGTGCATAGTGTTTTCTTACAATCCTTTCCTTTCCGTAAAGTTGGTGGTAATAGCCCACTTTCATTTCTGATTTATTTGTTTGTATCTTCTCCCTTTTTTTCCTGGGCAGTCTAGCTAAACATTGTTAATTTTATTGATTTTTTGAAGAACTGGCTTTTGGGGTGCCTGGGTGGCTCAGGTCATGATCCCAGGGTCCTGAGATGGAGCCCTGCATTGGGCTCCCTGCTCAGCAGGAAACCTGCTTCTCCCTTTCCCACTCCTCCTGCTTGTATTCCCTCTCTTGCTGTCTCTCTCTCTCCCGAAAAAATAAATAAAATCTTAAAAAAAAAAAAAAATAAAGAACTGGCTTTTGGTTTTGTGGATTCACTACTATTTTTTTTTTTTTCAATTTTCTACTTCATTTTCCCCTCATCATCTTTATTATTTGTTTTCTTCTGCTGGTTTTGGATTTTGTTTGTTTGTTTTTCCTTAAAATGTAAACTTAGATTATTTGATGTGAAGTCTTTCTTCCTTTTTATGTAGGCATTTGCAGCTGTGGATTTCCCCAAGTACTGCTTTCACTCTGTCCTATAAGTTTTGGTATATTGTGTTTTCATTTGTCTTAGTATTTTCTCTCTCTCTCTCTCTCTCTTTTTTTTTTTTTTTTTTTTGAGATTTTATTTATTTATTTGACAGACAGTGAGAGAGGGAATACAAGCAGGGGGAGTGGGAGAGGGAAGCAGAGAGAGAAGCAGGCTTCCCGCTGAGCAGGGAGCCCAATATGGGTCTCTGTCCCAGGACCCTGGGATCATTACCTGAGCTGAAGGCAGACACTTAATGGCTGAGCCACTCAGGTGCCCCATCTCAGTATTTTCTAATTTCCCTACTGATTTTTTTCTTTTGACTCATTGGTTATTTGAGAGTGTGTTGCTTAATTTCCACATATTTGCAAATTTTACAGTTTTCCTTTTCCTTTTATTGATTCCTAGCTTCATTCCATTGTGGTCAGAGAAAATTGGTATGATTTTGATTTTTTAAAAGTTACTGAGAATTGGTTTATGGCCAAACATGTGGTCTACCCTGGAGAATGAAATTTATGTGTGTTTGAGAAGAATATATATTTTCCTGTTGTTGGTTGAAGTGTTCTGTGTATGTCTGTTAGGTATGGTTGATTTATAATTGTTCAAGTTGTTCAAGTCCTCTGTTATTGATCTTTTGTCTAGATGTCCTATCCATTATTTAAAGTGAGAGTATTGAAGTCTCTAACCATTGTTGTAGAAATGTCTATTTTTACGTTCAGTTATTTCAGTGTTTACTTCTTATATTTGGGGATCTCTGTTATTTGGTGTGTACATATTTATATTTTCTTTTTTTAAGATTTTATTTATTTATTTGGCAGAGAGAGGGAGAGCCCATGGGTGCACAAGCAGGCAGAATGGCAGGCAGAAGCAGGCTTCCAGCTGAGCAGGGAGCCCAATGTGGGGCTTGATCCTAGGACCTGGGATCATGACCTGAGTCAAAGGAAGACACTTTACCGACTGTGCCACCCAGGCATCCCTATAATTATATTTTCTTAATAAATTATCTTTTAAATCAATATAAAAGTTCTTCTTTGTCCCTCGTAACAACTTTTGACTTAGGTTCTGGCTCGTTTGATACTTGGTTAGTTACTGCAGGTCTCTTTTGGTTACTGTTTGCATGGAATATCTTCTTCCATTCTTTTACTTTTAGACTATTTGTGCGTTGTATCCAGAGTGAGTCTTCCGTAAGCACCATATGGTTGGTCATTTAAAAAAGAATCTTTTCTGTCAATCTGTGTCTTAATTGGTGAATTAATCCATTTGTACTTACAGTGATTACTGATAATGAAGGACTAATTTCTCCCATTGTGCTGTTGGGTTTTTTTTTTTTTTTTTTTAAGATTTTATTTACTTTAGAGAGAGAGAAAGACTGACACTCAGAAGTGGGGGAGGAGCAGAGGTAGAAAGACAAGCAGACTCCGTGCTGAGCACAAAGACTGACACAGGACTCAGTCCCATAACACAGAGAACATGACCTTAGCTGAAATCAAGAGTTGGACACTCAATCAGCTAAGCCACCCAGGCGCCCCAGTGCTATTTGTTTTCTATTGGTCATATATT
Organism: Lontra canadensis; assembly: GCF_010015895.1. Lineage (NCBI taxonomy): Eukaryota > Metazoa > Chordata > Mammalia > Carnivora > Mustelidae > Lontra > Lontra canadensis. The sequence goes on from NW_022631053.1 coordinate 3,576,289, forward strand.
TTTGTTGTTGTTGTTCCTCAATTACTCTTCTTTTGTGTTTGATTTTTTTCTAAAGTACCATTTTAGTCCCTCTTTATTTCCTTTTTTTTTCTTTTTGTATATTTTTAAAGTTATTTTCTTGTGGTTACTGTGGGGATTACAGTTAACATCCTAAGTGTATAGCAGTCTGATTTGGTACCAGCTAGACTTATTGTGGTGATCATTTTGCAATAGATATAAATATGTATATATTGAATCATTATATTGTACACATGAAACTAATATACTCATGTTTCTTTTCAGATCGTATAAATCTTTCACCATTTACATCTCAATTTTTAAAAACAGCATACATTAACTCTGTTCCTATCCAATTCTGTTTCTACTTTTTATGTTGTTTTTGTCACCAATTATGTCTTTATACATTGTGTGCCTATTACCATAGATTTATAATCATAGTTATATTCATTTGTCCTTTTTTTTTTTTTAAGTGAGCTCTACACCCAACAGTGGGCTTAAACTTACAACTCCAGGATCAAGAGTCATGTGCTCCACTGACTGAGCCAGTCAGGCACCCGTATGCATTTGTCTTTTTTTTTTTTTTAAGATTTTATTTATTTGTCAGAGAGAGAGAGTACACACAGGCAGGCAGAGAGGCAGGCAGAGAGAGAGGAGGAAGCAGGCTCCCTGCCAAGCAAGGAGCCCGATGTGGGACTCGATCCCAGGACCCCAGGATCATGCCCTGAGCTGAAGGCAGCGGCTTAACCAACTGAGCCACCCAGGCGTCCCTGCATTTGTCTTTAAATCATAAAGGAAACAAAAAGAGGAGTTTTATACCAAAAATTCAGTATACTAGCCTTTATATTTACTATGTGACTTGTGTAATGATCTTTTTTTCTTCATATGACAGTGAGTTACCATCTAGTGTTCTTTCATTTCAGGCTGAGGGATTCCATTTAGCATTTCTTGTAGGGCAGGTTTGCTAGTAATGAACTCCCATAGCTTTTGTTGAAAATAGCATAATTTTTCCATCATTTTAAAATTCTTGGCTTTTAGTTTCAGTGCTTTACACATGTCATCCCACTGCCTTCTGGCCTCCATGGTTCTGATGAGCTATTGACTGTTAATTTCATTGAGGTTCCCTCAAAGTATGATGAGTCACTTTCTACTGCTTCGAAAATTGTTTTCCAGTACCTTGAATATAATGCACATTCGTGTGGCTCTCTTTGAATTTATCCTTTTGAAGTTTGTTGAGCTCCTTGGATGTGTAGATTTATGTCTCTCATCAATTTGGAAAGTTTTTTGTTTGTTTGGGTTTTTTTGGTTGTTGTTTGGTTTTAATAATTTTTTTTTTTTAGATTTTTTTAGATTTTATTTATTTGACAGACAGAGATCACAAGTAGGTGGAGAGGCAGGCAGAGAGAGAGAGGAGGAAGCAGATTCCCTGCTGAGCAGAGAGCCTGATGTGGGGCTCGATCCCAGAACCCTGGGACCATGACCTGAGGTGAAGGCAGAGTCTTTAACCCACTGAGCCACCCAGGCCCCTGTTGTTTGTTTTTAAATAGATTTTATTTATTAGAGAGAGAGCACAAGTGGGAGAGGGCAGACGGAGAGAGAGAAGCAGATTCCCTTCCGAGCAGGGATCCTGACGTGGGGCTTGATCCTAGGACCCTGGGATCATGACCCGAGCTGAAGGCAGATGCTTATCTGACTGAGCCACCCAGGCATCCCAATTTGGAAAGTTTTTAACCATTATTTCTTCAAAAATTTTCACCCTCTTTCTCTCCCTCTTTTCCTAGAACTCCCATAATATGTACGTTGTTGCACTTGATGGTGTATCATAGGCCTCTTAGTTTCTATTCATTTTTCTCCATTCATTTTTCTTTCTGCCCCTCAGTCTGAGTAATCTCGGTTTGCTGTATTCAAGTTTGCTGATTCTTTCTTTTGCTGATCTGATGTGAATCCCTGTAGTGAATTTTTAATTCTAGCTATTGTACTTTTGGGTCCAGATTTTCTGCTTGTTTCCTTTTTATAACTTTCATCTTTTATTGCTGTTCTTTAATTGTTCATACCTTGTTCTCCTGATCTTCTTTAGTTATTTGTCCATGTTTCCATCAGCAATTTGAGCATATTTAAGGTCTTTGCATATTAAGTCTAGTATCTGGGCTGGCTCAAGGATAATTTCTCTTTTCTTGTGAATTGGCCATGCTTTCCTTTGGCTTTATATGTTTTGTAATTTTTTTGTTTAGAACTAGACATTTTGAGTATTGTAATATGAAGACTCTGGAAATCATATTCTACTCCCTCCCTAGAGATTACTGTTGTTACTTGATTAAAGCTGAGGTCATATGTTTGTTTAGTGACTTTCCCAAAGTATTTTTGCAAAGAGTATGTTCCTTGTTTTATGTTGTCACTGATGTCTTTTCTGTTATCCTTATGGTCAGCCAGTGATTTGACAGAAATTTTCTTAAATGCCTGAATCTAATAAGAAAAGAAAAGAGGAGAAAATAATGTTCTGTTCTTTAAATCCTCTTGTCTGACTCTGCTGAGGAAGCCACCTCAGGCATGGGGGTTGAAACAATGGCCAGCGTCTGTGGCAGCTCCTCAGCAATCAGAAGCAGTGATCAACACTTATAACATTGATTTTTGGAGGACAGGGTCCCCATTGCCCACCCTGACACCAGCAGCCTGCAACAGGATCTCTGGCCACTGCCCCCATAGCTGCCTGCCATGGGACTGGGAGCTGGGGGCAGATAGATGGTATGCCAAATGCTGAAATTCACTAAAATATACCAGCTTCTTTCTTCATCAAACATAACCTTGGATGCTGCTGGTGTTTGACTAGAGTCCAGATTTCCAAAACACTTGGTTCAAGCGTTTCTTGCCAGCTCAATAGTTACTTTTGGTGGAGGGACCGATTCCTGGAGCTTCCTACTTTGCCATCTTTCATGACCTCTGTCCTTAATATTTAGCAGTCTTTTACTTGCTCCAGTCCGACTTCCAACTTGTCACCCCCACGGCCTCTTCTCTACACAGAAACTTTTATAAGTGAATGTGTATTTTGTTCATTAAAAACAGTAACTTCAGACTGGAAGATTTGCAAAAACACTACAAAGAATTTGTAAATACTCTTCACCAGCATTACTCAGTTGTTAACATTGCTATACTTGTTTTATCTTTCTCCCTCCTTTCTCCAACACCTGTAATTTTTATTTTTATTTTTTCTCTGAACTGTTTAAGGGGTACCTTGGTAGCTTAGTTGGTTAAGTGTCTGACTCTTGATCTCAGCTCAGGTCTCGATCTCAGGGTTATGAGTTCGAGCCCCACATTGGGCTCCATGGGACCCTCCTTGATTGAAAAATAATAAACCATTTAAGTTGCAGATGCAGTGCCTCTTAACACCTAAATACTTCAGTGTGTATGTTTTTAAGATTTTATTTATTTGAGAGAGAGAAGGAGAGCATGTGCATGTGTGGGAGGAGGGCCAGAGAGAGAAGCAGACTCCCCTGCTGAGTGGGGAGCCCGATGTGGGGTTCAGTTCAAGGACCCTGAGATCATGACCCAAGCCAAAGGCAGACGCTTAACCCAATGAGCCACCCAGGTGCCCCTTCCCTGTGTATTTTTTTTTTAAGATTTTATTTATTTATTTGACAGATCACAAGTAGGGAGAGAGGCAGGCAGAGAGAGAGGAGGAAACAGGCTCCCTGCTGGGCAGAGAGCCGATGTGGGGCTGAAGCCCAGGACCCTGGGATCATGACCCAAGCCCAAGGCAGAGGCTTTAACCCACTGAGCCACCCAGGGGTCCCTTGACTCTATTTTTTTTTTTTTTTTACTTTATTTTTTTATTTATTTATTTATTTGAAACGGGGGGGTGGGGGGGGGAGTGCGCACAAGCAGGAGAAGCAGTAGGCAGAGGGAGAGGGGGAAGCAGGCTCCCACTGAGCAGAGAGCCTGATGTGGGTCTCAATCCCAGGACTCTGGGATCATGACCTGAGCCGAAGCAAGGCGCTTAACTGATGGAGCCACCCAGGAGCCCCTGACTCTATTTTTATGACATTAAAAACTTGATGAGGACAGGTCAGTTATTTTGTAGAATAGCTCTCAGATTGGGTTTGTTTGATGTTTGCACATGATAGATTCAGGTTACGCACTTTGGATGGTACTGCTTAAGAAGGGATGCTGAGTTCTTCTCTGTGTATCACATTAGGGTGCACATGCTGTTGACTGGTCCCTTACTGGCAGTAAGTTCTGACTGCTAAGTTAAAGTGGTATGTACCAGTTTGCTCCATTGTAAATTTATTATTTTGCCTTCTGTAATCAGGAAGTATCTTGTGGGGATATATTCTGAGACTCTGAAAATATCCTGTTACTTTGAAATTTCACCTACCAATTTTAGCATTTTTGGATGATTCTTGCCCTAATCAGTTTTATTTATGATGATTGGTAAATGATGATATTCTAATCATGTCTTTCCTTCTGCATTTATTGCTTGGTTTTCTGCTGTAAGAAGGAACTTTCCCTTTTTATGTATTTATGTTTAACAGTGTCACCTTGGAGATTTTTGCTTTATTCAGCATGTTGTAATCTTCTACTACCACTATATATTGTTTTTTTAATTTTTTTTTTAATTTATTTGACAGAGATCACAAGTAGGCAGAGAGGCAGGCAGAGAGAGAGGAAGGAAAGCAGGCTCCCCACAGAGCAGAGAGCCCAATGTGGGGCTCCATCCCAGGACTCTGGGATCATGACCTGAGCCGAAGGCAGAGGCTTTATCCCACTGAGCCACCCAGGCGCCCCACTACCACTACATATTTTGATCAGAGTGTTCCAGATTTGGCCAGAAGAACCCCTGTAAATGGGATGTGCAAAGAAGCTTTTTAAAATTAAGGTCTTAAAAAAAAATTAAGATCTTAAGATCTTGTTATTGTCTGTTGTCCTGAGATGACTACCCTAACCCTCATTCACTCACCAAAGTATCCCTGTTTAAGTGATACATTTATGATCATTAAATCACCTGATATGATCACCTTATTTAAAACATAGTAAAAAATGAAATAAAATGTAGAGCAGACCATTTTACTTTTCTCCTGAAAGCTCTCCAGTGATTTTGCATCTCGGTTTGAATTAAAACCTCAGTTCTGGTACTGACCTGCATGGAGCAGTTCTGGTCATCCTTTCTGTATGACGTCTTCTCATGGCCTGCTCTGTTCCAGTCACCTCTGGCCATCTTAAAATTCCTGAAATGCTATGCACACTCCCACCTCAGGGCCTTTGCATTTGCTGTTACTCTTTCTGAAACCACCTTCTACTTTTCCCACCTCCTTTAGGTTCTGCTCAAATGTGGCTTTATCAGAGAGAGGTTCTGTAGCCAGCTTCACATAAAATAGCAAGCACCTCCTTCTCACCACTGCTCTGCCTTCTCTCCTCCACTCTTTTTCTGAACCTCTGATGTCTTACTCATTTATTTGCCTCTTTCCCCAACTTGAATAAAGTTAACAAAGGCAGTTAACCCGTAGTGTTTTAGAAGGCATACCTAACAGTTAGTTTGTGTGGATTTATTGGGTGTGTGAACTGAACTTACTCATTATTTTGTTTTAAAAACAACTAGTGTAGCAGTTTCTGGGGCAACTATTTCTTGAGTTTTGTTCTTTTTTGCTATGATTCCTTTTCACTACTGCTTGCCTTCTCTTTTTCCCTCTTCAGCTATTACCTATCCATCTTCTAAATCCCCATCTTTTTTGTCTTAGAGTTGGTCAGTTGTTACTGACTGTTCCTTTATTTTCCCTTTTATTCTGGGTCTCCTGTGATGGACAGTGTATTTAGGTGAGATTCCTCCCTTTGCCACAAAATTTATCACTACTTTGAAAAAAATGGCATAATGTAAAAATATAAAGAACTGTGTAAGGCACCTGATATGATCACCTGATATGAGCCACTGGGTGGCTCAGTGGGTTAAACATCTATCTTTGGCTCAGGTCATGATTCCAGGGTCCTGGGATCGAGCCCTGCATTGGGCTCCCTGCTCAGCAGGGGTCTGCTTCTCCATCTTCCTCTCTCAAATAAATAAAGTCTTTTTAAAAAATGAGTAAGAATGTTTAACTCCAGATTCAGGTCACTGTTGCCTCTGTGTGTCTGAAATACTGCATTATAAATTTAAGTGAAAAAGTGTCCAGTGCATAACAATTGCTGGCGAGCTTCCCTCATCTTTTTTTTTTTTAAGATTTTATTTATTTGATAGAGATCACAAGTAGTCAGAGAGGCAGGCAGAAAGAAAGGAGAAAGCAGGCTTCCTGCTGAGCAGAGATCCCTTGCAGGGCTCAATCCCAGGACCCTGAGATCATGACCTGAGCCAAAGGCAGAGGCTTAAACCCACTGAGCCACCCAGGTGCCCCACTTCCCTCATCTTTTTAAGTTGTCCTGTCATTCATTGCCTTTTTTACCGAAGGTCTGTAAATTTTTCTTTGCTTCCTTATAGTTTCTTGCTCTCATAATTCTTAGGAAAGATGACCTCCAGTCAGTATTGCCATTCCTTCCTTCTCCTACTTTGTTACCGTCTTTCTTTTTTCCACCTCCTCCTACCCTGCCCTCCTTTTTTGTCCCCCCTTTTGGAGTAATTCCCATTTGTACCTGAGGTTGGTTCCCCTGATGCATCATCGAGTAGAATCTGGGAGAAAAAGAGATTGGGGACTTTGGATACACAGATTGATGTTCTGATTTTCCTTTCATTGCTAGCCCATGCTTTGTATGATCATCAAGTCTTGGTTGATTCAGTCACTCAGCAGATTTTTCTTCCTTCCACGAATATCTGAGTGCCTTTTGAATGCTAGGTTTTATACAGCTTGATTGTGTAGCTTTGAGTCTTTATGATACGCTCCTCTATGCAGTGCTGTGTCTACTGCTATAGGATTAAAAGATCAAGCAGGTTTTTGTCTCTCCTTGCTTACAGTTTGCTGGAGAAGATAAGGCATGTATGCAAATAGGTATGATACAGGCTAGAAAGTGATATGCCCAAACACTTACAAAGTGTTGTAGGAGTTCAGAGCATAAAAAATACTACTTTTACTTCCTGAAGGGGCATCTGAAAGAAGAGTAAGTTTTGGTCATGACAGAGATGGAGAAAGAAGATATTCAAGGCAGAGGGATTGTAGGATTGATGTAATTGCTGGATTATGAAGTTTGTATATTTTTATACAAAATAATACTGAATTGTTTTCCCTGATATACTTAGGAGTTTAAGTGTTTATGTCATTATACATCCTAACTAATACTTCTTTAGTCAGTGTTTTAATTTTTGTCAGTTAGTGGATGTGAATTTCATTGTGGTTTTATTTGTATTTTCCTGATTTTTTGGAGTCTGAGCACCTTTTCAATATGTTTACTAGCCATTCATGTTTTCTCCAGGGAATTAAGTATTCAGGTTTTATTGGTAGGAGGTGCGGTTGGTCTTTATCATATTAACTTATAGGAATTTTAAATATATTTTGAGTCCTCATCTTTTGTCAGTTATCTGTATAGCTGGTATTCTCCCTGCTTATGGATTGTCATTTCACTTTGTGTCTTTGGTTCCAGAGTTCTTAATTTAGGGTATTATAACTTAATCTTTTCCTTTATGATGTATGGTTTTTATTTCATTTAAGAATTTCTTCCTACTCTAAGGCCATAGAGTTATTCTCCTGTTATTTTCTTCTAAACGTTTTATATTTCTGAGGTTCCTGGGTGGCTCAGTCTGTAAAGTGTCAGACTCTTGGTTTCAGCTCAGGTCATGATCCCAGGGTCCTGAGATCCAGCCCCAGGTCGTGCTCTGTGTTCAGCATGGAGTCTGCTCAAGATTCTCTCCCTCTCCTTCCTCCTCTGCACCCCCTCCCACCTCCCCTCAACTTATGTTCTTTCTCAAATAAATACATAAATAAAATTTTTAAAAAAAGTTTTACATTTTCATTTTTCATCACTTAAGTCTTTAATCCATTTAAAATTAAGTTTTAAAAATAATGATTTTCGTACTGGGTGTTGGTAAGGATCCAGTTCCACTTTTCTTCCCATATAGATGTTGACTTTTTCCAACATTATTTTTTGAAAAGCCCACACTTTCTTTACTGATCAGTAATACCACCTCTGTCATAAATCATATTTCTATATGTAGGGTTGTTTTATGGGCTCTGTATACTCTTATATGGGTTAATTTGAATCAGTTCCATGATGTCTTAATTACTAATGCTTTGAAATAATTATTGGTATCTGCCAGGGTAAATCTTTAGTCTTGTTCTTCTTCTAAAATATCTTGGCTGAAGGTGCCTGGGTGGCTGAGTTGGTTAAGCATCCGACTCTTGGTTTTGGCTCCGGTCATGATCTCAGGGTCATAAGATCAAGTTGTGCATTGGCCTCCACTCAGCTGAGTCTGCTTGTCTTTTTTCCCTCTGCTCTTCCCCGCTCTTGGGTGGGTGCATTGTCTCTCTAAAATAAATAAAATCTTTTAAAAAAAGAGTATCTTGGCTCTTCTTGGCTTTGTTTATTGGTACACATTTTTTAATTAACTTGTCAAATTGAATCTGTTGATTAGAATTGAATCTGTAGATCAATTTGGGAAAAATTGACATCTTTATGATACTCAGTCTTTCAGTTCTTGAACATGATACAGCACTCTATTTAGGTCTCTTATCTGAATATCTTTTGAATTTGTCCCGTTTGTCTCCCTACTCTCACTGCTGGTTCAGATTCTCATTTCTTACTTGGACTGTTGCATTAACTTTAAACGGATCTCTGTATCTTTAGTCTCCTTTTTGCAAGAGGCAGCCCAGCGCAGTGAGCTCTGGAACCAGATTTAGGAGCTTGAATTCTGGTTCCATCAGGATTGGGCAAGTTACTTAACCTCTCTTGCTTTAATTTAAGAGATAATAATAGTTCTTGCCTCATGGGGTTATAATAAATATTAAATGAGTTAATAGATATAAAATAATTAGGGCAGCATCAAGCAAACAGTAAATGTTCAATAAATGGTAGCTATTATTACTGTTGTGATTTTTAAAAAAATTTGTTAGATTTTTTTATATATTTGAGAGCGGTCAAGCCCCACGCTGGGCACGGAGCCTAGTTAATTAAATAAATAAATAAAAATAAAAAATTTTTAAAAGATTTTATTTATTTATTTGACAGAGATCACAAGTAGGGAGAGAGGCAGGCAGAGAGAGAGGAAGGGAAGCAAGGCTCCCTGCTGAGCAGAAAGCCGGATGCGGGGCTCGATCCCAGGATCCCGGGATCATGACCTGAGCCAAAGGCAGAGGCTTTAACCCACTGAGCCACCCAGGCGCCCCAAAATAAATAAGTAATCTTTGCACCCAGTGTGGGGCTCGACCTCACAACCCAGAGATCAGGAGTCACATGCTCTACTGATTGAGCCAGCCAGGTGCCCATAATTTGAGCATTTTGGTTGATCATATTACCATCCAATACAAGGCTGGGAAACATGGCAGGGAGGTAGGCTGGGTGGGAAAATCAAGACTTCTCCTTTGAATCTGGTCCATTTGATATCCCTGGGGGGCATCAAGGAGGTAAAGTTATATGGGTATTTAAATATTTAAATCTATTTTTTTTTAATTTATTTATTTGGCACTCAGAGATCACAAGTAGGCAGAGAGGCAGGCGGGGGGGTGGGGAAGCAGGCTGCCTGCTGAGCAGAGAGCCCGATGTGGGACTTGATCCCAGGACCCTGAGATCATGACCTGAGCTGAAGACAGAGGCTTAACCCACTGAGCCACCCAGGCACCCGGTGATTTTTTTTTTTTTTTAAGATTTTATTTATTTATTTGACAGAGATCACAAGTAGGCAGAGAGGCAGGCAGAGAGAGAGGAAGGGAAGCAAGGCTCCCTGTTGAACAGAGAGCCCGATGCGAGGCTCCATCCCAGGACCCTGAGATCATGACCTAACCCGAAGGAAGAGGCTTTAACCCACTGAGCCACCCAAGCGCCCCATAAATGTGTGAGAATTAATGAGCTCCTGGGGGGCAGGATCTCAGAACCTGAGATCAGGCATGACCTGTGCCAAAATCAAGAGTTGGAGGCTTCATGGACTGAGCCACCAGGGTGCCCTGCTCCCAGGAATATATTGAACAGGTGCTGCTTTATGCCAGTCACTGAGTAATAATAAAGGACAAAATGTGGATAGAATTTGTTTAGTTTCCCCACTGCATGAAACAGTGCCAGCCAGGCATAGAAGTGCTCACAGAAGTATTTATTGAATGAATGGATGCATAAACTTGGATTTGTATCTGCTCTTCATGAGCTGTGTAACCTTTGGCAAATTTTTGACATCTCATATTACTTGAGTCTCAGTTTCTTCAACTGGCAAACAGGGAGAGGGAGGCAGTTCCTTCTGCCCCACAGCGTTATTATATGGGTTAAATGTGAATTTATGTGTAAAAAAATCTGTGGCAATATCTGAGGGGGAGTGAAGGAGAACAAGGGAAAGGAACTACAGTTTGTTGACTGGAACTTTTAAAAGGGGAACAGAGATGTGGGGTGTATAATGAGAGATGAGACATGAAAAGGTAAACTGGGTCCACTTTGGAAAGACCTTGGGAGCCCAGTCAAGGAGCTGGTGTTTTATCACGATTTCTCAGGGAAGTGATGAAGAGTTGTAAACAGAGTACTGACATTTTAGCTTTACATTTTTGAAGGTTATTCTAACAGCAGGTGGAGGATAGTGATAAAAAGCTAGTTATCATTCCTGAGAAGGGTCAAGCCTAGTGAACTGGGTATCTTCTGCTCTACATATCTTTAGAAATGCAAATTACTCTTGTTTAACTACTATCCGTAAAAGAAAGGGAGCAAATAACAGTTCTGCTTTGATTACATCACCAGACCTAATTTGAGATACCTCCAGGGAGTCCTGGCCATTTTAGAATACTGGGCTTTCATCAAAAGTGTGGTCTGAAGAAAGAACAGTTTTCCTACGTCTTACCGCTGTGAACATGAAGGGGAGAGCGATAGCTCAAGCCTTTCTACCGTTTCCTAGGACTCATGCTCTGGTAGTTTTAGGATTTTCCCAGAAGTCGTTAGCAGTTAAAGCCTTGAAAACAAAAAAAATCCATGCTTATCTTTCACTGTAGGGTGGAATGGGAGGTGAGGAAGATTAGGGGACTTTGAAGTTAGGCTTGGTAGTGAGGATGGAATGAGCAAGGCAGAAGAACCCCAAAGGATAGGTGGTGAGTGAGGCTTGCCCATGAAGAGGAAGGGAAGCTGAACTGGAGGAGGGAAAAAGAAAACTGGTAGACATTTGGACCCAAAAAGAAGTTTTGACCCAGAAGTTTTGAAACCACACTTAGACCCACCATAAGGGGCTGGGTCTAAGTGTGGTTTCCCTTGGTCACTTGTAGCCCTTACTATGATGGTAGATAGATTTTGAATACTGAAACGGGAGTTCCACTTTCTGTATCAAAAGTGTCAGATTTTTGGAATATATAACCCATAAATACTGTTACTGTTACATCTTGCCATTCATCACCTAATGGGAAGAGTCTGTAATTTCAAATTTAATAAAAGAGCCTGGTACTAATGATGCCACAGGTGATGTTTTCAATTAGCAGTGTCTTAATGAGATTATAGACTCTTAAGAGCTTATCCTGTAATGTAGGAAAAAAACTGAGAAGGCAAGCTTATATCGGGCAAATCTCCTGAGGTAGGGCTTTGCTGATTCAGATTTCTTTGATAAAACTTGTAATATCTTACGAGTTTTATGGAAGTGGAGCTGTATCTGACATTGGTCAGATATTTTTCAGCTTCCAAAATAAGTAAGGTTTGCAGACAGGTTTGAAGTGAGAAGTTTTTAGTGACTTCCTAGGCTAAAGGAAAATAAAAAGCACATTGCTTATAGAAGTATAAATAAGTTGTAATTGGCAAATAATTCAGTGGAGTAGAAATGAGGAAGATTCAGAGACTGGGGTGGAGCGAGAGAAATTCGCTTCATTTTGGGGTAAACTTTTAGATACATGTCATGAATGACAACTTTCAAACCGCTGGTATCTCATAACTGTGCTGAAGAAACAGAGTGGTTCATAGCTAGGAGTACTTCTTAAAATGCTTAAAGAACAGTAAGCCCTGTATGGAGATCTAGAAAAAGTTCTAGAAATACTGTTTCTAAAGAAAGACTTGTTAGGGGTGCCTGGGTGGCTCAGTGGGTTAAAGCCTCTGCCTTCGGCTCAGGTCATGATCTCAGGGTCCTGGGATCGAGCCCCACATCGGGCTCTCTGCTCAGCGGGGAGCCTGCTTCCTCATCTCTCTCTGCCTACCTCTCTACGTGTAATCTCTATCAATTAAATAAATAAAATCTTAAAAAAAATTAAAAAAAAAAGAAAAGAAAGACTTGTTAGATGACCAATCTCTCTATCAGGGACAGTATCAGCATAAAATCTAGAAATGGTGTTTTTATCTACTGCTGACTTGGCATTTTAATGTCCTACTCGCTAGACAGTCTGTATTCCAGGTTTGAAGTTGGAAGGGTGTAATGGGGTTACACTACTCAGGGCAGAGCTGTATAAAACACCTGCCAGAGATATACTAAGATATACTAAGCCTTCTTGAGTTACATCATTTTTGCTCTGTATTTTAAAAGGATTCGCTTACACTTACTTGAGTATTTGTAATACTGTAAGGACAATGAACTGGAATGTAGGAAAGCAGTAGGTATTCACAGAATAACGCGGTATGATTAATTGCTGTGCAGAGATAGCAACTTAGACAGTGATGCAGTACTGTATAAGGGGACCTCATCTGCAACTCCATTACTGTTCTATCCCTGACACCTAAAATAGGCCCAGAAGATAGTAGGTGCTCAAAGACTATTTGCTGAATAAATTAAAAAAAAAAAAAAAAAGAGAGAGAGAGATTGAAGAGATTTAGTGATTCAATGTCAAGCTGAGTGTTTTCCCGCTAGTAGTTGGATTTGATGATACATACACACAGACTTGAACAAGCTCCCTTTCCCTTAGAGATACTGTTTCAAGATGGTGCACTGAGGACCTCTGTAAAATCAGATTTTGGTATAGAGAGGTGGTCATCCTAAATGACAGCGATCAAACCCATTACCCTGGCTTATTAAGACATAGCACTTAGTAATTAAGCTCACAGTCCCTCCTCCCCCTTCTGATTTAATTGGCCCAGGATCTGGCCTGGAAAGGTGTTTGAACCACTGCTCACCCCCGCCATTGATTGTTTTTTTTTGTTTTTGTTTTTAAGATTTTATTTATTTATTTGAGAGAGAGAGAGACAGTGAGAGGAAGCATGAGAGAGGAGAAGGTCAGAGGGAGAAAAAGACTCCCGTGAAGCTAAGAGCCCGATTCTGGACTCCATCCCAGGACTCCAGGATCAATACCTGAGCCGAAGCCAGTTGCTTAACCAACTGAGCCATGCAGGCACCCCGTTGATTGTTAATATTCACCCAAGGTTAACAGCCACAGATATTTATATATGTTCCATACAGACCTGACTCCTTTACTTTAGTAATTCAGTCTACAAGTTACAGCAGAAAATGACTTGACTACTATTTTACTTCCAAATACTTTCTGACTTAAAAAGCAGGATTGGGGATTACAGTTTTTAAGACAGCTTTCAGTGCGAACATGCTGGCCGTTAGATTTGGCAGTGCTCTCTGTTGCTTTGTGGTGGAGAGTTACGTGTATAGGAGTTTAAAAATGAGAGAGCTAAGGGGAACTAATGAGAATGAGTTGAGAAAGAGTTACTTTTCCGTGAATACCGTCTGTGTTTACTGTCTGTGTGAGTCTGTAAATGTTTAATTATCTCCTAGAGCAGATAATATCCCTGTTCTTTTTTTTTTTTTAAGATTTTATTTATTTATTTGACAGAGACAGAGATCACAAGTAGGCAGAGAGGTAGGCAGAGAGAGGTGGGGGGGGGGAAGCAGGCTCCCTGCTGAGCAGAGAGCCCGATGCAGGGCTTGATCCCAGGACCCTGGGACCATGACCTGAGGCGAAGGCAGAGGCTTAACCCACTCAGCCACCCAGGCGCCCCAATATCCCTGTTCTTTAGTAGCTGAATGACAACTTGATCTGAAAGATTTGTCTTTTATTGTGTTAGGGTTTTTTTTTTTTTTAAGATTTTTTAATTTAGGGGAACCCTCTCAGGTCCCCTACCTCCTTGGGAGCTTTGTACTATCACTTTACTATCGCTCAATAAACCTTGCTTTGCTGTCCACCAAAAAAAGAAAAAAAAAAGGAAAAGACTTTTTATTTGAGAGAGAGCACACCAGTGGTGGGGGGCTCGCAGAGGGTGAGGCAGAAGCAGACTCCCCGCTGGCAGGTACCCAACTCAGGGCTCAATCCCAGGACCCTCGTTCCATGACCTCAGCAGATACTTAACTGACTGAGCCACTGAGGTACCCCATATTCATTTTTTGAATACTGATAAAGGGACTGCAAAATAATTTAATGTAGTGCAAAGTATTGTTTTTTAAGATTTTACTGATTTATGTGACAGAGAAGGAGAGAGCGCAAGCAGGGGGAGTAGGATAAGGATAAGGAGAAGCAAAGCAGTCCGCAGAGCAGGGAGCCCGATGTGGAGCTCAGTTCCAGGAAGCTGGGATCATGACCTAAGCTAAAGGCAGATGCTTAACCAACTGAGCCACCCAGGTGCCCCTTTAGTGCAGAGTTTTGAGGAAAAGATGAGCAGCAGTGTTTTTCAAACTGCTATTGTGGTCAACAGTTTAAAAAATGAAGTCAAATAGAAAATACTAACATTAATAAGTATTATTTTGTGAAACTTATATTACGACCCAGTACATGTGTCTGTAGACACATGTACTGGGTCGTAATATAAAAATGACTTACTTGGTGGGGTGTCTGGGTGGCTCAGTGGGTTAAAGACTCTGCCTTCGGCTCGGGTCATGGTCCCAGGGTCCTGGGATCAAGCCCTGCATCGGGCTCTCTGCTCAGCAAGGAGCCTGCTTCCCCCCTCTCTCTCTGCCTGCCTCTCTGCCTGCTTGTCATCTCTGCCTGTCAAGTAAATAAATAAAAAATCTTTTTAAAAAAATGGCTTACTTGGGGTGTCAGGGTGACTCAGTTAAGTGTCCAACTCTTGATTTCACCTCAGGTCATGGTCTCAGGGTTGTGAAATGGAGTTCCACTTCAGGCCTGCTTTAGATTCTCTCTCTACCTTTTCCTCTGTCCCCCACCCCCAAATGCCTTACTTCATGTAAATGGTTTTCAGACAAATTTGAGGGATACCTGGGTGACTCAGTTAAGCATCTGCCTTTGGCCCAGGTGGTGATCCTGGAGTTCTGGATCAAGTCCCACATCAGGCTCCCTGTAGAGCAAGGAGGGAGGGAGCCTGCTTCTCCCTCTGACTACTTCTCCTCCTGCTTGTGTGCATGCGCGCCTGTGCTCTCTCTGTTTCTGACAAATAAATAAATAAAATACTTGAAAAAAGAAAAGAAATCGAAAGCCATAGGACTAGAGCATGTGGAAAAGATGGAGGAAAAGAGGCAGCTGTCCTATCATTCTCATAATGGGGCAGACTGATTTTATGTACATTTATTTTCTCTCTTTTTCTCTTATGTCTCTCACTTTATTTATTTTTTTTACCCAGTTGCTTATTCTTTGGATCTGACCATATTATTCAAATTCTTTACTACTGTTTCTTTCCCAGAAGAGTGAAAATAAGTGTGCTTCATTGGCAGTGTTGTTTTTATAGCATTAACCCGTTTTATATATTTATTTATCTATTTATCTATCTATTTATTTATTTATTATTTAAAGTTTTGAAGTTTGAGTATAATTGACATACAGTGTTACATTAGTTTCGGGTATATAATGCAATGACTCAACTCTGTGTTACGCTGTGTCCCCCCAAGTGTAGCTACCATCCGTCCCCATACAACACTGTTACAATATTACTGACTGTATTCCCTGTGCTGTGCCTTTATTCCTGTGACTTATTCTTTCCATAACTGGAAGACTGTATCTCCCACTCCTCTTCACCCATTTTGCCTATCCATCTCCCTCCCCCTCTTCAGCCTCTGGCAGCCATCCATTTGTTCTCTATGGGTCTGATTCTCCTTTTTTGTTGGTTTATTCATTTGTTTTTTAGACTCCAGATATGAGTGAAATCATTCAAGAAGATTCCCCAAAACACAAAAGTGAAAGCTGACTATCCTTAAAGGTTACTCCCGGGATGCCTGGGTTGCTCAGTCTGTTAAGCGTCCGACTCTTGATTTCTGCTTGGGTCCTAAGTCAGTCCTAAGTCAGTCCTAAGACTGACCGCTGGAGTCTGGCTCCAAGCTCAGTGTGGAGCCTGCTTGGGATTCTTTCCCTCCCTCTCCCTTCTGCTCAAGTGTGTGTGCATGTGCTCTCTCTCTCAAAATAAATACATAAAATCTTAAAAAAGATTCTCTCTCTCCCTCCCCCTCTACCCCACCCAGCTTAAAAAAAAACCCAAAAACACCCCACCAACAATAACAGCAACAAAAACAAAGCTACATTTGGATCATCTAGATTTCATTTATTTTCATTTCTCCCCCATGCTCTGTTCAGCATTTGCTCTGCTATAGATAGGAACTGTCTAGCAACTGTTTAGGTGTAAGTTAAGCATAAATGAAAAAGAACTTAGTAAATTGGCTAGGGAGAAGTGAGTACAGGATGGGGAATAGATGATGTCATAAACTTTGCATTAAAAATGTTGCAGGGACTCAAAGTTTGTACCCCTCATTGCCTGTTACTGAGACATGGAAGACCAAAGGAAGGGGGAATAAAAGAAGAAAGAATGAAAATAATTACATTTTAAAAAATCAATACATAGTTTTAATACTTAGAATAGTTATCTGGGACTAATAGCTACTCAATAAATATTTGAATGAAAAATTGAAATTTTCTTTTTAAAAAGGGAGTTACCAGTACCTCAGGAAACTTGTATTCTACTTAACAGCTAGTTCCTACATCGTTTAGAAGAATGTATTCTTTTTTTTTTTTTTAAGATTTTTATTTATTTATTTGACCGAGAGAGTAAGAGAGGACAAGCAGGGGAAGCTGCAGAGGGAGAGGGAGAAAGAGAAGCAGACTCCCCACGGAGCAGGGAGCCTAATTTGGAGCTCTATCCCAGGACCCTGGGATCATGACCTGAACCAAAAGCAGACACTTAAGCAACTGAGCCACCTGGGTACCCCAGAAGAATGTACTCTGAGAGCATAGTTTATTAGAATCATCTTTGGCTAAATAAGATGGGGGCTTTTTCTAGGAATTCAAAACCTTTGTATGTTTTGACTTTAAATGAGAATATCATTTGTTTTTTAAAGATTTTGTTTGTCAGAGAGAGAGAGCACAAGCAGGGGGAGTGGCAGGCAGAGGGAGAGGTAGGCTTCTCACTGAGTAAGGAGTCGGATGCCAGACTTGATCCCAAGACCCTGAGATCATGACCTGAGCCAAAGGCAGATGCTTAACACTTAGCCACCCAAGCGTCTGGGGAATACCATTGTTAGAGATTGTCTGTTGCTAAAGAAAACTACAGCGATGAGTCTTTTGGATTTGGTATACAGAAGAGTTTGCATGCCTAGATGTTGTTCATGCCATTATGATGATTCATTTAGACATTGTTTTGTTATGGCAAATACACAAGTGTCAAAATGAAATAAAAAAAAAAACTGTATAGACAGGTTTACAAGCCAGTTGGTCTAGGTAATATAGTTACCATTCGACTGCTGTCTTGTATACCAGATGCTGTAGAATCTACGTTGGACTGTAATCACAGGGAAATAGTGAAATTTCCTGTCTACTAGAGGCTACTGTATACCAATTAGTACTTTGTAATAACCTGTAGGATCCCTAAGCTTATCCCAGTGCAGCTTCTAAAACCCAAATAGCCTTAAAACAGCTATTCTTTTTAGAATAATAAAATAATAGAATTGATTTGAAGGACATTTTTTTTTTTTAAAGGTCAACTTGTCCAACCCTGAACTGATGATTAAGTCTCTTTATGGAGCAGACCTAACAACACTTCGCTTTAGACAAACATCCTCATTTCCTTCACTTACTCCTTAAAATGGCATGACGCGGGGCGCCTGGGTGGCTCAGTGGGTTAAAGCCTCTGCATTCTGCTCAGTTCATGATCCCAGGATCCTGGGATCGAGCCCCGCATCGGGCTTTCTGCTCAGCAGGGAGCCTGCTTCCCTTCCTCTCTCTCTGCTTGCCTCTCTGCCCACTTGCGATCTCTGTCTGTCAAATAAATAAATAAAATCTTTAAAAAATAAAATAAAATAAAATAAAATGGCATGACTCTAGGTCCCCTCATTCTTTTCTTAGATTTTTTTTTTAAGTTTTTATTTATTTGACACACAGAGAAATCACAAGTAGGCAGAGAGGCAGGCGAAGAGAGAGGAGGAAGCAGTCTCCCCACTGAGCAGAGAGCCCAATGTGGGACTCTATCCCAGGACCCTGAGATCATGACCTGAGCCGAAGGCAGAAGGCTGAACCCACTGAGCCACTTTTAAAGTCCCCCCTCTCTCTCTCTCTCTCTCTTTTTTTTTTTTAGGATTTTATTTTTATTTATAAGAGGGAGAGAGATCCGGGGGGAAGAGCAGAAGAAGAGGTACAGGCAGGTTCCACGCTAAGTGCAGAGCTCAGCTTGGGGCTAGATCATGACCTGAGACAAAACCAGCAGTCAGACACTTAACTGACTGAGCCACCCAGGTACCCCTTAAAGTCCTCTTTTTTTAAAGTTTCACACTCAGAACTAAGCACAGTACTCAAGTGTAGTCTGATTTGCATAGAGATGAATGTCATTTCCTTTATCAGACTTTGTTTTTAATGAAACCTGCTATCCGCAGTTTTGGCAGCCATGTTATGCCATTTGTCTCGTTGAAATAGATTTTTTAAAAGCTCTATCTAGTCTATCTCACATATATTGGCCCATTTTGCTGTTTTTAGTTCTAAGTGCATGACATTATATTCATCCTTACTAAATCTTACCTCGTTAGATTTAGCCTCCCGTTCCAGCCAACTAGAATTACTTTTTTTTTTTAAGATTTTATTTATTTATTTGACAGAGAGAGCGAGATCACAAGTAGGCAGAGAGGCGGGCAGAGAGAGGGAGGAAAGCAGGCTCCCCGCTGAGCAGAGAGCCCGATGAGGGGCTTGATCCCACAACCTTGAGATCATGACCTGAGCTGAAGGCAGAGGCTTAACCCACTGAGCCACCCAGGCGCCCCTAGAATTACTTTTTTTATTAAAGACTTTTAATTTATTTGAGATAGAGCGAGAGAGAGAGAGCACGAGTAGGGGCAGGGCACAGAGGGAGAGGGAGGAGCAGACTCCCCGCTGAGCAGGGAGCCCTGTACAGCCTCGATCCCAGGACCCCGGGAGCACGACCCGAGCCGAAGGCAGAGGTTTAGCCTGTTGAGCCACCCAGGTGCCCTAGACCTGCTTTAAAAGTTGATTCTGTCATACAGGATATTTGCTTTCTCATCCTATCATTTACCTATTTGATCATCATCCTCTTCAGTGTCCTCATCCAAGTCATTAAAAAAAATTTTTTTTTTTTAAGATTTTATTTATGTGAGAGAGGGAGAGAGAGCACAAGCATGGGGAGTTGGAAATGGGAGAAGGAGAAGCAGACTCTCCACGGAGCAGGAAACCTGATGGGATCAGGACCTGAGCTGAATGCAGACACTTAACCGACTGAGCCACCAGAAACCTCCAAGTCATTTTAAAAAATGTTGGAGAGGACAGGTTTCTCTGGGGTCCTGTGATGTACCACTAAACCTTCTAGACTTACCTGTACTCTTCAGGTATGGTTACATAGTGATCTATGAAGCCAATTAACTATTACAAAATTCGTATTTTTCACCTTGGAAATCCAGAAGTATTTATGTTTACAGGTCATGCTATATTAAAAGAAAGAAAATGAGTTAGTTTGGTTATGGCTCCTAGTGCTCCTTGTGTCCTGCCCGAATACTCATTAATATGTTAGTGTTTTAATCAATAGTACACTATTTACATCAAAGAGTAGATCTGTGCCTTCTTGATACTTTTTGTAAATCTCAGCATATTCTGGGTTTCAACTCAAGCTTCTTATAGGTCAGTGCCATTTTTTTAATAGTTTCTTTCCTTTTATATGTATTTTTTGGGGGTGTGTCCTTCTAATTCTGAGCAGACAGTGAGCTTTCCATTTCGTCTGTTTAGGTACCTCCCCACTTTTTTCCCTCTATCTCAGATAATGTGAGATTGGCAACATTTCATGCTTGGGTCCTCTTGTCATTGTTTTTTGAAGCCTGTTCTCTTAGACACTAGGAACCACACCTGGCTGTGTTCTTTGTTCTTTTTACCTATCTGGCTTAGCTGCTTCCTTTTCAGGTTCCCACCACTTCCTCTTTTCTGAGCAGTTTCTTCTTGGTCAAATTCAGTTCAGAATTAAAATTCTACTCATTTCTGGGCGCCTGGGTGGCTCAGTTGGTTGGGTGACTGCCTTCGGCTCAGGTCATGATCCCGGACTTCCAGGATCGAGTCCCGCATCAGGCTCCCAGCTCTTTGGGGAGTCTGCCTCTCCCTCTGACCTTCTCCTCTCTCATGCTCTCTCTCACTCATTCTCTCTCAAATAAATAAATAAAATCTTAAAAAAAAAAAGTTCTACTCCTTTCTTCTGCCTTCTGGGTGATAGAATAATTGACAAGGCAATTAAAAAAGGATTTATTATAAATAAATTAAAAAGATAAAAAAAATATTTATTGATTTCTTGATTTATTTTAGAGAGAGCATCCCACTGCAGTGGAAGAGGCAGAGGGAGAGAGAGAGGGAGAGAAGCAGATTTCCTGCTGAGCCTGGAGCCCAATGTGGGGCTTGATCTCACAACCCTGAGATCATGACCTGAGTCAAAATCAAGAATCAGCCACTTTAACTGACTGAGGCACCCAGGCACTCCAAGGCAGATTTTTTTAGGTAGGAGAGACAGCAGAAGGAGGGAAGAGAGAGAGAATCCCAGGCAGCCTCCATACCCATGGATGCAAAGCCCATTGTAGTGCTCAATCTCATGAAACCAAGAGTCAGACACTTAAGCAACTGAGCCACCCAGGGACCCCAGCAAGGCAATTTTTAAAATATATGCTGCTTTTTAGTTGAATGAGATTTTTCAGCAGATGTTCAGATAGTAGGAATCTTTTATTACTTTTTGTGACAGAGGGCTCCTCCAGAAGGTACTCTTATTTTACCATTTCTCAGTTGTAAGGACATCTCACTGGCTTTGTGTTAAGACTTGCAGGACCATCTCTTCTTCCCAGGTCCCTGATCTGCCCTGCCAGCCTTCCCACAAATCCCTGAAGTCAGTCTGCTTTCCTCTCTTCTTTCAAGGTGTTCTGACTAGTTTTTTACTGGACTTTTTTTTTTTTTTTTTCTCTTGAAGCTGGCCTAATGAGTAGACTGTAGTTCTTGCCCTTTCCCAGTAGGACTGTCATGGGGTATTTTGTTTTGTTTCAGATGTTTTCATTATGATGGAGTCTAAATGAGGGCATAAATAGGGAAGTTAGAAGTTTGGGACCTCATATTATGCCTAGTTAGTTTCTAATTTTCTTTGATGCTTTGGACAACCTGTCTACTTGCTTCTCTTGCTCAAAGAAGAGCTCATCAAACCTTTCCCTCTCCCTTCTTAGGCTCTCTAGAAGAGGAGATTCAGCAGATGGTAGGCCTGAGGGAGAAGATTAAATAAAGCATAGTTGTGAATTCCTACAGACCATGCAGAGGCTGCCTTATCTCAAAAGAATAGTTTATTTCTCAGGAGACCATGAAGCAACTCTTCATGGAATCCCGGTTACATACAGGAAATATCACTCCTGGTCTTGCTTCTGTTCCTCTGTTACTTTTACTTAGATGCTTTCTGCTGTTTCCATTCTTGGTGTGAATTTCCACTTAGCAATACACATTTTTAACATATATGCAACTTATCTTTTTATCAGGTGAGATTTCCGTATCCTAATATTTGATCAGAAGTCATACTGCAGAAATGTGCTGAGTATTCTGGAGAATGCAAACAAAAGTATAAATCACATCAACAAATATTTACTAAGCACAGAAAAGAGAATATACTCCTTCCGATAGCTTACATTTCATTGGAATGAATTAAATACATGAAGCAGGGGCGACTGGCTGGCTCAGTCAGTGGAGCATGCAACTCTTGATCTTGAGGTCACAAGTTCAAGCCCCACAATGGGTGCAGAGATTACTTTAAAAAAGTACATGAAGCACCTGGAGAATGTAGTAACATGCTATATTATACATTGGTACCAACTACTTAGGCTCCACAACTCAGAGTGGGTTTTCCTAATCAATGCTCAGTTTACCTCTAAGAAGGAGCAGATGTCTATATTTCTAAAATTGTTGCTTACTTAATCTGTTACTGTTTTTGCTATAGACAGGGTCCTAGAACTCTGCTCACCAGTGACCGTCAGCCTCCATCTCTAGGAATGTGGAACTGAATGGTACTCTTGTTCCCACAGCAGAGTACAAGAAATGTGTAGCAAGAACATGAGTAATTAAAATATATTTGAGGGTTTTGGATATTAAAATCTCTGATGAGAAAATATAGTTTTGTGTATTTGGTTTGGCTGTTTTGAGTTAATTTTAGATGTAACTTTTAGAATCAGTTTTCAAATTTCAGCATCAAATTGCTTAGTCATGAGGGATTAGGTATAAAGCCACATTATATTGAGAAAACTAGAGACTCTTGCTATGTATTAACCTTGCTAGGCAGTAATATTTGAGAAGAAAAGGAAAAAACCACCCTACATTCTAAAAGGTTGAGCTGTTGCTATGTTGCAAAATCCGATTTGCCTTGATTCCTGATAATCTTCACTAATCTTTCAAGGAATCATCAGATGTGGTGTATTTGAGAATGGCATGTATCCAGATACCAAGACTAGCATCATGGTTCTGAAGTTTTGCAGTGTACTGCCTTATTTTCTGTACTGTTTGTTGTGGGAACATGGGTAGCTTCCTGATTTGAGAAGTGGAAGAACTGGGTTGAAGTCCTTTGCTAGAAAACCCAGTGCTTCTTCGGTTTTATATAGTCTCCAGGGATCCATAGTATATTTTGCCTGACATTAATATAGATAGAAAGAAGAATTCTTCACCTTCTCTACTCAACTCCAACCCTTTGAGCAAAGCACATACCTCTAGAGCTCAGGGAGAGGAAAGCACCCTTTGTTTTTCTAGCCTTTGAAATACTTTGTAGCAGTAAGAAACCTGGGTTTCATTAAAACTGGGGTGCCTGGGTGGCTCAGTGGGCTCTGCCTTAGGCTCAGGTCATGATCCCAGGGTCCTGGGATCGAGCCCCGCACCGGGCTCTCTGCTCAACGGGGAGCCTGCTTCCCTTCCTCTCTCTCTGCCTGCCTCTCTGCCTACTTGTGATCTTTGTCTGTCAAATAAATAAATAAAATCTTAACAACAACAACATCAACAACAACAACTGGTTTGTATTTCAGGTGCCCAGATTCAACTAATAACATATAGCCTTGCTATTTAAACATAAGTAGAAAGAGAAATTTCTTTTCTCTTCTCTAACCAACCTCCCCTTTTAAAGCATTTATGCCATTAAATTTTTATCACTTCTATGTGGATTGTTAGGACAATAATCAGAACATTTTCTGCTTATTTTGTTTTCCAGTAAGAATTTATAATGTCTCTAAGATTTATAGGAGTTCAGCCATTTTTCTATCAATGGTTCCTTTTGCCTGAATGTGATGATTCTGTAATGTTTGGGGAGAATGTATACTGCTGAGGGTACATAGAAAGAATTGCCCTGTAGCCCACACACTTAGCGTTCTATAGAACATTTTTATCTCCCGAGAAAGTGCCCTTGTCTGTATCTTCCAAGTCAATCTCTGTCCTGCCAGGAAACCACTGTTCTTCTTAGCTTTGCTCGTTTTAGAACATCATAGAAATGGAACCGTACATTGTACATTCTTTGTATCTAGCTTCTTTTGTTTAGTAATTATGTTTGTGAGATGCATACATGTTGTTGCATTCCTTCATTTTGCTGACTGGTATTCCATTGTACCAATATACCAGTTTGTGCATTCCGTTCTTTTAATTACAAACATTTGGATTCTTTCCAGTTTTTGCTTTTATGCTATTAGCATTTATGCACAAGCCTTGAATGGACTTATATTTCCTTTTCTCTTGGATTAATACCTGTGAGTAGAATTGCTGCATCAAAGGGCAGATAGATACTTACTTTTTTAAGAAACATCCATTCCTTTTTCTAAATTGGCTGTGTTATTTTACTTGTGCTGGCGAAGAATAGGAGTTCTGGTTGCTCCACAGCCTTGCCAACATTTGGGTTGTCATTCTTTTTAACTTCAGCTGTTCTAGTGAGTACAGGTACAAATTCTATAAGTGAATTATAATGTTTTATTTTGAGAATTTTGTGGCATATCTTGGGATAATTGGAAATTTGGTACATGAATTTGGTACAACTCTCTCTCTCTCTCTCTTTTTTTTAAGATTTTATTTATTTGAGGGGGAGAATGAGCAAGAGAGAGAGCATGTTGGTAGGTGGGGGAGCAAACAGAGAGGGAGAAGCAGGCTCCCCGCCAAGCAGGTTGTCCAATACAAGACTCAATCCCAGAACTCCGGGACCATGACCTGAGCCCAAGACGGACGCTTAACTGACTGAGCCACCCTGGTGCCCCTAATTTGGTACATCTCTTAAGATTCTTTTAAAGTTTGGTCTGGGGGCGCCTGGGTGGCTCAGTGGGTTAAGCCTCTGCCTTCGACTCGGGTCATGATCTCGGGGTCCTGGGATGGAGTCCTGCATCGGGCTCTCTGGCCGGGAGCCTGCTTCCCCCTCTCTCTCTGCCTGTCTCTCTGCCTGTTTATGATCTCTCTCTGTCAAATAAATAAATAAAATCTTTAAAAAAAATAAAAAAGTTTGGTCTGGGGCAAATGTTGATCACAACAGTTTAGGTCTCCAGGATAGGGCCAGGATATTCTCTCCTACTAATCCATGGCTAGAGTTTATAAGGGAGAATTATTGTTAGTCCTGTAGCCATCAATTTTAGTCTCTTACAGTTTCCAAAGTATTTTCTCACATATTTACTCTTGGCGGCAAGTGTGATTCACATTTTATAGACGAAGGAGTGAAGACTGGAGAGCTTGTCTTAAGATTTGCCCAAGGCTTTGAGGGACTGAAACACAGCACTTTCCGTTAGTAGTATTTCACAGAACGTAAGCTGACTTTGAAATATGTCCTGGTCATTGATTTGTCCTTTTCAAGTGGCTTCTAGGAATTCTGAGTCTTGTTTTAGTCCCTAGAGTAGATCAGCTGATACGGTTCTAGAGATAACTGCAGTTGGTGCCCTTCGAAGAACAAAAACATTACTGAGTGTCCTAACTTGATATTTTGGAGCTCTGCGTATAATTTTCAGAGCCCTTTTAGGAACCCCTGTCCAAACTGTTTTAGCAGTGACTATCTGTCATTGCCCATGTTGTTGTGGTGAGGGGGACAGCACAGCAGGTAGTCTGAACTGAGTGTTTGGGAAGAGACTCCATCAAAGTGAGTAATGTTCATAGTTTTCCCAAACCAAATTGCAGTTCAAGTGTTTCAACGTAAATCCACTTTTGTACCACTGTTAGGTGTTAACATAAGTTGTTTGCTGTATTTCAGTGATGTCCTTGCATTGCCCATTTTTAAGCAAGAAGAGTCAAGTTTGCCCCCTGATAATGAGAATAAAATCCTGCCTTTTCAATATGTGCTCTGTGCTGCCACCTCTCCAGCCGTGAAACTCCATGATGAAACCCTGACCTATCTCAATCAAGGTTAGATGCTTCTTTTTTTGTTAGTATTATTGAAAATTGGTGGGTTGATGGTATTTTATTAGGTATACTTTTATGGTAAACAGTACATCTTTCTAGTGTGATCTGTCAGAGTTGAAGTCTTATGTCAGAGATTTTTCACTTTTATGTCATGTTGAATATATATCAGTGGCTTCTTCTGTATACCTGCCTAGTTTTAGTTCCTGTCTCCCTCCTTCTTTCTAGTCCTTACCCAATTCTGTTTACCAGTTGTGTGACTTTGGACAAGTTACTTAAACTCTTTGTGTTTCAATTCCTTTATCTGTAAAAGTGGGATTGATAATACTCTGGAGAATTGTATCAACTGATGACATAACCTATGAAAACACTTAGCACTGTGTCTGGCATATAGTTAAGGATTATAGTTGTTACAAATACTAATAAGATTATACTCTTGTATGTTCAACCAGCTGAATTTTATTCTTTCTGAATCTTACAAAGTTAATTTATGATGAATATAATATACAGTTACTTTTTCTTCCAGGACAGTCTTATGAAATTCGTATGCTAGACAATAGGAAACTTGGAGAACTTCCAGAAATTAATGGCAAGTTGGTGAAGGTAAAAGAAAATGAGTAAATCATTCCTCTGCACAATATCCTTTTACGGACTCTTTTTGGGTCATATTCTTTTGCTTCCATAAAGGGCTTGGTGCTGTCTCTTAGCTACTATAGTTTGCTGGCAGAGTGGTAAACCGTAATTTCTTTGGAGTGAGAGTGAGCCCCCTCCATTCACATGGACTTTTCAGAGTTGCAAAGACAGAAGGCTTACTACTCCATGTCCCAGTAATCTCCTGGTTTAGTGAACTTCTTTGGGGTGGAATAGAGGGACCTTCTTCAGATTTTTAGAGAAACTCCAATGTCTTTTTTGGATATGTGGTCTAGTAGCAAGAAAAACAGGGAGCTCTGTTGACAAATAGCAGTTTTCTTAGTCTAGACTTACAGCATTGAATTCACAGCACAATTGGAACAGAGAAATTTGGTCAGCTGCGGTAAAAGTTAGCAGGAAGGCTATTAATAACCACCTCTATAAAGTCAGAATAACAAAAGGAAAGTTGATAGATACAACCCCTGCTTACCCTCAGTGCTGTGTAGTGGGTTAGCAAGCAGGGAACTTGCTGAGCTTTTCATACGCACCCCAAGAGCTGAGCTGAATATTACATGGTAACAGTAGAGACAGGTAGAAATGCTTCCAGTAAGAGTCTTTTATGCTTAGTCCATGAGGACTGATGTTTTAAATATGGTACCAGTTAACTATAAAGCTTATATCTGAGCAGTTATAACATTTACCCTCAAAGAGAGTTTGGGATGGGATGGGTTTTAGAGTGAAACATCTCAAGAAAAATAATTTTAGATTGTATCTAGAAACCAACTGGAGGTGACTGCTGGTAGTTTTCCTTTCTCGGCGCTGATTTTTAAAGGCTCCTGCTATCATTTGATTTCGTTGCTTCCGTTTAGAGTATATTCCGTGTAGTGTTCCATGACCGACGGCTACAGTACACCGAACATCAGCAGCTGGAGGGCTGGAGGTGGAACCGACCTGGAGACAGAATTCTTGACATTGGTGAGTTAAGGGAAGCTCTTGCCCAGGAAATGTCTGTAGGTATGGTCTGAGCGTTGGTGTTCTTTACCTGATGTTTACATTGATTCAAAGCGCCGCAGGGGCTCAATCAGCATAAACCCCAAAATGTTATTGACTAAGCATAAAAAAATTACTGGGCTGGTCGTACCGGAATTGAAGTTGGAAGCGTAGACACTTCAGTTCCATAACAGTCGCATCTATTCCTTTAAGGTGATTCTATTTTTCTTTTTGTTTTTTTAATTTAGTTGTAGATATATATAACATAAAAGTTAGCGTTGTAAAACATTTTGAAGTAAATAATTCAGTGACATTAAGTGTATTCACATTATGTAGCCATCACTATCATCCATCTCCGGAACTTTCTTCGTCTTCCCAAACTGAAACTCTGTACCCATTAAACACTAACGCCTTATTCCTCTTCTCCCCAGCCCCTGGCCACCACCATTCTACCTTTTGTCCATATGACTGAGACTACTCCAGGTGTCTCATATAAGTGAAATCACTCAGTGTTTGTCTTTTTGTGATTGGCTTATTTCGCTTAACCTAATCCTCACGGGTTCAGCCAGATAGTAGTATGCATCAGAATTTTCCTCCTTTTATTTATTATTATTAGTAGTAGTTTTTTAAAGATTTTATTTATTCATTTGACAGAGATCACAAGTAGGCAGAGAGGCAGGCAGAGAGAGAGAGGGAAGCAGGCTCCCTGCCAGAGAGCCCGATGCAGGACTCCATCCCAGGACCCTGAGATCATGACCTGAGCCGAAGGCAGAGGCTTAACCCACTGAGCCACCCAGGCGCCCCAGAATCTTCCTCCTTTTAAAGACTGTATAATACTCCATTGTGTATCTGTACCACATTTTGTTTTTCCATTCATCCTTTAGTGGATACTTGGGTTGATTCTACCTTTTGGTTATTGTGAATAATGGAGTTTAGGGACATGGGTATATTGATATTTATTTCAGTCTCTGCTTTTAGTTCTTTTGGGTATATATCCAGAAATGGGACTGTTAGATCATGTATGGTAATTCTATTTTGAATTTTGGGGGAAACTGTCATACTGTTTCCATAGCAGCTGCATATTTGACAATCCCATCAGAAGTGAACAAGGGTTCTAAATACTTTAACCTCCTTGCTAACATGTGCTTTTTCTGGTTTTGTTTTTTTGGATTTTTTTGTTTGTTTTTTGGGTTTTTTGTATTGTAGCCATCTTAATGGATGTGAAGTGGTTATCTCATTGTGGTTTTGATTTATACTTCTCTAATGATTAGTGATGTTGGGCATCTTTTTGTGTGCTTATTGGCCATGTATGTATCTTCTTTGGAGAAATGTATATTCAAATCCTTTCCTCATTTTTGAATCTGATTGGTTGGTTTTGTTCTTGTGTAGTTGTGAGTTGTAGGCATTCCTTATGTATTCTAGATATTAACCCCATATCAGATACGTGATTTGCAATATTTTCTTCCATTCTATGTGGGTTGTCTTTTCACTGTGTTGATAATGTCCTTTGATGCATGAAAGTTTTACATTTTGATGTAGTCCAGTTTATTTAATAATTTTATTGCCTTGCCTATGCTTTTGGTGTCATAGCTAAGAATATTCCAAAACCCAATGAAGCTTTTCCTGGTATGTTTTCTGCCAAGAGTTTTATAGTTTTAGGCCTTAGATCAAACATTGAGTGTTTGACCCATTTTTTAGTTAATTTTTGAATGTGGTATAAGGTAAGAGTTCACCTTCGTTCCTCATATGTGGATATTCCGTTTTCCCAGCACCGTTTGTTGAAGCAGCTCTTCTTTCCCCACTGAATGGTCTTGGCAACTTTGTCAACCATCAGTCCACCGTGTTTGTGAGGACTCGTTTCTGGGCTCTCTCTTGTGTTCTGTTTGTCTGTGTCTCCATCTTTGTGCCAGTACCACTCTTTTGATAACTGTAACTTTGTAGTAAGTTTTGAAATCTGGGAATGTGACACCTTCAACTTTACTTTTCGCGATTGTTTTGGCTATTCAGGGTCTGATACTTTGTTTTGCATGTATGTAAAAGGGGCCGGGTTTTTTTCCCCAAATGCTGCAAGTTCTTTATTTTACTAATACCTGAGAGGCAGATTAGTGGTTTGTTTTACCTAAAGTAAGAGACCTGGCATTAGAATCTATGTCTCTTGATTTGCAGTTTAGGTTTTTTCCCCTCCTGCTTTGCTACATAGAGTAGAATTTATTTTTCTTAAATCACAGGGCTTAAGGGAAGTTCCTTTACAAACATACATGCCGTCATTCTTCATGAATGTACTTTTATTCCTGGTATCTATGTCTTCGATCTCTTACTGGTCATTATCTCCTACTAGCAAACATAGTTGTTAAACAACTCTAAGTACCTACTAATTTTACCAGAGAAAGCACTGATTCTTGTACAGATAATCCTGATATCCATTTGATAAATTACCCTTAGGATAAATCCAATACAACTAACACTGTTGGACCCACTGTTGGACCCACCTTGTTGTTTAGATTGACAGTAAAATGGTAATATAGTGATAGCACAGTTATGATCAGAAATATCAGCCTGCTTTCTCTCCCCAGTTGGAATATTAATAGGAGAAGACAGGAAATGATATTTAAGTATATGCTATGTAGAGTGGAAAGCAAAATTCTACTAGAGCTCATTCATTTTTGCTTCCTACTTGAGTATCAGATTTGTTGCTCTGTTACAAGGTTATTTGATGACTTTAAGGCCAGCATCAATCTCTGTGTTAAATTTTTCCCACTTCTATCTATAATACAATGCTTCTGCCTTTATTCAGACATTCTGCTTTATCTTTCTATAGCAGTCTTGTTAGTGTACTTCTCTCAGTAACACTAAACCTAAAACTGTAAGTGAAGCAGATTATATTACAATTTTCATGACACTAGAGCTAGTCTGTAGACTAAATCTATCTTTAAGTAGAATTTTGGCAGGTTAAAAGGAAACTGTTTAAATTGTCCTATTTTAAAAGCCTTTTAAAATGGAGAAAAGATACTCAGAAGGAAAGTACTTAGGTCAATTTTAGCTCTAATCAAACCTTTTTATTGGCAAAAGAGGTTTAGGGTATGATACGTAAAAATCTTGGTAACTAGGGACCAATAATAAAACAACCCGTGCTATCTTATTTAAACTCAGTAGCCCTTGGAACTGTTCAGTGATTACCATTTTGTTTCTCAGATATCCCAATGTCTGTTGGTATAATCGATCCTAGAGCTAATCCAACCCAACTGAATACTGTGGAGTTCCTGTGGGACCCGGCAAAGAGGACATCTGTGTTTATTCAGGTAGGGCATTGCAGATGGGGTTCCAGTTATGAAGAGCATCTCTTACTACCAGTTTGTTTCTTTTTCTTTCTTAAAAACATTGATCTATTTAGGAGAGAGAGAGAGTGCATGAGCACGAGCAGAGGGAGGGGCAGAGGGAGAGGCAGAGGGAGAGGGAGAGAGAGAATCCATTCGGACTCCCTGATGAACACAGAGCCTGTTGCAGGGCTCCATCCCAGGACCTGGAGATCATGACCGGGGCTGAAATCCAGAATCAGATGCTTAACCTGCTGAGCCACCCAGGTGCCCCTACCAGTTTGTTTTTTGAAGGATAGAACACATTGAATTTGAAATTTTTACAGGGTTGCATCCTGACTGTCAAGTCCAGACACTTCAATACTTGCCTGAGGGCAATGAGGAGTGTCTGAATGGCCCTTCTAACTTCCCCAATTTATTTTTATGATAAAATAAAATAAAAAAACAAGCAAACCAACCAACCAACCAAAAAAAAAAAAAAAAAAAAACTTGCTAATGGCTATATAATATTTCATTCTTTGGATGCACTATAGCCTCACTATTATTTAGCATTTAGATTGTTCTAAATTTTCTCCATTATCTATAAAGTTGTTTCGAACATCTTTATGCTTTAATTTTGTTTTACATATCCAATTATGTCTGTTGGGTAGACTCCTTTTAAAATTTTTATTGGTAGTATAGAAAACTATAGTTTATTATGTCCCATTAGGTAGTCACTCTGTTAAGTAAACAATTCGTATATGTGATTTTATTTAAAACTTTGAGCAATAATCCTGTGGAGTAGAAATAGGATTCACTAGGGTCGTCACTTTATGCAGTAGCAAGCAAGCCTTTACAAACCTTTCTTTCCCCACTCTTTCCTGTGAGTTTTCATATCTGCTGTTTTCCCAGCATGGATGGTGCCTGTGCTTTCTAAACTCTACCTTGAAGTCCAAGAAACTTTTACTAACAGAAATCATTTCTCTTTTATATTAACTCTGTATTAATGAATTTAGTTCCTCCCGGTAGCTTTTGTTAGCATTGAATCTGTATATTTACTTTTTTTTTTTTTTTCTTTTTTAAAGATTTTATTTATTTGACAGAGAGCAAGCCAGAGAACACAGGCAGGGGGAATGGCAGAGGGAGGGGGAGAAGCAGGCTCCCTGCAGGTGTGGGACTTGATCCGAGGACCCTGGGATCATGACCTGAGCCAAAGGTAGACGCTTAACTGGCTGAGCCAGACAGGCTCTCCTACTTTCATTTATAAATAATTAAGCCTCCTTATTTCCTCCATTAGAATATACATTCTTTAAGCTCAAAAAGAGAGTAAAAGGTTTTTTTTTAAATTTTTAAATGTTTTTTTAAGGATTTTATTTCTTAGAGCGAGAGAGCACTCAAACACAAGCAGGGGGAGGGGCAGAGGGAGAGGAAGAGAGAGAATCTCAGAGACTCCGAATTAAGTGCAGAACCCAGGGATCAATCTCAATATCCTGAGATTACGACCTGAGCTGAAATCAAGAGTCAGAGCTTAACTGAGGCACCCCTAAACTTTTTTTTTTTTAAGATTTTATTTATTTATTCATGAGAGACAGAGAGAGGCAGAGGGAGAAGCAGGCTCCCCGCAGAGCAGGGAGCCCAATGTGGGACTCGATCCTAGGACCCCAGGATCACAACCTGAGCTGAAGGCAGGTGCTCAACCAACTGAGCCACTCAGGAGCCCCTAAAAGTCTTTTTTTAAAAGATTTTATTTACATAGACTTTTTTTTTTTTTTTTTAAGATTGTATTTATTTATTTGACAGACAGAGCTCACAGGCAGGCAGAGAGGCAGGCAGAGGAGGTGGTGGGAAGCAGGCTCCCCGCTGAGCAGAGATCCGGTTGCGGGGCTCGATCCCAGGACCGTGAGATCATGACCTGAGCCGAAGGCAGAGGCTCAACCCACTGAGCCACCCAGGTGCCCCTACATAGACGTTTTTAAGTAAACCCTATGGCCAATGTGGGGCTCAAACCTATGACCCCCGAGATCAAGAGTCATGTGCTCTACCGACTGAGCCAGCCAGGTGCACCTAGCATAAAAGGTTTTTTTTAATGCGTGTTCATAGTGTTTTTAAAGGTTTTGCTGTTCGTTGCTCAGAAAATACTGTTGACTGATGTGGCTAGCTGGCAGTACTGAAACCTGGATGCTGTATTTCTCATAGGTACACTGCATTAGCACAGAGTTCACCATGAGGAAGCATGGAGGAGAAAAGGGAGTGCCGTTCCGAGTACAAATCGACACCTTCAAGGAAAATGAAAACGGGGAATATACTGAGCACTTACACTCAGCCAGCTGCCAGATCAAAGTCTTCAAGGTATCCCTGGACCTTCTGCTGTCCCTTGTACGCTTTCCCCTCATCTCTCAGTTTTAACATTAGCTACTACGTCGAAGTCAGCTTGTCTTTTTTCAACGACTGTGGAAACTTCGTCTAGGCTACAGTTCTTCAGATCGTCCCTGCGATTCCTGGTAATGAATTTATATGGGGATGGGCATGGCAGAAGAGGAGCTTGGACAGGGAGCCAGGGGCTAAAACATGGATTTTCACGGAGAGCTCTTTTTTTTTTTTTTTTTAAGATTTTATTTATTTATTTGAGAGCAAGACAGTGAGAGAGAGCATGAGCGGGGAGAAGGTCAGAGGGAGAAGCAGACTCCCCGTGGAGCTGGGAGCCCGATGTGGGACTCGATCCCAGGACTCCGGGATCATGACCTGAGCTGAAGGCAGTCGTCCAACCAACTGAGCCACCCAGGCGTCCCTCACGGAGAGCTCTTAAAGTCTGTTGAGATTACAAGCTCTTGTAAAGGCTCACAAGATTATGAAATGTTAATAGTTTTGGTTACATTGGTACTTGGCTTTCTTTTCTTAATTTGGTCTTTATTTGTTTTTATCATATGGATAAATGTATTATCATTGCAAAAGGTTGATTAATACTGATGTATTCAGACCGAAGTCCCCCTTTACCCCTTTTACCCCGACTTCCCAACCTTTCCTGGCGACCTGGTGACCTGGAGGTCGCCACTGTGACAATTTAGCATGTATCCTTTTGGTCCTCTTTTGTGCTTTTATATACCCATGTACATAGGTATACACATATTTACTTCGAAACATCAATAGGATTGTACTGTATGAATTGTTATGAGGCTTGCCTTTTTTCAGTTAGCTGTGTGCTTAGAGATCTTTCCATGTCCACAGCTATAGATCTCTCATTCTTTTTCAGCTCCATCCACAGTTAAATTTGCTTTTCAGACTTCGATGCAAGGATACATCTTGTCTTTACATCGTTGTACCTACATCCTTATTTCGCATGGGACTGTTTAAGCTCTTAGAAATAATATTGTTGGGTCAAAAGTTGATGAGTCAAAACAAAACATTGCTCTCTCCAGCCCAAAGGTGCAGACAGAAAGCAAAAAACAGATCGGGAGAAAATGGAGAAACGGACACCTCACGAAAAGGAGAAATACCAGCCTTCTTATGAGACAACTATACTCACAGAGGTGAAAAGATTTCTTCGGGTGATGATGTCAGTTAGTACTTTCTGTTCTTAAAGGAAAATCCCATCATATCACACTGTATATGTATATCAAATCGTTATGTTGTACACCTGAAACTAATACAGTGTTGTATGTCTATTATATCTCAGTTAAAAAAACAAACAAACATAACTTCTAGCCTGGTCAAGATTTACTTGTCCGGGGTATTTTTTCTCTTCATTATAGGGACCTCTGTACAATTAAGATATGCCAATCAAGATGTGTTACTCAAGAAACGATGTTTTGGGGGGACACTGGGGTCACATGCACTTTTTCCGTGTTTAAGTTGTTCTTTGTTTTTAGTGTTCTCCATGGCCTGAGATCACTTATGTCAATAATTCCCCATCACCCGGCTTCAACAGTTCCCACAGCAGTTTTTCTCTTGGGGAAGGGTAAGTGTGGGAAATGAAATTAGGTTTTGTTTGTCCTAAATATGTCTTCTTTCATTATCTTCTCATATAGAAACATTTTCTAAATCAGTAAGTTTTTCTATTTGGTCACTCTTTGATGGATCCATGGATTCACTGAGGATTATCTTCAAAAGTGACTGGAAAGAGTTTTATGCAGTCCTTTCTCCTCTTTTTTCTTCCTATTAGAAAAAAGCATTTAGGGGCACCTGGGTGGCTCAGTGGGTTAAAGTTTCTGCCTTCAGCTCGGGTCATGATCCCAGCGTCCTGGGATTGAGCCCCACATCGGGCTCTCTGCTCAGCAGGGAGCCTGCTTCCCTTCCTCTCTCTCTGCCAGCTTTTCCATCTACTTGTGATCTCTGTCTTTCAAATAAATAAATAAAATCTTTAAAAAAAGAAAAAAAAAAGAAAACCGCATTTAAAGAAAAAAAAACAGCACTTATAGTCAGTTTTTCATGATCCAGAGACTTACTTTCTGGGCTTTTCACTCCTCCCTGTCACTGCTTATCTTGTGGTCATTTCACTTCCTGCACATACTTTTACCAGAGTGGTCCTCAGGAACAGAAACAGTTAAACAAACGCAAAGATCTGTTTTGTTACTTTTTATTTTGTTAATAATATTATTTTTTTAAGATTTCATTTATTTATTTATTTATTTATTTTTTTTTTTTAAGATTTTATTTATTTATTTGTCAGAGAGAGAGAGAGAGCACAGGCAGACAGAATGGCAGGCAGAGGCAGAGGGAGAAGCAGGCTCCCCGCCAAGCAAGGAGCCCAATGTGGGACTCGATCCCAGGACGCTGGGATCATGACCTGAGCCGAAGGCAGCTGCTTAACCAACTGAGCCACCCAGGCGTCCCAAGATTTCATTTATTTATTTGACAGAGAGAGGGGGAGGCAGAGTAGGCAGAGGGAGAGGGAGAAGCAGGCTCCCCACTGAGCAGAGAGCCCGATGTGGGGCTTTATCCCAGGACCCTGGGACCATGACCTGAGCCGAAGGCAGAGGCTTAACCGACTGAGCCACCCAGGAGCCCCTGCTTTGTTACTTTTTAAGAGTGATCCTGATACCTAATAATTTATGGATCTTTGATAATTGGGGAAGAAGGTTGGCGGTGATAGGTAAAATGAAGTTTTAGAATTCTCTATGGGATGTGTTTAATATTACTTTATTGTCTTTTATCATCAGAGATACTTGAAAGTTGGTACAGTTGCCTATGCCAGTTAAAATAAGTTGTCTTTAGTCTTAGCATTTAATACATATTCCACATAGGTCATATTGAAATTTGAAATAGGCTACTGAATGTGTGATTTTTTTTATTGTAATTTTTTTTAATCTATGTAAGGTTCTATGTTCAGTCTGCTTCTAAAAGTAATTAAGGTAACTTCACTATTCAAAATATAACAGTTAAGAATGAAAATAGGTAGAAGTTATAGAGGGAATAGATAAGTAGGATCTGGTGGTAAGTTAATTACTAAATTCAAATACTGAATTTGAATTTTGCAGCTAAGGCAAAAAAAAAAAAAAGAAACACCTATTTTGAAAGAAAAATATCTTACCATCCAAATGGATTATGCAATCTACTTAGAGGCAATTTTATTTTTGTTTTTTATGTTTTTTTTAAAATTTTTTAGTAATTTCTGTACCCAGCTTGGGACTTGAACTTACAACCCGAAGATCAGGAGTCACATACTCTTCTCCCATCCAAGTACTAACCAGGCCCAACCCTGCTTAGCTTCCGAGATCAGATGAGATCGGGCACGTTCAGGGTGGTATGGCCGTAGACAAGAGTCACATACTCTTCTGACTGAGCCAGCTCCCCTGTGCAGTTATAAATATTACAGGATTTAAGAGTTGTGTTTTAAAATTTTTTTCTCTTCTCTTTGTCATTACTTTTTTATTAGACTCAAATTTCTCTCCCATAAAAGAAGTAAGCATTAGGAAATAGGGACAATCCTTAGAACAAAAGGAAATATAGGGAAAAACAGAGGGTGTAGAAATAGTTTGTGGATCGTTAATTAGGCAGCACTAATTTCGAAGCTCTTTTAAAAATAATTATTTTGGGGGTGCCTGGGTGGCTCAGTGGGTTAAAGCCTCTGCCTTCGGCTCAGGTCATTATCCCGGAGTCCTGGGATCGAGCCCCACGTCAGGATCTCTGCTCAGCGGGGAGCCTGCTTCCTCCTCTCTCTCTCTGCCTGCCTCTCTGCCTCCTTGTGATCTTTGTCAAATAAATAAAATTTAAAAAAAAAGAAAAAGAAAAAGAATTATTTTGGTTTTCATTATAAATGTATGTGATCACATGGCATTGCATAAAGTTTCTTCTGTTATTTTTTTCCTGTATATGTTTGTGTGTATATTTATATATTTGATACAGTAGTAATATATTGATTACTTTTATCTTCTGATATTTTTGTTTCTGTTATAAATTTCTTATATTAAGTATTCTTCATGCCATAATTTTATCTGATGAATCCCAATTTACTGAAATTTTTATATTTTTTCAATTTGTCCAATAATAAAAAAATGTTGCAAGTGACAGTTTCTTCCCCTCTCCCCATAATCTTAATGTTACATTAACAGATAATAGAAGGATTGACTATCAGACTAAGACTACTTTATGAGAGAGTACAGATTCCTTTAAATCTCTAGCTTGAGGGGTGCCTGGCTGGCTCAGTCAGTGGAGCACTCAACTCTTGATCTCAGAGTTGTAGTTTTAGGCCCCACATTGGGTGTGGTGATTACTTAAAAATAAAATCTTAAAAGAAAAAAATCTCTGGCTTGAGATTTACTGTGAGATGATGAACCCTTGTATGTGTCATGGACTCATCCTTTTCATTTTCAATGTTTCCTTAGAAATGGTTCACCAAACCACCAGCCAGAGCCACCCCCTCCAGTCACAGATGTAAGTCTAAAATTAAATGTAAGTCATTTGCAATGTCTACTAATACTTTGATAACTGTGCAGTTCAGTAGAAATGCCCAACTTTTAAGGAGTAATAGTTATTCACTTATTGGAAACAGACACTTATTGAATATTGACTGTGAGCCTGATACTATGCTGGGGATCAGAGAAGTGAAAAAAGCTATTGCAGGACCCCTGGATTTAAAGCGCTTATGGTCTAGTAAGGAAGATAAGGATGGAATTCCATGGGCTTCTTGCATGGTTAGGGAAAGAAGATTGATGAGGTATAAATAACTTCCAAGCAAACTAGGCCTGCCTGAGTGTGGGTGTGTTTAGCTCTGTGTTACCTAATGATGTAGGAGATAAATTTCTTTAGTTAAAAAAAGAAAGAAAAAGAAAACGCGTGCTTTCTCTTTCAGAACCTTTTGCCAACAACCACACCTCAGGAAGCTCAGCAGTGGTTGCATCGAAATCGTTTTTCTACGTTCACAAGGCTTTTTACAAACTTCTCAGGTTAAATTTATTTGTCCTTTTGTTTTTCCCAACACAGGATATTCCTTTACATTCTAGAGCCTCCTAGTATCCATGTGAGGGCGTGTGTGTGTGTGTAAGAGAGAGAGAGAGAGGAAGGGAGCGAGTGAGGGAGGGAAGGAGAGATCTTTGTACATTTTTAGGATTAAGTGAGTTTCATAGAACCCTTCAGACTTTCTCACCAGCAGCATCTGTGCTGTGAAATACTTAAAAAGAGATACTTCTTAGTTTAAATTCACTTTAATTTAAAAATATTTATTCTATACAATACTTTTTAAAATGTATATTCTGTACAGTGTTTTATCAAGGGCATTTGTAGGTAGTCTGAAATTTCTCCCTTGATATAACTATATTGTATTTTATTTAAACATTCCACTTTTATTTAGCACCTTCTGGGTACCAGGTATGGTAGGAATACACAAACGGGTAAGGCATACTTTCTCATCATTCACCATCTAGTAGCAAAAACAAACAAACAAACAAAAAGCCCAAAAAACAAAAAAACCCCAAATCAAAAACCCAAATAAAATCAAACTAAAACCCTGAAAAAGATAAGTAAATAGTTGTGATGCAGTCGATAAGTGGTATGAAGCTGGGTATTGGGGGAGTGTCTGTGGTTAGGGAACACGTGTAATGCGCGAGGTAAATCTTGGGGGATGAGGAGGAGTCTGTTGGTCAGACAGTGGAAGGATATTTCAGGGAGGAGGAACAACTTGCTCTTTGACGTCATCTGTATGATGCAAGCATAGGGCTAAGTGGATAAGTTAATAGGGTGGTAGTTGAGGTGAGAGAGGAAACAGAGGCCAGATCTTGGACAGGCTTATGTACCATGCAAAAGATTTGGACTATAAGATATCAGTCACTTCAGGGGCACCTCTGTGGTTCAGTGGGTTGAGCCTCTGCCTTCAGCTTGGGTCATGATCTCAGGGTCCTGGGATCGAGCCCCACATCAGTCTCTCTGCTCAGTGAGGAGCCTGCTTCCCCCTCTGTCTCTACCTGCCTCTCTGCCTACTTGTGCTCTTTCTGTCAAATAAATAAATAAAATCTTTAAAAAATAAATAAATAAATAACAGTCACTTCAGTGGTCATTAAGAAAGACTGCCTTTGCCTTTATCACCCATTTTCTTATATTTATTCCAGGGGCAGATTTATTGAAACTAACTAGAGATGATGTGATCCAAATCTGTGGCCCTGCCGATGGAATCCGACTTTTTAATGCATTAAAAGGCCGGTATGTAATTAGTGTAAAAATATCAGTGAGGTTGAATTTCAGATACTTTGGGATTCAGGGACTCTTCACAGTACTCTTTGCACAGCTCACTACATCTTGTCAAAACATTCTTTTTTTGGGGGCGCCTGGGTGACTCAGTGGGTAAAAGCCTCTGCCTTCAGCTCAGGTCATGGTCCCAGGGTCCTGGGATCGAGCCCCGCATCGGGCTCTCTGCTCGGCAGGGAGCCTGCTTCCTCCTCTCTCTGCCTGTCTCTCTGCCTACTTGTGATCTCTGCCTGTCAAATAAATAAATAAAATCTTTAAAAAAAAAAAAAAAACAACATTCTTTTTTTGAATGCCAGCTATGTACCAAATAAACGAAGATGAAAAATATCATTTCCTACAGTTGATCCAAGGAATTCCTCATGATATCCCATTTTTTCATTTCTAGGTGTTTTCTCATTTGATAAATACTCATCCCTGTTATGAGCCAGGTACTATTGTAGGCTCTAGGGATGCATTGGTGAGCAAACCCAACAAGGAACCCATTATTATGAGTTCGCTTTCTAATGGGGAGAGATAAAAATATGAACAGTGAATATTTTCAATAGTGATAAGTGCTTTGAAGAAAAACCAAACAAATAAGCAAAAACAAAGTTATAACCTGTGGAGTACACAGAATATGGTCAGGAAAGACCTCTGTGGGGTGGGGGTGTTTAAACTGAATGAATTATGAGAAGGATGGAAGCTATGGGGTCATATGAGGTAAAAGCACTCCAGGCAGGAGGAGCAACAGGTGCAAAGGTCCCGAGTCCATTTTAACTAGAGATGTGGTCATTCTTGAATTGGATAGGAATTACTTAAGTGTCCACTCACAAATTATAAAACTGAGTAATTTGCAGTCTCAAGTAGGATTTTTCAGTTTCAAGTAGGTAATAGTATTAATGGGAAAAACATACAGCTTATTGCCACCGTACCAAATCAGTGACTAAATAATGAAACAGATTGTGAACTGTTCTGTTTGGGTACATCACGAGGATTGTTGAATCAGGTTGGCTCTAATCTTGGAAATTTTAAAGAGGAAAAATTCAGAGGTGGATGATCTGGAGAAAAAAACAATTGGATCTTCATTTTTTTAACATATTATTTAAAGAGCATTTAAGGGGTGCCCAGGTGATGCAGTCGGTTAAGTGTCTAAGTCTTGATTTCAGCTCGTCATGATCTCACTGTCATGAGATTGAGCCCCTCTCTGTCCCTCTGCTCCCGCCCCAGTAACCCTCCCACCCACTTATGCACGCACACACGTGCTCTCTCTCTTAAAAAATAAAAGAGCATTTTGAAATAGGAATGAGATGATCAGATCAAGAGGTAATTGAATACCATTGTCTAAGAAGTAAGAAGGGACAGAAAGCTCAGGCTACTTAGGAGACAGTAATGAGGGAAATAAGATTCTCCGTTTTATAGTGGTGCTT
The DNA here is from genome assembly GCF_010015895.1 of Lontra canadensis. Taxonomy (NCBI): domain Eukaryota; kingdom Metazoa; phylum Chordata; class Mammalia; order Carnivora; family Mustelidae; genus Lontra; species Lontra canadensis. The sequence goes on from NW_022631053.1 coordinate 3,617,053, forward strand.
CTAAGGAGAAGGTGTATGTTGAACCAGACCCATGCAACAGTGGCTCACACGTTTCGAATATTTCTAATGTTTACATCAAAGGTCATAAACCCAAATGACACAGAGGCCACACGTCAACAAGTGACAGTCAAATCTGGAGTCTACTGAAGAATGCGTGCATCATGCAAGGAGAACACCCAGTCGTTTCCTTTTAAGAGTAAGGGTCTCAGATTGCCAGATCTGTTTTTTCAAGGAAGGCCGAAATGGCAGAGGTTTATACGATGTTGGAATGAATTAGTTAAAATGCACGCACGCACTCATGCACACATGTACGTGCACACACATACGCCCCAGTGGAGAGCTAAGGAGACAGCAAACGAGCTTCCTTGGCCCATGGGCTGCCAGTTTTCAACTCCGCTCTCCAGTGTTAACCTAGACACACAAGTTCTCCTTTAAAATGTGCTTCCCACGAAAACCGCAAGACTAACAGCCTTGTTTTCCTCCTCAGGATGGTGCGCCCAAGGCTAACCATTTATGTTTGTCAGGAATCCCTGCAGTTGAGGGAGCAGCAGCAACAGCAGCAGCAGCAGCAGAAGCATGAGGACGGAGACTCAAATGGTACTTTCTTCGGTAGGTCGTTCTGGACAGGCCAGGACGCGCATTCCGGAAGGGGGAGGAGGTGACGTGTAAGCCCGTGCGGTGGGAAGTCCTCAGACGGCAGATCCAGCATTTGCTAGAAGAATGGTCCTTGGTCACGTTTATTGAGTTCCTCATACGTACCGGGCACTATTCTCAGCACAGTGACACGCTTTAATTTTTACAACCAGTATCTCTTCTCTGCAGTACATTTACTGTTCTCGCCAGATGGAGAATGAGGCTTAGGCATGTTAAGTAACTCACCCCAGTCCCACAGCCAGCAGGTGGCCAAGCCAGGGTTTGAACTCAGTCTGTGAGTCCTTTAGGAAGGTGGGCATTCCTCGTGATCGGGTTACCTTTAAGAGCGGAGAAACCTGCACTGATTGCCTTTGCTCTGTCCCTTTTGCAGTGTACCACGCCATCTATCTAGAAGAACTGACAGCTGTTGAACTGACAGAAAAAATCGCTCAGCTCTTCAGCATTTCCCCTCGCCAGATCAGCCAGATCTACAAGCAGGGGCCAACAGGAATCCATGTGCTCATTAGTGATGAGGTAGATTTTCAGTACAGCTGAATCACCACATGACAGTTTGTCAGGGCACGTGACAGAAGCAAGAGCCATCCTCCTGGGGCACAGGCTCTGTTTACTAGACCAGGGCTTTTCAAATGTTTTTGCTTACTTACTTTCTAAAACAATTTTTAAAAACCATGTATCCCCTTGCACATTTTTAGGTTGACTTAAAATCTTTTGTTTTAAGTTTAAATAGTTGCAAAATATGTCATTTCTGGGCATATTATATAACCTTTAAAAATGAAATGGTTACATCACTTTTCTAACTATATTCCATGTAACCAAAATAGAAGAGTGATGTAATACCACCATCACTGTCTTTAAAAATACATGAATATACTTTCCTTTGAGTTTTGTTTTGTTTTGTTTTAAAGATTTTATTTATTTATTTGAGAGAGAGCATGAGCGAGGAGAAGGTCAGAGGGAGAAGCAGACTCCCCATGGAGCTGGGAGCCCGATACGGGACTCGATTCCGGGACTCCGGGATCATGACCTGAGCCGAAGGCAGTCGTCCAACCAACTGAGCCACCCAGGCGTCCCTCCTTTGAGTTTTTATATCATCTCTTTGTTTCCTTGAACTCCTATTTCCATTCACTTCTCCCATAGAATTTTATCTTACCATAACCTGCTTTTATGTGCAAACATCTTTTGTTAATTATCTTACCATATTTCTTTGAAACTAATTTGCTTCAACAAAAGAATTTGTTTTAATAAAAATTTAAAAATCATTTCTTCTGAATAGAATGACCACCATAATTATATAATCAATAAACATAAATGTATTACGTGTTTTGGTAAATTTTTAAAGATTAAGAAAAATGTGTTAGAAGTGTATCTGTTAAAGAGATGGATGGGATTGTCTGATTCCGTACCCGCTCTGCCCACATTAATTCATGTATAGATGAGTACTCGCTACTGGTTTCTAGAATGAAATAGCGTTCAACACCACTTCCGTTCTGTTTTATTCCCCCAAATATAATGCTATGGAATCTGATTCACACAAATTGACAGATGGGAATGGATGGAGTTTTTTAAAAAAACAGCACTGGGGCGCCTGGGTGGCTCAGTGGGTTAAGCCGCTGCCTTCGGCTCGGGTCATGATCTCAGGGTCCTGGGATCGAGTCCCGCATCGGGCTCTCTGCTCAGCGGGGAGCCTGCTTCCCTCTGTCTGTCTCTCTGCCTGCCTCTCTGCCTACTTGTGATCTCTCTCTGTCAAATAAATAAATAAAATCTTCAAAAAAAAAAAAAACAGCACTGGATTTTTTTTTTTTTAAACTTTAGAGTTAGATGCCAAAAAATTAGATAGTGACGTTACAGAGAATTATTTTGAATCACCTATCATTTGACAGTTTGTGATTAAGTCGGTCTTCAGTTTTGGTGCAAGGAAAAAATTAGAAACCACATGACTCACAAAAGACTTTGTTACCCAGTCATTAAGGTTCACATTGTCACACTTTGGCATCCTGGAGGCTTTTGTACACTGGAACAAGGCATCTTGGTAGGATTCCAGGATGGTAAAACTTATGCCTTTATTTTATAAAATGGGAGAAGGAAGTTTAGAAGGCAAAGTGGGTAGGGAAAACCAAAGAGGTGCTTGGGCAGTTTTGGGAAAGTGTACATATGGGAGATGAAGCCCTGAAAGTCAGTTCTCCCAAATGGGCCTCCGGTGTCTGTGTACCCTTGCAATGTCTTGGGGTTAACCCAGGAAAATGGGCTGGGCGCCTGGGTGGCTCAGTTGTTAAGCATCTGCCTTTGGCTCAGGTCATGAGCCCAGGGTCCTGGGATCAAGCCCTCTATCAGGCTCTATGCTCAGCAGAAAGTCTGCTGAGCATAGAGCCTGATAGAGGGCTCTATGCTCTATGCCCTATGCTCAGCAGAAAGCCTGCTTCTCCCTCTCCCACCCCCCCTGCATGTGTCCCTCTCTCCCTGTGTCTCTGTCAAATAAAAAAATTAAAATCTTAAAAAAAGAAAAAAGAAAAAATCCAGGAAAAATGGATCCTATAATTTTAAGATCACTTGTTTTAGACTGCTTAGTTTTTATTTTATTTTATCTTGTTTTGTTTTATTTTATCTATTTAAAGTAAGCTCCAATGTCCAGCAGGGGCTTAAACTCACGACCCTGAGATTAAGAGTCACATGCTCTAGTAACTGAGCCATCTAGGTACCCCTAGACTGCTTAGCTTTTAAAACTTAAAACCTGAATGGCAGAAAACAAAGGATTTTTTTTTTCCGTAAGTCCAATATAATAAAAAGTCATATAGTCTCAATAACTGCAGCAAATCCAAGTTTTTAATAATTAGCACCTTTTCTTGCTTTTCTCAGATGATACAGAACTTTCAGGAAGAAGCCTGTTTTATTCTGGACACAATGAAAGGTAATAAAATAGTAAGACAGATGCCTCTCTCTGAGGAGTTTAAGAGATGTTTTTCATGATTAACTTTGAGGAGAGAGGGAAAGTATCAACCACTGTACCTGAGGTAGAGAAAATGATGTCTTTGGAGATTGTTCCTTTGCATGAATTGGCGTCTTGCCATTATCAGAACGGACTGATGACTCTGCCACTCTCCCACCTTCCGTGGACAAGTGAGGAGATTAAGGCATGATTTTTTTATAATGCGTATTTATTCTAAGTATTGTGTGATAACAAGTATGTTGCCCTTTGTCCTGCTGGTGGGTTGTTTTTTTTTTTCCCCTTCTCAAAAGATCCTTACCATATTTTTTTTTATCTCCCACTGTGTTTTAGAGCTGACTAAAGATTACTCTCTCTCTCTTTTACAGCAGAAACCAATGATAGCTATCATATCATCCTGAAGTAGGTGCCGGGTATCCTATCCTCAGTGGCTGCTGCTTCCTTCGCCCCTCGGAAGCTTCCCTCCTGAAGGGAGTCGCTCGCTAATGGAGATTGGAAGGTCTGCAGGAACCTGACCCATCTGACTGTGTGTGGGGGAGTCCAGGCCGTGGAGGCAGAATCCCAGCCATCCCTCGGCCCGGGCTCTTGTGGCACACACAGATTATTGCCCAACATGCATTTCTGCAGCTGTTTCTTAGTTAGAATTTATGGACTCTGTTGTTGTTGCATAACATTAGAAACTCCACACCATTTAGGGTGTTCGTAGTGCATAACGATGATGAGAATTGTGTGATGTTTAATGGAAAGATGTTAAATTTTGTGATACGGAGCCATGTAATTTTTTTTCTAATATAAAAGTGAACATCTATATTCCTAAGACTAGATCCTCAGTCTCTTTTGCATCATACATATTGGCTTTTGCCACAGTCGGCCCCTGAAAACCTCATCAAAGAGGAGAAATACAGAAATAGAAGTTTTCGTTTGGTTGCCCTGTGATACCAAGACTAATAGTAATTTTAGCTAACATTTACTGAGCATTTACTTGTGCCTCGTAGTGTGATAAATTCTTTAAGTGGATTACCTTGTTTAACTCCTCTTTAATAATCCTCTATGAAGTAAGTAAGAATGATCCCTAATTGAAGGTGAGGCCATGGACATAGAGCGGCTAAGGGGCTTGCCAAGCGACAGGCAGCTAGCAAGCATCGTCGCTGAAATCCAAACCTGGGCAGTCTGGTTTGTCTGAACTGCCAGCCACGATGCCACCCTTATGACACCCTGTGCTCGCTGCCATCTCTGACCGTGGCTCTGCCGGCGGATAGGACGCAACGCCACGTGACAGCTGAGGAATTAACCACTGACAGGGACAAACCACACCTAAATAATGAAGAACAAATCAAGACCTACAAAACCCGAGAACATACATGCTTCTGAAGCATCATCAGTTGTCAGAGTCACAGACTGAGGTGGTGAAGATGAGGGGTCGTCCGTGACTCCCCAAATTCACTGTTCTTGACTGAGCTTCTCAGACTATTTATTCATGCATTTGGCCAGCCCCTGCTTTCCATTTCCCCTCTCTGCATCTCTCCTTGGCATAGGAAATTCTTTTACTTACGTGGTGTTCTTTTATATAAGCTTCATGAGAAATCCATTCCGACCCTAGTCACACTCTTCCCATTTATTTTAGTTCCTACAGAGTGCGTGTGTGTGTCTGTGCGTGTGTGTGCGTGTGTATGTGCACAAATGTGTAAGACTACGGGTTGTCTTTATTCACATGTAGAGTTTTATCCAGAAATCCCCTTTACACATTATGTTGAGGTGAAAAAAGATAATGTTCCAAGATTCTGTAATGGATTTGGATCTGTGCGTGTGTGTTTCTAAAGCATTTGATAAAGTTTAAATGTTTTTATACAAAGAATTTTGTTCATTAAAAACAACCCATAATATGGTCTGATTTCTTTTGGTTTGAAACAAATGGAGGACTTTGAAACTGGAAAATGAAGTCAAATGACTTTTAAAAACTGACCAGGGTAACTTGACATATTAGGCCAAAAATACTTTTTAAATGAAAGTATTGATTACCAGATGTCCCTGTTTCAGAAGGGGGACATTTCTGGTTGTATTATGTTCCTGGGACTTCTCCGTTTCAGTGAAGTCAGTTCTGTCCTCAGCAGACTGCTGTTAGTTCTTTGGTTTTGGTTGTTTTGGTTTGTTGGTTTTGTTTTTTTATTATCCTGTCAATATTAGGCTGGGAGGGTTGGACTAGATGACTTTTAAGGTTCTTTCTGAATCTGTGACTCTTCTTAACTGCAAATGACATACAGAAGTCTTTTTACTATATTTACCACAAATTACATTATATTACCACAAATTTACTTAGGGTTATTAGAGGTTTTCAGAGTAGTCTTCAAATTTACTATAGAAAAAATACATACATATGTATATTTTTTAGAAATTATAGGGTTGCCTGCATGGCTCAGTCAGTCCGGCGTCCAACTCTTGATTTTGGTTCAGGTCATGATCTCGGTCATGAGATCCAGCCTGGCATTGGCATCGGGCTCCGTGCTCGGCAGGGAGTCTGCTTGAGAGTTTCTCTCTCCCCTCCTGCCCCTGCCCATCCCCACTTGTGCATGCTCACTCTCAAATAAATAAATCTTTTAAAAAAAAGAAATGAATTTATACAAGTTTGCAATCACGGGTCCCAAATTAACCAGGAAGTTGTTTAGGCTTTCTTTAGCTCTATGAAGTAGTTATAGGGCCAATGCTATACAGTTGGTAAGAATTGGTATAGTGGTAGAACATTGTGATCATTCAACTTGCTTTTAAGAATCACATCCATTTACCAATATTGATCCATTTCAATTCAGTGAAAATCTTAAACTAGCTTTTGTTATGAAAATAATACACAAAATGATAAATTCAAACAATAAAGAGGAGTATAACTTTTTCTACTTACCTCCTAGTCCCACTTTAAAGAGATAATCATTGGGCATTTGGGTGGCTCAGTGTTGGGTGTCTGCCTTCAGCTCAGTCCTGGGATTGAGCCCCACGTTGAGCTCTCTGCTCAGCGGGGGAGCCTGCTTCTCCCTCTCCCTCTACCTGCCTCTCTGCCTATTTGTGATCTCATTCTCTCTGTCAAAAAAAAAAAAATCTTTAAAGAGAGAATCATTGCAAAATAAACCCCATCTCCCTCCCTCTCTCTTGCACACACACACACACACACACACACTCAGATGGGATCATGTTACACTAATGGCCTGCTATTTGCTTTTTGTATTTAACCTAGTTTGAACATCTTTCTATTATTAGAATTTATAGTTCTACATCATTCTTTTTTAAAAATGGCCATTCCCTATAGATGTTGTTTAGGTTAAGTGGGTTTTGAAAAATGTAACTTTGTAAGTTTTTTGCATGTGCCTCTAAGATACAGTCCTAGGATTTTATCTTTTTAACAATGTGCCAGTTGATATTTAAACTGAGTAGATGGTTTACTGGCTTTGTTAGAGTGATGGTATTTGAGAAGGAGGACGGTTCAATTTAGACCCTCCTGAGGAGTGGAGCAAGCTTCTATTTGAGTATTGTGTGTACTGTTCCCTTCAAGGGATAGGTTCTATCTAGAAGAATCAGCTATATAAAGACTTAAGAGTTAAAAGGGAGTTACTGGAAAATGAAAGGGTGGGTAGGTCATTGCAGGACTCCCAAGGATTAAGTCCTAGTCATTACAGAAATACGGCTATTAAAAATAAGATTGTCCAATATTATGGCCTAGTAAGAATGTTTACCCACATAAGTGATTTATTCAGGAAGCTATTTCATGGGTGGGGAAATGAAAATGGTCACAGTGGCTGGAAAGAGAGGACCTTACATCAAGTACAAGACAACCAGAGCCTGAGAGACCGGAGAGGGGTCCACACAAGGGGGCAGATCCTCTGATTCCTGGACTCCAGGCAGAGTCAGGCACTAGGAATGCTGTGAGGGGTAGAGCGTGTCTCACCACTGGGTTGAAGGAGCATGGGGAAGCTTGGTGAGTGAAGAGGGCTTGGCAAAATGGAACTAGTCCTTTCTAATTTATGCTAATAAGGAGTGTTCTAACAACCCTTTGTCCTTAAGTATTCCTCAGCAATTTTTTTTTTCTTTTAAGATTTTATTTACTTGTCAGAGCACAAGCAGGGGGAGCAGCACACAGAGGCAGAGGGAGAAGCAGGCTCCCCGCTGAGCAAGGAGCCCGATGTAGGGCTCAATCCCAGGACCCCAAGACCATGACCTGTGGGGAAGGCAGATGCCCAACTGACTGAGCCCCCCAGGCTCCTCAGCAAGTCTTTTGGACAGGATTGCTGCAGAGATTTGGGCTGTTTTGTAAACTACTGTGAAGGATTGAATGAAGGTCAGCTCTTGGTTTTGAAAGTAACAAATTTGGGGTACAAATATGTGAAGTCAAGACTGATTTTATCCCTCTTCACTGTAGCTTTTCTCTCCAGCAATGCCTAACAATGCCAGATAGCTTGATCAGAGAGCTGAAATTGAGCTGTTTTATCATTTTAATGAATTGTTCTGCTTCTTTGGCTATGGATGGTTCCTCTATAGGAATTTGATCTGTTTTGTGGCCTCTACTGGTCTGTTTCGAGAACACCAGTTTCAACAGGACACCAGTTTCAAACAGGAATGGCACAAATGCCCCACCTAGCTGTATCACTTATATACTAATTCATACAGACTATCCTGCATCATTCTTCTGCTTCTCCTAAAAATGATCTATGTTCTCATTTGTAGGCCAAGGCTTTCCCTAAAGCTAGAATATTTATTTTTAGTTTGTGGTTAAATTTTTGTTTCACTACCCAAGCTCTAAGGTTTAAATGAGGAAGAATTTACTACCACGGCAAAATGGAATGGAAAAAAGGTGCCCTATGTGATATCAGCATCTTTTTTTTTATCTGAGTTGTTACCTCTTTATTTCTCCTTCTTGCTTTGTTTAATGACCTTGTATTTACCTTTGACCTTAAACGTCCATCTATTTCCACTTCCTCCTCTTTTTCTTCACCTTTCCTTTTTACTTCCAGGTCTCCTCTGTGTTATTCCTTAAGAACAGAGGCCTAATCAACAAATTGTACCTAAGTATAGCATTTGCATTCTCAAATTCAGAGTTTTAAAAGTTCTACATGAATTAAAATTTTCAATTGGATTAATGTAAATTATAAGGAAATTTGCTTTTTAATTTGCTATTTGTTTTTTTAAAATGTGATTGTATTTATATTATTGTACTATTTTGTACTGTATGGGCTCTTTGGGGGTATGAGTACTAACCAGTCTCTCTCATGGAATCTGTGTTTTCATATATTTGTATAAGATGAGGTAAACATTCCTCTTTTTAATTGCTACAGATTCCTGTTGGGGTTTTTTTTTCCTAAAATCTGGTTAAAAAAAAAAAAAGATTTTATTTATTTATTTGACAGAGACACCAAGAGAGGGAACACAAGCAGAGGGAGTGGGAGAGGGAGAAGCAGGCTTCCCGCCGATCCCGGAGCCCCATGTGGGGCTCCGTCCAAGGACCCTGGGATCATGACCTGAGCCACTGAAGGCAGAGGCTTAACGACTGAGCCACCCAGGGGCCCTCTGACTGATTTTTTAATTTGTCTTTCCCTACACATCTTTCAAACTTCGGACTTACACTCACTTCCTCTGTAAATTCACCCCTGCACTCTACCACCTTAAACCTGATTGTTATTTTCCCTTTTTAAAAAGGGTGTGTATTGTGCACATATATAGATCAACTTGTGTGCATCCTTTTTGAAATCTTCCTGAAGCATACAGTTTCTTCATTGTTTCTGCTTTTAAATTGCTGTGGCACTTTTCCCCAGATTTGTGCATACTAATCTCTTGTTGTTGTTGTGTAACTAGTCACAAAGAGATGCCTGCCTCTCTAGATTTGGATTATAATTAAATGTAAATTAGTAATGTCAACCTCAGGGCTAAATCTACAGGTTAACTCTTTTTCTCTAAGAAGTTTAACACATAGTATCTTCTGACCTATTAATTTTCACCACCCTACCCTATTCCCCCCCACCCCCCCACCTTGTTTTAGTGGTAAAGAATAGTTGATACAGTATATACTTTGGTGTCAGATAAGCCTCTGTTCAAATCTCAAATCTTGCCCTTCCCCGATGTGACCTTGGACAAAATATTCTCTTAAACCTCAACTTTCTCATCTTAAAAAGGAAACCATACTTAATTTATATGTTTGGGAGATTAAAAAAGGATATTGAGTATAAAGCACAGTTTTGTGTTTAGTACGCTTATCCAATTGCTCAATAAACTTAGGATACTATGGATTACAAACCACCTCTACGTGCAGAGATGTAACTGCAAGACAGATTTATAAACCGCCCAGGACATGAAATCTGACCTTTGGTTTTCATCTGTAGCTGCTGTTTTTGCTTGTGTCTTTTCTTCCTGTTCTGCTTTGACATTTTTGTCCCTAAAACAAACCACCCATTTGTGATTTGTGCATTCTGAGCTGGTTCATACGTATGTTGCAGTGTGGTTTGGAACAAAGCAGTAACATTTCGAATTAGAAACCAAAGGCTATTAGTGTTTCTTTTCACTTTATTTTTGTAGTTTCTGTTCTGCATTTGAGCTTCCTGGTCATTTGCCCTCTATAGGTTCTGCTTAGGCAGGAGGCAGAATTGCAATTATGAGCAAACTGGCACCACTGTAAAAACATATTTGGTGATTCTACCAAGACAATGAAATGTGGTGAATAAGTGACTCTATGATATGTAGTTGTGATGTTTGCTACAGGTGCAGATGATCTTCTGACTGATATAGAGCTTATTGCCAAATTGGATTCTGCTGTGTTTTCAAAGGGTATGCCAACTTTGGTTTGGCTAGGCTATCTTCTAATTTGGTGTCATTAACCTTCAAATCGTGGGCATCGAGGCTGATGGTACTCTGATGAATTTCCAGGACTCAAACTGTGGATGCATAGGCATATGAGACACTTTTTAAGCCTGTCCAACATGGCCTTTTGGCTATTATTTTGTAACTCTGCTCACAGAGTGCTCTGGGGCTTTCTCTTTTATCTGTGTATTCAGAAAAGACAATGGTGAACATTTATATGGCACCAGCTATATTGTAAAGATTTTATACTATATTAACTATTTAATCTTCATGAAACCGTATGAGATACATAGTTGACACTCCCCACTTTGCAGATAAGGAAGCTAAGGCACAGGGAAGTTACATGCCTTACCAAGGGTCATACTACTGCTGAGTGATGGACTGGGTTTGTATTCAGGCTGTCTGGCTCTGGATCACATGTTATATCATCGATAAATTTCAGCAGATAGGGAGATGGTCAGTGCATGGTATGCTAAGGACTGCTTTTTTGTGATTTGCTTTTTCATCTTGCACTGTTGTTTCCTGGCCTCATAGAGCCTCTGATGTCACCTAGGTGAGAGGATTGGAATCTTTGGTATTTTGTCCAAGCTAGCCAAGTTCTCAGTTCTAAAACTGAGATGGCTTGGTAGCCAGCAGATCTGGCTCTATAGTTCTTGGTTGCAGTGAAAAATGCACTTGGCTATGGAACCAGCCTAACCTGAGTTTAAGTCCTGCCATCCATCCAATAAATATCCAGTGAATACCTAGTGAGTTCCTAAATATCAAATACCAGGCTTTGTAGGGGGTGCTCATGATACAGTAAACAAAGCAATTCCTTGCTCTCATGGAATTTAGTCAAGTGAGAGAAGACTGAAAAATATACATCAGGTGGTAAATGCTAAGAAGAAATAGAAGCCAGCGGGATAGAGACTAAGGGGAAGCACCATTATAGAAAAATGGTTAAGGAAAGTCTGATATGGGGACATTTGAGCAAATAATTAAGGAGTAGCTATGTGGCCTGCTAGGGAAAGTGTTTTAGGGAAAAGGCCCTGAGGGGAGAGCATGATCGTTGAAGGAACTGCAGGGAGGTCAATGGGCCGATGTAGTTAAAACAGAGTACAGGAGGGGAAAAGTAGAAGGAAACAAGATGGATGACAGGATAGGGGGTGATGAGGCTGTTAGGGAGAGGGAATGTACCTACCTATATGTGATAGGGCCTTATAAGTCAAAGAAGAGCCGTATGCTCCTATTCTGAGGCCAGAAGCCAAGGATGGGTGTCCTTGGCAAATGACATAGAACTTCTGACTTCCAAGTCTTCGTTTTTCCCATCTTAAAAATGACTTGCAAAGTTGTTAAGATCAGAGATCATGTAAAACTATTTTTGATAGAAAACACATCAACCTAATAAAATCTTTAAAAAAAAAAAAAAGAAAAGAAAACACATCAACCAGTCAATCCGTATCGCGGTAACTCAATACATTGTATTTTCTTTTCTATACCTTAGGCAGGTTGCAGCATGTCATGCTGCTTAAGACTAAGCTCCCACGGGCGAGCATAAGGGGGACCGTGTTCTTTAGGTATGGGAATGTAGTCCTGGCGAAAGGAAAAGGGGAGTTTTAGAGGTAGATTCGTTTAGTCATTGAAGATATGTGGCTGAGGCTGTCCCCCTTCCGGTTCTAAGGGCTGCAGCGGCGCCAACCTCGCTTTCCCAGGTTCCACTGCAGCAGAGACGCCGCCTCCAGAGCCGGTCTGCGGGCGACTTTCGGCTCTGCGCCGGTCTCCGCCTCCAATTCCCGGCATGCCGCGGGGGTGGGGCTGGCACGTAGACTCCATTTCCCAGCCTGCCCCGGGGCTCGGTCCGGACGTGCCGGCGCCTATAAGAGCCAGAGCGCTGCAGCCGGAGCCTATTGTTAGCCGGAGCCGGGGCGGTTCTGGGCCTCTGCTACCGGGGGCGCCCGAGTTGCTGGAGCCGCCCGCCCTCCACCGCCTGCCGGCCGACCTGCCCACCCGCCCTCCCTCCCAGCCCTGCCGCCCTGGGAACTCCCCGACCGTCGCCGCGGGCCCGGGACTCGCTATCTCCTCTCTCCTTCCCACCCGGGCTAGGGCGGCGGCGGCGGCGGCAGCGGGGGCGGCAGAGACCATCACGGGAGGAGGCAGCTGCGGCGGGGCCGGTAATGGGCCTGGGGGTGCGGGGCGGAGGGTGCCGCCTCATCCTTTCTCGGGATCGGCCCTCGGGCGGCTGTGGAGGAGTGGTCAACCCAGAGCTGCGCGAATGGAGGGGTCAGAAATGAGGGAGGCTCGGACGGGAGCGGTCGGGGGGCGGGGAGCCAGGGCGCCGCTGGGAAAGGAAAGAGTCGGGAGAGGCGTGGGAGCTAGGGGCACGGAGGACGCGGGCCCGGACTGCGGGGGCAGCTTGGGGGAGACCGATGGGCGGCTTGGAAGCTGGCAGGATTGCGGATGAGGGTTGAGTTCGGAATGGAGTGGAGATGATGTAGGATGGAGGGAAGTGAAGGAAGGGGAGGGCGGATAGAGGAAAATGTGGGAGGAGTGGTTGGGAATTTGTGAGTAGCAGGCAGGAAGGGATGAGGAAGACTGGGCAGGGGCTGCAGACGATTGGAATGAGCGGGAAGGTTAGCAGGAATCAGAGAAATGGGCCGGGAGCTGAAGGGTTCAGTAGGGGTGTCCATTAAAGGGAACTGATGCCTTGACATGTCCTTTCGGCTCAGGTTCCTGATGTCTCCCATTTTTCTAGCGTTGTGGGGGAAAACGAAAGCATCACTTGCCCTGGCTGCTATCTTGATCATTTTCCACAGGCCCAAACACGCAACTGACTGCCATCCATCCCCTTTAGTGCCATGGTCTTGATTTATCCTTTTAAAGGGGTTAGAGTGGCAGTGTGACACACAAACCGTTCTTCAGTATGAAATGTTAGAAGTTATCCCCAAGAGACACAGTGTCCTCTTGTCCTGCAGTTTTCAGTTTAAGGTAAATTCATAGTTTATTCAGATTTTCATTTCTTTTCTGACGTTACATCTTGCTAATCTCCAAACCCAGGAGGATGTTGGTGTGTGCCAGAGTTATAAATGACTAGATATCCTTGAGAGTTAATGGTTCCCGCAGCATCATGTTCCGGGTCTCCCACAGAGATCTTGTGTCCTCCATACCATGGTAGTTTAGACATGGAAAGCCAAATTCTAACCTTGGGGTAGTGAATGGGTAAAAAACAACAACAACAACAACAAAAAAAAAACCATAAAACAGTGAGGGCTAGAGGGGGACTTCCTTAAAATACCTAGTTTAAACAGTATGTTTGCACTCAAGCACTTTATAAGTTCATGATCCTGGTAATCAGAAGGACACATGGATCCATGAAATTCATAGTATTTGAAAATCAACAGCAATATCTTGTAAAAGAAGAAACAGGTCAGGTTATCTTACTCAGGTTTATCCAAACACTTGGCAGTAAACCTGCCTTCCTTCTAACCCAGCTACAGAAGATAACCCCGACAATCCTACCAGAGATTTTGGTCCCTTGACCTTTAGCAGGAGGTTGGGTTCCACTGGCGTGAAGAGGCTTTCTCCTGTGAGATATACCTTATATTATTATTTTATACTCAAGAGAGAGGCTTTTGTTACCTAACCTTTGCAAATACATGTTGAATCCAGAGAATTTTTCCTGGGCAGTCCCTCTTTTGCTAGTCTCACATAAGCTGTATTGTTTTGTTTTCTGTTTTGGGGAGGTTGTGATAGGAATCCTACAGGCCTGAAAAGGCTTAGATCTAGTACTAAAATGCACGTACGCTATAGATCTTTATTTGGTGCTAGTGTCATATCTTCTGTACCCTGTAGGTATGCTTTATTTCATATACCTTTGGGAAATACTCAACTAGAAACACTTGAGAAAAGACCATAAGGCATGTAGCCAGAAAGTCAGCTGACCTTTCATTTCACTGGCATTAAAAAGCTTTTATGGGGGTTTGCATTATTTTCCCCAAAAGCATTTGTTGTTTGAGTTGGTCATTTTGACAGTTAATTGTCAGTTATGGCCTGCATTTCCAGTCTCACCTTCATTATTTCCGTATGGGTTTAGGTGCTTGGAGTATAAATCACAAGTGTTTCTCTTGAACACAGACGTTGATCCTCTGCCAGTGAATGGTTGAGAGAGGTGGGAATGACTTGATTTCGAGGTGTGATTTGAAAAGAGGTTGATCTAATGAACTGGAAAGTGTGGGACCTATTCTGGTTGTTTCCATTGCAAAGAGAGGTCTCTTCAGGCCACTGAAGAGGAAATGGATGGGAGGTTTGTTTTTGGTGCGCAACCGAGTATCTTTTTCTGACAAGTCAAGTTCACACCAGAGTTGGGCAAGGAAGGCGGAGTTGAAATTTAAATTTATACTGGTTGTCAGGAGAGAATCAATGGATTATATATATAGTGGAGTAAATGTCAGAGAGAGTGATGCAGAGCGGTCCTGGGTAGGGTGAGGAGAGCTCAGTCAGTATGCACATTACTTACCTACATAGCCAGGGGTTCAGATGATCCCCCAGCATTTTAAGGAAAATACCTTTCTCCTAGGTTTCACATCTTTTCTTTCTTTCTACTTTCTTTTTTCTCCCCTCTTTCTTACTTCCCTCTTATCATTGCCCAGAAGCCACTATTCCAGGAGTGGAAGTGGGAAAGACATAGAGAAAAGGGCAAAGGAGAGTGGAACAAAGAGCCAGCAATCCTTGCTGCACCAGAGGAAGTGATACTCCTGAGGGCAGCTGGGTTGAGACAGTGAGAATTTTAATAATAAAGATGATTTTGGACCAAACCCAGCCTCATGCAGGGCATAAAGAGAAAGAGTCAAAGGGAAGCCACACTCCTGGAAGCAAAGAGACGCTGGAGGAAAGAACAGGACTGCACATCTGCCTCCAGGCCAAGGAAGAAGCCACTTTCCCTATAGCAACATTAGACATCTCAGTGAAAACTAGAGCTGGTCTTAGGCCCTTTCTGAGAAAGCAGATTTTTCTGCGCAGTCTGAGTTTTCATCTGGTTGATAAGGTTTTTAAGTGGGGAGGAAAAGTTCAGTTCGGTTGTCAACATTATTCTCTCTCTCTCTCTCTCTTTTTTAAAAAGATTTTATTTATCTATTGACAGAGAGAGAGAGAGATCATAAGTAGGCAGAGAGGCAGGCGGAAGGGGTAAGCAGGCTCCCTACTGAGCAGAAAGCCAGGGCCAATCCCAGCCAAAGTCAGAGGCTTAACCCACTGAGCCACGCAGGCGCCCCAACACTCTCTCTTTTTTTTTTATCCCACCCACATAAATTCTCAATTTTAAAGATTACCGCCCCCCCATCCTCAAATGGATGGGGATTTATTAGTTAAGAGGTATCTTTAAGGGGCGCCTGGGTGGCTCAGTTGTTGGGCAGCTGCCTTCGGCTTGGGTCATGATCCCAGGGTCCTGGGATCAAGCCCCGCATCGGGCTCCCTGCTCCGTGGGAAGCCTGCTTCTCCCTCTCCCATTCCCCCTGCTTGTGTTCCCTCTCTCACTGTGTCTCTATCAAATAAATAAATAAAATCTTAAAAAAAAAAAAAAAGAGGTCTCTTTAAGCCCAGCCGAAATCTTACCACATTAAAAGGTCCTTGGCTCTATTTTTATATGTCCTGGGAATGTGACCTCCAATGGTAAGATGAGTAACCTGAAGAACAGAATTGACACCTTGGGTTCCTTTTTACATTTAATTACAGTTCTTAGCAAGTACTTGATTCCCCCCCCGCCCCGCCCCGGCCAAATTTATTTCAAGAATGTGCTTGTCCGAGACCTACGATGGCTGAGGTTTCTTAGGTACATCTTGTGACTCGAGTGCGAATGTTCATGGGATCTGGACAGATAGATCAGGAAGTGTCTTCGCTCGAGTACCTACTAGGTCTGGTTGAGTCTGTAGCAGGCATCTCGCAGCACCACGGTGTATTCTGGGTAGCTGCTCTGCAGTAATGCAGCCCTGTCTTCCTGGGCAGTGTTATTCCTGCTGCATAATTAGCAACTAGTGAGATCATAGTCTGGGGAGATTCTGGCATTACTGAGGCAAAGCAGGGAGGCTTCATAGCATCACGTGTGGCTCCGGCTCTGACAGCATTTCTGTCAGGCAGATTCATCTTCTTGGGAACTTAAGTTCAAAGACGGAGAAGGAGAAAGCTTTGTCCCTGGGAAATGGACCATCCTGGACTCTGTGTGTGTGTGACGTGTCAAAAACCCTGCCTACCATCTTGACGACACCAGAGCCAACTGTCACTCTTTTGCTATTTGTTTTTCCTGTGCCAGCTTCTTTACAGAGGGCTAAGATGGTAAAGCTAAGTTTTCCTCGCACAGGGGATGGTGGTTGGCCAGCTGGGCCCTATTTTATGGAGATGTATGAAATTGAAAAAGAGTTGGGCTTTTGAAGGCAGTGCCGATTCTAATCTTCAGTGCATTCTTCAGAACGGAATTTGACCTTTCTAGCAGCCTGATGAGAAACTTCACCCTTGTGAAGATCTGGGTGTAAGTGTTTTCCTGGGCTTCTGATAAACTCTGAACTCCAGAGCCTAGAGCAGGATTTCCCAAAGTGTGTTCCAAGAATCACTTGCCCACCCCCCCGTGAGACACTCTGGAAACAGAGGGTTCCATGACCAGGTGTGGGGACCCTGCGCTATGTTTGCTCTCACCCTTCACCACGCTCGTTAGCATAGTAAAAGCCTCCAAGCTGTCCTGTCATGAGCACTCTTCTAAACTATTTGGACGCAGCGGTCCTATTTCCACGTAAAGCTATTAATATCCATGGAACTAGTTGATTTAATGTATACACTTTGGGAAAAGCCAGGCTAAATTTTCACTAGGAAAAATAATTGGATCTAGTCTGAATTTGGGCCCAGCCTAATTCTGCCTGGAATCTTCAGTCCCTCGTGCTGGCCCCTTGGAGAGCTCTCCTGAGTGCGCTCAGGAGCCGCTCCCGTTATTCCGGGGCTAATGAAACCCAGAGCCCAGCTGGCTTGGAACCAGAAGCCTTCACTCTGCTCAGAAAGGTGCCGCTGTTACTCATCTCATTATTTTAGAGTGACTGAGACTGGAGGGGCTGAAGGGAAATAAAAGTAGGAAAACGTCGGCCAGAATAAGTAGAGAAATGACCTTGTCTCGAAAGACCAGACATCCGCGCTAGCTCAGGGACTTACTTTCTTCATTTGGAGAGCTGTGTGTATAGACTTGGGAGGGGTCCGGCTCAGAAAAGGAATGCTGATTCCTCTTTTCCCCTGGGCAGAATCCTAATGCGCCTGACTAACCGGTGGTGAGCAGGGCCTTTGGGGCCAACGTGGTGGGCTCCCCAAGGAAACCCCTTTGAAACCAATGGATGCATTCACGGGCTCGAGTCTCAAGAGGAAGTTTGATGATGTGGATGTGGGCTCATCGGTTTCCAACTCAGATGATGAGATCTCCAGCAGTGACAGTGCTGACAGCTGTGACAGCCTCAATCCTCCTACAGCTGCCAGCTTCACACGTGAGTGAGCCCCTCCACCCCCGGTCTCCACCCACGTCCTCTGAGCATCAGAGCCCACTGCAGTCCTTGAGACAGCTTCTTCTATCTGGCAGGAGGCTTTTCCCCGAATCATGGTCTTTTCCATTCTTAGCCCAACCTTACTCTTCGGAGGACTTTATTGCTCTAATATCGTAGACTTAGGTCTAACTTATTCTAGCTGATTTTTCCTATGCTGTGGTTTATAGGTCCCCAGAATGGGCAGAATTAAATTGAAGAAGTAGTCCAGGATTCTACCCTTAACTGACCAGAGTCCCACACAGTTGTAGCTCTAGAAGGACATACATGGACAACTGGGGCAGCTCCGGATTTCCCAATTCTCATGGCTCCATTAATTTCTTGGAAAGAACTTCTGATTCTATAGATCAGAGGTTACCTATGGACCAGATCTGACCCTCTGCCCATTTTTTTTTTTTTAAGGATTTTATTTATTTATTTGACAGACAGAGATCACATAGGCAGAGAGGCAGGCAGAGAGAGAGAGGGGTAAGCAGGCTCCCTGCTGAGCAGAGAGCCCGATGTGGAGCTCGATCCCAGGACCCTGGGATCATGACCCGAGCTGAAGGCAGAGGCTTAACCCACTGAGCCACCCAGGTGCCCCGGCCCATTTTTGTAAATAAAGTTTTATTGGCACACAGCCACACACATTGTAATTGCTTTCATGTCACAGTGGCAGAGTCGAGTAGCTGTAGCAGAGACCTTATGGTATTTACTGTCCGGCCCCTTAAAGAAGTAGTACACCATCCCCAGCTCTAGATAACACTGTCCAATAGAATTTTCTGTTATGATACAAGTGTTCTATATCTGTAATGCCCAGTATGGTAGCCATTAGCCATATGTAGCTCTGAGCACTTGAAATGTGATTAGTGTAACTGAGGAGCTGAATTTAAGTTTTTGGGGTTTTTTTTGTTTTTTTTTTTTAATTACTACTTTCAGTTGCCACGTGTGGCTGGTAGTTGTCGCATTGGACAGTGAAGCCGTATAGATTGTTAGAGCCTGAAAAGATTACCTAGAGATCCTCTTCCCAGCTAATGTCCAAAATTAGCTCTTGGGGTCAGCCTGGAGGCAGTGGTATAGACCAGCCGATGTTCAGGGTCCCTCCCAACCGTGCATTTATGACGGGAAGATTAGAAGTGTCTCAAGGCACAGAGAGCACTTTGGACAATAACTGAGCACCTAGGCTGATGAGAAAGAATGAGGGCCCCAGGCAGGCCATTTTGGGGTTGGTAAAACTGCTCTGTGCTCCCTTCTCAGCCACATCCATCCTCAAGCGACAGAAGCAACTGCGGAGAAAGAATGTCCGCTTTGACCAGGTGACTGTATACTACTTTGCCCGGCGCCAGGGTTTCACCAGTGTGCCCAGCCAGGGAGGGAGCTCGCTGGGCATGGCCCAGCGCCATAACTCTGTGCGCAGCTACACGCTCTGTGAGTTTGCTCAGGAGCAGGAGGTGAACCATCGGGAGATTCTTCGTGAGCATCTGAAGGAGGAGAAACTCCATGCCAAGAAGATGAAGGTGCCTAAAGGGGTCTGGGATCCGGGGTCTGGTTACTTACCCATGTGCCAAGACAAACGTGGGAAACCATCTAGGTCTCTTAATTATTTAATTTGTCTATTGCCCTTGGCATGTAGAGATTCCAGATCTTTCTAGTGAGAAGTCTCAGATTTGGAACCAAATCTCAGTCTGTGACACCATTCTTTCTGTCTCTGGTGGGGAGTCTACACAAGATAGCAAAATAGCTTGCCTAGAATTCCCTACCCTTGCCCCCTCAGCAAATTTTTTTACAAGTTTAAGGTGCGAATACCTGAAAACATTCAAGTCTGCCACCCCGGGAGCCCGAGGAAGCACATTGTTTCACTTTCTTGTCAGATGACTCTATGTTGTCCCAGTGCACAGAACAGGCTTTCTCCAGTAGACCCTGCTGTTTCTGAAACCTCCGTCCCCTCTAGGTGATGGTCTTTTGGGTGTAAGCAACGGCACTACCACACAGCTATTTCATTTTGTACGGTACTGGGCCTGCCATTGGATGCCACACCCGCTCTTCGAGTTTAGGAAGAGAGCAGGGCTGGAAGAAGACCCATTTCGTACAGGATGGCTCTTTACAGCTGCCCAGTTGCTCTTGGCGCTGCTTGGCCCTCCACAGCCGTACTTTCCACCAGGCCGCAACAACTCCCCTCCCCCCACCCCCACCCCGAGTTCCTAGTTCCAAATTTGGAGAACACTGCTCTCCGCCTGGCCAAGTTTCTTGTGGGCCCAAAGCATGCGGACCTATATTCAAACAGGTGGCTGCATTATTTCCAGAGTTGTGGGTGAAATCCCAGAACATGGGGTGGTTGGAGAACTGAGGGCAGAGGATGTGGGCTAATGGCATCTCATTCCTGTCTCCCTCTGTCAGCGACGTCTCCTTCCCACAGCCCACTCCTGGAGCCTTCCACCTGTTTTTCTGACTGGAACGACATTGAGGCGTCCCTTTCTTGTGTCTGAGGAATTCCTTCACTGACCCTATCACCTTTCTGCTGCTATAGCAACAGCAGGGGAAATAAACACTGTTCTCACCATTTGCAGCGAAGGCTTTTCTTCCCTTTGCCTAGAAGAAACCTCTCTGCTAGATCTGGTCGAGGGATAACCTGGCAAAGCACGATTCCGTCCTGCTCTCTGGCCTCGCTTGCCGGAGGTCTAGGGACAAAGCCAGGCAACTTCGAGGCTGACGTAGGATTCCTACTTAGTAGCTGATTTAGTGAACAAGAGCACGCGTGTGGCAACTGATAAATCTTTCTGTGTCAAGAGAAAACCCTTACTTTGCCCTCCCCGGGTCCAGTTTTCTCTTTTCTTAGAAAATTTTCCTAACTTTAGTACTCTACAGGGGAGACTGTTAATCTAAAAAAATAGATCCTTCGCATCTCCCATGTGCCATCTAATACTTTCCTTTTTAGGCTGTTCGCTCCCCCACCCCCTACCCCCCAAAAAAGCTCCTGGTACTCTGGAGCTTTAATGATGTGTAATTGTTCTAATCCTTCCATTATTATTATTTTTTTTTTAATTCTGGCCTTTTACTAACATGGAAGTCATTATTTGGGGGAGTATGAATTGGAGATCCAGCTTTACTTAGTTTTCAGAAGAATATCCAGTTATCCCAATATCATTTAATGACCAGAGGACTCTCTCTCTCACTTGAGTTGAAATGCCACCTCTGTTGTGTTACATGAAACTCTTATATCTATATGTGGGTTTCTTCCTATTGCATCTCTAATCTCTCTCCCTGGAGAGGACAGCAGGAGGGAGGGTGCTTAGGAGGAGCCCATCCCCAGCAAAACAGACAAGGGGAGCAGTCCTAAGGTTGGCAGAAGGGCCCCTCACCATGGGTCTGCTTGGCACAGAAATAACAGACCAGGAAATGCCCAGAAGCACCTCTGTATTTGTCCCCCCTCCCCCACCTTCCCCCAAACAAACACAACAGGTGTGGAGCTGATTAGCCGGGTATGTTGCATCATCTGTCTCCCAGGAGTTGTTCCTTTACTAGCACTCATCTGTGGCTGGGTCTGATGAAATAAACCGGCCCCTCCAGGAGCTTGGCTCTCATCCTGCTGGTAGCTTTCAGAGCTCTGGGAATCATGCAGTCTCATTTTCTTTCCTTGAATTCTTGGGTGAGTTTTCAAAACTCACCCGGCCAGATTGTCTTCAGCCTGTCCTTCCACGAAGACTCCCTTTTCCTGGTTCCCTGTCTTTTCTCAGTCCAGAGAACCCAGATTTCTGTCTCTAGAGAGTACCCCAGTATTATATACACCTCCCTACTTCACCTACAGCTTTTCTTTGAAATCAAATAAAAAGGATTAGGAAGGAGAATGAGTGTATTCTAGGCTGTGGGTTGGAAGTGAGGGCTTGGATAGCCATTGAATTGGTCATTTTTTTCTCCTCCCAGTGAAATGGGGAGGCTTCAGGTTCCTTGATGAAGACCCGGTAGCCTTGTACTACACTTTAGTGTGCTCTTTGTGGTTTGGGGTCCTTGGGGGTGCAGACTGAAGGGTGTCTTGCAAGGTTGTCTAGATATCCGAGGAACATCCAGCCATTGGCAGACCTCCTCCCTGTCGTTAGAAGACAGGTTCGCTAAAGTTTTGGGACCCAGGGCTGGGGATGGAGGGTATATTTGTGGGAAAATACTATCTTCTAGGAGAGACAGTGAGACACAGGCTTTGAGAAACTTTGATCCAGAAAGGTGATAGCCTCTGTGTTGACAGGAAGGTGTTAGAGCTGCTGAAGGCTGCCTGCCTTCCTGCTCTCGATTTATTCTCTTAAACAATCCAGTATGGTGGTAGCGAGTAGCCACATGTGGCTATTTATACTCAATTAAAATGAAATAAAATTAAAAAGTTCCCCTTCTGCTTTGTGCTGGCCGCATCTACAGAGCTCAGTAGCTACATGTGCTACGAGCAGCATGGATATGCCCATCATCTCAGAAAGTTCCTTCGGGTTCTGTTGCTCTTAAGGCTAACCTTTCCTTCCTCCTGTCTCCCGGCAGCTGACCAAGAATGGGACAGTGGAGTCGGTGGAGGCTGATGGCCTGACCCTGGATGATGTCTCAGATGAAGATATCGATGTGGAAAATGTGGAGGTGGACGATTACTTCTTCCTGCAGCCTCTGCCCACCAAACGGCGACGGGCCTTGCTCAGGGCTTCAGGGGTGCACCGCATTGATGCTGAAGAGAAACAAGAACTTCGAGCCATCCGCCTGTCACGTGAAGAGTGTGGTTGTGACTGTCGCCTGTATTGTGACCCAGAAGCCTGTGCCTGTAGTCAGGCTGGGATTAAATGCCAGGTCAGTACAAGTTTGCCTGAGATGGCAGACCTAGAGTCTGGGGCAGGTGGTGTGGGGACCAGTGAACATGGGAGGCTGCCCATCGTCTGTGGGTGGATTCCCCACGACTGGGAACACTCCCTAGTTCCACAGCCCTCCTCCACCAAGGGAAAAAACCAAGCATGACGGGATTCCTAAGCTGGGGAGATAGCAATTATCTTTCCGTGTTTCTCACTTCAGAAGTGATAAGCATCAGCTGTCAGCAGATGGGGGAACATGGGTTAATAAATTTAATGTTAGTAGCTGTTCCTTAAATATTGACTGATTTCATGAGCTAAAAGGAAGCAGAGAGACGAGGTGGGCCTTCAGGTTTTATCTTGCAAACACTCACAGGACCTCTACTCCAGTTTTGTAAAACTCAAAATAATTCTTGGGTTCCTGTAATTCAGGATCAGACTTGGCCTGGCAGAGCTTAAGTCCAGTGTCCTAAAAGATGGAAGACATCATCCCCTAGCTGGCCTGACGGGACAGCTTAGAAGGCATATCTCCATTGAAAATAGCAGTACTGTCCCAAAGGATGAAATTTATTTGGAACTTGTATACTGAGGATGTGGGTGCTGAGTCCTTGTGATGAATGTATCCTAATGAACCTTTTCTTTCTTGTTTTTAGGTAGGTAATAGCTGTAGCAGATCTGGCCAAATACTGCTTTTCAGACTGAAGTCCCATAATGAATCAGTCTGTTACACAGTCCTGAGAATAGTCCTAAGAATTGGACTGCTCCTAAGAACTGGAATGGAGAGTTCTAGAAGTTGGTATCATAGGAAGACATTGTATATTTGTATATGTATATTTGCTCTTTTTTTTTTTTTTTTTTTTTTTTTAAATTTTTGGTATGTGTGGGCTTCTTTCCTTTTTGGGGTCCAAAAGGGAGATAAAGGAGGCAGAGAGGATCTCCTTTCCAGATATTTCTGGTCTGTAAGTTACATACCTTAGTAACTGCTCTGGACCTCATCTGGTCCACCATCAGAGAAAGATGAACCAGGTGGTAAAAAGCTGGCCATTGTTAATGTTCGAACTGTCATTATAGCACCCTAGCAAAACTAAGGCACTTTTGCTTAGTTTCCCTAGAATATATTGCTTTGGACCAGCTAGATCTTCCACTACCTTTCCTTGTCACTGCAGAAGTAGTAGGCTTGGGCCCCGACCTTTGTTTTCTCAATAAACTAGGTGAATTCTGGATAAGTCTCTGAGGCACAAAAATTTCTTCTACTGTGAGAACTGTCAGCATTCAGAGGTATCTTTGGACTTTTTAACTGGAAAGGCCCTTTAACATGATTTTTGGCTATATTTTATTTGGTAGAGGAAACAAAGCCCTAAAGACATAAAGACTTTTTTTTTTTTTTTTTTTTTTAAGATTTTTACCCATTTATTTGACAGAAAGACAGCAAGAGAGGGAATACAAGCAGGGGGAGTGGGAGAGGGAGAAGCAGACTTCCTGCTGAGCAGGGAGCCCAATGTGGGACTCAGTCCCGGGACTCCAGGATCATGACCTAAGCTGAAGGCAGACACTTAACGACTGAGCCACCCAAGCCCCTCCCCCCCCCTAAGATTTTATGTATTTGAGAAAGCACAAGAAGAGGGGAGAAGGGGAGCGAGAGGAATGAGAAGACTGCACTGAGCGCGGAGCCTGATGCAGGGCTCGATGCCACGACTCTGAGGTCATGGCCTGAGCCCAAACCCAAGAGTCGGATGCTTAAGTGACCAGGTGCCCCTGAGATAAAGGAACTTCCTGAGGGCACACTGCTACTTCATGGCTGTGCTGGAACTGAAACTACCTGACAGCTACCACGTAGTGCTCTGTTAGGTCACGCTGTGCGTTACATTTGTTCCTGGCGGTTCCTTTTTTAAGACCTCAAATCCCAGCTGCCTGTTTGCTGCCAGCTCATGTCTCCACTCTCCATCGTTAAGTCTGGTGGTCTCAACTTCCCTCAACCTTCTTGTCCTCTCCTCAGGTGGACCGCATGTCCTTCCCATGTGGCTGTTCGAGGGATGGCTGTGGGAACATGGCCGGGCGCATTGAATTTAATCCCATCCGGGTCCGGACTCATTACCTCCACACCATCATGAAGCTGGAGCTGGAGAACAAGCGGCAGGTGAGCCGCCCACCGGCCCCCGACGAGGAGCCCTCACCCACGGCCAGCTGCAGCCTGACGGGAGCCCAAGGCTCAGAGACACAGGACTTCCAGGAGTTCATTGCTGAGAACGAGACGGCAGTGATGCACCTACAGAGCGCAGAGGAACTCGAGCGGCTCAAGGCAGAGGAAGACGCCAGTGGCTCTAGTGCCAGCCTGGACTCCAGCATAGAGAGCCTGGGCGTGTGCATCCTGGAGGAGCCCCTGGCTGTTCCTGAAGA
This sequence comes from Lontra canadensis, assembly GCF_010015895.1. NCBI lineage: Eukaryota > Metazoa > Chordata > Mammalia > Carnivora > Mustelidae > Lontra > Lontra canadensis. The sequence goes on from NW_022631053.1 coordinate 3,642,207, forward strand.
GCTGTGCCCGGGCCTGACGGCCCCCATTCTCATCCAGGCTCAGCTGCCCCCAGGCTCCTCCGTCCTGTGTTTTGCTGAGAACTCCGACCACCCCACTGCCTCAGCAGTGACCAGCCCATCCTACTTGAACAGCGGGCCCCTGGTGTATTATCAGGTGGAGCAGAGGCCAGTCCTGGGGCTGAAAGGAGAGCCCAACACGGAAGAAGTCCCACCCTCTTTCCCCAAGGAGAAGGATCTGAATGTCTTCTCCCTCCCTGTTACCTCACTGGTGGCTTGTAGCCCCACAGACCCAGCGGCCCTGTGTAAATCCGAAGTGGGGAAAACGTCCACTCTGGAAGCACTAGTTCCCGGAGATTGTAGCACTGAGGAGCCTGAGAATGAAGACTTCCGCCCCTCGTGGTCCCCCTCGAGCCTCCCCTTCCGCACGGACAATGAAGAGGGCTGTGTGGTGGAGAAAACCTCCCAGCCGAGTGAGGACAGGCCCCCGGAAGATTCTTCCCTAGAACTCCCTCTGGCAGTGTGACGCGGGGATGGAGAGTCCGCCTCTTACCCATTCTCTATTTATTCCCTTATTTTATCTAACACCATTTCAAAACAAAACTGTAGAAGCAGCTGCTACTCCCATGTTATTTTATTGGGGTCGGGGGGAGGGATGGGTGGTAAAGAATTGTTTGTAAAAGTATTTTTTAAAGGGTAAACGGAACCAAGGAGACCAGTCCCAGCTCAGTCTGGGGAGCGTCTTGGGGCAGAGGCGGCTGCACGGTGCCGTATACTGAGCCTTCTGGGCCCCTGGAACAAAGGAGGAGGATCTCCCAGGAGAAGCTGGGTAATTCAAGCAGCTATTCGTCACATAGGGACCAGAACACAGTGATTTGAATGGCATGACAAAGCCCCTTCTCCTTTCCCAAGCTCCAGGTGGGATACAAGCTCATTTTCTCATCAATCACCCTGATACCCCTTCTTGGGTGGTATCATCAGCCAGAGTATCTGGTCAGATCTAGAGTGGAGCAGATGGAAGGGTCTCTGTTCCTGTAGAAAACCTCCAGGATTTATAAAAATTTAACCTGCCTTCCCTGGCCCCCCATTTGGTAAATAAGTTAACATTTGACCTGTTTGGTGTTCTCTGACCTGTTCCCCACACTGGGGATACCTGGTCTGTAACTTGAATTATTTCTTTCATGTGTTCTTAGGTACTAAAGTTAAACCTGTCTATTTATCTTTCTTTCCCCCTCCGTCCTTTTCCCTTGAAGAAAAAGCTAGACTGGCTGGGGATGTGGCCTGAAGAGCCGGAGTCCCCTGCCTAAGGCCCGCTCTGTCAGGCACCTTTAGGCTGGGACTCACACGTCCATGGGAGGCATATATAGAACACTATGTCCAAAAGAGGCAGCGGGGACAGGGTGCTGTCTGGCAAGATGACTTTATTTGTGCCACGCTTGCTTTTTCACCCAGGTCTTTCCCCCACTCTGGGAGGTTTGAGCTTTAAAGGAACAGAGGATGTGGCAATCTAAAGTCACAGACTAGTTTTTGTTCTATTTTTCTGTATCTACCCTTGTGGTCCTTGGATATACAGGGTTGGAGAGTTCTTAAACTATTCCTGTCCACTCCCCCCACAACCCCAAGAACTGCAAATATTTATCAGATCCCTCCATCCTGATAAGTAAAATTCTTATTTTACAAACTAATTCTTAAATGCAGCTCCCAGGTTCCAAAGAATTCAAGTTCTATGACCTTTGAGATCTATTAAGTGGGACTCAAATTCAGCTCTTACCTCAATAGGGGGACACGGTTCCTGTTTATCTTAATGTCCAGCTTATGTTCCAGGATGACCACCGCAAAATTCTTTTTATTAGTAGTTATCTCTGTCTCCGTTTGGAGGCAGGAGGGAGCAGAATGCTCTTCTCTAGCACCCTTTACATCATGCTTCACTTCTGGTATGTTAAGTGGCAAAGAACAAGTGAAAACCTTTTTGATTTTGGTGGGGGAGAGAACTCTTCCCACTTACCTTGCTCACCCAGCCTTTTCCTGTGGGCCGTTAAAGCACCCTTTCTGTATGTCCCAGCAGCAGTTCGCCTATCCGATCTCTCACCTGAGCCTGCAAGGCCCTGTACTTAAAAGATGAACCCAGTCTGCCTCTCCTGTTCATTCCCGGTTTTGCTTGGTTTTACATTTGGAGGGGAGTTCTTAAGTACAGGACCTTGTCTTCCCCCATCCCCTAGCCTCACAAAACAGTCTTTTAAGTACCTGAGATCTAGACACTCCCAAGCTGAGCCCCACTCTCCCACCTTCAGCTGGCCACTTGAGTACAAGACTGAAGCTTCACTGCAAATTCGACTCTGGAAAAGAATTTTCCTGAAAGTTTGTGTTGTGCGGGGAGCAGTGCTAGACATTCCCTCCTTAGGAAGGGTCCAGCCTCACCTAGGAAGTGAATTCCAGCTGCTGAATAAGAGACACTTTAGCCTTTGGGATCAAACCAAGAATCTAAATCTAATTGTCAAACTGATGGCCAACCCCTAAGATAATTGGTTTTACTGAAAAACTAGTTTCTTCACCTGATCTTAGCCGAAAGGCCAAGAAACGATATCTGAAAAACTAATTTTTTCATCCAAGTCCATCCCTCCATTAACTCAACAATTCTGACTCATGCTGATCCCAAGTTTTTTAATGCTGAATATTAACATTGAGCATTAATCTTGTCAAGCAAAGGGCCTTTTCTACAACCTAGTCCATCTCATTTCTGGTGCTACCTGAGCTGGACAGAATTCTAGCTCTTGGTTGCTTGAAAAGCTAAGCCTAGGCCTCTGATCACAGGAGCAGATGGCCTTGGTTCTGCTCAGTCATGGCCTTGGTTCTGCTCAGTCTAGGCCTAGATAAAAGAAATCTCATTATTGCAACTCATTTTCCAGTTTCCTTTCTCACATCCTGTACACAGGTAGTATTTTCAATGTGAATCCAAAGCTTGTCTGGGTCTCTGAAAAGATTTTTTTTTCTTTTAGGTCCTTTACATTGTGATAATGCTGTATTTAAAGAGAATATTTAAATGTAATATTAAAGAAATATTCAAAAGAACAGTGTGTTATTCTTTATCTTGGCAGTCTTGTTAATTGTTAGAGAAAGGGTGTTTCTCTAGCATCATCTATAAAACTAATTAGGTCAGTTAGAGATTAATGTTAACAACATTATGGTGGAAAAATAGAACATTCTCTTTGGAGCATCAAGAGCTTGACTTGCATCCTATGCCTTTATGTACCTCTTCAGCTAAAGTAGGCCCTGATCTTGCCCTGCTGGAGCTTTCCCCTGCCTATAGTCCCTACTTTGGGGGCTCATTTGTTAATCCCAAATTCCCTCTTCCTTGGGACCATCTTAAAATCAAAGAGCACTGATGTCGAATCAGTTCCCTCAGAACTTCCATCCCACCAGAAGCTTCTATTCCAACCACCTCCCTCCCCCATTAGTTAGGTTTTGTCAGTCTTGTCAAAGGAGCTTTAGCAAAAAAATTAGAGTATGCATAAGTCATTTGCAGCAACTGGTTTCAGGCAGTCTTTACTTGGCTTTAAAACAGTGCTTCATGCATTTACAATAAGTTACACAGACAAAAGCTAAACCCGACTTACTCACAATGCAGGCCTCTCCTGGTCTCCCAGGCGGGGCAGTGCCTAGAACCTTCGAGGTTTAATTCATGGCCCAGGGAAGGGGCCACTGTCTGTTACAGCACAGTGGAGGCAGCAGAGCTGAAGATCCTTAGGGGCTGCCCCACAGCCCAGAAACAGATAAAGGGGCGGTGAACGGGCAAGAAGCACTTGCATTTCCTTTTATCTTTTCCATTAGTTCCCATATATGAATATCTATTTGCTTGGGGGGGAAAAAAAGTGTTCAAGTATTTGGAAAGGAAAGGGAGTGGTTAACCCAGTGCAGTGAGGGGACAAAAAAAAAAAGGCTATTTTTGGTCATCAGAAGAAGCATTGAGGGCAGCACAGAAGTACACGCATAGATGTAAATGCGCCGATTTCAACAGTGCCATTGCCCTCGCCAGCCAGAAACTGGAACGAAAACACAGCTGTAAGGAATACAGCAGTGGTCAAGCCCTCAGCCAAATGAAAGAGCTCACTTCCTAGGACCTGAACTTAAAATCTCACAAGGAAAGGCCAGGACAGAGGCCACTGGCAGCTCCGGCTGATTCTGAGGAAGTTGGGATGATGGCGCACTTGGGCCCCCTCTGGGAAGAGGGTTCCTTTCAGTTCCAGCTCCCACATGGGCACCACACGGGGAAGCCAGCGGTACCTACTCCTCTGCCTCCCACACGCCTAAGGGCGCACACAGCCCCCCTGCCGACCAGTGCTGTCTGGTACCACGCGGCTGTCCTCTGTGACTGCAGGACAAGGCCATCCGCTCCAGGTTCACTCAGCGCCCTGTCCCAGTGTAGTTGACAGAAAGCAGGACCACGTTGTGTAGTAAGAGGGACAGCTCAGCTTCTGCAAACACCATCAGTGTTAATAGCCTGGCCAGGGGACAGGTAGCCTTCTAACTGCCTTGGTGAACAGGGCTGGATACTAGAGGCGGGAAGCCGAGTGCAGAGGTGTGACTTCAAGAGGCTACTACTCTCAAAGTTCCCCGGCTTTGTTCCAGTCCCTGCATGTACGCTTTCCTTTCCTTCCACCAGTCACTCCTTTCTACTTAGCCTCATTTCTTGACTCTGAAGGGGTGGTGGTAGAAAATTCAGAGATGGTAATGCTACTAAACACCACTGTCACCCTTGGGATTCTTCTGGTAGAAGCTGGTGCTCTGGACATTTCTCGGCTCCAAGGAGATTAGTAGGCCTAGCCTGATATTCACAGGCTTAGAAAACATCAAGGCCTAGCCAAAGGTTCCACCAGAAGACACACAGGCCTAATACCCACCCTCGGGTACTCTGCATTTAGCCAGCTGAGTGTTTTTGTTCTGAATTTGAAGGCCTTTAGACTAGTGCTCCTCAACTGCGATGATTCTGTTCTCCTCTCCCCCTCTGGACATCTGGCAATGTTTGGAGACATTCTGGGTTGTCGGAACTGGTGTGGAGGATGCTGCTGGCATCTCATAGGTAGAGACCAGGGACAGTGCCAGAGATCCTCTAACAAATGGGACATTAGCGTCAATAGTGCTGGGCCTGAGAAACTGCTTCTGGCCGGCTCACGTGCTGTCTTGGGCTCCCACAGTCCTCACTACTCCCTCTTGTCTTGCATAGTCCACTTCATTACCTGCTTAGTCCCTGTAGGCAAATGAGTTTATGCCCTTTCATTTAGATATATACGTTAAATAAGGGTCCCACGGTACTCAATAATCAACTCCAAAATAATCTTAGAATCAAGGAGAAAAATACTTTGGATTTTAGTGGCATAACCACAGGGATGTGTCTCACCTTTCAGGCTGCAGGAAATCTGTAGCCACTCTCCCAGCCAAGCTCGACACCTCTCTTCAGCAATATGGGTAGAATTCAGGCCACGAAGATAGCAAGCCTGGATCACTCAGAAGAGGAATAGTCCTCAATAATCACATAGCAAATATGCCCGTGAACTGTAAACCCACAAATAATTCAAAATCTCCTTTAAATAAGTTATAACCTCGTGCCCACAAGAAACCTTTCTCCACGGCAATCTGAACTATGACACAGAGGACAAGCAAAGTGTATATAACAGAAAATGGTAGGTCTAAAGATCAGTGTCCTCGGGGGCACCCTGGAGGCTCAGGCAGGTAAGCATCTGCCTTTGCCTCAGGTCATGATCCCAGAGTCCTGGGATCTGCCTGCTGCTCCCCCAGCTTGTGCTGTCTCTCTCTCCCAAACAGATAAATAACATCTTTAAAAAAAAAAAAAAAAAAAGAATCGTGTCCTCAGTTTTTGAAGGGCCCAGGGAAAAGAAATATAGACTGAAATTACATGGGCAATTCCTTTTCCATGAGTTAAGTTCACTGAGAAAAAAGACACAGAAAGGAGGTGAAAGAATAAAGAGTTTGGCCTTTGTTCTAACAAGCAAAACAGGGAGCTCTCTGTAAGCTCCCAGCCCCATGAGCTCAGGAGCCCACCGAGGACTGAGGGTTGGTATCACAGAAAGTTCTTACCGATTTCACCTCCTGGGGAGTCAGCTGGCCAATCCCCAGCTTTGCCAAAGCTCTGTCCAGCTGGTGAATTACGATGGTATGAGTCTTTAAACGGTGTCTCAACAAGAAAGAAGGCAGGTAAGGCGTGAGAAGCATGGCTCTACTCAGGGCTTTCTGTAACACATCAACACAGGAGGAGAAAGTCAACACAGTTAGCACCACCCACACGACCTGAGGCAAGGTGAGGCTGCGGGACACAGAAAGCTTCAAAGTGCTCACCATTTGCAAAGCACGGAGTTGCTTCATGCCCAGAGGATGGTTAGAGAAACACTCTCTCAGAGCCAGGATGTCATGTACTGCTGGGTGGGTACCATGCTGTATCTTGGGAGAGGTGAGAGATTGGCAGAGGTTAGGAAGGTCCTGCCTGGCCCTTTTTCCTAGTTTTAGTGCAAACAGGATCTCACAAGAGTCAGAGTTTGCAGGAAGGGTTAGTTGGAGGAGTACCTTGGTGCACAGCTCTGTCATATGCCTCCGGAGTCCTGCGTCAGAAATAAGAGGGATAACCTTTTCTAAATAACAAAGGATTTCTGGGTGGGACCGCTTCCGGAGAGCATGATAGATATCTAAGAAATCAATCTGTTGCTTTGGGGTCCAGAAATGTTGGATGAGGAGCTGCCTAGGAAACAGGTACCTGAAAGGAAAAGGAATCACAATGTCACTTGCCACTGTCACAACAGGCCTCTTTCAAAGTGATCCAAGAAGGCGTTTAGCAGACATGAGCACTAGGAAGAAGAGATGGAGACATGACTTCCCTCCCTACCTCACTGCTCTTTTCTGTAAATGAATCTAAGCCCGAGGTTTAAAGATACACTGAATCACAATCTCAGGTGACATCACTGAGCTTATATGAAAGGAAGCGGTACTGGAACAGCCTCGCATGCAGCAATCAGATAAAACGGCTTCATTTGAACTACAGCATCTGAAGAACATATTTTGGATAGAGGTGGAGAGAGGTGCACAGAGAGCCGCTCCTTGCAGATGCTGACAACCTCGAACTGTGGCACAGTCCGTATGTGTATGTAAAACGTTCAAGGCAAATTTGTTTTTTAATTCATTTTTCCACATGTGTAGTGGTTTTAAAGCACAGCCGCAAATTCCTTGGCATTCCTCTTACTGAGAAGGTCTATGTCCCCCTACTTTTAAAATCTGGGTGACTGACTGAACCAATAAAACAGAGCGGAGTAAGTCTTTGTGACCTCCAAGGCTAGGTTATAAAAGGCCAAGCAGATTCTTATTTGCTGAAGCACTCACCCCTGGAGCCCTCAGCTGCCATTTTCTCTGAGGTCACCACATTAAAGAGGCCTGTAGGCATGCTACCTCAGAGCTCCCGCCTTCCAGCCTCCCTGCTAAGGTACCAGACATGAGTGACCTGAGAACATCCAGACTAGTCCCTTCATCAGCTAAATACTGGGGAGACTTCTGTCAACACCACATGGAAGAGAAAAATCAGTCATCCACCGGAACCCTGATTTCCTGACCCATAAGACCATGAAAAGCTACTAAGCTTCAGGGTTGTTATACAGCAACAGATAACTAAAATAACATGCAAGATCACAGTTTAAAGGTGTCATCTTTGGGGGCACCTGAGTGGCTTAGTTGGTCAAGTGTCCGACTTGTGTTTTCGGCTCAGGTCATGATCTCAGGGTTGTGGGATCAAGCCCCCTACTGGGTTCCATGCTCAGCACGGAGTCTGCTTGAGACTCCCTCTCTCCGCCCCCAACCCTGTGCTCACTCATTCCTGTCGTCTCTCTCTCAAAATAAATGAATAAATTTTTAAAAATAATAATAAAACTGGGACGCCTGGGTGGCTCAGTGGGTTAAGTGTCTGCCTTTGGCTCAGGTCATGAACTCAAAATCCTGGGATTGAGCCCAATGTCAGGCTCCCTGTTCAGCAGGGAGTCTGCCTCTTCCTCTCTATCTGCCTCTCTCCTAGCTCATGTTCTCTCTTGCTCTGTCAAATAAATAAATAAATAAATCCAATCTTTGAAATAAATAAATTAATTAAATAAAACAGTCATCTTTGAATACAAGGTAAAGTAACAAGGATTTATGTTACCAGAATATGAAATGCATTTCTCTCCTGGAAAAAAAAGATTCTCCCAAATTCCTATGCTTCTTAGGGAGTGGGCTGCTGATTCTAGGGATGATGGAAAAGGTCATAATATTATTTCACAACACACAGGGGTAGCTAAGAGACAGGCAAAGTCTAAGCTACCTACATCTATAGCTGATCCAGAAATCCAAGTGTTACAGAGTGGCTAATTAAAAGACTGGAGCAGGAAGTGTGATAATCTCTGCTACTTCTGAAATGGAAAGTTCTTTAAATAATTTTTAATTAAAAAAAAATCTGTTTCTTCAATATGCTGGGAAGATAGAAATCTATACTCACATGAGCAAGAAGACCAGGTAGTTGGCAAAGGGTGGAATGGAAATAATACCCAGGAAAAGACACTTGGTGACGTCTCGACGGAACTGAGCAGAAATAAAGACAGATGCAGTTTTAACCTAAGTAAGTTCTTAATACAATGAACAATCCCTCCCCCATACTGTGCAGTAAACTTCCACTGCAGCCCACAGAAGGATCAAGGTTATTTCTATCTAACTCTAGTTGGTAAGTTCCTTGAGGACAGAAGCCCTGATTTGGTTCATTTTGATATCCCAAGTCATGTCTAGTACGGGGCCTGACATTATAATAAATCCCTCAACAAAGTCTTCCTGATATGCCAAATGGGTCCTAGGTTCTCACTTCTAGCTTCCAAACTACCCATCACGTCACCACCAAATACTACTTTCCTGCCTTTTGGATCCCTGCAGATTTTTATATATTCAGAAATGAACTGGATTTTAGTATTTATAACTTTTATTCAGAAAGTCCTCCAGACTCTCTATGGAGCTCTATTTTAGAGGGCTACAACTCTGAATAAACCTAAGTCTCACAAATAACCTGATGCTCTCATTTAGTTCGATGCTTGATCTCACAATGGAGGGGAAAAGTTGATCAGGGGTGAACAAGACAGGAAAGAAAAATGCTTGAGCTCTTGGTTAACTTTAATAACCTCACCATGAACTTCTGGACATCTGCCCCTGGCCCATACCTGTCTCAAATGCTCCATCTCCCGGTATGGAAGTTGATGAAACTCTATGTTATGCTTCCACATATTTGTCTTTATTCTTCTAGCCTTTTTGGCATCAGCCCATAACATCTGCAATCCTGCCTCATTAAAGTAGAGAACAGAGTGTGATGTTATCCTAGTTTGAATCTTACCATAGCTTCCAACTCCATGTTTACCAACAACACACCTACTGGACACTACTCTAAATCAGAGCTCTAAACCAGGACACTTGAAACTCTTGTGAGGCCAAACTGTATCTCTCTTCTCATTCTTTATCCCCCTAGCATATCATCTCTCTTCCAGCCAACTTGGCCTTCTGTGATCTATTATGGAATGCTCTCCCTCTTCTGGTTCACTCTACTCATTCCCTCTTTAAAGTAAAACACGAAAGCTCCCTAACCTCAGGAAATCTTGCTCAATTAACCTTATGTAGTCCCCAACCAGATATTAACTTATCTCCTTCTAGAACACTTTCAGAAATACTGTAATTCAACATGTTTCTATGGTTGCAATTTTTTTGTTTATCTGATAATAATTCTTACATTTTACTTAAGGCTTTAGTTTTTAAAAATGCTTTCATATTTATGAATGAAATGATATAATGTCTAGGTTGGTTTCAAAATAATACAGGAGAAGGCAAGTGTATAAATTCAGTACATTGGTGGCCACGAGTTGCTAACTGTTGAAGTGAGGTTGAGTACATGAAAATTCATTATATTAATCTATTTTTGTGTATATTTAAAATTTTCCATAATTTAAAGTTTAAAACAGGGGCGCAGGGGTGGCTCAGTCAGTTAGGTGTTCTGCCTTTGGCTCAGGTCATGATCCCAGGGTACTGGGATCCAGCCCTGTATCTAGCTCCCTGCTCAGGGCAGTCGGCTTCTCCCTCTCCCTCTGCGTGTCCCCACCCCTCCACCGCCGCTCGAGCTCTCTCTCTAAAAAAATAAATAAAATCTTGAAAAAATAAAAGCTTAAAAAAATCCAAAAAAACCCAAAATGCTTTTCCAGGCCCTTTTCTCATTTAATCCTAGTTATAAACCTGGTAGCAGAAGACATAGCAGCCGTTCTATTTCTACTTTAGATTTTGCAGGTCCATGAAGCTAGTAATAATCTTGATAACATTCACAGCTGACAATATGGTAGTTTACTGTAATTGCAGTTATGATAAAAGTATAGAGTACAATAACATAGACACATTTATCGAGCACATACTACCATAAGTAATTTATTTATGTATTTATTTAATCTTCACAGCCATATGATCAATAGGTAGGTCCCATTATTTTCCATATTTTACAGATGAGAAAACGAAGGGACGAGGAGCTTAAATAACTAGCCCAGCCACACAGCCAGTGACCTATCATTATATAGGTAATAGTGACCTATCATTATATACTCTTCTAGTAACTAGCACAGCTCTGATCTGAACAAAAACATTTAGAAAATAAGTATATGTAGTGTTGTTTCCACGATATGCTATCTAGGACAGATCTGTGACAAGCATTAGACCACATTTTCTTATGCGCCAAGTCAACTGACATCACAGGGCAAGGTCTGTGAAGCCATAGATGCCTGTCCTTGTCCATGTCAAAGAATTCCTATAATAGTCGGCTATGTGCGGCTAAGAAAAATGCAACAATAACTATATTCCCCCTGGATGTTTTCTAGAAACAATCTTCAAAAGTGCTGAGAACGAATTTAATCCTCAAGCATATATGAAACAGAAAACACCCCAGCTCACACCACATAGCAGAACATGCAAGTCATCTTATTTATTTTAAAACTCTTTGACATTGCCCACGAACGGATTCAAGGGATTTCTATTTTGGTTTTACCTTTCATGAAGATTGTGTACATGACATAGAAGCGGGGAAAATGACGACCCAAGAAACGATGGTATTTCCCATTAATCACTTTTGTCTTGGCCACCACATAAGAGATCAAGCTCTTCACATCTGCCTTTGGTGAAAGGTGAAGCTTTGAAGACCTACAAGGGAGATCAAAGAGACTGGGAATCAGTCCTTTACACTAATGTAAAACACCAGTCTCAAAGGCTGTATGCTAAGACCTGAATCTTCGGAAATCCAAGGAAGATCTTGGGCATAAGGAGAGATAAGCAATCAGACTGAGAAAAACGTCGCGCGGACGAGAGGTCAAGCATTAAGGAATATCGGGTGTGGTAGGAGTCTGCAGGGAGCGCAAAGCCTGAGGGACCATTTGAACAGCGTGATAAGGCCAAAGAGATGGGATCGAGATAAGCCGTAAAACCTAAGCCGAAAAGGGAGGCTGACAGATGAGTTCAGGACACGTTGGGAATTCGGAAAATATGGGGCACTCAGAGTTGTGAGGGTCAGGAAGCTCTATCACTGGTGCGACCGGGATGCGAGTTCTGAGCAGAAGAATAAAAGCCCCGGGGCCAGGGCGTGGAACGCTGAGAATTAAGAGACCGCATGCAAACAAGGCTGACACTGGAAAGCCCTGTACGTCAGAAACGCTTTCCTTTCTCCCAGGTCCCTCACCGAGGGGCCCCCCAGGCCAGGCCACAGCGAACAAGTTGCAGCTTCCGGGTGACATGAGGTCCGGGGGTGACCGCCGAACCCCACAGAGCAGCCCGAGCCCAGCACACCCTGGAGAGCGCCATCTTCACAGGGAAGGAGGGGGAGAAACTTTCGGGTCAAAGTTCACCGTACGCCACGTTCGTTGGAGAACGCATGCGCCTTTCCTGAGTGCTGATTGGTACCCATAGACGGCCTGTCTGGCGCTCCTCAGGCGAGGAACCAACGCTAAGACTAAGTGGAGAAAGAAGGACCAGGATTGGACGCAGCCAGGACTTCCTGGTTTAAAGGCGCCGGAAACTGGCTCTCCCCGAGGCAGATAAGGACGTATGGTAGTGGTTGGGTTCGTGGTCTTGAGGACGTCCTCTCACTGAGAGCCTGCTGATCCCTCGCGATTCCCTAGGGCTTTCTGGCGCCGCCCTTGCCCTCTCTACGTACCCCGGGCTTCCGGGCCTAGAAGCGGTAGGTGCCGGGTGCCAGTGCCGCATTGCCTGGGGCCGCGGCGCCTCCTGGGGGCTGGGGAGACCTGCGGCTCCCTCTAGTGGTGGCGGCCGCAATAGGCCGGGAACTGTCCAGTGCCAGTGAGGTGGCCAGGGTTGGAGGCCTGGGAGCGGCCCCTGTGCACACTCAATAACTTTTTGCTTTAGACGCCGGTTTCCAAACTAGGTTTGTGGAGATATGCCCTTCCTTAAGCGCCTCCTGAAGACCAAGGTCGGGTTTCAAATGTCACCTTTCTGAGAGGCTTTCTCTGACCACCCTATTTAAAACAATGTCCATAATAAGGATACACCCCCCCCATCACCTTGTATAGCACTTACCACTTAACACTGTTTATACATTTGTTTCCTTCTCTGGCCCCCTCCCGGAACTAGACAGGGCAAGCACCTTCTTGCCTTGTTCACTGTTGTACCTTAGCCTTAATACTAGGTGTCATTCCTAGAATGTAGTAAGTGCTCAATAAATATTTGTTTTTTTAAAGTGGCCAAAACCCCAGCGTGGAGCCCAACACAGCGATTGAACTCACCACCCTGAAATCAAGACCTGAATCTTTTTTTTTTTTTAAAGATTTTATTTATTTGACAGAGCGAGATCACAAGTAGGCAGAGAGGCAGGCAGGGGGGTGGAGGGGAAGCAGGCTCCCTGCTGAGCAGAGAGCCCTATGCGGTGCTCAATCCCAGAACCCTGAGATTGACCTGAGCTGAAGGCGGAGGCTTAACCCAATGAGCCACCCAGGCACCCAAGACCTGAGTCTTGAGATCAAGAATCCTGGTCTTAACCAACTGAGCCATCCAGGAACCCCTAGGGGCTCAATAAATATTCTTGAATAAGTTAATTAATTACTGAAACCGGGAAGGAGTCTTAGAAGTGGCACTTAGCTGCCTCTGAGAGTTTACAACCTCAAGTACATAATACTTACCCTCCATAGAGTTGTAAAAAACATCCCACTTGGAAACAGGATCCAGCTTCAAATCTTAGCACTGCCATTTCCTTTAGTGTGTGTGATCTTGGACCTGTCACTCATAGCTCTGAGTTTATTTCCTCTGTAATAGTACTTACAAGAATTCTGTGAAGATCCAAGAAGAAAATGGTTATGAAAGATCCATATAATGCTTAATAGGCCAGGGAACTTTATACTAGCATGGGCTGTTTATGACTGTACCACTCATGAAGTCAGAGACTGTTCTGTAATGACGATCTCTACAAGTGTTGGGGAGATGAGGTGCGTGAGACAGGAAGTTGACTAAAACATGATCTGTCTTCAGGCAGTGTCTAAGTTCTCTCAACCGCTATGTACCTCAAGAATGTTCAGCTCTACAATTCTAGAACACTCCTGGAAAGAAGGGGACAAGATCAATCAGAGACAGTTTTGTGGAGGAAGTGGGAAGGTATTGTGTCTGGAAAGATGGAGTAGAGGGAAAGCATTTCATGCAGTATATCAATATGGCAGGATCACAGGAATTCCTTCCTTCCCTAAATATGTGTTTATTATATAGTGCCTCTCCTTCCAGGCCCCCTCACTGCAGCATACACCCAGTGAGTCTTGCTGGTTCTGTCTTCTACTTCTTTAGTCATCCAGTTTCCTCCTCTCTTCTGTGCCACCAGCTGCCTCTGATCTAGAAGACTGGATCAACTTCCTTACTGGTTTCTGTCATCTATAAAATAGAGGCCAAAGGCCTCTTTCCAACCAGTTTTCCATTCCAAAGCCAGAGAAAGCTTTGAAAATTGCAAATCTAAGCTTGTCACTCCCCTTTATAAAACCTTTCAGGTTTCCTCACTCTTAGGATAAAGTTCAGACTCCTTAACCCAACCTACAAAGCTTTGCATTATTGACCTCAGCCTATCTTCCCAGCCTCATCTCATATCTCATGGTATCCTTCCCTCCTTGGCTTTCTATGCTTTGAAACACTGGCCTTTCAGTTCTACTGTAGGCTAAGCAACTTTATGCTCTGGGCTTCTGCACGTGTTGCTCTTTGCTTAGAGTTTTTTTCTTTCTTTTGTTCTTTCTCTCTTTGAAGATTTTATTTGTTTACTTAAGAGAGAGAGTGATCGAGCTCAAGTAGGGGAGAGGCAGAGGGAGAGAATCTCAAGCAGACTCTATGCTGAGCAGAGAGTTTCATGTGGGGCTCCATCCTACGACCCTGGGATCATGACCTGAGCCAAAGGTAGACGCTTAACTGACTGACCCACCTGAGTACCCCTGCTTGGAGCTTCTCTCCTTTCTCTCAGCTTGTATTTCAGGTTCCAGCTGAAATGGCAATAATAGCTGGCATTTATTAAGCAGGGGCCATGTGCCAACATTGTTCTTAATGCTTTACGTGTGTTAAGTCATTTAAACTTCAGTATAACTTCATGAGGTGGGTACTATTGTTAGCTCCACTTTATAAATGAGGCAAGTGAGGTTAAGTAACCCACTCAAGATCTGAGTCAGTATTTGAACCCAGATAGACTGGGTACATGAATTACTGCTGCACTGTATATAAATAGCTCTGTTGGAGAAACTATTTTATAATCCCGCAGATTTAGGTTCCTCTATTACTCCTCTATCTTGTAGCTAGGTACACTTATCCTTAATAGTACTTAAAATGATCATAATTAATTAGTTTTGGCGTTATGTATTGAATGACTGTCTTCCCCACGGGATGCTAAGGTATCTAGTCCCTAGCACAGTGCCTGGCACACAAGAATTGCTCGTTAGATATTTGTTAAATGAACAAATGTATTATATATCTGAATATAAGGTATACTTTTCCTCTTAAAATAATTTTTCAGAAAGGAAGTTGCCTTGTAATTTGTGTTCTCACAAAGACTCTTGTTCTAGTACACGATGTCTGTTTTATGGATTTTCTTTTGAGTCAAAGGGTTTGGGGAAGATGATCCTGAAATAACCTCATTTAATGCTAGTTCTTTTTTTTTCCTTTTAAGATTTTATTTATTTACTTGAGAGAGAGAGAGAGAGAGATTGAGAGAATGAGTGGGAGGAGGGGCGGAGCTGAGAGCCCTACTCAGAACTCGTTCCCAGCACCCTGGGATCATCACCTCAGCTGAAGGCAGATGCCCAAACGACTGGAGCCACCCAGGGGCCCCAGCTGATGTTAGTTCCACAAGCTTTTAGCAATTGGAGATCACTGGATGGAATCACTTATAAACAAAAAAGAGGCAAAAAATTTTAACATAGATTTAAGGAATTATTCTTGGCTTAGGACTTTACAGTTTCAAGTGTTAGGTCTTATTGTGAGTAAGCCTTTTAGAAAGCCACAGGAAGAAGTTATACTGTGGATATCAGGAATATATATGCGGAGTATGAATTTAGAAATGAATTTAAGAAAAAAAACTGTCCTCAAAAAATTTGGATATATGTGAGGATGGTGTGAGCTGTAAATTGAGCTGAGTTGATCATCTGAGTTGATGTAAAAATGGCTTGAATGATGATAAAGTTTGAGTGAAAAGGGGCACTGGGTGGCTCAGTGGGTTGGGCCTCTGCCTTTGGCTTGGGTCATGATCTCAGGGTCCTGGGATTGAGCCCTGCATTGGCCTCTCTGCTCAGCGGGGAGCCTGCTTCCCCCCCCCCCCGACCCTGCCCCCACCTGCCTCTCTTCTCTTGAGATTTCTCTCTCTGTCAAATAAATAAATAAATTCTTAAAAAAAAAAAGTTGGAGTGAAAAAACGTTCTTTCTAAATAAATATTTTACGTGTGATTTTAAATATGTGTTGCTGAATAATATTAATATTTTCACTAAATTAATAACTACTTAAAGTAGACATTTGACTATTTCATATATATGAAGTTGACCAAAACCCATTTTTTTTTTTAGTTCTTCTCTTTGGGAAAACAAGGCACTGCCTTATATTTGGGCACATATGTTAAAATTTGCAATACATTTTATTAAGTGTTGTTTATTAGGTATTAACAGACACAAAGATGGGCTCATAGGAGCTTGGTATATAGAGAGAACAAGAAGAAAATTAGCTGAAACAAATGGTTGTGTACTAGGAATAGTTCATCTGTTCATTAATCTCACAATTACTGATCATCTCCCACAGGCCAGCCATTGTTCTTACTGCTCAGAATAAGTCATAGGTCAGACAGGTAAAGATTCCGGCCCTAGTATAGTTCATATTATAAAATGATCGAGAAATATGTTTGGAATACTAAAGTGAGGCTTCATTTCTAGGGGCCTCATGTGTGAAGACTAGAGGTTTGGATCTGAATGGAAAGGATTAGAGAGCCCTACTGCATTTTGCCCAAAGGAATGACAAGATGAAGATGATGTTTTATAAAAATTAGTCCGCAGTGGTGTCAGGGATGGATCAGAATGGGAAGGGACTGGAGATTAAGGATACCAAAAAGGTTATTATAAGGATCTGGACAAGAGAAAGTGAGGAACCACTAGAATACCCCAAAATGGTGACCACCTTTAAATGCTCCAGATTTGCAGTGTGAAAATGGGAATCAGATTTGAACTCCCAAGACCCATGCCATTTAGTTAGTCATCAGAATTTGGTGTTCATTTTACAAACATTTGAGGGTCTGCTACTCTACAGCAGTTCTGCTAGATTCTAGGAAAACAGGCAAATTAGAGGCAGAACTTTCTCTCAAAGAGTTCAGAGATTTAGTAGAGAAGACTCCATTCAAAAATTATTGTGCTATCATGTGTTAGGTGCTATAACAGAAATGTCCAAGGCACAGTGAGAATTAAAAGAAGGTGTAGTAGTTGATGAATTCTACCAGTCGGGGGTGGGGCATCCAAATGAAGAGAAGTCAGGTTTGAAATAGATGATGGAAGATAAATTGGAGATTGCCTGGCAGACAAGTACTGAAGGAAGGGCTTTGTGAGAAGAAGGAGCAGCATGTCCAAAGATAGGAAAGAAATGAGACTTAAAGGGAAAGAGAAATCTCTTTTGCTAGGAGAAATTCTAATCGCAGTGATTTGCCAACTTTAGATACTAATTCATTGAGTTTGACAGGCTGCCTTTGGCAGGTTATTCTTCCCAAGGTAATAATAAAAAAAAAATCACAGGATGAAAGACTTTTAATAACCAGTGCTCAATACAATTTTATGATACCCTCTCAATTCTGAACAAGATGAAAACTTCTTAATTGCATTTTCTTCTTATCTATTAAGAATGTTGTTGTGGGGTAGGTGCCTGGGTGGCTCAGTTGGTTAAGCCTCTGCCTTTGGCTCAGGTCATGATCCTGGGGTCCTGGGATTGAGTCCCGCATTGGATTCCTTGCTCAGTGGGGAATCTGCTTCTCCCTCTCCCCCTTCTGTTCCCCTGTTTGTGCTTTCTCACTCTCTCTCTCTCTGTCAAATAAATAAGTAATCTTAAAAAAGTGTTGTGGGGGGCGCCTGGGTGGCTCAGTGGGTTAAGCCGCTGCCTTCGGCTCAGGTCATGATCTCAGGGTCCTGGGATCGAGTCCCGCATCGGGCTCTCTGCTCAGCAGGGAACCTGCTTCCCTCTCTCTCTCTCTCTCTCTGCCTGCCTCTCTGTCTACTTGTGATCTCTCTCTGTCAAATCAATAAATAAAATCTTAAAAAAAAAAATGTTGGGGGGCATGTGGCTGGCTTAGTTGGTAGAGCATGTGACCCTTGATCTCAGGGTCACGAGTTTGAGCCCCACATTGGGTATAGAGATTACTTTAAAAATAAAATATTAATATTTATATATACATATATGTATTTATATATACTAGTTAATATATATATTAAGTAGACTCCACACCTAACATGGAGCTTGAACTTATGACCCTGGGATCAAGAATTGTGCACTCCACTGACTAAACCAGGTAGGCATCCCCCCAAAATAAAAATAGAGAAAATAAAAATGTTTTGGGGGCACCTAGCTGGTTCAAAGAGCATGAACCTCTTGATTTTGGGGTCATGAGTTCAAGCCCCACATTGGGTGGAGATTACTAAAAAACATTTTTTTTAAATTTTTTAAAAGGAAGAGAACACAATATTATAACATTCATTTATGTATCTACCACCTAAAGTCCTATTTCATTCCCTTTCTGAGCATCCTTTTTATATCAGTCCCCTTTTAATATTTTGAATATATATATTATAATATATAATTGCATATTGAATATATATTACATATGTATGAACACATGAATATAACATAATTATATACTGACTATATCTTATAATGTATAATACATATTTTTGAACATACATATACATCTGCACAAATAGTATATGGACTTTTATTTATTTATTTATTTTTAAAGGTTATTTATTTATTTATTTGACAGAGACAGAGATCACAAGTAGGCAGAGAGGCAGGTGGAGAGAGTAGGGGAAGCAGGCTCCCTGCTGAGCAGAGAGCCTGATCCGGGGTTTGATCCCAGGACCCTGAGATGATGACCTGAGCCAAAGGCAGAGGCTTTAACCCACTGAGCCACCCAGGCGCCCCGTAATTGGTTTCATTTGGCATTTGTTTTTTCATTTTTATTTATTGATTTATTTTCAGAGAGAGAAACAGAGATAGCCACAGAGATAGCGAGAGAGAGAGCATGAGAAGGTAGGAGAGAGAGAAGCAGGCTCCTCGCTGAGCAGGGATCTGGACCTGGGGCTTGATCCCAGCACTATGGGATCCTGACCTGAGTGGGAGGCAGATGCTTAACTGACTGAGCCATCCAGGTACCTGTTCATGTGGCATTTGTTTTTATTTCCCTCAAATTTGTTTTCAAAATTTATCTATGTAGACCAAATTCATTAATTTGAGCTGCTGTGTGGTATTCATCACACGAATACATTCCAATTTGTTATTCTGTTTGTTACTACAAAGATTTATGTTGTTTCCAATGTTTCATTATTACATTACAAACATTTCCTTATAGGGAATATCCTTGAACAAATCTCCTTGTTCTTATGTATGAAAGTTTCTGTTAAGCAGTGTTTTTTTAAACTGGTAAGAACAGACACTACACTTGATCTTAGCCAAAAAGCTGAGAAGCGATCAGAGTGTTTTTTTTTAAACCATAACTCATAGTATGAAATACATTTTATATCAGACTCATTTCCTATATGAAGCAAGTTTAGTGAAGTAATATCTACTTGGGTTATATGCACTCTATTTCCTATTCTATTCCATTTTTGTAAACTGCTGGACATGACTCACTAAATCGATTTCATGACCCACTCATGGATTGAGAACACTGCTCTAAGACAATAGACTTTCTGCATCAAAGGACACGTACATTCTAGACTTGAGTAAATATTTCCAGGTTGCTCTCCAAAGTGGTTGTGTCAATTTTATAGGATACGCAAGTCCTAGCTTCTCACCAACACTTACAGTGGTAACACTTTTAAATTATTGCTAATCCAAGTGATGTGAAAGGAATCTCATTGTCAGCTTATTTTGCATTTTCCTGAGTAGTGGAGAGGTGGAATAGATTTTTTTTTAATATTAACCAATAGTATTATTGGTTATTTGAATGCCTTCTGGTAATTACCTATTTATACCTTTTGTCCATTTTTTCCATTGGGTTGTTTATCTTCCTTTTGTTATTATTCGTTTATAGGAATTCTTTCCAGATGCTAGATATCAATCATTTTCTGATAGGCATGTATGTTGCAGATACCTTCTCCCTATCTCCCCATCTGTCATTTGTATTTTAACCTTGTTTAGATATCTTTTGAGGGACAGCTGGGTCAGTTGGTAGAGTATGTGACTCTTCATCTCAGGGTAGTGAATTCAAGCCCCACATTGGGTGTGAATCCTCCTTAAAAAAAAAAAAAGAAGTTTTTTTTTTCCTTTTTTTGCTAAGCAAAGTTTAACATTATTTAACATTATTATGCATTATTTGTTTCAGGGGTATAGGTCTGTGATCAGTCTTACACAATTCATAGCACTCACCATAGCACATACCCTCCTCAATGTCCATCACCCATCCACCCCATCCCTCTCACTCCCCTCCCCTCCAGTAGCCCTTAGTTTGTTTCCTGAGATTAAGAGGCTCTTATGATTTGTCTCCCTCCCTGGTCCCATCTTGTCTCATTTTTCCCTCCCTTCCCCTATGACCCTCTGTCTTGCTTCTCGAATTCCTCATATCAGTGAGATCATCTGATAATTATTTCTCTGACGGATTTATTTCACTTAGCATAATACCATCTAGTTCCATCCACATCATTGCAAATGGCAAGATTTCAGGTTTTTTGATGGCTGCATAATATTCCAGTGTGTGTGTGTGTGTGTGTGTGTGTGTGTGTGTGTGTGTGTATACACACCACATCTTCTTTATCCATTCATCTGTTGATGGACATGTAGGCTCTTTCCATAGTTTAGCTATGGTGGACATTGCCGCTATAAAACATTTGGGTTCACGTGCCCCTTCGGATCACTACATTTGTACTTTGGGGGTAAATCTTTAACAGTACAGTTGCTGGGTCATAGGGTAGCTCTATTTTCAACTTTTTGAGGAACCTCCATACTGTTTTCCAGAGTGGCTGCACCAGCTTGCATTCCCACCAACAGTGTAAGAGGGTTCCCCTTTCTCTACATCCTCACCAACACCTTTCGTTTCCTGAAAAAAGAGATCTTTTGTGTACAAGTTTTAAATATTTTTTATGTTAGTTTTATCAAAATTGGCTATTATAACTTCTACTTTTTCATAACTCAATCTTTTCTTTTTAATTTAAAAAGATTTTTATTTTTTTGTCAGAGGGAGAGCGAGCACAAGCAGGAGGAGAGGCAGGCAGAGCAGGCAGAGGGAGAAGCAGGCTTCCTGCTGAGCAAGGAGCCCAATGCTGGACTCGATCCCAGGACCCCAGGATCATGACCTGAGCTGAAGGCAGACGCTCAACTGACTGAACCACCCAGGCATCCCCCATAATTTGATCTTTTAAACTCTATCTTAAGATCATAAAATATTATGTATTTTTTCAGATAATTTTGAAGGTTTTGTTTTACAATTTTAGGTCTTTAATTCACCTGGAGTTTCTTTTTGCCTGTTCCTTTTCTGTCTTCTGAAACATGGTAGTCATTTGACTCTACCACATGTTTCATTTCAGTAATTGTCTCTGGAACCCGAGGTACCTTATCTCCTCCTCCATCTAAGTCTTTCTCTTAGAAATATCAGAACGGGAATATAAATGACCTCCAGGCTAAGACAAGTAGCTGTTTAAAGGCCTGTGAAGAAGAAGCAAGAGGTGAAAATGAGGTAAAGAGAGTCATTGGGAGGAATCTTTGCAAAAGATGAAATGCAAGGATGGTTCATCCTTCACAGCAGGAACCTGAGGCTCCTAGAAGAAGAACTGGGCTTGCAGGGAGACAGAAGAGTGTCTCAGAGAGCTGGCCCTGACGGAGAAAGACTTCTGACAGGATCCTTGCATCCTACTTTTTTTTTTTTTAAGATTTTATTTATTTATTTATTTGACAGAAAGATCACAAGTAGGCAGAGAGGCAGGCAGAGAGAGAAGGGGAAGCAGGCTCCCTGCTGAGCAGAGAGCCTGATGCGGGGCTCTATCCCAGGACCCTGGGATCATGACCTGAGCCAAAGGCAGAGGCTTAACCCACTGAGCCACCCAGGCGCCCCATTGCATCCTACTTTTGAAGCCCTTCCACATCTATCCCATCTGCTCTCTCTTTTATAAAATTTTATTTATTTGAGAGGAAGAGTGAGAGACAGAGAAAGTGCACTCACAGGGGAAGGAGAAGCAGACTCCCCACTGAGCAGGGAGGCTGACCTGGGGCTCAATCCCAGGACCCTGGGATCATGACTTGAGCCAAAGGCATTTGCTTAACTGACTGAGCCACCCAGGCACCCCCCCATCTAGTTTCTTATTTTACCTCTCGTCCCTACCTGAAAGTCCTGTGAACTTCTTCTGTCTTGCACTAGAAGACTGTGAAGCTAAGGTATGTTATGAGTCACATGGAAGTTGGTGAATCTGAGATTAGAACCCAGGTCTCCTGGCCATCAAACTGAAGGTTTCGGCTGAGTCCAGTGGAAATCAGTTTGCAAGAAAAGACTTACAAGAGAGGAGGTTGGTGTGTCCAGAGGAGCTACAGTCCAAAATTACAACAGGTAGCCTTTGATTTCTAGTGTAATTTACAGTCATAATCATCATCAAAAAGCCTTTATCAGTGTCTGCTTGTAATGGGCAATTAAGGTAGACACTAAACTAAATGGAGAATATATATTTTCATGAACATGGTCTAAGAATTCATACACTATGAAAATTAATAGAAACAGATAAGCAAAGGACATATCCATCTGACAATTAAAAAAAAGGTAGACCAATCTAGCTACCATGGACAGTAAAGAATTAACATCAAACATGCCAGAAGTCAGGTCAATTCAAGGATAAGGGCATTGCTAGATGAAGAGCAGTGCCAAGTAGGGAATGGTTATAGGGGTTCCAAGTTCAGGGAAATTGTCACCAATCAATTAGGGAGGGCAGGTGTCTTGCTTTCTGACTTCTCTTACTCCTTTCCACACCCACCCCCCCCCACAGGCCCCACCCCAAGCTTTTCTTCTTCCAGAGGACATAACCATAACCCTTGCTAAGGACTGAGATCAGAGGAATTTTTCCTTTGTGTTAGTCCTTGACTTTGGATAAGGGACCTTTACCCAGTATCAGCAGGAACCACCCTCAGGAGCCACTTTGTGCTGCCTGGCACGTCCACAGCAATCAGAGCAAAAGGATGGGGTAAGAAAACTTCTCCCCACCCAGCATTGGTAGGGTCACCCAGGACCTCTGCCACCGGTCTTGCTATTCACTGTGGTACATGGGTCATTATCCCCACTAACACCATTTACTGAGCTTCCCCTGGGTCCAATTTCTTCTGTACAGTGAGGTTAAACAGAAGAAACCATGAAGTCTTTCTAAACTAATTCTATTCAGCTTTAGAAACTTGGTCACTAGGGGCACCTGGGTGGCTCAGTGGGTTAATCCTCTGCCTTCAGCTCAGGTCATGATCCCAGGGTCCTGGGATCGAGCCCCACATCGGGCTTTCTGCTCAGCGGGAAGCCTGCTTCCTCCTCTCTCTGCCTGCCTCTCTGCCTACTTGTGATCTCTCTGTCAAATAAATAAATAAAATCTTTAAAAACAAAAAGAAACTTGGTCACTCTGAATCTCTGTCGTTCTGAATCTCTGATCCCACCGCTACAGAAGACTCCCCACAATCTCTTTTTCAGTCCAGGTGACTCAGGTAGGGCTGACCACACCACCTAACTCTAAGGGTCAGCTTGTGTCCTAGGCATCCCTGGGCCCTGTTTTCAGCTCATGATACCTACCTATGCTAGGTATCAGACAGAGCCCTCCCTGACGCTTCTGCTGGAACAGTAAGGAAAGAGATACCCTCACCTGCCAGCTGTGAGGATCACATCAGTCCAGAGCTGATGGTGGCTATGGTTCCACTGTGCAAGGAGAACCTGCATGAGAATGAGATCATGCTAGGACTGATGCAGAGCCCAGAGTGAGAGGGGGTTAGAAAGAGACAGGTGGACAGTGGCTTGGCGATATTTGAGTCCTCAGGTCCAGCCCAGCTCAAAGTTGGATGTGCCATTGGATTTCCACTCAAGTGAGGATGTTCAGTTCCCTTTGAGCACAACCAGCCTGAATGGGTTTCTGGCTGTCACTCACAGTCAAAAATCAAGATGAAAATCATGCCTAGTGCACATTTATTCCGCCCCCCCCAGGACACATCTAACTGTATAATTTGTACCACATCAGTTTTCACTTGTTTACTGAATAACACATGTAAGTTTTTACCTAAAATTTTGTAACACATCTATACTTCACAAAATAATCTTGTGTGTCTGTGTATATAAAACTTAACTTTTTAAAAAAACTTTTTTAAAGATTTTATTTATTTGACAGAAATCACAAGCAGGCAGAGAGGCAGGCAGAGAGAGAGGGGAAGGCAGGCTCCCTGCTGAGCAGAGAGCCCGACATGGGGCTCCATCCCAGGACCACGACCCGAGCTGAAGACAGAGGCTTTAACCCACTGAGCCACCCAGGCACCCCTATAAAACTTAACTTTTAAAAATGATTTTATTTATTTATTTGAGAGAGAGAGCGTGCAGCATGCACATGATGAGGGGAGAGGGGCAGAGAGGGAAGGAGAGGCAGACTTCCCGCTGAGCAGGGAGCCAGACGTGGAGCTTGATCCCATGTCCTGAAGATCATGACCAGAGTCCAAGCCAGACACTTAACCAACTGACCACTAAGGCACCCCTAGAACCTAATTTTAACACAGTTATGTGAGGTGGGATATACGTTATTCTTTTAGTTGGTCAAACTGAAGCTTGGAGAAGTCTGGCAGTTCATTCAGCATACACAGCTAATGAATGTAGGTCATCTGGCTCTAAATCCCAGGCCTATTCTATACTCTTCATCTGCTTAAGTATTTGTAGGGTTTCTTCATGAATTTATTTTTCCATCTCTTGTGCTCACTTAAGATACGACCTTGCTGTTTGCCTTGAGTCCCTCTTTTACTCCCTTGGGCAGCTTCGTGGTATGAGTGGGACTCAGAGTAGGGGGTTGGTTCTCACTGATTGTAAGATTAGGGTTTGCCAGATCTGCTTTCTCTCATCAAGGAGCTTGTAATCAGCTGGCTGAAATAATGCATATGTATTACAGTGGTGTTTTTCCACCTTTCTTGACCTCTACGGCAAGAAACTACACGCACATTATTAAAGTTTAATGAAGCAATACCTACCTTAGTATGTGTGACAGTCTTTGATGTTTCCTGTTTCATTTTTTAAAAATTCTGATTGTGACCCACTAAATTGATTTTGTCACTCAATAAGATGGATTGAAACCCAGTTTGAAAAGCACGGTTATGGGATACATATATGTAAAGTCAAATTTTAGCTGAAGCTCAATATCACAAATTGAGCACTAAGGATGTGCTAAGTATATTGCTAGGTGCAGTGAATGATATAAAATAAAGTATGTATAGCTATATGATGCTCATAATCTAGTGATAGAAAGTAGAGAATAAACTCAAATAATTAATAAAAGGAAAAATATGAGCCAAAAAGCCCCTACAAAGATTCAGGAGCAGTAGAAGTCACATCCTGTGAGAATCAGGAAAGGATTTAAGGAGCAGGTAGCATTTGAGTTAGGTCTTGAAAAGTGGATACTAGAGCTGTGAGTTGAGGTAACAGAACTCAGGGAAAGAGGATACAGGGAATAATGGCCTTTGGGAATCACAGTCAAGAAGGAAATGATGCTATGGCTATGAAGGGATGTGACCATAGCCTTGGAGTCCTCCCTGAGGATACACTAGTGAACATGACAAAGTCCTGACTCTCAGGAAGAAATCAAATAGGAAAAGCAACTCAGTGGGGTAGTGCTGTGGAAAAGGGAAGAATACAGCATAGTGCATCATAGGACTACATAGAAGACAAGTCTCACTCAGACACTGGGCTCATGGAAGGCTTTTGGAGAAAGAAGCATTTAAAGTGAGACCTCAGTGGTGAGTAGGAGTTAGCCAGAAGAAGGATGCATAAGCCAAGAATGTTCCCACAGAAGCACAGCATGTGAAAAGATGGGGAGGCAAGAAAGAACACTGGTACATTTGGGGAATAAAAAATTAGAGGGAGCATCCTTATGAGGTCGGTATCATACCCGACCTCTTCCGATAAAGAAACGAAACACCAAGATTTAATAACACGCATGGTTTCCTAGCTGGCTAGACCTGGAATCGGGATCAACTTTACCCTTAAGAGTTTGTTCTTTCCATTATTCCAACCTGTCCCACAAATGTGTCTGATGCTGGGTGGGCCCTGGTACTATTACACTGAAGTTGCAGAGATTAGATAGAGTTAGCAGACTAAGGACTGAACCTAAGGAATGCCTACATTTAAGGAATAGGAGGAAAGAGGAGAAATACAGGAATTGAAGAAAGTCGAGGAACATCAATCCAAATAGGAGAACTAGGGGCACCTGGCTGGTGCATTCAGTTAAGCGTCTGACTCTTGGTTTTGCCTCAGGTTGTGATCTTGGGGTTATGAGACCCAACCCTCTGTCAGGCTCTTCGCAGAGTCTGCTTGAGGTTCACTCTCCCTCTCTCTCTCTGCCTCTCCTGCGCATGCTCTTTTCTTCGCTCTTTAAAATAAATAAGTCTTAAAAAAAAAATAAATAAGTCTTTAAACAAAACAAAACAAGAGAACTACCCAGTGAACAGAGTATGATGGAATCCAAAGAAAGAGCTGGAAGAGCAGTGGTACATTTCGAATGTGACAAGAGCTGAAGAATTTCTGACCATAGATGGCCAATGATGATATCACTTTGCTAACAAGAAAGTAATTTCCACAAAGGGTGGAAAAATAAATGAGTGTTGAGGAAGTAGAGTGAGTGCAGATCACTTTTTCAGAAACACTGATTTTGGGTTATGGGAAGAATTAAGAAGGGAAGTCAACTTAGATGGAGGCAGCAAATTTATTAGGAAGTGATCTTAAGATCACCACTAAGGGAAGAGAAGGAAGGAAATCTTCACAGAAGGAGAAGTTGGGCTGTGATATAGGACAAAGGCTTAGCCAACCTTCAGAGCTGTCCCTGTTTAGGGATGAGAAGGTTGAATCATTATACTCTCACATAAATCAGTCATTCAGTGTGGGCTGCCTGAGAAAGGGGCATGACAGGACAGCTTAGGGCCATCTGCCAGCAGCATTCCCACTTCAGACAGCTGGGGTCCTAAGTCCTTCATTCTCAAAGGGAGGCCTGCCTGTGCTTTCCAGTGTTTATCACAGGAATAGCGTTACCAGGCTAGCAGAAGTCAAGGGAGGAATATTTTTAGGATAGGTAAGACCCAACTTTGGAAATAGATACACACATAGAAACAGATGTATCCTAATTATTATTCTGTAATGCCCTGTCAGGCAACATGTCAGCTGTAACATATTAAAAAATGGGCTTATACTTATGAAACACCTCCCATGGAGCTGGCCTTTGTTAGCAGCAGGTGTACAAAGATAAGATAATCACCCCTGTGGAGAAGCTTACAATTTAGTGGGAGAAGAATGCACAAAAGCAATAACCCTGTAAGGGGATGTGCTTATCTTTTTTGTGGTTGTATCTGTACTACCCCATGTAGGCCTGGCATATAGTAGGCTGTCAAATAGACACAAAATGAGCCAGTGATAGAGTAGAATAAGAGGTCCTTGGGTAGAAGAGAAAATGTAGGGCTAATGCTGCCTGGAGGAGTCAGGGGAGTATATTTTAAGGGAAGCTTAATATTAGTGATGATGATGATGATAATATTATTATTATTAATAATAATAATAAAAAGAAGGGGAGGGGTGGGAGGGACTAAAATCCAGGCAGCTGTTTCAGAGAAAACAAAAGCATCAAAAAGAATACTTGGAGAGTGAGTAGAAGGTAGGCATGGAAAGAAAAGTCTTCTCTTTCAATAAAGGGCACACATGAGGCAAATACATATTAACATCTATACAGGAATGAGTTGCCTAGGGTGGTAATGTGGAATGTTCGGGGAACTTACAATAGGATATTATGAAAGATCATTTTCAAACTAGATTTGAATGAAAGGGAATTGTTTTAGGTGTACACAATAGAGGCAATATGGTGTGGTAGTTGAGTGCTGGTTCTTGAAGAACAGATTTGTGCTCAAAGCCTGGGTCTTCTAACTAGATGTATGTACTTGGGCAAGAAACCTCCCTAAGACTTAGGTTCCTAAACTGCAAAATACAGTTCCTGCCTTACAAATCTATCGTGAGGATAATTCACATTCATGACATTAAAAATGGTGTTTGATATAGATACGTAGTAAGAATTTAATTAATGGCATAGGAATTGCAGACCCGCAATGAGTAGAGCATATATGTTGGCAGAAATTGCTGAGTAAAGGAAACAGGAGCTATGGTAGAGTCTCATTGTAAAATCCATTCCTATTTTTGGAATCCCTAAACAAAAATAGGGCTTTTTCCTCCAACATTTTAGCCCGTGGATGATTTCATATGTACTTCTACTTTCTTTTGAAGGGGATTAAATTGGTGGCCTATCCCATCTAAGGCAGCTTTATATTAGGGAACTCATCTGAGGCAGAACACGGACAGAGAGCAGGTCAAGTTGTCATGATATGACTTTAAGTGCTTGTGTGCATCCTGGAGCAAAGAGATCTTCATCTGGGTCCAGGGCAGGAGATCCATAGATTCTTCTACTGACCCTATGGCTGTTCTGAGGAGGAAGCAGAACCACTTGCTAGAAGCTTACTTTGACTATATAAATCTATTACTCTTTTCTTTCTTTTCCATTCTAAGATATTTCTTTCTATCACACTTATTACATATGTTTCTCATGGTATTAAGCAGATTTTCTTTAAAACTATTAGGAAATTTTCTGAAGGCAGCAACTTCTTCCTCCCAGTATCCCACCTCATTCTCCTCACCCATCCCCTTCTCTCTCCTTTCCACCTGTGCCTTCAGCTGGCCCACTAAACTATTTGCCAGAGGCATCATTTCCTCATTCTTTCAGTTCCCCTACTCCCAGGTTGAGAAATTCTGGACTTGCTCTGGATTTGTTTTTTCTACAGTCTCGGGGTTTTTTGTTTTTTTGTTTTTTCTTTTTCTTTTCCATCAGGCACCCCAGTCCTGGGTTTGCATGGTTTTGTGGTCGGCTGATTAATCACTGATTAACCAGGCTGATGCCAGCAGGTCCCTCAGAGCCCAAGGAATAGGCTGGGCGGTATTTTTACCCACACACTGAGACTCCTCATAATTGCATCAGTGCTGCACACACCTATGGAAAATACTGGTAGCCTGTCAGGCTTGGGGTTAATTGGTTTCAGCTCACACCTTAGGGGAGCAGAGTCCTTGCACACATGCTGGCCTGGTACCAGTGCCCCAACTAGCTTCACACTAAGGGGAGTGGCATCCTGAAGGAAGGCAATTCCTTTTACCCGACCCCTTTCATCCCCTGGTACTCACAGGTTGGCCTCCAGCTCCTGCCAAATGGATCAAAGATGAAATCTTAGAATAGAAGTTTTTAAACTCAATTAGTTGTTCATTAATATCCAGGAGTGGCTGATATATGATGCTTCCTTTTTCATGGCAGGTCAAAGATGAAATGTGATCTGGCTTTGAAGGGTGTGGCTTGCCTCTTGAAACTCCCCGCGGTGTTTTTACCAATGTGCTATTGCTCAGGGCAGCCAAAGTGCCCTTATCTAACCCAGGGAGGCGCGCTTGTCTGCATATATAGAGGCAGGAGCCGACACTGGGAAAAAAGTCTAATCCAGTCTGCACAATGAAGAAGCAACCTAAGATGGAGGAAGCTCCACACTGTGAGCTCAGTAAGTAGCCAGCAAGTATGCAAAAGCCCAAGGAGGTTGCTCAGCTGAGCAGAGCTGGCAGGGTGACAAGAATGGCTCTAGCCATTTTACTCTCTAGTTGCAGCGGAGGTTCCCGAAGGAGGGGTTCTGGTCTGGAGGGACTTTATCAAGTCTTGCTGAAACTACCCAGATGTTTTGTTGAGAGATTCTCTGAACTAATTTGTGCATTTTCTTTTTCTCTCCAGGAGAAATTCTGTATGGAAACCAGCCTGTATCAGATAACTGATGATGCTCGGCCCACTTTTTTTGTCCCTGAGTTTTTTACTTTGTACTTGATTTTGATTTTTCTTTTTGCAGTTCACTCTCCTATCATCCTCTCTTGGACTCTTTTTTACTATCTAATAAAATTTTCTCCTACCAGCTTGTACATGAAGAAAGAAGTTGGAGGGGGTGATGCTTTTCCTTTCTAGGTCTACAATTTGGTTAAATAAGCTTGGTTATCTTTAATGCAAGCTATAGGGAGGTGTCAAAAATGTTTCTGGGTGGTCTAAAGGACACTGTTTAAAGTGAGGGTGGCTTATCAGACCATTTTTCTTCCCTCTAAAGCACTACTAGTCTGGCCATTATCTTCAGGGAAAGACTGCGTGTGAGATTGAGGCTGGGGCTGGAGTGGGACTGCTTTTAGGTAGACAGAGATAAAGCCTGGGGGGCGGGGGGGAAGCGAGATAGGATGGGAGTGGGGCACCTGATGCGCTGTAACTGGCGGCACTGGCTGGTGTTTCGCGGTTCTCCCAGGTGTGGATTGCTTTTGGTGAGGCCGCAGACGCTACGATGTAGCTCCGGGGACGACAGGAAATGGTCCTGCGGGGTTGGCTAAACTTTAGAAGGCGGTGACGTATCTCGTAAGGCAAAGTCTACAGAAAAAAAGGGGCTCGACCGCCAGTATCTAATGTGAGGCAGCGGCTAACTACGGTGGGAAATTTACGTGTCCCGGTACCGCCCGCGCCGTGGGAAGCTCCAAATTCGCACTCAGCGATTCTGCCGCGCGCAGGCAATGGCCCGGCTGCAGGCACCTCCCGCCGGGGCCCCGCGGCCCCGCCTCCAGTCTGACCCGGGGGCGGGCGGAGCCTCGGGACGCCGTCCACCGGCCACGCGCGCCTGCAGCTGCGGGGAATACGAGGAATCCAGCCAATAGGAATGTGCAACTGCGGTCCTGTCGGCCAATCGCAGGGCGTGTAGGGGGTTGGCCGTCTTGGCGCTAGCTCCCGGGATATGGAGCGGCCAGCGCGAGGGCGTCCTGTCAGGTGGTTGCGGAGCCGGTAAGGCGACGGGCAGGCGGGGTCAGGGGTCACGCGGCCTCACCGCTTTTCCCAGGCGGGCCCGGAGGGCGCAGGGCGGCCCGACGGTGGGAGCAGGGAGCAGGCGCCGGGGCCAGTATGGGGCGCGCGGGGCGCCGTGCGGAACAGCGGGGGGCGGGTCGGGTCGGGAGGGCCTGAGGCGCTGGGGGCCAGACGGAGCAGCATTCTTCCGAGAAAGATGGAGAGCGGGGGGCGGGAAGCGGACGCCCGAGGTTGTGGGGGCCTCGTCCCTTCCCCGCCGAGGCCTAAGAGAAATGGCCGAACCCCCGGCTGGACCTGCCGCCGCGCGGGAATCCGTGACCCAGGGTGCGCTAACCCGCTTCAGGCCTCAGAGGAGGCGACGGGCACGGGGCAAGGTCCTGGCAGCTTCCTTATCTGCAGAGCCCTGGGCCCGCGCCCGCTCCCGGGGCCTCCCGCCGCTCCTCTCCAACAATCAAGTTCACTGTCGTGCAGCCGACACCGTGGAGCGCTTTCGAGTGCAGGGCCTGGGGAGGCCGCTGAGTGCTCGTGTGTAGATTGGTTGTAGGGCTGTTGTGCGCCTGCCAGGCTCCAGGTACTACTCCAGGGGGCATTGTGGCACACGGTGTGTAGGTGGGCTGGACGCTCTCCGACTGGTTGGTTTCCTAGATCCCTGCTTTTAAAGCTGTCGCTTGTATTTTGATAGTCCGTCTTTGGATTCCTTTCCACTTTTGATATCCCCAGTGACCCACCTCATGGATCCGACGATTTCATTAGGGGAGAAGTTGAGAAACCTGTGCGTAATCATGTTTGTTGCCTTCAGAGGAGTGCTGTGAAGTTAAAGGAACGTGGTGGCATATCTTTAAAGTGGAAGACAAAAGGCAAAATTCTGTGGAAGGAGAGGCAAGGGCAGAATGGCTTGCAGAAACTTTTGCTGGCCATAATTTTAGTGAATATTGGTGAAACTGGGGGACGCTGTTTATCTTGATCCTGTGAAACCGAAGGCCCGCCAGTTTGCTCCACTTCTTGGCTATGTAACCCTTTGAGCAAGCTGCTTATTAGCCTCTTGATTCTTTTGTTTCCCAGTACTTAAAATGGGGATTGATAATATCAGTCTCACAGGGTTGTTGGTGAGTGTAAAGTAAAAATACACATAAGGTGCTTAGAACAGTTCTTGGAATGTAGGAGTTTTTATTATCTGTGCCCGCCTTCCCCTTAAGATTCCAAACTAAAGAATTCTGACATTACTACTTACTTAATCTTTGCTGAGAATCCTGAGCCTATCCTGAAAGAACCCTTAGGCCCTTGTTTTCCATCCATGGCAGTAATGCTGACCTGAAGGTATAGTATAATTCCATATGATTAGAGGCTTTTTACTGGGTGTTTATTTTTAATCATTAAATAAGGTTGGAAACTATCGCTGTACTAGGATTGTCTGTGATAGCTGTGTTGGTTAAATGAAACCTCAGAACTTCTTCGGCTGTTTAGTTTTTTACTGGAAAATATTTCATTTACAGTCTTAGGCTAGGCACAGTTTATTTTGGATCCAATACCAGAAAGGCCTGGATTGCAGCATACTTGGTTTCTCATGTTTCCGGGATGGCTGTGGGACTCGGGAGGGGAATTTCTGGGCAGCCTGGCTGCATTTCTTGTTAATGAATGGGGAAGCTTGGTATGAATCTACTCTTTAGTGTTAGGATATCAGCAGTGGTTTCTTGGATTACTCTGTACAGCAACTACTAAGCAGCTTTACTTCAGTTTCGACTCAGGAAAGTAAGGGTAGAGGTTAGAGAATGGTATCCATAAAAATAGCATCTTTTGGGTGGGTGCTGTGGAGTCAAAGACCTCTTTATTCCTTGTTGTCTCTCCATGTACAGAAATACAAATATCTGCTGACAGATTTATACCCTTTCTATGAGCTTAAAGTTCCAAGTTTTCTTGGGGTTTTCTGGAAGGCACTAGTGGAAGACTGTACTGTCTTCTGATTCTTTCCTTCCGTGAAAGCAGCTGTTTATACACATATCATAATCACAAAATGAGAAACTCTGTATTTATGAAAAAGAGCATCACTGACTGCAGCAGTATGCTGGCCCGATTTGGGTGAAGTAGGGATGCTATAAGTTTACTTACTTAGCTCTAGAATGAGACAGTTGAGTAGTTCTGTAGGGTCGAAATTCGAATGTTGGCTTGTTGAGAGTAGAGAACAGTGTCTTTTTGCTTCAGCCTGGATAAAGAGGAAGGGGTGTGACATCTTCAAAGAGTTGAGTGTTTGAGGCAGAAAGGGAAGCATTTTTTCCCTAGTATTGTCATTTTTGTCATCTGAGTCTCTGGTTTGAATAAAATATTTTGGAAAAGAAGGTAGGGAGCATTTGAATATGCAGAATATAAGAATTTGGAAGACCTTGACCCTTGTCATCTCACTCATCAGATGCCATTTATTCTTTTGATAATTTAACAAACATATATTGAGCAATTAACATTTATTGGCCCATGAAGACACAAAGAAGAGCCCTTCAGGTACCATCAGGAATATCGTGGATAAAATGCAACATTGTTTGTGTTATAAAGTATAATAACATCAGAATGGGATATAAAACCTTTGGCTGGGAATGATAAAAATGTATTTATTGTCTAATTCCTCTTCCACTTTTAATTTAAGGCTGAAGTAATTTACATTTTATTTATTTATTTGACAGACAGAGATCACAAATAGGCAGAGAGACAGGCAGAGAGAGAGGGTGGGGGAAGCAGGCTCCCTCCTGAGCAGAGAGCCGGATGTGGCTCGATCCCAGGACCCCGACATCATGACCTGAGCCGAAGGCAGAGGCTTTAACCCACTGAGCCACCCAGGTGCCCCAGTAATTTACATTTTTTAATGTAAGGACCAGTTTCCAGTAAAAACTTAAATTGGGAAGTTAGAGTTCTCAGTCGTTTCTTTGTGCTTACTGCTAGTAGGTCATCTTGTATGGGTTGTTTTTGTTAGGTTTGGTCCATTTGCCACTCATGATCAAGTGTCTGTTAAAACTCCTAGGTAATGAAAGGAGAAGGCTACAAGTGAATTATTAAAAATTTAACAGGCTCCAGAGAGCAGAAGGAGGCATATGTGCAGCCAGAGAATCTTGTAGTAATCTTGTAGTAAATGTTGTCTGTGCATATAATTTTTATTTGCTTTAAGAAAAGACATGTCAAGGAAAATATGTACTCAAAGGCCAGGTTACATCCAAGGGACCAATATGTGTCATTGGAATAAATGAGTTGAGTAGTTCAATAATAATCATTCATCACATTTTTGAGAGAAAAATTAAGCAAATGTGAGGGCAAAATATTTTTTCTGAGGCATGAGTGGGTATAAATGTGTTTAATAGACTGTCTTACTTCAATATAAAGGGGGTCTTTGAAATTGTTCACAGAGCTGAGAGTTGTGTTCTAGGATCCATGTGTGAGGCCGGGAGGCCAGGTTGGTTCCCCCAAAGGGAAACACACTGCTGTGTACCTCTGGTTAGGGGGAAATCAGAGGAAACTCTCTATGAGAACTGAGAGGAACAAAGACCAAGCTATGTAGAAGGAAGACTTCAGTGAGCCTGACATATGAACCATCAAAGAGGTATGAAAGCTAGTTAAGCCTCAGCAGTGGTCAGGAAAAGTTCTGTTTTGTAGGTGTCAGGCCCTTCTAATTCTGAAGTCTCTGGTGGATGAGTGATATTTTTGTCTAAGCGATCAGTACTTCTTGAAGCCTGGCCACACTTCTCCCAGCTGTTATCATCTTTGACAGCCAGCCAGCCAGTTTCATTATCAACTGTCCTCTTTCTCCCTATATCTGACTCTCTCCCTCTTTGCTGCTTAACATTTTCTTTTTCTTCTTTTTTATCGTTAGATGTTCTCAATGTCAGGTTTTCCTTTCAACTCTAAAACATAGATTCACAGACGTCCAGCTCAGGTGAGAACCATAGACTTGATGTTGATTTGAAATTGTAGTCTCTGGTAGATTGAGATTCTCTCAATTTTGATAATATTACTCTGTATACAAAGTCAGTAAGACAAAGAACAGCCTAAGCTGGTATCTTAATGGCCATTGTGTCAGAGTGAGAAAGACATACACATACAGAGACCCTGGTGCGTATTAAGCACATGATGCAATAGGAGTACTGTTTGTACTTTATGAACTGGGTGTGTTCCTGTGGCTTTTGGCTGAAAACATTCTAATATGAAGACATTCTCTACTTAGGTAGTGAGGATTAGAATTTTGAGACCTTTTTCTTAAACTGACACCACAGGGACTTTGCACTTTGTTCCTTCACAGAAGTAGGTGTAATCAGTCCTCAGCCCATCTTTTCTTCATTTTATCATTTTTTATCAAATTCATTTTCATAAGAGAAAAATAGGATACACTTACATCTAAATTTTAAAAATTCTAAACTTTACATCCTCAAGAATAATTTAGAAATTTACATGGCTTTTTAAAAAATTATTATAATTGACATACAGTGTTACCTTAGTGTCAGGTGTACAACAGTGATTGGACAATTTTATACATTATAGGATACTTACCACTGGTAAATGGAGTTACCATTTGTCACCATATAATGTTATCACAATATTATTGACTATATTCCCTATGCTGTACTTTTCATCTCCATGACTTGTTTTTTAACTGGAAGTTTGCACCTCTTAATCCCTTTTCACCTATTTTGCCCATGTTCCCTCCCACCTCCACTCTCATAACCATCAATTTGTTGTCTATATTTAAGAATTTGTTCATTGTTTTGCTTTATAGATTCCACATATAAGTGAAATCATATGGTATTTGTCTTTCCCTGTCTGACTTGTTTCTCTTGACATAATACCCTCTAGGTCCATTTGGGTTGTCACAAATGGCAAGATGTCATTCTTTTTTATGGCTAAGTAATAGTCGTGTGTGTGTGTGTGTGTGTGTGTATATTTATCACTTTTTCATTATCCTTTCATCTACCTATACACGCTTGGGTTGCTTCCATATCTTGGCTGTTGTAAATAACTCTGCAGTAAACCTAAGGTTGCATATATCTTTTTGAATTAGTGTTTTCGTTTTCTTTGGGTAAATGCCCAGTAGTGGAAATACTAGATCATATAGTATTTCTATTTTTAATTTTTTTTTAAAGATTTTATTTATTTATTTGACAGAGAGAGAGAACACAAGTAGGCAGAGAGGCAGGCAGAGAGAGGGGGAAGCAGGCTCCCTGCTGAACAGAGAAGGGGCTCAATCCCAGGACCCCGGGATCATGACCTGAGCTGAAGGCAGAGGCTTAACCCACTGAGCCATTCAGGTGCCCCTCTATTTTTAATTTTTTGAGGAATCAACATATTGTTTTCTACAGTGGTTATACCAGTTCATATTTCCACCAACAGTGCACAAGGGTTCTCTTTTCTCCACATCATCATAAACACTTGTTTCTTGTCTTTGATACTTGTCATTTTCACTGGTATGAGGGGATACTTCATTGTGGCTTTGATTTGCGTTTCACTGATGTTTAGTGATACTGAGCATCTTTTCATGTGTCTGTTGGTCATCTGTACTTATTTGGGAAAAAATGTCTATTCAGGTTCTCTGTCCAATTTTAATCAGATTATTTTTGTCTTCAGTTTTAGAAGTCCTTTATATTTTTTGGATATTAACCCCTTGTCAGATATATCATTTGTAAATATCTTATCCCTTTCTGTAGGTTGCCTTTTTGTTTTGTTGATGTTTTCCTTTGCTGTAGAAAAGCTTTTTATTTTGGTGTGTGTGTATATATATATATATATATATATATATATATACACACACAAAAGCTTTTTATTTTGGGGTGTGTGTGTATATATATGTATATATATATATATATATCTCCCTGTAACCATATATGTACATACATATATATGGGAATCTGTATCCATATATCTATATATCTATATATCTACATATAGATCTCTAGTTTATTTTGCTTTTGCTTCCCTTGCCTGAGTTATATCCGTAACTATGTTGGTAAGGCTGGTTGTCCAAGAGATTCCTTCCTATATTTTCTTTTAGGAGGTTTATGGTTTCAGATCTCACATTTAGGTCTTTAAATCATTTTGAGTTTATTTTTGTGTATACTGTAAAATGGTCCAATTTCATTCTTTTGCATGTTGACTGTCCAGTTTTCCCAATGCTATTTGTTGGAGAGATGGTCTTTTTTTCATTGGATGTTCTTTCCTGCTTTGTTGAAGATGAATTGACCATATAGTTGTGGGTTCATTTCTGGATTTTCTGTTCTTTTTTTTTTTTTTTTTTTTAAGATTTTACTTATTTATTTGACAGAGAGGTCACAAGTAGGCAGAGAGGCGGGCAGAGAGAGAAGGGGAAGCAGGCTTCCCGCTGAGCAGAGAGCCGATGCGGGCTCAATCCCAGCACCCTGGGATCATGACCTGAGCCAAAGGCAGAGGCTTAACCCACTGAGCCACCCAGGCGCCCCTGGATTTTCTCTTCTGTTCCACTGAACTGTGTGTCTGTTTTTGTGCCAATACTATCATCAGGGAAATACAAATCAAAACTATAAGGAGAGATCACCTCACACCAGTCAGAATGGCTAAAATTAATGCAGGAAACAGGTATTGGTGAGGATGTAGAGAAAGAGGAACCCCCTTACAGTGTTGGTGGGAATGCAAACTGGCGTGGCCTCTCTGGAAAACACTATGGAGTTTTCTCAAAAAGTTAAAAATAGAACTGCCTTACGATCCAGCAATTGCACTACTAGGTATTTATCCAAAGGATACAAAAATACAGATTCAAAGGGTTCAGTTAGGGATTTCATTGAATCTGTAGACTGCTTTGAGTAGTATGGATATTTTAACGATATTTATTCTTCCAATCCATGAACATTGATGAATCTTTCTACTTTGTGTCATCTTCAGTTTATCAGTGTGTTGTAGTTTTCAGAGTACAGGTCTTTCACCTCATTGCTTAAATTTATCCCTAGGTATTTTATTCTTTTTGGTGCAATTTTAAGTGGGATTGTTTTCTTAATTTCCCTTTTTGTTACTTCATTATTAGTGTATAAAAACAAGAGATTTCTGTGTATTAATGTTGTATCCTTTGACTCTACTGAATTCATTTCTTACTTGTAATAGGTTTTGTGTTTTTTTGTTTGTTTGTTTGTTTTTTGACACACAGAGAGAGATCCTAATATAAATCTTTTTTTTTTTAAAGATTTTATTTATTTATTTGACAGACAGAGATCACATGTAGGCAGAGAGGCAGGCAGAGAGAGAGATAGAGAGGAGGAAGCAGGCTCTCCACTGAGCAGAGAGCCTGATGCAGGGCTCTATCCCAGGACCCTGAGATCATGACCTGAGCTGAAGGCAGAGGCTTAACCCACTGAGCCACCCAGGTGCCCCTGTAATAGTTTTTTGCTGGGGTCTTTAGGATTTTATGTATGTAATATCCTGTCATCTGCAGATAGTGCCAGGTTTACTTATTTACCAATTTGAATGCCTTTATTTGTTGTCTGATTGTTGCAGCTAGGACTTCCAGTACTGTGTTGAATAAAAGTGGTGATAGTGGACATCCTTGTCTTGTTCCCGATCTTAGAGGAAAGGCTTTCAGCTTTTCACTATTGAGTATGATATTAGCTGTGGATTTGTCATAAGTGGCCTTTATTATATTCTGAGGTATGTTCGTTCTATATCCACTTTGTTGAGTTTTTATGATGAACAGATGTCATATTTTGTCAAATGCTTTTTCTGCATCTATTGAGATGATTGTGTAGTTTTATCCTTCTTTTTGTTAATATGGTACAGCTATTTTCAGATATCCAATTTGCAGATATCAAACCACCATTATATCCCTGAAATAAATCCCACTTGATCATGATGAATAATCCTATTAATGTATTGTTGAATTTGGTTTGTTGATATTTTGTTGAGGGTTTTTGCATCTATATTCATCAGGGATGTTGGCCTGTAGTTTTTTGTGTTGTTTTTATTTAAGATTTATTTACTTGGTTGGGGGGGTAGGGGCAGAGGGAGAGGGAGACAATGAGAATTTCAAGCAGACTGCCTGCTGAGCACAGCGGGGTGCTTGATCTCATGATCCTGAGATCTTGATCTGAGCCAAAATCAAGAATTGGATGCTTAACTGGCTGAGCCCAGGTGCCCCTGAAGTTGTTTTGTTTTGTAGTGTCTTTGGTATCATAGGGTTATGCTGACCTTATAGAATGAAATTAGAAGTTTTCCTTTCTGTTCTATTTTTTGGAATAGTTTGAGGAGAATAGGTATTAACTGTTCTTTGAATGTTTGGTAGAATACATCTGTGAATCCATCTGGTCCTGGACTTTTGTTTGTTGGGAGTTTTGATTACTGTTTCAGTTCCATAACTGGTAATTGGTTCACATGGCTATTCTCAGCCGTTTCTTTCCCCCTCATTCCCAGTGAGGGCAAATTGAGTTTTGGAACTAATGAGGTGGATATCCTCAATGGAATGACTCAGAAAATGGAACTTATTTGTTGACATAGAATGAAAAACAAAGAAAGCAATAATCTCCTATTAAAAAAAAAAAAGTGGCTAGTAATCTTCCTTATTAAAATACATAGGGTTTAGGGTACCTGGGTGGCTCAGTTGGTTAAGCAACTGCCTTTGGTGCAGGTCATGATCCCAGAGTCCCAGGATCGAGTCCTGCATCAGGGGAGTCTGCTTCTCCCTCTGACCTTCTCCCCTCTCATGCTCACTCTCACTCTCTCTCAAATGGATAAATAAAATTAAAAAACAAAAAAAAAACCAAAAAAACCACATAGCATTCAGGAAATAATTAGCTCTCTTCAAACCACTTGAATTTTTCAGAGTTTTGTTGACTCCCAGTCTTCCAGGACAGGGGCTTACTTTCATGAAGAACGTCTTATACGACATAGGTGTTAGATTAATAATAGTGGTTTAGTAGAAATATCAAGTACTTTAGCCATAAAGGAGACTTTTAGGGAAAAGGATTTTAGAAGGATCCAGAAATTTTTACATTTTCTTCAAGACAAATGGAATTTTTCATTTTATGACAACTCCTTGTTACTCTCAAATAAACAACTCAGGTATTACTTTCTAAAGCCTAGATCTCTTGCATCTGGCAGTTTTGACTGTGTCACCAGCATGTTGCTGGCACTGAAAAATTGTCTAAGGGAAGCATCAAGAGAGAGAAGAGGTGGCTTTGCCAGTCAACTTTTATTTTATTTATTATAATCTCTATTTTTTCCCCCAGAGAACAATTTTTGTTCAGTGTTTAAGGACTTCGCTCCCTACATGTGCTTTCGTGGAGGTTTTGGGGCAGTGCCCACTGGTCTAAATTGGGGTAGAAGTGTTTGGTCCTTCCCTGTTTTGCAAGAGTGATTCCTGACTATCTTGCTGTGAATTTTGCCAGTCAACTTAAAAAATCCTGTTCACATTTATTTAACTAGTCGCCACCATGCAGACACTTCTGGTTCTATGAGAGTTCTTTTCCTACTTTAATGCTGTGTTTGATTTTATTCATATAGGGAAGGGGAGGTAAAAAGAGGGGATGAATTAGAGGACTGTTCAAAGACATTCCTCTTTAAACCTTATAATTAATTTTAGGGAGACCTTTGCAATGTTGGACACAGCTCTGAAATCAGTGAAATAATTTTGAGGACTTTGTTGTCTATAGGAGAATTTTACAAGAAGTATTTCAAATTCAAAAATTTTTTTTAACTATAGGGAGAAAACAATTTAAGTTACATGTTTTTTAGTATTCAGTATTTCAGACTTTCTTAGGGGCAATTTTTAAAACAGATTTGGGCTATCTCAATTGTTTTTTTTTTTTTTTTTTTTTAATTTATTTGAGAGAGAGCAAGAGTGAAAGAGCACAAGTGGGGGAGGGGCAGAGGGAGAGGAAGAAACGGGCTCCCAGCTGAGCAGAGAGCCCAATATGGGGCTCTGTCCCAGGACCCTGGGATCATGACCTGAGCCTAAAGCAGATGCCCAACCAACTGAGCCACCCAGGTGCCCCTATCTAAATTGTTCTTAAAAAAATTGTTTTTCTAGGGGCGCCTGGGTGGCTCAGTCGGTTAAGCGTCTGCCTTCAGCTCGGGTCATGATCCCAAAGTCCTAGGATCGAGCCCCACATCTGGATCCCTGCTCAGCAGGGAGCCTGCTTCTCCATCTTCCTCTGCCTGACGCTCCCCCTGCTGTGCTCTCTCTCTCTCTCTCTGTCAAATAAATAAATAAAATCTTTTTAAAAAAATTGTTTTTTTAGAGTTCTTGTGAGTGGTAAGAGAGCACATGAATTCATGTTAATTAGATGTTCAGAATCGATTATAGCTAGTTTGTGTTTGGGGGATACCCAAATTAAGGAGTCAGGAAATGCTTTCTTGATTACATTACATTGAGTTACATTCACATGTAACTCCCAGTTCATAATCTCAGAGCATGGCTCTTTGGGCACTAAGGCAAAGTAGTAGTAAGGTAAGTTTTAGACAGTGTATGCCTGCCAGCTGGGTAGGTATAGATCTCTGATTAATCCACTACAGAAGTTTTGTCAGAGTTCAGCTGCACATCCTGAAAGTGTTCAGAAGTGTTCAGAAGCTGAGTGAATCCATATGACCTTTGTATTTAAAAGAAATAGATAATACAAGTACATGACAAAGTTTTTTTAAGTGCAAAATGGTATACAGTGTATATTCAATGAGAGGTCCTCCCTTCACCTGACCTCATTTGTGCTCCCCCTCTCCTTCTCTTTGGGGACAGCATTACCTGTTTTTGGCATGTCCCTGGGGGGTAGTCCATACATGTACATGTGTATATTCTCTCTCTTCTTTTCTTGTTCTTCTTCTTTTTTTTTTTTTTAAGATTTTATTATTTTATTTGACAGAGATCACAAGTAGGCAGAGAGGCAGGCAGAGAGAGAGGGGGAAGCAGGCTCCCTGCTGAGCAGAGAGCCCAATGCGGGGCTCAATCCCAGGACTCTGGGATCATGACCTGAGCTAAGGGCAGAGGCTTTAACCCACTGAGCCACCCAGGGGCCCCTCTTCTTTAATTCTTGACATAAATGATTGTATACCATTCTATACATTGGGTTTTTTACTTGAAAACATGTCTTGGAGATTGTTTCCTATCAGTACATTTAGATTTGCATTGTTATAATAGCTGCATGGCATTCCATCCTCTATATGTACATAGTTTATTTAACCAGTCCTCGACTAGTATCTAGGTTGTTTCTAGTCTTTTGATACTACAAACAGTGTTACAGGAAATTTCCTTGCACATACTTTCCTTGTGTGAGTATTTCTTTAAGATCCATTGTTAGAATTGCTGGGTCAAAGGTATGTGCACTTTTGGCATTTTAGACAGAAAGTGTAATTTTATTAGCCTTTTTATCTTTTTTTTTTTTTTTTTAAAGATTTTATTTATTTATTTGACAGAGAGAGATCACAAGTAGAGAGGCAGGCAGAGAGAGAAGGAAGCAGGCTCCCTGCTGAGCACAGAGCCTGATTTGGGGCTTGATCCCAGGACCCTG
The DNA here is from genome assembly GCF_010015895.1 of Lontra canadensis. NCBI lineage: Eukaryota > Metazoa > Chordata > Mammalia > Carnivora > Mustelidae > Lontra > Lontra canadensis. Next base: position 3,684,566 of record NW_022631053.1, read on the forward strand.
AGATCATGACCTGAGCTGAAGGCAGTGGCTTCAGCTGCCACCCAGGCGCCCCTAGCCTTTTTATCTTGTAAAACTTTTTTTTTTTTTAAGTAATCTCTACACCCAGTGTGGGACTTGAACTTGAACTCATGACCCTGAGATCAAGAGTCACATGCTTTATTGACTGAGCCAGCCAGGCACCCCACTTGTAAATCATTCTTTTAACATTTTTTGGAGGGGAAGAGGGAGGAAGGGCAGAGGGAAAGGGAGAATCTTAAGCAGGCTTCGCTCTGGGCGATGTGGGGCTCCATCTTACAACCCTGAGATGTGATCTGAGTTGAAATCAAGAGTCAGACACTTAACCGACTGAGTCACGGAGGCACCCCCATTCTTAACAACTTTTGATAAGGAATGGGATAAAATTCTTATATTACATTTAACCAGGAGTGCCATTTTTTGTTGTTGTTGATTGCTGTTTGACAGGAGGAAACTTACTGGATTCAGAAGAAGGTGACACTTTATGGTTGAGGGTGAGCTAGCATATAAAAGCTATCTTAATCATAATTATCAAAGTATTGCTGGATTGATTCTGGTTGCTTGTATTTCATTTTGATCTTTGCATTAATGTAGTTAAATGACTAAAACAATCTGGTGGTATGGTCCTAGAGAGCAAAACTGTTTCAGTACTAACTGCTTCTGTAGGGTCTTAAATTTTCATGGAAATTAAATACTGTGTAGCTCACCAAGTCTAACTGACCCACTCTGTTTCCTGCCCTAGTTATATTCTGTAGACAGTGGAAGCAATAGAGCTTATAGTTTGTTGGCTAAAAGTTTTGATGAGAAAGTTGGAATCTAGAATTGTTTTTTCTTTCTTGGAATAATGCATTCCTGAGATTTCAGAGAGAAGACCAGACTTCTTGTATTTATTAGCTGTGTATGTAATTAATATATAAATAATCCCTTCGGATACTAATAACAATTGTTTAAAATTTTATCATGAACTATTTCTGCCTAAAATTATTTAACTCTCACTTTTTTTTTTTTTAAGTTTTATGTTTTTGAGAGAGAGTGAGAGCATGAGCACAAGTTGGGGGAGGCAGAGGGAGAAGCAGACTCCCACTGAGCAGGGAGCCTGATGAGGAACTCTATCCCAGGACCCTGAGATCATGACCCAAGCCAAAGGCAGAGCTTAACCAACTTACCCATCCATATGGCCCTAACTATCACCTTTATTTGTTTGTTTTTGAAATATCACTTAAAGGCTTATTTTGGGAAGGAAATTTCCTCAGATGCACTAAACACTTCTGTGACTTACACAGGATGTCAATCATCACTACAAAAGTAATCTAATGTAATCAGTTCTTGGTGAGTAGGGCCACATTAGAAGAAACTTGAGTTATGCTTAATATAATTAATAATAATAAAATATTAATAACATTGTTTTTAATAATAATGTTCTCAGAGTTGATCAAAGTATAACGAAGGGCTCTTTGCCTCATATGAAGTGGCCCAAGACCTTTTCCTATAAGAATTAGAAAGTCCCAGAGCTGATTTGTGATATCTAATTTATTAAGGGTTAGGATAACCTGATAACCTGGCTTCTTAGAAGTATATGTAAAATAAAAGTATAAGGGCTCTGGATGGGGCCAAGGGGCTGAGCTGTGATTGGAATCCAAGAGTCTCCTGCTGTTCTCAGTGGTCAGATACGTAACTTCCATTCAGATGAGGTGCTAAAGAGGGTTTGAATGTAGATAGTGTTACTGGCATCTACTGGCTGGTGTTTAGTTATCTGGTGCCTTAAAACCTGATAGGAGGGACATGGCTAGTTGTCCACTGTAACAAAACACTTGATATTGGTGATTCTAGAGATAAAAGATTATGTTTTCCAACTTAGCAAGTGGTAGTATGTTTTATATCTGGGAAGATGGATGAAACCTAGAATGCTTCCACTCTGATAATTCTTTAAAATAGATACAGAATATATTGGTAGATTATCGAAAAAAAAAAGAAAGTAGAAGAATGTTCAGATAGGAACAAGGTACAAGAGAGGAAAAGACTTTCTACAGTAAAAGATAACTAAGGAGAGGCTTTTTAACTTTTTCAGTAGCATCATTCTTATTGGGATTTAAGTGGGGGTTGGGGCTAACAATAAATATTACCTCGTCTTTCTCCTTCTAAATTTTTTTTTAAAGATTTTATTTATTTAACAGAGAGAGAGAGATCACAAGTAGGCAGGGAGGCAGGCTGAGAGAGAGAGGGAAGCAGGCTCTCTGCTGAGCAGAAACCCCAATGCAGGGCTCGATCCCAGGACCCTGAGACCATGACCTGAGCTGAAGGCAGAGGCTTAACCCACTGAGCCACCCAGGTGCCCCTCTCCTTGTAAATTTGAAATCAACTGAGAATTAGATTCCTTAATCAGTAAATTGAAATGTAAAAAAATCAGCCTTATTGGTGGGGTTGACTGGAGAATATTCCATAGATCTGTGGCCAAATGGGCTTATGACCATCCCACCCCAATCCCCCCCCGCCCCCCCCCTAGTTAAACTTGACCTAACAGGTTGATAGATCTCTGGGACAACCGCTCATCCTTAACTCCCTTCCACAATAGAGAGAAGTGCTGGATGGCATCCTGCAGACTATGCCTAGTCCTCCTGGTGCCTCATCTCTCCTTGAGTGCCCAGGAAGGGATAGCCATAGTGATTAGTTTCTTCTTTCGGTTGTTGAAGGGTTAGGGAATGAGAAACATTATAGGGGAAGTCTCTCTCTCCTCAGGGAAATATGAGGCTGGGAAATAATGGCCCTCCACGACAGTATGGTGTGCGGTGCTTTTCTCCCCCCTTTCCAGAAAATTGAATCGTGAGCTTAAATTATTTCTTAGATCAAAAAGAGTAAAAAAAAAAAAAAAAGTTATAGATCTTTGTCCTTAAAAACTTGTAAAAGTTGGGAGAAATCAGTCTGGTTTTAAATAAATATTTGAGTTAATCTGGAAGCAAAGGCAGAGACTGGGGGTTTGCTTAGCAGCCTCTTTGTGGATGCTTATTAAAAAGTATTTGCCTACTTCCCTGAAATACCTTTTGCTTTAGTTTGGTTTTAAAGTCTTGCTAGCAAAAAATGATTAAGACTCTTTAATTTTTATTAACTATCTCGGAGCGCCTGGGTGGCTCAGTGGGGTAAAGCCTCTGCCTTCTGCTCAGGTCATGATCCCAGGGTCTTGGGATCGAGCCCCACATCGGGCTCTCTGCTCAGCAGGGAGCCTGCTTCCTCCTCTCTCTCTCTGCCTGCCTCTCTGCCTACTTGTGATCTGTCAAATAAATAAAATCTTAAAAAAAAATTTTATTAACTATCTCTTAATAATGCTCTGAAAGCTGTAATTATTTTCAAGATTCTCTAATTTAGAAGAAGAATTATTCTTTTCATCTAGTATGGGGTCAGTTGTACAGAGTAACAAAATGTTGGTTCTGAACTTATTATTTTGTTCTTGCTCATTCCTGTCTCCCTTTTCTCCTTTCCAGAATCCTATTCTAAGAGCTCGGACACTCAGGCATCTACCATGGTGTTGGGTCCTGAACAGAAGATGCCAGATGGTAATTTATAGCTGTGTTATTGTCTGATTTTTACTTGGAATTTGGTCTAAATCAGTAATAGAAATTGACCATATTTTCCTTCTTGTCATCTATCACAACAAAAATTGTCCTTAACTCCTCTTCCCTAGCTAACAGTATCATCATAGAGGCCTGCTCCAATCAGGTCCAATCCAGTCACCATCCAGTAACTTAAGCTGTAAATGATAACCATGAAGATCTATCTCATATCTTATTTCCACTTCTGAGATGAGCCAAGATTAGCTGCAAGTTTGGTTTCTGTAGCAGTAATGCTTCCAAGGGCAAGTGTTAATCACAGGCCTGGCATAAAAACCTTTAGAATGCTTTGGCTCTTCACAGGACTGGGATATTTACATTAAGGAACAGTAAAATACCGAGCAAACGCATTTAACTGTGTAATCCATTAGAGGGAGTTTTCTAATTCTTTCTAATCTAAATTTCTGCTTTAGAATTTTTATTCCTTTTCTTTAAATTTCCTTATAATTCAGGGCCACTTCACAGAAGTGGGTCAGCTCCCTATAGAAAGAAGCTTTTGTTTTTCTAATTGGATGTTACAAGGATTTCTTGGAAACCCTGACATTAGAGCTCTTTGGTTTGAAATTGCCATTTGATGGCTATCAAACTCGGCTTTGTATCCTTCTGGCAGATTAGCCCTTTTCTCCTAGACCCTTCCCTTACCAGCATTTAAGATTACCGGCAAAATGCAGGACCTGGAAATGCTGATAAGCAGTCTAAGATGAGCCCTCCTGTCACGAGGGTGCCCACACCCCATGACCTGAAGCTCTTCATGGCAGGCCTTAGTCAGGAGGCAAAGGGTTCCTGTTTGGTGGTTTCCCTGCAGCTTCAGATTTTAACCTAACTGTGGCAGGATTTTTCAACTTCCACATTTTTTGAGAAGCCCGACAGAGGTGTAAAGTCCGAGGACCATTCTTTGGCTCAGTCCAAATAATGGATGGGGGTGGGGGCGGAGTAGGGTAGTAACTAGATGGACCTAGTTGTGTTCTTCTGAAAGTTAGGATTTTAGGTTACGAGGGTGGCTAGACAGGGAATGTTATATTTTGAGCCCTAGGCATCAGTGTATTTAGAAGAAAATGAGATGATACTAAAAGTTGCCAACCGGGAATGCAGAAGTGTGAAAGTAGGAAAACCATTGTGAGATGAGCGTTAAAACTAACCCAGAGCAAAGTGACATGGGAGGAGGGGTGAGAGGGAGCTTTTTTTTTTACCATAAGCTTTTTTTAGTTTCCTGAATTTCCATCCATGTGAATGTACTGCCTAATAAAGAATTGTAATTATTCTATATTAAAAATATAGATGAAAATAAAATATTGGAAATAAATTGAGTAGAGCCAGGTTGGTCTTGTGCATTTAGGTGTTAAAAAGATTTGATTTAAAAGTTACTAAGGAGGGGCGCCTGGGTGGCTCAGTGGGTTAAAGCCTCTGCCTTCAGCTCAGGTCATGATCCCAGGGTCCTGGGATCGAGCCCCGCATCGGGCTCTCTGCTCAGTGGGGAGCCTGCTTCCACCTCTCTCTCTCTGCCTGCCTCTCAGCCTACTTGTGATCTCTGTCTGTCAAATAAATAAAATCTTTAAAAATAAATAAATAAAAGTTATTAAGGAGGGGCGTCTGGGTGGCTTAGATGGTTAAGCGTTTGCCTTCAGCTCAGATCATGATCCCAAGGTCCTGGGATGGAGCCCCACATCGGTCTCCCTGCTCAGCAGAGTCTGCTTTCCCCTCTGCCTCTCTCCCCTGCTCATGCTCTCTCCCTCCCTCTCTCTCAAATGAATAAATAGAATCTTTTTTAAAAAAAAAAGTTACTAAGGACAAGTTGTTAGTGTATTTTGTTCATTTTTATTTCTTCTCAAATCTGTTAATTTAGATGAAGTTTCTGGAGACCATGGGGACTCTCCCAGTCTTGGTGCACTCAACCCTGCCTATAGTACCTCATCTCTCCCCCAGTCCGAGGAGCACTCACAGGAGCCCTTTACCACCTACTTTGATGAGAAGATCACCATTCCTGAAGAAGAGGTTAGTGACAAATCCTTGGAGGAAGGGATTATTTAAGGAAGACTTAGGAGTGGAAAGTCTGCTGAACAACTCAAGAGCAACAGCCTCAGATCTCATTTTGCAAGCAAGTCTCTGAAGACAACTTCTGTAATCAGAGTAACTGTTTACAGTAACTTTCAGGAAAACGAGGACCTTGAGAACAGTTGCCACATTGTACTAGTGATTATTTTTTGATCTAGAAAGTATGAATTACATGTGTTTTACAGTAGCTTTTGTCCCTTTTGAGTGGTGGTTGGGCACAAGGGTACTGATACTCATACTCAGGTTTTAGAATGAGAGGCTGGTGGATGGAAAGAACAGGTAAGGGAAGGGCTCTTATTTGGACAGAGAAGTGGCCAGGTTATTGATAAGAAGTGGGTAAGATGAAGTTGAAGTTGGGCACACCCAGTATGCAGAAGCTGATATTGTTGCTTTATATGTGGAAAAAAAAAAAAAAAACAGATAAATTAGATCAGTAGTTTGGAGTTGATAATTAGTTTGATCTCTTCCTCTCTTGTATAGTATTCTTGTTTTAGCTTTCGTAAGCTCTGGGCTTTCACGGGACCTGGCTTTCTTATGAGCATTGCCTACTTGGATCCAGGAAACATCGAATCTGATTTGCAGTCTGGAGCAGTGGCTGGATTTAAGGTGAACATCTAGTCCTCTCCCTGCCCCTGTTAAACACATGCAGTCCACCCTCACATCCTTTCCCCCTTCTCTGCCTGTTGGATATCATCAACCTTGGCAGTTACATGCAACTTCATTGACAGTGACACTTGGGTGAAAAGTACTTTGCCATCTGGTTTTTAAAATTTATTTTATACACATAGTTTGCTTTAAATTTATTTTCTTTTATCCAGTCCACATAGTTTGCCTTGAACAAGGGAGAAATTAAGGCTCAGAAAGGTGTGAGATGACCTAGCAGGTTATGCACAGAACCTGATACAGATCTCCAGGTCATTTGATTCTTGAGCTGGGCTCTTTCCTGAATGTATTTCTCATTCACATTGCCAAACAACGAAATGAAAACACTCCAGTTGTATAATGAGTGTTATGATGGGATTTTTTTCTTCTCTAGTTGCTCTGGGTTCTAATGTTGGCCACCGTCGTGGGGCTGCTGCTCCAGCGCCTTGCAGCCAGACTGGGCGTGGTCACGGGGTTGCATCTTGCTGAAGTGTGTCATCGTCAGTATCCCAAGGTGAGCCACGTAGTGTCCTGTTTGTCACTCATCTCAGAGAAACGTGTGTGTCTGACAGAATGTGCTGGCCTCGTGATATATACTGAAATAGCGGAGGATTTAGTGGTCAGGGGCCTGCGGATCAGTTCCAGGGGAAATTCGGTAGCCTCTCTTGCTGCCAACCCATAGTTCTGTACTTCTTTAAATTGAGATTCATTTTTTGCCAGAAAGCTTCCTTGGAAAAATTCAGTTAGAGTAAATATTTACCATTCATTCCGCCTTCTGATATCTAGCAGTGCCCAGCCCATGGAGGGGTGGGAGTGCTTTAAGCACTTTCATTCATACATCCATATTCCTAAATCATGTATTTTCTTTTTTGTTTGACTTTGTCATCAATTTGAAAAATAAGATATTCTCTTTTACTATAAACTCTATGTGGCAGGATCTTTGGATTTGTTAAGAATTATTTTTCAATTGACCCTGACCCTGGAAGTTACACTGTCTTCCACAGCTCTTTTCTGGACATTTTGGGCCTTCTCTTACTGCTGCCTAAGGCAGGAATGGACCCTATGTCTGGAAGATAGTTTTAACCTAGCTTCATCTTTAGATAAGATAATGATCTCCCTCTAGTTTGTCCTAAATGTATAATCTCCTTTTCTGACTCTGAAAAACTATCCTTATCTGCCTTTTCCCCCTTATATGCTTTTCAGAAAAAAACCTTAGTAATTTATAATTTCTTGTAGTTTCTCTTCACGTATATTAACAGTTCTTTTTTGTGACCATTTTTTGTGTAGTAGATACCTGAAGCTGTTGTGTTGGATTTGTTTTTTGTTTTTGTTTTTGTTTTTGTTTTGTTTTGGGTTTGGTTTTTTTTTGTTTTCTCTTGGCCTCTGTGAGCCAGTATTAACTAAATTTGTCTTTCAGCTGGATCGTTTGACCAGATTAGGTTCCCGTTTTGTTATATGCCACTCTATTTCAACCAGTTTGCTTGGAGTCCCTTTACATATTTGTCCTTTTTCACTTGCTTATATATTATCATTACATTAAGGTTGACCCCAGCCTCTTCATTTTTATTTTATCTCTTCAGCCATGGTCAGGATAATTGTCTTCTGTGGTCATTTTCTCTTCTCTCCTGAACAATATTTTGACCAGGTTAGCATCCTCATTTTCCCCTAAAACTTTTGGATTGTTTTTATTCAGGAAATTAAGTGGAAATTAATGATCAGAAATTCCATTCCTCTATTGAGTGGAAGGTAAGAGAAAAGATTAGGATCAGCTGCTGTCCTGACCTTGGCTCATTGGCATCACCACATAGAAGCACCCTTGCTTTCTCCAGCTTGGGGGTACAGTGCAGTGACAGGCCAGGTGGAGCCCAGTTCTGTTACTTCATCTCTAGACTGAAGCCTTATGGAGGACTGTTGATGGGTCAGTGCCAAATGTGAATTCCAAACTATAGGGAAAGTTCTTAAAAATGATTAATTAGAACTATGTCTTTCTGCTGTTTGGTATTTAGGTCCCACGAATTATCCTATGGCTGATGGTGGAGTTGGCTATCATTGGCTCAGATATGCAAGAAGTTATTGGCTCAGCCATTGCCATCAATCTCCTGTCTGTAGGAAGGTGAGGGGGTTTTCCTCCAGAAAGTAATATTTTTCTAGATTTCAAAGCAAATGTAAAAACAAAGACCAAATTAATTTTCAGTTTTCAAGATTCAATTCAAGTATTATTTTTTCTGTGGAACCTTTCTGGAGCCACCTTCTCTCCCAGCAGCTGTAGGCTCTGTATGTTCATGTTCTCATGTTGGGTTATGCATCCCTCTGTTATACAGTGTGTGACATGTGTGTTACAATTATGTATTGGTATATCAGTTTGTCCCACTAGACAGTGAGCTCCTTGAGGGGTAAGACCCGTACTTTTCAGCTTTGCATCCTAAATGTCTGACTTAGTAGACAATGTTTGAATGAATGTAGTTCGTTCATTTGGTGCTGTGATCCTAAACTACCCAAGGCCTGACCTCCTGCCACTGTCCCCTCTCCCACGAGTCCTTACTTCTCCAAGTGTTGTGTATCTGGAGAGCTGTTGGAAAGAAAGTGGTTTTCAACGTTTCCTTTCTTCCCATTAATCTCCATTTCTTGTCTCTGACCTAGGGTTCCTCTATGGGGTGGAGTTCTCATCACCATTGCAGATACCTTTGTATTTCTCTTTTTGGACAAATATGGTAAGGAGACTGGGAATGGAGGGGTCAGTGAAAGGAGCTACTTCCCTTCTTCTGGCTGGTGGAGAAGTCTGCCTTCTGTGAGCTCACTGTTGCATTTTCCCCTTTAGGCTTACGGAAGCTAGAAGCGTTTTTTGGCTTTCTTATCACCATTATGGCCCTCACATTTGGATATGAGGCAAGTGTCACAGGCTATTCATTACTTTTTATAACCAAAAGAGAGGGGGTTGTTTTGCCTTTTCTTTTAAGACTGTATAATGCTAGGATGGTTTAATTTTATCACATGTGTTAACAAAAAGCCAGTTCAGCCTAGGCCAATTTTGAAGAAATATGATCTGTAGAGACTATTCTCTGGGAAGGCCTGCTGGTCTCCTAGGTCAAAAATGACCAGATTTTGTAGGACTTTCTAGACTAGACTCCCTGGTTCCAAGTTGGCTAGCCCCATTACAGAGCAGCCTTAGAGATTATTCCTGGCTTTTAACTCGGAGGGGTTCTGGTTTTGCTTATCCTGGCTTATACCACCTGCAGCTTGAACTTTCTCTGTATTGCAAGTTAATGAACTATAAAGGATATAGCGGGTGTTTCCTGGTTTGTTCCCCAACCCAGATACTCCTAAGAATCAGTACCATTATAGGCAGTAATGGTAGCTTTCTTTCTTTTTTAAGATTTTATTTATTTATTTGACAGCACAAGCAGGGGGAGTGGGAGAGAGAGATGCAGGCTCCCCGCTGAGCAGGGAGCCCCATGTGGGGCTCAATCCCAGGACCCTGGGATCATGACCTGAACCGAAGGCCACTCAGGCGCCCTGATAGTAGTTTTCTATGTCCAATTGTTATAAACTCATTTTTGCTCATTGGCCTGGCTGAACTTCTAAAAGTACATCTAATCTGGGATGCCTGGGTGGCTGGTTCAGTTGGTTAAGTGTCTTGACTTGATTTTTTGGGTTGGGTCACAATCTCAGGGATCTGATTCTCTCTTCCACTGCCCCTCCCCCTGCTCACACTCTCTATTTCTAAAAGAAATAAAATCTTTTTAAAAAAGCTCATCTAATCTGTGAGTAGATTATGTAATAGATTAGTCTAAGGCTTCAAGAAAAAGGCTGAACCAGGAAAAAGTATGTATGAGAAATATTTATGAATGTGTCTCAGCATATATTAGTGGCAAACATAAGTGATTTTTAGATAAACATAGGTGAATAGAGGCAAAAGTATGGATAATCAAGAATTGACTATATTCTTGGGTCTGTCTCATAGGAGCAGTTGTGAAAATAATGTCAGTGAGGCCCTTAGCAGCCATCTAATTCTTTAGAATATTAATGACATTCTCTACACATCTACTTTGTATATCTAAAATATGACGTGAAATATTTGGATATGCCAGGCCTGAATTCTCAGACCTCTGGAAGCAAGTCCCTCATGCTGCTTGGTTTTCTGATGGTTCTATATTCCTCATTATTCTAGGTAGTTGTTGAAGAAAGTGTTGTAAGGAGCAATGGATGCTAAGTGTTTCCTAGTACTGTGTTACTCCCCTGGTCTCATATTCTAATAGTTCTGTTGGTATGTAGTATGTTACAGTGAAGCCCAGCCAGAGCCAGGTACTCAAGGGCATGTTCCTGCCATCCTGTTCAGGCTGCCACACCCCACAGATCGAGCAGGCTGTGGGCATCGTGGGAGCTGTCATCATGCCACACAATATGTACCTGCATTCTGCCTTAGTCAAGGTGAGTATGGCCCTTATATCTGTGTTGTCCAGAGAGTTTATGTTTCCTTTAGTTGCAGGGAACACACACTTACTTGAAAAGCATAAGAGCCCTAAAGGAGAGAAGGGTTTTTCCACGGTTGGATGTTTATAAACTTTGCACGCTCAGACTCTGTTTTTGTCACAAAGGTGACCAGAAATAAGTGACCCCACAGAGAAACTGGGACTAAAATTCTTCATAAAAGGTCCAAAAGTGCACCAAATCTCTTGTGTTTAAATCCCAAAAGATTAAAAAAAAAAAAACCCCAAGAGAATGAGTGACCTTGAGGAGATCAGGATTAAAGAGCCCAACCAAGGTTTTATCAGTCATCTTATACAATAGTTTGCTGGGAGATCTCAGAGACCTTTACAATTAAGGTTGTTAGGACTGAAAATCAGGTGGTTTTTTTATGGGAGTGGTTCTTCTAGCCACAGTAACTGAGAGCTTAGTAGCACATAGTCATCATTTCCTGTTTGAGGAACGTGCAGTGTTGTCAGAGGGTCATGAGGTCCTTACTCACTTACTGAGCCAGGATGTAAGTAAGTTTTCTCACATTTCTTGTGAGAAAATGTCAGTTGTTTGCCCTCTAAATCTTTCAGCTGACTCCAAACTTATGAAATAGTACAAAGAAACTTGTTCTAACTAATCAAAAAATGACTTTGACGTTTATGTCTCTAGTCCAGACAGGTAAACCGAGCCAATAAGCAGGAAGTTCGAGAAGCTAATAAGTACTTTTTCATCGAATCCTGCATTGCTCTCTTTGTTTCCTTCATCATCAACGTCTTTGTCGTCTCAGTCTTTGCTGAAGCATTTTTTGAAAAAACCAACGACCAGGTGGTGAGTAAGCCAGGGTCATGAGTGGTAGTGAATGTGAGGGTAGTGAAGGCCGGAAGACAGGAAGAGTGAAAGGGACTTGGAGCTCAGGGGAAACAGATCTCCAGGTTCGGGGCTGCCCCCTCATCATGGCAGTAGTCAGGGTCCAGAGTCTGGGGATAGGCCAAGCCTGGACCCATGTTTCCAAGCTATTGGCTCTGAAGGGAGTTTGCCTCAGAATAAAGATTGCCTCACGCTGTTCTGTTTGTGCCTTCATGTCTGTTTGGCTCTTTGTCATCATCCCCTTTTGTTTCCTGTTTATCAACTGCCAGCCTGCTTGCCAGTCTTGCATTTGGAGGTGAGGACAGGGAGGAGTCAACAAACAGAACACAGAAACTGACTAAGATATACTCTTTTGTACTTTTTTTTTTTTTTTTAAGATTTATTTATTTATTTATTTATTTGACAGAGATTACAAGTAGGCAGAGAGTCAGGCAGAGAGAGAGAGGAGGAAGCAGGCTCCCTGCTGAGCAGAGAGCCCGATGCGGGGCTCGATCCCAGGACCCTGGAATCATGACCTGAGCCAAAGGCAGAGGCTTTAACCCACTGAGCCACCCAGGCACCCCTCTTTTGTACTTTGAATACTCTATTGTCTTGATTCCTGATGGCCTATCTATAGGATCTCTGACTCCTGGCTCTGCTATGACTAAGGAGTCCTCTCATATTTCTTAAGGACCCTCTCCTCCTGCCATCACTTAAAGCGAGCCAGCATTCATGTATTACTGTGCACACTCTTTTTTTTTTCTTAAGATTTTATTTATTTGACAGAGACACAGTGAGAGAGGAAACACAAGCAGAGGAAGTGGGAGAGGGAGAAGCAGGCTTCCCACCAAGCATAGAGACCGATGAGGGGCTCGATCCCAGGACCCTGGGATCATGACCTAAACTGAAGACACACACTTAACAACTGAGCCACCCAGGCACCCCACCATGCACACTCTTAACTCAGTAAATATTTTTGATAGCATGAGGGTGTAGAAGGATTATGGAAGAAGACCGTAAGTGCCATTACTGCCAATCTCTGCTCTCATTACAACCTGTATCCAGTGTCTTAACTTCCAGCCTATGTCTCCTAGGTGACTTGCATGTGACCTGTAGTTTGTGATCTGTAGGAATGCTCTTCTGGTCTGGTCCTTGCCTCAAAAGTAAAAGTTGCTCCTGAACTGCTTTGTGTTCCAGATTGCAGTCTGTAGAAATAACAGCAGTCCCCACACTCACCTTTTTCCTGATGATAACTCAACACTGGCAGTGGACATCTACAAAGGGGTAAGCCTTTTCAGATTTGTAATCACTGCTCCTGAATCAGTATTCTTGGCATAGTATCTGATCATTTTCTGTGGGTTCACTTCGGAGCTGAAACTGTCGTCTCTGGAGTGTCATTTACTTCAGAGGTCTAGGTGCCAGGCAAGCATTTTTGGATTATATGGGAGGGAATAGAAGATCAGCTAAAAGATGAATTGTAGAGTGATGGTGGTAGTATAGTGTTTTATAGGATGTTAACTGGAGGAGACTAAAGAAAGTGCTCCTGGTAAAGTATTCTTTATTGGGACCTCTCAGTCCCTTTTATGCTGGTTACATTATGAACCTCCCAAGAGTAGAATGCATAATTTATGTAGTATTTCCCAAATGTATTTGACCTTTCTCTTCACTCTTGTTACTATCTTCCAGAATAGTGTGTTAAGTAATATAATTTGGAAATTGTTGTGTAGACTTTCTTTTCTTTTTTTTTTTTTTTTTTAATTTTAAACATATTTAAGATGTAGGTTGAGGATGAAGGCTTTAGGAACTCGGAGAAAAGACTTAAGCAGAGGAATGAAGGAGTATCCAGCAAAATTTAGGTCGAAGGCCCCTAAAATGAGGTCAGGTCCTGAGTCTGGCTTCTGCGGAGTAGCGCCCAGCACAGTGCTTGCTACAGAGCAATTTTGTTTTGGTTGTTGTCTAAGCAGATCATTGACAAAAACATCTTTCTCCCTTGCCTCCCCCAGGGTGTAGTACTGGGATGTTACTTTGGGCCAGCTGCACTCTACATCTGGGCTGTTGGGATCCTGGCTGCAGGACAGAGCTCCACCATGACAGGAACTTACTCTGGCCAGTTTGTCATGGAGGTATGTGCAGTTTTGACTGGTATAGAGGAGAGGAAGAAAACATTGATTGCCCTTTTGTGACGTCTTCTTAATCCCATGTTTCTAGGGTCTTCCTGAACCTCCCAAACCTTTTTCTGTTTCCTGTTCTAGACGTTTATCCTGCTTCTGGGTTTTCTTCCAGGGATTCTTGAACCTAAAATGGTCACGCTTTGCCCGAGTGATTCTGACCCGCTCTATTGCCATCATCCCCACTCTGCTTGTTGCCATCTTCCAGGACGTAGAGCATCTAACAGGGATGAATGACTTCCTGAATGTTCTGCAGAGCTTACAGGTGAGGAGGGAGCTGGGGGAAGCCCCATCCCATTTAATCAGGCAGTGTTATATATTGCCGTTAGGTACCAAGCCTGTAGTGCTGGGTCCTGGGAAAAATTCAGAGGAAGAAAGAGGCACATGTATGTATATAAATGTATGTATATAAATGTATGGAATCCCTGGTATCTGAAGAGCTTTTAGAAATGTTTTGGTTTGTAAAAGCCTATTGAATGGGAATTATCTGCTATAATTATATATAGAGTATTAAATTACTGTTTTTTAATCCAAGCAAACATTAAATAACATAGGACATGGCTAGGTCCTATTGAGGTTAAAAAAGCAAGGCAGATAGGAATGTTTATAAAGACACCAGATCAGAATCGGTGTCCATCGACAGAATAAAGACATCGGATCAGATGACTCCATAGGTTTCAATATAATGCATGAGCATCTTGGGATGATAGGAGTAATTTCTCATGAGGTAGATGAGACAGGTTATGTGTTTCCGTTGTGCTAACAGTGCTGCTTGGGGGTAATACAGGGATCTCCAGTAGCCCCATCTGATCTCCATTCTTTCTCTTCCAGCTTCCTTTTGCTCTGATACCCATCCTCACGTTTACAAGCTTGCGGCCAGTAATGAATGACTTTACCAATGGAATGTGAGTGTACTTCTCTCAGTTCCCCAAAAATATGTGGGGAAGCGTATCTTCATTGAGTAGACCAGTGAGAAAATGAGTCATGGGGGGGAACCACATATTTTGAGAGGTGAATGCTAGAGCTGCCCCTTAGTTTTTGGCTCAGAGAACAGAGACTATGAATGCAGTAAAGAAGGCAAGCACATTTTTCATTTCTAGCATGAGAAAGTTCCACTCTTAGGGCTTTAATTCTTTAGCTTTAGTCACTGAAGTGTAAAGCACCTTAATTCCATGTTAAACGATCTTAATGAGAAAAGCATAAACGAATACCTTTTATGTACTTCTTGAAAGGGTATGGGGTATTTGAAATTATTTGTTGCTTTCTAGGTACTTGAGACTTGTTGCATTTTTAGGGACTTAAATATTAAGGATTATTTGATAGTATTTCCCCCCCCTCTTTCTCCCTCTTGGTGTTTTACTTGGCTCATGATAAGAATAATTTTCAGTGCATTTTGAGATGCCTCTTAACTCCTGTCCTGTCTACTCCACAGGACAGTGTCCTTTTCTGCTTGTGAATGGGCTAGACTATTCCCCCCAGTGACTAATGATTCTTTTACAGAGGCTGGAGGATTGCAGGCGGGATATTGGTCCTTATCGTCTGTTCCATCAACATGTACTTTGTCCTGGTTTATGTCCAGGAACTAGGGCATGTGGCACTGTATGTGGTAGCTGCTGTGGTCAGTGTGGCTTATCTGAGCTTTGTGTTTTACCTGGTAAGTCTTTTCAGAAGGGGGCAGGGGTGTAGGTATCAGACATGGTAGAGATGGGGCTTATGAACACCAAAATGAAAGGATCCAAAAGAGCAAAATAGCAATCTTTTTTCTTTTCTTTTTTTTTTAAAAGCACATAGCAGTCCTATCTCCAGGTTAATGAGACTGTTTATGTGAAATTGTTAAGTCACCTGTGGTTAAACAATATTTTTAACCATAACATTTATTTAGGCTCTTAAGAGCTGTCACGTTACTTCTGTCTGGTTTCCATTCTTAGTAATTCCTGATAAGAGGGGCACCTGGGTGGCTCAGTTGGTTAGGCATCTGCCTTCAGCTCAGGTCATGATTTCAGTGTTCTGGGATCAAGCCTCATTTCAGGCTCCCTGCTCGGCCGGGAGTCTGCCTCTCCTTCTCCCTCTGCCTGCTCATGCTTGTGCTCTCTTTCAAATAAATAAATTAATAACTTTTTAAAAATTCCTGATAAGAGAGTATCATGTTTTTGAAGAATTAAAAGAATAGTATAGAAAGTAGAGAGTGGCACAAGATTTTAATAGCTGTCTACAAAAGAAAGAATATTGATATTTTCTCATTGAATTACTCTAGAGTTATTTAAAAATGATGGTTATAAAAGCATAGCTACACAGAAAATGCAGAATAATGTATTCAAGATGATCCTCCCCCCCCCCCCCCAAACCCAGTGGTAAATTATGTTAAAAATGGTGATAGTAGTTGTGTTAGGATATTTCCTTGATGGATATATTCTTTTGTCTTATTTTCTAAATCTTCTGCAACATTACTTATATTAATGGAAAATAGTTGTAGCAACAAAGACAACAAACCCACCTCCCTGTTCTATACAGGTTTCTTTGAAAAATGCATGTGTGGAGGGTTAGGGACAGCAGAATTTGTACTATATATGCTGCAGAGAATGGTTAAGGATGGAGGCTGGAGACCTGCTGATCTTTTTAACACTTACCTAGTCTCCCTGCTAATATCTGACACAGGTTAAGTACTCGATTGAGAAAATAACTTTAGTGACTATTGAAAAATTAAGGCCTGGATTTATTTATTTTTTCTTCTTTCCTCCTTAGTAAACCTTGAGCACCCTAGGATTATGCTGAACCTATATTCTAGGGATTTACTCCAAGGAAACTCAAGTAACTGAACATGTCCTTGACAGGAATTATTTTTAAAATTCACTGTAGAAGTTAAGGGAATCCTTCCTCCCTGCAGATTAGCTCTGAAGAGACTGAGTTGTCCTCAGGTAGCCTGAAACTGTTGAGGTTGTTGAAGACCCATTTTTAGGCTGGGGACTGATTCTAGGGTTGGTTACTGCTATTAAGCTCCCAAACACGTATTTGAGCAGTTTGGGGTGCTGTCCGAGTTGTATTGGTCTGTCAGTCATTACCTCCAGCTGCATCATGAGGAATGGGGTAGGACTGAAGAAAGATGGTCTTCAGGGAACTCCCAGTTGGACAAAAGAAACAACAAACACAAAGCAGTAGGAACAGGGAACTCGATATTGAAAATAGTATGAAGAAACTTTGTTGAGGAAAGCAGATTCCAGGATGTCTTAATGGGGGTGTGGGGTTGGGAGAATGACTTGTGCAAACTGGGTGGTAGGACATGAGCAGAGCTGGATGTTCAAGGAAGAGAGCAGGGGGACGCCTAGGTGGCTTAGTTGGTTAAGCATCTACCTTTGGCTCGGGTCCTGATCCCAGGGTCCTGGGATCGAGTCCTGCATCAGGCTCCTTGCTCAGCAGGGACCATGCTTCTGCCTGCTACTCCCCCTTTTTGTGCTCACTTTCTCCCTCCCTCTCTCTCTGACAAATAAATCTTTAAAAAAAAAAAAAAAAAGAGGGAAGAGAGCAGGTTTGCATCTTGAGCAGTGCAGTGTGAGCAGTCATGATGGGAAGAGGGATCTGCAGAGAGGTTGGCGAATGATGACCGTACTTTATCTTTCAGGGTTGGCAATGTTTGATTGCATTGGGCATGTCCTTCCTGGACTGTGGGCGCACGGTAAGCATCTCCAAAGTCCTGCTGACCGGAGAAGCTGCTGGCAGCTACGCTAAGTAGACACTGGATCAGTCTGTCTGTCTTCCACGGGTAGCCATCAGAGCCAGTGTGTTTCTATGGTTTACTGTGTGAACATAGCCAAAAGTATGTGCTGTTGCACAGACTGCATTTAAGACTCAGCTCTTTGTTGGGAAAGACTTTGTTTCAGTATATGTTTGAAAAGATGGAAATTTTTTTTTCTTCCTGACGTTCTAATCTGGGAACTGCATTAGATAGGATCTTTGAAAAACTGACATGTGCTGCTATCATTCCAACACTAACTCTTAAGTAGCTGCCCAAGGGCCAGCTTGTTTTATCCTTTTGAGAGATAATCCTATATGCATTATTCTTAACCAGGCTATGTGTTAAAAAAAAATATTTGAGAAACGTATTAAAGTTTTCATAAGACAAATTACAGAATGGGTATGCAGGTTTTGTTTATAAAAAGATTAAAGGCTAAGAAATACTTTTCTTATGCATACCCTGTCAGTTATTTTAATTATAAAAAAATAAAATCTCAACTAAACTGGTTTCATCCATATTAAATATAAAATTATGAAAAATCTACCTCTTTCAGGTTTAGGATTCTTTTAACTTATTTCCATTTTAAATTTCTTCGTGGAAGTTAAGAGGGATGAGAAAGGATAAAGATGGTGATAAACAGCAAAGCTGCCATGTGGGTGTTGGTTATTAATCACCTTGGAAAGTCACTGAGCAGATTTTCCTCAGAGATTGAAAGCTTATCAGGATTTTCTTTCCAGTCCCGATTTTCTTAACTTTCATGTTAATACAGAGCTTTCCTGATGATATTTACTCTTGAGCACATTTATAAAGCCTTCACCCTCCTCATTCAGGAGGTTGGTTATAGAAAAAAGATGGTAGCATTTATGAACTGACATTCTCATGAGATTTTGGAATGAGAAAAGACTTTAAAGGAAAGAAGAGTCATCTGTTTTATTCCTAAAAGACATCTCCTACCAGAATTGTCATGGTTTTCCGAAGCATGCCCAAGACAACCTGCAAGGCAATCTCGGGAGCTATGGACCTAACTGTTGCAAAGCTCTGTGTCTCTCAGCAAGTCAGTAGGAATCACTGTGATTGAAAGTTCTCTCTCAGCAAGGTTGCACTGGGCTACCTCTTCAGCCATTCCCTCAGAGGGAAAAACTTTGAGACCAGATGGTGGAGCTCTGGAGTCAGAGGACATGGGTCCCTTCAGCATGAAGCTGCTTCTCTTCAGCCACTGCTGACATTCTTACATATGGAGCCTGAGATTATGTGATTATATCAAAGCAAATCACATTTGTCTGGTGGAGATAAATAATCAAGTCTGCTCTAGCCATTGACTTGATGAGAACAGTAATGGGAATGGCATTGAATGGCAATGACTTCTCATTTTTGGAGCTTTCCTTCTAGAGTCCTGGTTGATTGACCTTCTCTATTCACCTGAGCCCCTAAATGCATTATTGCTGATACCAGGTCAAGAGTATAGACTGGATGGACTTTTATAAGGCATTAAGGGTAAACTGCTGTGTATCACTGACCATACCTTATTTTAGGCCCTCAAGCACAGGATCATGAAAGAGAAATTTCCCTCACTCTCCCTCCTCACATCTGCCCCTGTCCCTGTCTTCATTTCCCAAACTGGTCATAAGGGCACTCTGTGAAGATACTGGGGGCTGACATCTTAATCTCTCATCTGGCTGGACTAGGTGGAGGCAAAATTGACAAAAAAATTCTTTGTAAAGACAGTATAATAACACACACACTACCTTTGCCCTGAGTCTGGGTGGGTCCTGTCACTCTCGAGTCATAACACTTAGAAGTTCAGGTAAAGCTGCTTGTTTTCTTTAAAAAGTTTTGTTTATGACTTGAGATGATGGAAAATTTCTTCCCAGTTAAATGGCATTTTATAATACTATGTGTGTAGTGTTTGACAGTGTTAAAAATACTCAATACTGTATTTCATTTGATCCTGTCAGAAAGAAAGTGTACTTCAGCCAGTACTCTGGGTGCAATGAACAATGCTGTGAAGTCTCCCAGCGCCAGCATGCGCGCTGTCTGTGCCGGATGTTAAGTGGTCCTTGTTTTCCACAAGTGTGACATGAAGTCATTGTGCTGTCACAGCACACTGGGAGTTAATGGATGGGGAAGAGCTGGAGTTTGGCTCCTGTAAGGTCCTGCTAGTAGTATAAGTGGTTACAACTGAGCTGTTAGTGCCCATTTAACACTATGTAAACTTGGTTTGTAATTAAAAGATTTTTTTCCTTTTCCTGTTTGGTTTCCTGGGTATTTTTTTTTAACCTTAAAAATACTTCTGGGGATGCCTGGGTGGCTCAGTCGGTTAAGTATCTGCCTTTGGCTCAGGTCATGACCCTAGGGTCCTGGGACCAAAGCTCAGCATCGGGCTCCTTGCTCAGCGGGGAGCCTGCCTCTCCCTCTGCCTGTTGCTCCCCCTGCTTGCGCTTGTGCACTCTCTCTCTCTGCCAAATAAATAATAAAAATTAAATCTTAAAAAAGAAAAGAAAATACTTCCGAGATACTGCAACATCGGCCGCCACCTAGATGACATTTTAAGCCCACATTGTTAGTGATTTTCTCTTCTAAAGGGATGGAGGTGCAAATAGGTTTAGTCCTGAGAAGACTTTCATGAACTCCAGACACCAGTCATACCAGTTTACCCACTTAGTCACATAGTTTTGCTGCTCCTGAAGGTCACATCGTTGCAATATTTAAAGTCCAAAAAAATTGTTATTCTGCATTTCTTTGCCCTAAGCTGAACATTTTTCTTTCTGTAGTCTTGTTTCACCATTGAAGTAAGCTTTTATGTTCTGTATGTATGATGCCAATAAAAAGTATGAGTATTTGAAAAGAGAAACCAAAATTGGTTAGCTTAAAAACTGAAAGCATTTTGGCAGAACTGATATAAATGGAAATACTGGCACCATTTAATAAAACAAAGACAAAGCTCAGGCATAGTAAACTGCAGTTCCTGTCACCATATAAACAACAGGAAAATCTAAGTCAGCACTTCATTTATCCCAAGGTTGGCACAGAACTGCATTTTCCCTTTCTCTGTTGTAAGCTTTTCCTGTGTGTCTTACAGGAGACAGATACTGAAACACGATAGAAGTAATCTGGGAATTTTGTTCTCCATGTTGTCCTGCCTCATTTAGCTCTCTCTTCTTAACCTGGGTTTAAATTCAGAACTAAACTAGGATGCAACAATTTGAAGATCCTGATTTGAGACATTTCTTTTAGCTCTGCTCTCTGGAATGCTATCTGCTCCTTTATTGGACAGGACCAGTGCAACTAAATGTATCTGCTTCTCTTGGCATCTTAGCTTTTATGAATGTTAAAAACCACTACCATGTGCTTGCTAATCCTGGTCTGAGCACTCTTATGACCTCTGTTTAATTGTTAACAACAAGAGGATCCGCCTCTTTATTGATGAGGCAACTGAAAGGCCAGAAAGTAACTTCCCCACATCACATCGCTGGTGAATAGGCAATGGGCATTTCGACTTGAATAGCTTAACTCTAGAGCCCACACTGTCATTCCCAAACCATGCTATATAATACATAGTACGCACTTTGTGCAGGGTTAAGGTGTTTGGCAGAACTAGGAACATATCAAAGCATTTGTGTGATACTCTAATTAGTGATAGAATATGTTTTAGCTCACCAGTTGCCAGCTGGTAGACTAATTTTGTTTGACCTTTGCTAAATTTGAAACAACTTTCGAATGCTTTTTGGTAAGCACAGAAAATGGATAGGTCAGGGCACTCTGTGATTCTACCTCAGTAGTAGCTAAGAACTATTAAGCTTACTCATTTGCACTACCTCTCTGCCCCTGACAGTATTTAGCCTACTCCTGGGTCATTTGGCCCCATTTCTGTGTCTCAGAGCAATATGACAAACTTCTCCGATGAGGAGGTTTTGTCTAGTAAGTCATCTGAGTGACTCTGGGAATCACAGGACTAATAATGCCACTCTTGCCTACTACATAATGAGGAAGCCCACCACCTCAGCTCTTGTGAAAAGGCTGCAGTGAATTTATAGTGTATATGACAATCGCTCTTGGTTACTAACCTGAGATGTAAGACCCTGAAGTGAATAAGGAGGCTTGTCTGAAGAGTTGTCTCTCTGCCCCAAGGCCACTGTTAGTCACTGTTCTTAGAACAGTTTTATCTTGGGCTTCATCTGGGGTCATCTTCACAAGCCTATGAGGTATACGGGACAATTTGTAATATATTAAAAAATTACATTTGTTGAAGACTAATGGCATATTAGTGTACTTGGTATTCTCAAATGTAGCATTTATTCCCATTTTTACAAATAAGTAGGATAAGGCTCCAGAAGTGTACATGAACTTGCTCAAGGTCTGCTATTCTCAAGTAGCAGAATTAGAGTTTGAACCCAACTCTGGTGACTTTTCCACTATACTATAATAGGGATGTTTTCCTTTTATGGATTTATAGTCTACATTCTGCATTAATATACAGGCTGTTGATGCCAAGGGGTGATAACTTTCCTAAAACCCTAAATAATAACAGTAAGGCTAAAATGAGATTCAGTGATTGTCTCAGTGTATGCAGAGGAGAGAAAAGGAGTAAACAACTTCACAGATCTCAAACAATAGGGATTCAGAAAATAAAGGGGGGTGTTGCCTGGGTGTCTCAGTTAAGCATCCTACTCTTGATCTCAGCTCAGCTCTTGATCTCAAGGTCAAGAGTTCAAGCCCGGTCTTGGGCTCCACACTGGGTGTGGGGCCTACTTCAAAACAAAATAAACCATAGCGATTCAGATTTCCAGGAAGGCGGTCTGGCCATGTTTTAAAAGCAGTCCAAGTAATTTCAGTTCAGCCTGACAAACATTTGAGACCCATAGGTCATTTCCCTCTCTCAGCACTTTTTTTTTTTTTTTTTTTTTAAATGAAAGGCTGTTCTCTGCTCAGGTGCCAAAAGATTGTGAGGCCGGCCTGGATAATATGGCTCAGGATTTAGACTGAGCTCAGGATTTAGAATTAGTGTTTAATTCTAATAATTTATAATTCATATTTCATTCTAATATTTGATTTTCATTATTTAGAATTTATTTGATTTCTAAAACAGTACCAGAATACAAAAGCACTCGGTGTGTTGGCTCTGAATGTCCTTATCAGAAGTAGCCATCCTGGGATGTCTGGTTGGCTCAGTCAGTTAAGCAGCTCAGGTCATGATCCTGGGGTCTTGGGATCCAGCCACAGAGTCAGAGTTGGAGTCTGGCCTCCCTGCTTAGCAGGCAGCCTGCTTCTCCCTCTCCTTCCACCCCTCCCCCTGCTTGTGCTCTCTCTTTCTGTCAAATAAAATCTTAAAAAACAAAAACAGCAGCAGTCAAGTGTGTCAGAAGAATAGTCAAAGTGCAAATTTTGCTGAGGGCATTTGGCACTACCTCAATTCTTAACTATTTCAGTTCCTAGCTATTTTATGTGCCGTAAACCATTCATGTATCTGCAAGCCATTTCTTTTCTGAAATAAGAATCAATATAGCAGTACTGGAAAAAAGCCTCTTTTGATGTGCTGATTATAGGTCCACGCGCCAGTTACAATATTTAAATACTTGCAAATCACGGGCACCTAGGTGGCTCAGTCCATTGAGTGTCTGCCTTGGGCAAGCCGGCTGTGGTCCTGGGATGGAGCCCCGCCCCCCCCCCCCCCCCCCCCCCCCCCGGGGGCGCGGCGGCCCCCCCCCCCCCCCCCCCCCCCCCGCCCCCGCTCAGCGGGGGTCCTGCTTCTCCCTCTCTCTGCCACTCTCTCCTGCTTGTGCTCTTTCTCTCTGTCGAATAAATAAAATCTTTGTACATAAATAAATACTGGCAAATGAGTCTAACCCTTTTCTATTTTTTTTTGTCCTTAGTACCATCTGGGATTGACGGCTCAGCCTGAACTCTACCTTCTGAACACAGTGGATGCCGACTCACTTGTGTCTAGATGACTGACAGCCCACGAGACTGTATAAGAACTACTTTGTCTTAATCCTTTTGTGCCAGGTGTCCTGTTAACATATCTCTGTTAGTTCAGAGGTGAGTTTTGTTCAGATGTTTTGAACAAAAGGCAAAGATTTCCTCATGGGAAAGGCATTAAAAGCTGACAGCTGTTAAATGTAGGACAGAGACCCACCCGCCTCCCCTGTCCTACAACAGCCAGAGCTCAATGATTGGCCTCTCGTGGCCACACAACCCTATGGGCTTGTGTCTTGACTTCTGGCATTTAAAAATATATTTGTGTATATATTTATGTAAACCTGAACATATCAATTTGGGTAGAGTTTTAAGGTTATATAAAATTGATAGGTCTTATTTTTTTGAAGATAGTATTCAGATAAATCAGATATTTGTTTTATCTGGGTCACAGGTGAGAAAGGAGAGGGAGTAATGCTCTTTTTTGGAATGACCTGGTCAAATTAACTTACCTTTTAAAGTGATACTTGACTATGGCCGGTTAAATTCCATGTCAGTTTTAATCGACCAGACCCTTAGCGACTACTTCATACCAGCACATCATTTCTAAGGAAAACATTTCTTCTTTTCAGCATTCATATTTGGTCCTGGTTATTGATGTGCTTCTTAATTATAATTCTCTCTGTTACTTTTCTTGAAATCTTATCGGAGGAATGATGGTATTTTCTGAAGAGCTTAATACCTTGTAATAAGATTCAGAAACCATGCTCTAACCAATGATCAGTTTTCCATGTGACATTATAACTCAGCCCATTTTACCATTCAGGTTTTTAGGTATAAAAAGAAGAAACTTCTAACATTTACTTTTATAAAGATATTGATGGACATATTTGTTTTCTTTCTAATGTTTAGAGTCCTACCATGTGTTTTCTTCCCATTTTTCCCATCGAAACGCCAAACACCATTTCTGGGTCCAAAGTCTGTGTCCAGGAATGGCTAATATTTCTAATGTTGAATTTCCCTGAATGCTAAGCATTTTATTGTGAGGTATTTATACCAAGTAATATGAGATTAGAACTAGACTAGGACTTAGACGACTAGTTCTCATGCCATAAACTGCCTGTCTACATGTGGGTTATAGACTCTTTTTGACCCCTCTTCTTAACTGGGACCTTTTTCCTTAAGATTTTTATAATAAAAAAGTTAATACTTAAAAATTTAAAGATTTTGCCTAATTATCTGATTGAAAAGGAGATTTTCAACACTGGGTCACATTTCTGCATGGAACTGCAGTTGGCTGGAATGAATGGCAGCTGTCCATCTTCTTGGACTATACTGCGGGACAGCACACACACTCCTTCATTTCCTTCTGGCCACAGAGGCGTTGTGTTTGCAAATACTGCAGCTTTAATATGACTTTGAGCGTTATCTTCCTATTTCAGCTTCAAAAGGTAAATATCTCATCTGTCTTATTTTAAAAGTTAGTGCTTTTCAGTAAGTTGTTTTTTGTTAAATCCAGACATTCCTTACCTTCATTTATAAAGACCTGGCCCTCTAAGTGGCAAGTTTTCTAAGATGATACTTTAAAATTCTTGGGGCCTCTGTGTGGCTCAGTCGGTTAAGCATCTGCCTTTGGCTCGGGTCATGATCCTGGGGTCCTGGGATCGAGCCCTGCATTGGGCTCCCTGCTCTGTGGGAAGCCTGCTTCTCCCTCTCCCACACTGCCAGCTTGTGTTCCCTCTCTTGCTGTCTCTCTGTGTCAAGTAAATAAATAAAATCTTTAAATAAATAAATAAATAAAATTCTCTCATTTCTCCATCAGGGGCCCTTGAAACTTCTGGTAAGAGTAGCGTCCTTATGCTGTAGGTTAGCATCCTTCTGATCTTAAAATGAAACTGAATTAGCATCAATTAACAGTTTTCACTTGAAGAAGAGATTTTTAAAATGAGTTTCAGTATTTTAGATTCTTTATACACAGATAAGAATTCTAGATGGACCAGTCTGGATTTTCCTCCCTTCCTGGGCAATTCAGTTTCTCAGTTTCATTACTAGAGAGTGTTAGGAGGAAAAAAAAAAGGTTTAAAAAATCCTATTTTCCACTCTTAAGAAGATGAGGTGCTCAGTTAAACAGAGACTAAGTACTTGGGGGATTCTTTAACTCCTCTCCCTCCTTTAGCTATATGTTACTAGGAAGAGACTCGAGTGTACAAAAGTTTGTAAGTATACCGATCAGGTCATATAACTCCTATAATCAAAAAATTTGATAATCTGAGTTATGCTAAAACCAGTAGAAGAGACTGATTTCTAAAGAGGGAGTCTGGGGTATACTTCTTTTCTTTTCTTTTTTTTTTTTAAAGATTTTATTTATTTATTTGTCAGAGAGAGAGAGCACAGGCAGACAGAGTGGCAGGCAGAGGCAGAGGGAGAAGCAGGCTCCTTGCTGAGCAGGGAGCCCGATGTGGGACTTGATCCCAGGACGCTGGGATCATGACCTGAGCCGAAGGCAGCCGCTTAACCAACTGAGCCACCCAGGCGTCCCTATACTTCTTTTCTAAGTGAGGAACATTTAATCATTCTCTAATTTATGATTTACAAATCTGGATTTTTCTTTTCCTTTTTCTTTTTAAAGATTTTATTTATTTATTTGACAGAGAGAGAGGGAGAGAGAGAGAGAGAGAGTGCAAGTAGGGGGAGTGGGAGAGGGAGAAGCAGGCTCCCCACTGAATAGGGAGTCTGATGCAGCACTTGACCCCAGGACCCTGGGATCATGACCTGAGCTGAAGGCAGATGCTTAACCAACTGAGCCACCCAGGTGCCCCTAGATGATTTTGCATTTTAATTTAAACACAATTTGTGAGTTCTCATGCATAGCTACTCTTAGTAAATAAATACCTTGCATTTCTTTTTTCAAGCAATAAATATATCACTGAAGTTCTCTCAGAGTAAAATTAAGAAATTCTGGAAGCTACTGGGTTTTATGAGAAAAGCCCATTTCTAATTAAACACTTAAGTCTATTTTTATTTTTTAAAGATTATTTATTTGAGAGAAGAGAGAGAGTATAGTGAGGGGAAGGGGCAGAGGAAGAAGCAGACTCCCTGCTGAGCAAGGAGCCCAATGTGGGACTCCATCCCAGGACCCTGGGATCATGACCTGAGCCAAAGGCAGACGCTTAACCAACTGAGCCACTCAGGCACCCCCTTAAGTCTATTTTTAATACAGAGTCTATATTAAGAGAGTAGAATCTTTCCAGTAGCCTGATTAGAAATAGCTTTTCATTGTGTAATCAACTTGAAGGATGATGTTTCTATGCCAGCTGTTCTCAATTTCCCTAACCTCCATGGAACATAGTAGATCTAGCTGCTGGACTATTTAGTGGAATAAAGTAGTTGGATTCTTCCTTGCCTATTTTCCAAAGAGGACAGTGTTGACCAAAACAGGCACTAGAAGAGCCTCCTGATAGGTAAATGACAATTTTAAAAATTACTACCTGTGCCAACGGAGAAAAATGTATATAATACACAGAACAATGGGTTAGTATCTGGAATGCAGATATATTTTCAGATATTCTTACATCTTTTCCTTTTCCAAATACTAGACTTCACCTTCCTGTCAGATTAACCGTCCACTACAGGAGACATCAGGGAAAAGGAAATCACCACCACAGATCATTTTATAGTACGTTCTTGATTTTATTTCAGTGAATACTTTTTTCATTTGTTTTGTTTTTTTTTTCAGGCTTGGAGTTTTAGGGAAGTAAATCTGAGTCACAACAGTGGGACTTCAACAAAGTCTAGTTAATTTTTTAGAACCGTGGGCAGTTATGAGGAGTTTGAGGTCACAGATAGTTAACATTTAATGTCTGCTTTGGTTTCTGTGTCTTCTAGTGTCAGACCAGATTAGCAATAGCATTAGACTAACTCCTTTCACCCCCACAATTGCCATCTGGGGGAAAGGGATTTTTTTTTTTTTTTTTTAGCAATTTACCTTTGTGCTCCTAGAAAAAGTTTCAAGAAGTATAAAAATGAATACATAGATATATTTAAATGTTAAACATTTATATTTGTGGCATAATCGTCATGTTTTTAGATTAGAGTAAGGTACACAGTGGTAAACGAAATTTAAATAACATGACCATTCTTCTCTTATAACTGTTTGCCGTTCTTGAAAAGAATTTATGAAAGCTCTAATTACTTTGCCCTACACAGAATTAAGTGATGAATAGAGTATTACATTTAATATGGATATAGATAATTTTTCTGTAGCCACTATTATAAATCCTAATTTTCAGATTGGTTTGGCATAATATAGATTATTTTCTGCCACTAACTAGAAAGTAAAAATTCTAAAAGTCAGAAAATCCTATCCTAGGTTCTGAAAGACAACAAGGATATTTTTGAGTTGACTGTGATTTTTGATTTGGAAATCAACTTCGTAAACAATTGAGACTTACTATACAGGGGTATGAGAATCCTGTCTCATTCTTCTGCAGTATAATTTGCGACATATTGAGAATTCTTCATAATGAAGAGTTTTCAGAAGCCTCCTTATCTTAGACGTAGCTTCATTTTTTGGACACGCTGAAGAATCGAGGTCTGATGTAATCCTTATACATAGAATAGAGAACACCTAGAAACAAAAAAATATAGATCAATACGGTACCTGTGGAAAATGAAGGTTGAATTTCTTCCACTTGTATTTTTCCAAAACTGTCCCTCAACTTAGAAACAAACAAATGCCTTCCATCTTATTAACTTTTGTCTTGGATCATATAAATGGCTCCAGACAAACCAACCAATCCCAAAAAGTTAGACCCCTTTAAGATCCATATAAATCTCAATCCAAACTTATAATGTCACTATGCCACCCTAGAATTCGAATTTTAAAATATTGGTGCAAAAGTTAGAGTGGGGGAGATTTGGCTAGATAATAACATAGAAATAATAGACATCTCAACCTAGCACACCTCTCTTCAGGGCCTCCTTGTGTTTAGTGTCTTGAGAGAAAAGAAGGTAAAGGGACAGAATCCTTGCTTCTAGAGGTTTGCAGTCTAGTGGGTGAATTCGGTAGGAGTTTAGGCTGAGAGATTATGACAGAGGTCTTCCAGAAGGGTAAGTAGTCAAGGGAAATAGCCTGAGAGGTAGAGTTGTTTCATTGTGTTGCAGGAACGTCAGCAAGTGTTCGTATCCACAGCAAGTTAAGGAGTCTGCTCACCTCCTGCCCCGTCCATATCAGTTATCAAGACACCAGCTATCTAGTACATTGTCTAACCTAAATCCTTTACTTCCTTTCCTTCTGCCTTTTTTTTTTTTTTTTTCTCCTGACGCTGTTTGTTCGTGTCTTCAGGGAGCGCACAGAGAAAAAAGGATGGGTGAGGTTGTTCTCGGGGCACCCTGTAGCTGGCTGAGGCAGCTGTCTGCACAGTTTCCTAACACAATAGTAGTAGAACCATCACAGATGTATAAACTCCAAGGCAAAAACATGTTTACTGGATGCACTGTGGTATCTATGGAGACATTCTCAGATGCAGAGAGAACTGTAGAACTCATTTCCCTGTACTTATTAGACACAGGTAATGCTTACCTGTTGCTTGCCTCTTAAATGTTGGTATTTCCTGGAGTTCTGATCTCAACTCTTTTCTCACCTCATTCACACTTGTGAATGCTTCACTGGTAAGCAAGTTAGAACTCTCTTTTTAATATGAGACCCATATATTCATTACACCATATGTCAAATTTCCACATACATAGGTAGGTGGCTGCCAAACTTTTAAATTATACATAAATAAATAAATTGAGCATGCCCCTCAAAGTGTTCATTTATCTATAAACAATATAAATGTACTATGGCTAGTCTATATATGAGTAAAGCTTTTTTGCTTTTAAGATAAAAATATTTTCTTCCAGGGCACCTGGGTGGCTCAGCGGGTTAAAGCCTCTGCCTTCGGCTGGGGTCATGATCTCAGGGTCCTGGGATGAAGCTCCGCATAGGGCTCTCTGCTCAGCGGGGAGCCTGCTTACCCGCCTCTCTCTGCCTGCCTCTCTGCCTACTTGTGATCTCTGTCTGTCAAATAAATAAATAAAATCTTTTAAAAAAATATTTTCTTCCCTCATACCCATGGATCTTCTTATACATTTCCTAAGGTCAGAGTACTCTAATTTGGAGACATCTGCCATAGGCATCTCAGTCAGTATAATACAAAATTAAGAGTTCAGGCCCCAGAGTAGATAAGCCAGGCAATTGTTAGCAAAAATTTTTTTCTAAGACTCCATTTCCTTATGTGGAAATGGGATTATTAATAAATAAAGACTTTGGTCTTTGTTTGGAGTTCCTGCAATAGAGTTTCTAAAATGCTTGGAAGTTCACAGAGAGGGGTGCCGGGGTGGCTCAGTTGGCTGAGCATCTGCGTTTGGCTCAGGTCATGATCCCAGAGTGCTGGGATCAAGCCCTGCATCGGGCTCCCTGCTCACAGGAAGCCTGCTTCTCTCTCTGCCTGCTAATTCCCCTGCTTGTGTGTGCACTCTCTCTCTTTCTCTCACTCTCTCTTTCTGTCAAATAAATAAATAAAATCTTTTAAAAAATTTTCCAGATAGAGGAGTATCTTTGTTACTCATGGGCCCCTTGGATTATACCTGAATTTATGTTAATGGGGTGACCCACGGTGGGCTTTCAGGATCCTACTTTAGGATGTGGCTAGTCATGCCAGAAGACCAACCATAGGATTAGAGGGTTCTTTGCCCTCCAGGGAGGGGAGTAGGGCTAGAGATTGAGTTCTGGCATGGGGCCAGTGATTCAGTCAATCATGCCTACATAATGAAGCCACAATAAAAACTCTGGATGCTGAAGCTCAATAGAGTTTCTCCGGTGGTGGACACATTGATGTGCTGGAAGGGTGACATGCCCTGATTCCATAGGGAAAGGGTAGAAAGCTTTGAGTCTGGGACCCTCCCAGACCTTACCCTACGTGTCTCAATTTGCCTGGTCTTGATTTAGATACTTCATAATAAAACTTTAGTCAGTATAGAGCTTTCCTGAATTCTTAGGTTGTTTTAGTGAAATATCAAACCTGAGGGAGTTTTGGGAACCCCTGAATTCACAGCCAGTTAGTTAGAAGTTGCAGGTGGCCTGGGCACTCCCTAGAGGCTGGTCTCTGCAGTAACAGCAGTCTCTGGGAAGCTAAGGCGTGCTGTGGGCAGTTGGCAGTGGTACAGGAGCGTGCCAGGGTGCACCCGGTGTGTGAAGGAGGTGTTTATTAAGATTAAATCCCTGTGGTGTACACCTAACAACACTGCGTGGTAACTATACTGGAATGAAAATAAAAGCTTAATGAAGTTTACCTACAAAAAAAGATTGAATAGTGATATAGAAAGCAGAATGGTTGCACAGCATAAACACTCATTAACTATTAGCAATTACTGTTTTGTCCAGTATGCACTTATCATCCCACCAAACCTGTTCTTTTTCATTCCTTATACTAGTGGAGGCACACCTTTATCTGGCTGCCCAAACCAGAAGCCTGGGAATCATCCTTGACTTCCTCCTTCCTTCCTTCTCCCAATCACTTAGTTGCTGAGTCCTGAACGTTTCTAGAATCCACCTCCTCTCCATTTTCACTATTCCTGCTTTAGTTCAGACCTAGTTCATCATCTAATTGACTATGCTTTACAAATCCTCTGTAATCATTTTCCTTTTCCTCATAGTGAAATAGAATACGCATGGAAAATGGTAGACACAATCTAAATGACCAGATTAACAGATAGTTGCAGAGGGAATTACCTGGAATTGCAGGTCAAGAAATAGAATATGGGAAGCATCCTGGGAGCCCCCTAGCTTTCCCTCTCTGACCATACCTCCTCCTTTCCATAATAACCACTGTTCTGTCTTTTCTTAGGGTGACCCTCTGTTCAAACGGTTTCACATTGCCTGCGTTTGGGCAGGCATCTTTCTCAGTTGCTATCCTGACTACTATACTCCCCTGTTTAAACCTTCCACTGACTCGTGTCCTCTAGTTAACACCTCAGCTTGCAACTGTAGACATTGATCGGGGATTTGTTTTCTATCAGTTTTGCTGGGCTGTAATTGCTTTCTGTCCCTGCATATTTCTGGGTTAGCTTGGCTCGTAAGAGACATTTTGCTTGAAGTTTGAAGGTGAAAGTCGAAGCTGCAGCTGCTGTGTTCTTCTTACACTTGGAAGGCTTGGTGCAGGGAGCCAGGTGCTGCTGCATCTTGTGCCTGTTGCTGTTCACCTGCTGGCTCACCTTGCCATTGCTGGACAACAGTCAGACCCACAGATCCTTCAGCAATTTCTGGATCTCTTCCTCTTAGCTTCTTTGACTCCTAGGCCAGTGGATGAGCTCCATGATAGAGGGTCCAGCTTCTCCTACAGGTCACACCATGATCAAAGCTGGAGTCAGTAAGAGACTGACCCAAGTTTCTCTCTATGGGTTCCAGCTCTTCCTTGAAGATCGCAGTTAATTTTTCCTTCCCAGCTGCTGCCTTGTTAACTTTAGGCCCCAGCCTTAGGAACATAAGCACCAGTCCAATATGGACTGTTTAATCAGCTCTCAAAATTGGTTAGGGTCGGGGTACCTGGGTGGCTCAGTGGGTTAAGCCTCTGCCTTCGGCTCAGGTCATGATCTCGGGGTCCTGGGATCGAGCCCCGCATCGGGCTCTCTGCTCGGCAGGGAGCCTGCTTCCTCCTCTCTCTCTCTGCCTGCCTCTCTGCCTACTTGTGATCTCTGTCTGTCAAATAAATAAAAACTTTTTAAAAAAATTGGTTAGGGTCATATTTCTATTAAAAAATCCCTTTTTATATATCACTACTGGTAGTTTTGCTTCTCTAATCCTGACTGGTACAGATTTTGGTACAGAAGCTTCCCGAGGAGCATAACCATGAGGGTAGGTTCTCTGAATTGGTTCTGGGTCATCTGGAATTGGTTCTGTGATCTGATTAGATTTAAAGATATTAATGGCCTTTTTTTTTTTTTTTCCAGTAGTAAAGAGGATGCTAGCAGTCTATGGCATGCAGTAGTAAAACATCTTTTCAGATTGTCACCTATAGAAAACCTTAATCAGGTATCTATAGAAAACGGGCTTTGGGTGATCAGGTATTTACTATATGAGAACATTTAGTGGAGATAAGGAGAATAATTAGGCTGGTTTCTTCTAAGTGTGCTGGAGAACTTGGGAACACAAAATGAGGGACTCAGGGCTTTCAATTCCTTAATCCAGGTGCTTTGAGGGACCTGAAAGCCTTATGACTTTCCAGAAAGAAACTCAGCCCCCGTAGCAATGAGGCTGATATTTTTGAAAAACATACACAGGAACTAATCCTGTTGGTGACTAATCATAACAATAATAAAATGCCCAGCCTCACAGAATCTCTTATGTCAAAGTTAGGGCATTGCTTTGGGAAGAGTGGGATTAGGAAAATTGAAAATTAGGATAATTTTCAATTAATAGGATAGGATAATTAATTCAATTAATAGGATAATTAGGATAAATAGGAAAATTAAAAATTAGGATGGGACCTATGGGCAGGTTTCTGTGAAATGGGGTCCTTGAACCCCTGTATCTGACTGAGACTCCTTTGTACTTCTTCCTGTGAATGACTAAAACTTGAACTGAAAGGCAATCTCCACTAAATGAAGTTGGAATGCAGAGCTTTCTTGGTTTACGTCCAGGGTACAGCAGGGATTCTGCATTGGCAGTCATTCTTCTTTACGGGGGCAGTTTTGTTCCCCAGGGAAATTTGGCAATGTCTGTAGGCATTTTGGGTTGTCACACTCGAGGTTAGTGGGTGCTGTTTGCCTGATAGTTGCTGGGGATGCTGCTAAACATCCTGTAATGCGCAAGACAGCCCCCCACAACAAAGAATATTCAGTCAAAATGTCAGTAGTGCTGAGATTAAGAAACTCCACCATTAAGGAAGGTATCCAAAGGCTTAGGGAGATTGGAATGTTAAAGTGGACTTACCCTCCTCCCTCACCCCCTAAATATATCTATTTCCTTCACCAAGGCTATGTGAAATACACTTGTGAAGGGAGTCTCTGGCATCCTTGGAGAGTTCTGTGGTGACTGTCTTCTGTAAGCCAGAAATGACAGTGGGAATTGCTAGGCTCCCTGAATTCAGTGGAGATGATGGGATCCTGAGTGGCAGGGTCACGTGGCATCATTTAACTGACAGAGACAAGGAGAGCATGATGTACTGTAATGGGCAGCAAAGACCAAACGGTAATAAGCATAGTCTAAGCCACAAAGCTCTTTGGCATTGGCTAGCTGATTATAGTATCCCTAGACATAAGAGTGGTGGGCAGTGTATACGCAGAAAATCTCCAAGTTTGGTGAGCAGAAGTCTCACTTAAATCATCATTGTAGACAGCCATGGCCCCCAGACCAGTTCCCAGACTGAATCACTTTATGGACCCAGAGTCCCTTGAATAAAGGAGAGGTCAGGTCTCCTTAAGAAAAGACCCTGTTATACAGCCAAAAATATAAATACTGTAAATACTCCATCTAGCCTTTCCTAAAGGGATCCGTGACCGTTCACCAAGGTGCATATGCAAGAGGAAGGGCAAATAATCACATTTGTGGGAGATTATTAAGTATTGGCTTTGAATTGATACTGATGCTTTAAGAATTAGGGTGCTCTACCAGCCAAGCTAGAAGTTTCTGGAGGTCAGGTGGTCAGTTGACCTGGTGGGTCCCTGAATTATTTCCCTAGTTCTGGAATGTGTATCCCAGCAACTGTCAGAATCCTCCCATCGGTTCCCTGACCGGTGGTATAAAAGCTATTATGGTTGGGAAAGCCAACTGTAAGCCATTCTACTTGCCTCTACCTACCAACAAAGTAAACCAAAGCAAAACTGCATTCCCAGATGGATTATAGAGATTAGCACCATCATCAAGGACTTTAAAGATCCTAGGGTGGTGATTCCTACCACACAGGCATTCAGTTTGCCTCTTTTGCCAGAAGACAGGTGGATCTTGGAGAAAGAGAATGGATTTCTATAAACTTGATTACTCTGACTGCAGCTGCCATTCAGGTGTGGTTTCATTGCTAGAGTGTATTGGTATAAACATATTTACTCTTTGGTTTGCAGCTAGTAATCTGGTTGATTGTTTTTTTCCTGTATACCTTTTAGTAACTATCAGAAGCAGTGTGCGTTCACTCAGTTGGGCCAAGAGTATACTTTCACTATTCTGTCTCAAGACTCCCTGAAGTCTCCAGCCTACGCCATAATCTAGTCTGCAGGGACCTTGATCATCCCTCCATTCCATAGGACATCACGCTAGTCCATTACATAGATCTATCAAGGGGAAATTAGGTTACTGCTATAGAATACAAATAGGGTAAGGAGGTGTGTGTCTGGAATGCATATCTTCTGGGGCGTTTTTTAGTACTCCCATGTCCTGTGATTAAAGACAATGGAAAACATACCCAATATAAGCAGGATGGCTAATGGCCTTCATTTAGGAATGAAGGTATGGGTCACCATACTAGTCAAATAACCTTGAATAGCCAAGGTGCTTACTGAAGGCAAAGGGGGTATAAAATGGCTAGAACATGGTTATAACACCAGCCATGACCATCCAACCAGTTGTAGAAACAAAGTCTGACAGCTATGAATATTTCTTCCTTATTTTGATTTGAATACATTTGTGTATACATTAACGATTTTTTTATTTGCCACTTCCATTTATCTACTATCTAATGTAAGAAGTGCTAATGATAATTATCCTTATATTTCAGGATTTAGCTTTAGGATATCAAAGGGAAATGGGACTCTGCTCAAAGACAAATACACACCACTCAAAGATGGAGAAAGGGATTTTGTATCCTCTTTTGGGAGAGAATTAGCATGTTTTTGGTTATACATTGAATGGTTGATTTTGCCATTGTCTTTATTTCAAAGTTAAGTGTATTAAAAGAGGTGTATATGGATGCCAGGTTGACAAAAGGTAGACAAGGGTGAATTTGTATTGTGTCAGCTTAGCTAAACTGTAACTACATTTTCTAGAATTCATTTCTTTTTATTCTGTGAGTTATTGCAGAAGGGACATTTTGCATATGATTTAGAAGGCAGAAGTGAAGCAGCAGCCAAATTCATTTTGTGCTTGGAAGGCACTGTTGCAGCATATCTTTGCTTATCTTCTGGTCCCCTTTGTTGACATGGGGCAACAAATAGGGAGTAAAGCTACTATGGCTTCTGCTGAATTTCCTCCTTCACCTTTTCTGACTCCTTGGCCAGGTCCCTGTTTAGTAGCTCCCAGATGAAGGGCATCATTT
Organism: Lontra canadensis; assembly: GCF_010015895.1. Classification (NCBI taxonomy): domain Eukaryota; kingdom Metazoa; phylum Chordata; class Mammalia; order Carnivora; family Mustelidae; genus Lontra; species Lontra canadensis. The sequence continues at coordinate 3,720,276 of NW_022631053.1, forward strand.
TGTCCTCTGTCACTGCTGTCATCGAATTTAGAGGCTTAGAGGTGGTGAGAAATCCACAAGGGTTCCAAATAGTCCATCCTGTGTGTTCCCAGCTCATCCTTGCAAGTTCTAGATTTTTTTGCTTCTCTCACTTTACATCTTTATCATTCTGTGTGCTTGCCCTGCCCACTTTGGGCCCCAGCTGCTGATACATATGCAAGAGCCTCACAATCACGTAATGCCAAATGCCTATAATAAATGTCTCGTTCTATATTACAACTGGTAGCTCTGCTTCTCTCATCAAACCCTGACTGACTCACTTACCACACCAAGCTACGTCCAGTCCCACTAAGGTGCCATGCTCCTGTGCCTTTGTTTTGTCCTCTGTCTCGAATCCTGTTCTCCTCTCTGCCTACCTAATTCCTCCACGTGCTTGGCTCCTATAGTTTACATCCTGAGAGAAGCCTCCCCGGGACACTCCGCACTAGTTCAAGGCCCCCCTCTGTGCTTATGCTTCCGGAGCAACCTGTGTTATCTGTCATGGTATCTATGATTTTATACCGCCATCTTCTGTTCTTCGTCGTTCTCCGTAAGGAGCCTGACCACTCTGAAAGTGGGGACTGAGTCTTATTTCTGTATCTCTAGATTGGCACAGGGCCTTGCACATAGCAAGTGCTCAGTAGCTATTTGCTAATAGCTAAATGATGAAAATGAGCACTATAATTCTATAGTGAAGTTTCTCGTATTTTGTTGAACACCTGCATATCACAGCTCATGGTAATAAGATAACTACCATGTAACCCCCTACATGCAAAGCCCCACACCCATCATTCCATAATCCTAGACCCATTCTTAGGCTGACTCTACTCTGCACAGCATGAAGGAGAACTAGGAACATGGTGGCTTGTTCTCATTAATGTACACGAAAAGAAAGATAATTTAGGTCCCAAAGTGGACTTCTTGTGAGAACTATCTGGTTTAGCCATTGATATAACTGGAATTAACCAAATAATTTTACACCTGTTCTTTCGATGTGACTGTGTTTAGTATTGCTTAATTTATAGACTAATTTAAAAAGGTTTACCTATTGCTCAGACTGGGAATAAAAGGAGAACAGATGTTGAGGCTTGTAGGCTCTAAAAATGTATTCTTCCCAGTTAAACTACATTAATAATTATACCTGCTGTTCACGTAGTCTGGGAACTATGACTTAGGTGAGTGATAAAGGCTGGAGTCTAGAACCACTGCTTTATTTGGATTACCTAGGGTATAAACTATTCACTGCTCCTTTCACTATACAAGATACCAGAACCCATAATCTGGTTGTCTACCTTTTTAAAATTAAGCTCTCTACCTTTTAAAAATATTTTAGGTATAATTGACCTACATCATAGTAGTTTCAGGTATACAACAATGATTCATTATTTGCATATACTGTAGTGATCACCATAGCAAGTCAGTTAACATCTGTAACCATGCATAGTTACAGAATTGTTTTCTTGTGATGATAACTTCAAAGATCTACTCTCTTGGCAACTTTCAGATATACCAAACAGTATTATTAACTATAGTCACCATGCTGTACGTTACATCCTCACATACATTATTTTTTATTTTTATTTATTTCTTATTTTTTTAAAAGAATTTATTTGAGAGAGAAGGAGAAGGAGAACAAGTGGGGGGGAGTAGGGGGAAGGAGCAAAGGGAGAGGGAGAAGTAGGCTCCTGCTAAGCAGGGAGTCCCATGCAGGGCTCGATCCCAGGATCCTGGGATCATGACCTGAGCCAAAGGCAGACATTTAACTGACTGAGCCACCAACCAGGTACCCCTATTTTTTTATTTTTTAAAGGATTTTATTTTATTTATTTATTTTTTTAAAAGATTTTATTTATTTATTTGTCAGAGAGAGAGAGGGAGAGAGAGCGAGCACAGGCAGACAGAATGGCAGGCAGAGGCAGAGGGAGAAGCAGGCTCCCCGATGAGCAAGGAGCCCGATGCAGGACTCGATCCCAGGATGCTGGGATCATGACCCAAGCCGAAGGCAGCTGCCCAACCAACTGAGCCACCCAGGCGTCCCAAAGGATTTTATTTATTTATTTGAGAGAGAGAGCATATGCAAGAGCAGGGAGGGGGTGAGCGACAAGCAGACATCCCACTGAGTGAGGAGCCCAGTGTGGGGCTGGAGCCCAATGTGGGGCTTGATCCCATGACCCTGAGATCATGACCTGAGTCGAAATCAAGAGCCAGGATGCTCAACAGATTGAGCCACTTGGGTTCCTCAGGACTTACCTGTTTTATAACTGGAAGTTTATACCTTTTGTCTACTGGTTTTTTTCTTTCAGTGCTTAAAAATACCAAGAGACTAAAGCCTCTTACAGGGAATCAACTTCAAGTGAGGTTCACTGTCTTTCTTACCCTTCTTCCTCCATTATATCACCTTGACCCAACATTCATTTTCTAAAATAAATTAAAATATTCTCAAAGACAGCTGAACATAAGACAGAAATTAAGCAGGTTACCTAGAGTCACAGCTCCTACAACAAATCCTTGGGCAGCAACTCTCATATGAATAAGATGAATGGACATTTTCTGATCTTTTCTGTACTTTAACTTGTAAAGACCATAGGACACCACAGTCATAAAGCCTGCTATTCCTGTAAATTAAAAAAAAAAAAAATAGAGGTTATGTGAATAGTAGGCTAGAATCCCCAAGATTTAGAGAGCTGAATAGAAGAGTGTCTAAAGGGTCAGTACTTGGAAGATAAGCAGGCCAGACACCAAAGTATACTTAAGAGGAACGATGCTAGATTTGATTCACCAGATTTTTTAAAAAATAGACCCTTAACACTCATGGATTCAATATTTGCAGTTTTGACTCTTCCCAGAAAAACTTGAATCCTGTAGTGTAGTAATTTCTAATGTTCCTGAGGCATGATTTCCTGTTGTGCATGGCTTTTATTTGGGGCAAGTCACTGAGCCAGTGAGCAAACCAACCAAACCTTCCAGCATGCATGCCTTTCAAATGTTTGGCTTTACTTCTCTCTGCTTGTTACCAAATAAGGAGGAAATCTAGTGGTAACAATTTTGATCTTCTGTAAAATGAGATACTTAAATTTTAATGAGATGAAAGGTATGAATATTTGCATAAGAAGATGTAGCTGCAGAAAGATCTGTGACTCTAGAAAACTCCAGAAGCACATGAGTATTTCTGTATTCCCTGCAAATGTCACAGGGTGAGGATACTGCTGTGACAACCAAGATCCTATATAATTGACTCTAAGACAGAAAACTGATCAACTGAATAGGAAAGATTCCAGAAGGAGATTTAAAACACGGTGAGAACTTAATTCATGACAAATCAAAATAACCAAATAACAGATAAAGGAATAGTTATTTAATAAATACCATTGGTACAATTTTTTTAGTATGGAGAACTGATTTGAATGTGTATCTCACAGCAGATCCTACAAAAAAATTCTGCATGAGTTACAATTGAATGTAAAAAACAAAACAAAAATATCAATAAAAACTAGAGGAAAACAGAATAGCATATTTATAACATCTAAAAGAAGGTAAAGTAGACTTTAGAGAAAATGGGGAGGACAAAATGCCATATTTTGACAGAGGAATAGAGAAGACTTTGCATAATAAAAGTATGGGTCTATTTTTTGGGTTCCCTCTTCTATCTTGTTGATCTGTGTATTTATTCCTCCAACACCACACTGTCTTGATTAGGTCGCTATCTAGTATGCCTCAGTATTAGGTACAGTGATTGCTCCCACGTTATCCTTTTTTAAAATTTTTTAAAGATTGTTTTAGCCATTCTAGGACTTCCGCCTTCACATATAAATTTTATTTTTAAAAATTTTTTAAAAATATTCGTTTATTTAACAGGGAGAGACCACAAGTAGGCAGAGAGACAGGCAGAGGGAGAGGGAGAGAAGCAGGCTCCCCGTGGAGCAGAGAGCCTGATGTGGGGCTCGATCCCAGGACCCCGGGATCATGACCTGAGCCGAAGGCAGATGCTCAACCCACTGAGTCACCCAGGCGCCCCCACATATAAATTTTAGAGTAAACTTGTCTTACCTATAAGAAACCTTGCTGGGATTTTGATAGGTATTACACGAAACCTGTAGGTCAATTTGGGGAGAACTGACATACATTCTTTGTATTTAAATTCTTCTTTACTATATATTTAGTCTTGCAATCCATGGACACAATACTGCATGTAGTCTTCACATTTATTTAGGTCCTTTCTGATTTCTTTCATTAACATTTTGTAATTTTCAGCATACAGATTGTATACATATTTTGTTAAGCATGTATCTAAGCTTTGGAGTGATTTCATTTTCATTTTCTTTGGAGTGATTATGAATAGTGTAATGTTTTTATTTCAGTTTCCATATGTTTGTTGTTAATATATAGCATGCAGTTGGTATTTATGTAGGATAGCAAGTTTTGATTAGTTATGTTGGCACACGTGTGTCTCTACGGGTGGGTGAGGATATATTCTTTCAGAATCCATTTAATAGATGGAAGTAAGAATAATTGCATTTACATGTAGATTTTATAGGCTGATTAGCAAATGAAATAAAAATTAAAATGACAAAAACAGCAAAAAACAGTAATAGATACATTGACAAACAGGTACAATGCTGAAAGCTCTGTAAGTTTAGCCCCATCTTAAGAACGCTGGCAATATATAATAAGTATTAAACTGAATGTGCTTCCTGCTCTGGAAATTCATATTCCAGGGAAATAAGCAAGAGAAACATCAAGAAGTTGACACAAAGCTACACTATGTATGAGGAAAAACTGGACAACAGCAAAACTCAATAACAGCAAACTGAAATGACCCAAACAGAGGGACGACTGCCATAGCTGTGAAAAAAATTTTAAGTATAGGCAGTGCTAATACACAGAAATGTACACACAAAAATGTTAAGTGAAAGGAACAAAAACAAATGATCAACACAGAGCTTCAGTATATATGTAATGTATGCAGAGACCTTAACAGCGATCCTAAGACAGTTTTAAACAGTACAAATAGATTGTAATGATGGAAGTTGTTTAATAAATAAAAATGTTTTGTAAATTCTCTGAGCAGGACACTATCCTGCAGCAGGAAATACATAGTAGATATTATTAAAATAACCATAGCTAAACTAGTCAACAATATGTATTCAAATTTTATCATTTATTTATCTAGCAAAAACTTGATTCTCTTCCCTTATCAAATCAAGGCTCTGTTCTCAGTTAAATTGGTTTTGTTTCCTTCGGAGATGAAAGTCAGAACCTTTACTGTTTTCCATATAGTGTCTCTGTAGTTTGTATATAATTGAATTTAGCTGGAAACACTTTTATCTTTCTACTTTAATCACCCTAAATGTCTCTGGAAAAATAATTTAATTTATGATAGGCACAGTGATTAATGTCTCTTCATGATAGTGATCTGTTCAAGTGGCACCTAGTTCTATGAATTGTTTTTCTAGTTAAAAATGCTAGAAAGATGAGTTAATCACTCTAATATTATTTGCTTCCATTTTTTATGGATGCTATTATCAAGTTCTAATCAAATTAAATTCTAAACATATTATTATAAAGTAAAATTTTGATTCTTTTTGATACGCAAATAATGACATGAAGTTGCTAGATTTGCAGTGACAAGGAAAACCTAACGACATACCTATTGGGAAGGTTTTAAGGAATTAATCACGTCAGTGTAACTTACATAATGTAAGTCTTATTTAAATAAATTATTATAATAGTTTCCAGACCAAATGAACACCAGGAAAGAGTCAAGGCTACAGAATATAATAATGCTTAGGTTAGCTTAAGCATCCAAAAGAAGAAAGAGAAAGCTTAGGTTTTAAAACGTAATATTGGTGCTTAGATTTTTTTTTTAAGTCCGGATACATACAGTATTATTCTAAATGTAAACATACTAAGTCTGTGTTGGGGAAGGATAAAGAGGCTTAGACCAGGTCTAATTATAATAACACTTCTTTAATCTAGAGTTTACTTAAACATCAACCTCATCATCTGGAACACATCAGGAAACCAGCACAAAGGGCCATTGAACGTGAACATCACAAAGTTCATGCTCTCAAGTGTACAAACATGTAGGTAGCCTAGGCTTTCATTCAGAGCCTCCTTACTCTGAATTGACGCACAATTCCTTTAAACTTGTGTATCTAGCTTCTGATGCCACAGAATACTAGAGGCAGAAGTTTTTGATTGTACTCAATATTATATGGAAGAAAAATCTGTAAACAATCGGGTACAAGAACTTAAAGGTTGGAGTTAGAGGACAAAGACCCCTATACATTTCGGTCACTAAGACTTTCAATATAATAGGCTGATGCTGCTGCTGATCTCGAGTCATCACAGAAGTGTTAAAGCTCATTCAGTGTGGTCCAGTTAGAGTGGCTAGGAATTAGTAATTTGAGATAGACCTCTAATGAAAGGGAGTTAAAGAAATAAAATTACCTGAAAAACTTAAGTAATAGAAAACATTTCATTCCTCAGAGATACTGGATAATGCATTGTTATTACAAACAGTTCTCTAGTATCCAGTCAAGGCTTGTACTTACCTACGGGGACAAAGGGGGAGTCCCTAGATTTCCTGATCAGTCGGGAGAGTTGGCCTTCTTCCTCATCTGCTGACCACTGGTTATCTGCAGACATTTTTCTCTCTAGTAACAGGAGGGGATAAAAGTGGTTGCTGAAAATCATTAAAAATCCATTTATCCTCTCCCAGTATATTGTTGATCATGTGTTCATCTGTCTTCAATTTGCTTGATCCATGCCGGTCTGCTCAATTGAAATAAACATCATGTTTCCTTCACCCTTTTCATTATGGAATCCTTTCATTTTGTTTGGGGTAAGGGGTAAAAGTAAAGAGAGGTGAGGATAATCCGATTCCATGAATAAGGAATAAAGACAGATCATAAATGGGTTATTCAGTCTCTTTTCACTGCTCAGCATTTGAGATCATTGGGAACCTCAATCATTGGGAACTTCTTCCACAAAGAGTAAGAGAATACTTTAACAAAATACCATTTTAAAGAACAATGGCAGTGCCAACAAAGGCAAAATTACCTCCAAATTTACAGGTGATGGGAGAGTGATCACTGCAATTCTTCAGAATGTGCAGGGCATTATAAAGTCATTGAGATATTTACCAAGCACCTACCACATGCTATGCTAGACAATGGAAATAATCTTCCTTGTCTACACAGGAATGAGGGAAACTTGCAAGAGCAACTATAATCACAATCACCATGGTTAGCAAGCACCTCAGTCCTTTATCCGTGCAACCCACCATTTTCACCTAAAAACTCAAATACAGTGACTTCATCCTATGAATCAGCTTTAATCAGAAAATGTAACCTGGTAAGTGGCATAAGAACCATACCTTTGGGGAACCCCACCACCTGCTGTGTCCTGGTGTTCCTTCACGGGAAGCTGTAGATCAGAAGAGGCTTTGTAAGGCCAGGACACATTTATGTTCAATTTCCCACTAATTGACAATAGGAAAGCCCAGAAACAACGCTGTCCCACCCCAGGGGGGTGTGGCCAGCTGGTATTGGCCGAGGTTTCCACATCCCTTCCTTGGAAACTCACTAGTAACAGCACCTGGACCACAAACACTAGATTTTCAAATTAAGGAAACAGTAAGTCTTTGAAGAACATTCTTTGCCTTTTACTCTGCCTTCACAGGGAGCTCCCAACTTCCCTCTGTGGCTCTGAGTCTCACTACCTGATTCCAGGACCCCAAATCAAGAGGAAAGTGGGCCCACTGTTACAACACTGGGCTTGGGTGGCAGTGGGCATTATTAGCCATCTGAGACCAAGAGTCTTGTCTTTAAGGAATATGCACTTGCGAGAGGGGCACCCACTGGGGCCTGAATCCCGGGTTGAGGGACCACGGGCCTGTCTGGGGTCACCTGGAGGCCAGGCCCTCACACCTGTGACCACTGGAGAGCCTCGAAGCTGCACGAGTGCCCAGCTGTGAAGGACGTGATGTCACTACGCCCTTGGCCAATCTGAGGGCCGGGCAGGTGGGCGGGCTCAGGAAGGTGCTGAGTGAGCCGCTGCCTTGCGTATGCGCCTGCGCCTGCGTATGCACCTGCGCCTGCGTATGCACCTGCGCCTGCGTATGCACCTGCGCCTGCGCCTGCGCCGGAAGCACGAGCCTGGGAAGGGCTGGTGGTGGACGCTGCTTTGGCATCTAGTGTACCCCGCAGCCTTCCGGGGTTTGAGGCCTCGGGGAAGTCCTGGTTCACCGCCTCTTTCTCACTGCAGCTGCAAAGATGAGCGCAGAGGACCAGGTAGCGTTCATGGTTTTTTTTCCTTATAACTTTTAATTCTTTAAATAAGTTCAAGTTTACAGAGAAGCTCCCAGAATACGACACAGAACCTCACGTTCGACACCCAGGTTCCCTTGTGTTAACACTGAGCCACATTCGATTTATCATTTTTCCAAAGAAAAATTTCTCCCCTTCTTCCTGAGAACCATCTGAGAGCAAGTCGCGTGCTGATGCACCCTACCCCCTAAAAACTTCTGTAGGCATTTGGGGCATTCTTTTCTGTGCCATAGTACCACGGTCAAAATCAGAGTATTAGTGTTGCCGTAATACTATAAGCGAGAAGTTTTATTCATATTTCACCAGTTAAGGTCCCAATGACAACTTTTTTTCCCTAGTCTAAGATTCAATCAGGAATACATACTGTGTTTGGTTGTCAAGTCTCTTTTCCTTTAACTTGGAACATTTCCTTAGTTATTGTACTAGTCAAGATTCTCTAGAGAAACAGAACCAATAGGAAATATAAATGCATACATACATACACATATGCCTATATTCATGTATATATACTTATAGATGAGATTTATTGTAGGAATTGGCTCGTGTTTGTGAGGGCTGAGAGATCTCATGATCTGCCACCTGCAAGCTGGCAATGGTGTAAGTCCATGTCCAAGTCCAAAGGCCTGAGAACCAGGAGCACTGATGTCTGAGGTCAGGAGAAGATGGATGTCCTGGCTTAGGCAGGGAGCAAATTCATCTTTCGTCTGCCTTTTTGTTCCGTTCATGCCCTCAGTTGATTTGATGATGCTCAGCTGCGTTGGTGAGGGTGATCTTTATTCAATCTTCAAATTCAACTGCTAATTTCTGTGGGAAATACCCTCATAGACACACCCAGAAATAACGTTTTACCATCTATCTGGGCATCCCTTAGCCCAGTCAAGTTGACATATAGTGCTAATCCTCAAAATCTTCTTTTGTCTCATGACCCTGATATTTTGCTGATGCAGGCCAATTATTTTGTAGGATATTTCTCAATTTAGTTTTTTCTGATACTTTCTCATCATTAGGTTGAAGTTAGACATTTTTGGCAGAATACCACAAAGGTGATGTTGTGTCCTTCTCAGTGCGCAATATCAGAGGCACATAAGTTACTTTGGTGGTAGTAACTTCAATCCACTGTTCTGATAAGTGACTAACAATTGGTTATCCAGAGGAAAAAGGGCCCTGATTTGTAATATTTAACAATTTCCATGGTGTAAAAACTCCCACAATGGCCAATTTCATGCTACTATTTTGTCATCACTAACCGCAAAATTGGGAAGAGATGTGCCACACCTCAGTTGGTGTGAGTTGACTCTGGCACACAACTTTGATCACTTGGATTACAGTGCTGTCTGCCAGTTTCTCTACTGTAAAGTTACCATTTTTTCTCTTTATACTAAATAAGTATTTTGTGAGAAGATACTTTGGTAGTATAAAAATACTGTTATTTATCAGACTTATACACATTAATTTCAGCACCCATTGATGATCCTTGCCCGAATCAATTAATATTATGTTTCCCAGATGGTAATTTTCTAAATCCATCATTTTTTTTATAATTTTCAGTTGGCATTCTAATAGAAGGAATTGTTTTCCCTTCTTCCCTATTTTTTTTAAATGTTTAAAAAAGATTTATTTATTAGAAAGAGCATGCACGTGTACACATTCTGAGGGGTTGGGGAGCAGAGGGAGAGAGAGAATCCCAAGGAGACTCCCACTGAGCACGGAGCCTGGTGCAGGGCTCAATCCCATAACCCTGAATCCATGATCTGAGCTGAAATCAAGAGTTGGATGCCTGGGGCACCTAGCTCAGTTATTAAGCGGCTGCCATTGGCTCAGGTCATGATCCCAGAGTCCTGGGATCCAGCCCGACATCAGGCTACCTGCTTGGCAGGAAGCCTGTTTCTCCCTCTCCCACTCCCCCTGCTTGTGTTCCCTCTCTCACTGTGTCTCTCTCTGTAAAATAAATAAAAAATCTTAAAAAAAAAAATTGGGTGCTTAACCAATTGAGCACCCAGGTGCTCCCCCCACCCCTGCATTTTTTTTCTCTTTTCCTATATAATTATTCATTTATATCAGTTTGGACTCATGACTATCTACTTCATTCAGTGGCTTATAATTCATTACTATCATTATTTATTTTGATGGTCTAATTGCCCCAGATTTGGCTAGTAGGAGCCCCTTTAAGCTGGCTTCTATGTCCTATTGACATGACCCCATCATTCTTCAAATATTATTCTTTATATTCTGGCATAACAAGATGTTCCAGGCTAACTTTGTACTTTTTCTGCCCCAGCCCTGAAATCAGCCATTTCTTTATGGAGCCCGGATTCATTTTAGTGGAGAGTGGTATATAGAAACCAAGTTCTGGGCATTAGAGGTATTCATTGTTACTGGAGTGTCATTACTTCTATACCCTGTCAGCAGACAGAATTAGGATTTATATCTATGTCTATTTCTATTCCTGTGTATCTATATTAAAATCATGAGGTCGTAGTAACATCTCCACGTTCAACCCAGTGCCACATGGTTCATTCTAGTCTTCCCCTTTTCATATTTGTGATTCCTTTCTCTCTGAGAGAACTAGCTCCCACTATCTTCAGGATATTTACTTATTTGCTTAATTCTAGAGCACACAAAAATTCATTTCAAAAAAAAATTCAGAATTTCTGACCCATACTTCTGTGAAAAATAAGCCTATTAAATATTTTTATAGTTCTTTTTTGTCAGAGGGAAAATAGTCGAAATACGGTCTTCAAAAATCACTTGGAATGAAAACATATTTCTTCACAAAAACTTGTGTGCAGATATCCGTAGCATCATTATTCTCAGTAGCCAATAAATGGAAGCAAGCCAAATAATCCATCATTTGATGGAGAAATAAAATGTGATATGTCCATACAATGGAATATTATTTGGGCATAAAAAGAAATGAAATACTGTTATGTGTACCCAATAAATGAATCTTGGAAACATGCTAAGTGAAAGAAGTCTGTCACAAAAGACCGTATGATGTGTGATTCCCTTTATATGAAATGTCCAGAATAGGCAAATCTATAGAGAAAGATAATAGATCAATGGTTGCCTAGGGCTCTGAGACAATGGGGGGAGAATAGGGAGGGACTGCTCATGTACAGAATCTTTGCAGGGGTTAATGAAAAAAACTGTAAATTGATGGTGATGGGGCACCTGGGTGGCTCAGTCAGTTAAGCATCTGCTTCGGCTCAGGTCATGATCCTGGGGTCCTGAAAACTAGCCCCTCTCTGGGCTCTCTCCTTGTTGGGGAGCCTGTTTCTCCCTCTCCCTCTGCCTCCCGCTCCGCCGGTTTGTGCTTTCTCGCTCTCTGTCAAATAAATAAATAAAATCTTTAAAAATAAATAAATAGATTGTGATGATGGTTGCACAACTCTGAATATAATAAAAACCAGTAGGGGTGCCCAAAGGGCTCAGTCAGTTAAGCATCTGCCTTCACTTCAGGTCTGATCTCGGGCTCCTGGGGTCAGGTCCTGCATTGGGCTCTGCACTCAGCCAGGAGTCCACTTAAGAATTCTCTCCCTCGGGGCATTGGGTGGCTCAGTGGGTTAAGGCCTCTGCCTTTGGCTCAGGTCGTGATCTCAGGGTCCTGGGATCGAGCCCCGAGTCGGGCTCTCTGCTCCGTGGGGAGCTTGCTTCCCTTCCTCTCTCTCTGCCTGCCTCTCTGCCTACTTGTGATCTCTGTCTGTCAAATGAATAAATTTAAAAAAAAAAATCTAAAAAAAAAAAAAAGAATTCTCTCCCTCTGCCCTTCCACTGGTCATGCTCGCTCTCTCGCAAAGAGATTTTAAAATCTTTTTTCAAAACCCATTTAATTGTATACTTTAGCTAAATTTTATGATATGTGAATTATATGTTAATAAAGTTATTATTATTTTTTTTAAAGATTTTATTTTATTTATTTGACAGAGATCACAAGCAGGCAGAGAGGCAGGCAGAGAGAGAGGAGGAAGCAGGCTCCCTGCTGAGCAGAGAGCCCGATGCGGGGCTCGATCCCAGGACTCTGAGATCACGACCTGAGCCGAAGGCAGAGGCTTAACCCACTGAGCCACTCAGGCGCCCCTAAAGTTATTTTTTTTTTTAAAGTTACTTGGAACGAAAGCTACTTGGGGTGATTTTTTTTCCCTCCTGTATCAACATGGTTAGGAATACAATTTGGAATACAATTAGATGTGTGTGTGTGTGTGTGTGTGTGTGTGTGTTTTAAAGATTTTATTTATTTATTTGATAGAGTGAGAGAGAGTACATGAGTGGGGCAAAGGGCAGTGGGAGAAGCCGGGAGCCCGAGGGTCTTGATCCCAAGACTCCAGAATCATGACCTGAGCCAAAGGCAGATGCTTAACCAACTGAGCCACCCAGGTGCCCCTACAATTAGATGTTTTTTTTATTTTTCCATCTTAGGGTCCCTTCATTTTTCATTTTATTTTACATGAGACATTCTTTTGTGTATTTTATTTTATTTTATTTTATTTTTTTAAGACTTTATTTATTTATTTGACAGACAGAGATCACAAGCAGGCAGAGAGGCAGGCAGAGAGAGAGGAGGAAGCAGGCTCGCCGCTGAGCAGAGAGCCCGATGCGGGACTTGATCCCAGGACCCTGGGATCATGACCTGAGCCGAAGGCAGAGGCTTTAACCAACTGAGCCACCCAGGCGCCCCTCTTTTGTGTATTTTATGTAAGACATCAACATGGTTCCCAAAATAAAAACTAAAAGAATAGCTAAAAGCATACAGTTAAAAATGTATCACTTCTCTCTCCCCTTTATTTTTACTCTCTTCCCACACACCCACTATAGATAACCAAAGGTCTCCTTTATTCTTCTGAAGTTTCTTTTTGCAAAAATAAACACGTACAAATGTGTTTTCTTATTTACCCATCTTTTTTATGGAGAAGGGACCACACCGTAGATAGTTTTACCTAACATAGCTCTTATTTACTTAACAACGGCGCCCTGAAAACACATGCTATCACTTCATAGAGCTTCTGTGTCTTCCTGCCTTACAGGTGTATGGGACTTCACTACAGAAGCCATAATTTATTCAAGCATTCATATGTATGAACACCTAGCTTGGGAACATTACGAGCAATGCTATATATATATATATATCTATCTGTGTTTTCATATTGTTGGAAGTGTATCCTCAGGATGAATTTCTAGAGGTAGGATTGCTGAGCCAAAAGGTAAATGCAGGTATACTTTTGCTAGATATTGCCAAATTCCACAAGAGGTGTACAAGGTTGCATTCCCATCAGCATTCTCTGGAAATGTCCATCTCTCCATGGCCTGCTCAACTGAATGTGTGGTCAGACTTTTGAAGTCTTTGCTGATAGGTGAGAAATGGTATCTCACAGTAGTTTTGAGTAGCATTTCATGTGTTGTGAGTGAGCTCCAAAATATTTTCACTTGTTTAGGGCCATTTTTGATTATTAAAAATCATATGTTAGGTTTCCTAATTCTAAAGCTCCTGAAGAATTTGGGGAAGGTTGGACAATACCCTCATGCTCATCAAAGGATTCTGAGTTAAGGGATTAATATGGGAAGGCTCCAGAAATAGAAATGGTCTTTTTAGCATGGGGAGATTTGTCAGGGACAAACATGAACTGTCTTATAAAATGCAGCCTAATTTTCTTTTTGAAACCTAGAGTGTACAGATAGCCATTTGTCCCTTGTATCCCTCTTTCAGTTCTTCCCACAACTATTTGCCATTCCGCAATGTTCTCACCTCAGCTCTATGTTAGTCCAGTCGGGCGCCTCATTGAAGGGCCTACTATCATTTACATACTTGCCTTTTCTTCCTTGTCCAGTCTAGCTGAGATGGTGGGTAGAAAAATTCCTCCTCTTCCCCACTCCCAGATGTATCCACATCCTAATCCCCACAACCTGTTGGATGTGTTATGTTACGTGCCAAAGGGAAATTAAGGTTGCAGATGGAATGAAGGTTGCTGTCCAGCTGACCTTGAGAGGGGAGGTTGTTCTGGATTGTCTGCATGGGGCTGATATAATCACAAGGGCCCTTATAAGTGAAACTGGGAGTCAAGAAAGTCAGACAGTTTCAGAAAGAGATTTGAAGATGGAGGAAGGGACCATGTGCCAAGGAACCCATGAGGCCTCTAGAAGCTGGAGAAGGCAAGAGAACAGATCCTCCTTAGGGCCACCAGAGAAAACAACCCTGCCAGCACCTTGATTTTAGCCCAGTGAGACTCATTTTGGACTTCTGTCCTCCAGAACTGTAAGATAATACATTTGTATTGTGTTAAACCACTAAGCTAAGTGTTTGTTTGTTTGTTTGTTTGTTTGAAGTTTTTGGGGTGGTTGTTGTGTTGTTTGGTGTTTTGTTTTTACTGGAGGAAGGTGGTGTGGATTTTAGACAATTTGAACACGGGAAGAGTGAAGATGCAAAAGAATTATAAAAAGACCTGAAAGGGATGACTCCAGAGCCCAGGGCTGGCCTTGCAGCTCTGGTCAGGAGGGGGCATCTGTGAGGTTCTTAAATTTCCAGACCCACTGAGTGGCTCTCTTTTTGTTTTTCCTTCTGCTGAAGTGAGCAGTGAAGTCATCTGCTGAGAGGAGACGTGTGGAAATGAGCATAGTCAAGGTTTGGCCTCTGTGGCAGCTGAGGGTAAATTGTGAGACTTCTGAGCAGCCCTGAAAAGTCTAACTCAGGCCTCATACTCTGAGGAAGCAGAGGAGGCAAATGGCTGAAAGTGTTCGTGCGTTTCACAGAGATTGAGTGCTGCCCATAGGAAGTTGAGTTAAGACCGGTGCCCCATCCCTGAGAAGCTTCGAGTCAGGCCTGGGGGACAGATGAGTAGCGCCACACGGCAGCACATTGTGGGGGTGGGAGGAGGAGGCCTGGGCTTGGCTGAAGGGCCTGAAAATCAACCTGGAGAGAGAAGGAAGTTCTTTTTGGAGAAAGTGACTTATGGGATATTTTAGAGAACAAGTACATTTGAGGTGAAGAGGGGAGGGGGTAGGGGTATTTGAGGCAGCAGGCATGGCCTGTGGAAAGGCCCAGAACACACAGCCCAGACAGCACAGGGTGCAGAGACAGGGATGGGAGTGGCTTGTAGAGGACCGACCTACACGGCCAGTGGGGCCAGATCATAAGAGCCTTGCATTTTAGGCTCAGGATTTTGATTTTGGATTTTCATCCAAAAGCCCTGAGAAGCCATCAGAGGATTTGAGGCAGGAAGTGACTTTTTTTTTTTTTAAGATTTTATTTATTTATTTGACAGAGATCACAAGCAGGCAGAGAGGCAGGCAGAGAGAGAGGAGGAAGCAGGTCCCCCCGCTGAGCAGAGAGCCCGATGCGGGGCTCGATCCCAGGACTCTGAGATCATGACCTGAGCCGAAGGCAGCGGCTTAACCCACTGAGCCACCCAGGCGCCCCAGGAAGTGACTTTTTAATTTCAGTTCCAGGGAGTAGCACCGAGGACAGATGGGAGGATTGGAGGGGTCAGGCTGAGGCCAGTTAATCCAATTTAGGAGGAATGTGAGCAGACATGTTGGGGGAAGAAGGGAAGGAACAGTGTCTGACTGGCTGTGGGAGGTGAGGAAGAGAGAAAGCCAGGGTGATGTCCTGGTTTCCAGCTTGAGTGAGAGTGACAAAAATAGTTTTGCCATTTACTCAGATTAAAAAAAAAAAAAAAATAGAAGCAGCAGCAGATTAGGGGTAAAGGAGACCCCGCAGTCAGAAATCGGCAGGTTTGTATGGCAGTCGGAGAAGGAGGCATGAGTGGGAGTGTGAAGATGGACTGATTTTTGTCTGCTATCCAGCCTAGTTCAAAAAGGGATGCCGTACTGGCTGGAAGCCAGAGACAGCCTGAGGCAGGGCAGCAGCACTAGAAGTCTCCAAGCTGAAGGCTAGGTTTAGTCGGGGTGGTGAAAGGCTAAAAACTCTTTTAAGAATAGGATTACAGCATTTGAATTTTCATAGGCGGCAATTTGGAAACAATGACCGTATACTCAGGAGCAAGGCATGTCTGTTTTCCTCTAGAAATGGTAGGTTTATTTGTAGGAACATTTTTCCAGGGAGAGGATCTAGACCTTTCATCAGATTCTCAAGAAGTTTCTTAGAACCCTATAAAAATTAAGTATTGATACCAGGTGGCACCATTTTTTTTTACCTCATCCTCACACTTTCAGACATAATTTGTCATCCAGGTAGGGGTGTGCACTGGCTGTGTGAGCAAAAGGCAAACGTTTCTTCATAAAATTTTAGTCAGAGTCCCAGAAGGCCTCCTTCCCAGAATACAAAGGGAGGAAAATAAAAGCAAAACTGCGGGCTGATTGTGAATGATTTATTAGCTGTGCCCACTTTCTCCCACGTTTTCTCCCACTTTCAACATTTGGGCAGATGAGGTTGCATGGATGGTAAACAATTTGATATATGGCAACATTTATATTTACAAATAAATATTACATATTTATTTTAATATTGCAGCATTTTCTTTTTTTTTTTTTTAAAGGTTTTTAGATTTCTTTGTTCCTAAGCTTTGGTGGACAATAAAATTGAAAAGAAACTCTTCTTCTGGGATCAGAGTAAATGATCTGTTCCCATAACCTGAGAGGTGAGATGGAATTTGAACTGAGCGCTACTGCTTTCATGGTCCTAATACTGCCTGGTTAGCCCGACAGGTAAAATGTGAGCTGACAGGTATTTTATCTGACAGGTAAAATAAAGATTAAAGGGATTTGGGGAATGACGTCTGCATCTCTAGCACTCTGTGTAGAAGTTCTTTTGCAGCATCTCACATAGGTGCCAAACTTTTTATTGTTAGATGCCAAATTTAGAGCTTTGACAAGTTATTTTTTGAAAAAAAATTTAAGGATTTTACCAATTAATTCATTATCAAGGCAGGCAGAGAGATAGGCAGAGAGAAAGGGAGAAGCATGTTATCTGCTGAGCAAGGAGCCCAATGCGGGGCTCAATTCCCAGGACCCCAGGATCATGACCTAAGCCGAAAGCAGACGCTTAACCCACCGAGCCACCCATGCACCCCCATGCTAGTTATTTTTTATGGGAGATTTCTTTAAAATTATGCCAAGTCTCCAGAGGGGCTTCTGGGTGGCACAGTTGGTTAGGTGTCCCAACTCTTGGTTTCGGCTCAGGTCATGACCTCAGTGTTGTGGGACAAGCCCTGAGTGAGCCCTGACTTGGACTCTATGCTCAGCAGGAAGTCTGCTTATGTTTTCTCTCTCGCTCTCTGCCCCTCCCCCCACCCCACTTGTACTTGCATGCCTATGCGCGCGCGCGCTCTCTCTCTCTCTCTCTCTCTCTCACTCAAATAAATAAATAAATAAATAAAATCTTAAAGAAAAGGTATGCTGAATTTCCAGAAAACATGGTATATGATAATCCAGTTGATGGGAATTCCAGGACCACATTTATAGAAGTAAATATCTCTTTCTACACAGCAAGATAAACTCCATTCTGTTCCTCTCACAAATGCTTATGGAGGCTGGGCGCTGACCCAAGTAAGGCACCATGTGAAGAAACTCCAGCACACATGACCAGCAATTTGGTAGTTTACAAAGCGCCTCTTGCATTTATGCCCTTCATCTTCACAAGAATGCCGGGAGCTGTAGGAGGTGGTCTCTTCTTATACTAAGTGAACAAAATATTGGTAAGATGCAGTGATGAGATCTGGATTCAAATGTTCTGTCCCCAAACCCCGCGAAGCTGGGAGAAGTGTTGAGATGTCTGTTGACAGGTGCTCCTAAACATTGCTGAACAACCTTAGTTCAACTTCACACTGAGGAGCTTCCTTTATGATGTTGAGCTGCAGGAGTGGCTAAAATGTTTGGAAATTATGGGTGTGAAGATGGGTGGTGAGGGCATGGAGACCCATTTAAAGCATTTTCTAGCATGAGAGATTGTGACTTGGCTCAGACATTTGTGCTTTCCTAGGAAACCACTTGTTTGTGCCCCAGGAAAGTTATGAGCTTCCGTTTTTTCCATCCTAGGTTGGTGGGGGGTGAAGGAAGGCAAAGAAGGCTGAGTTCATTGCAAAAGGAGTGTTTTCCCGCTACCATATCCAGATGTAGTATCTTCCCCTCACCCTAGAGCTACTTTTCTGCCCTATCCCTGAATCATGCAGTAGCTAGCAAGTTCTTATGGAAATGGTTTGTCATTCCATCTGTCCACACTCGGTCTGTATGTATAGTCATCTGGGGCTTAGTTCTCAGACCAAGATGGCAGCTGTGAAAACGCAGTAGAGGGGACCATCTGAGAGGTATGTAGAAGAGGCAGGACTTGATAATGAATTAATTGGTAAATACTTTGGGAGCATCTGCTATCTAGTAAGCACTGCATCTGGCATGTAGAAGAAAGGAAGAAGAGATTAGTGCTGTGAAATCACAGCCATGGGTATTACTGAATGCTAAGAGACTTCTCTAGGAGGAAGCTATTTGAAATAGCCAGCAAATGCTTTCTAGAAGGGTATCTCTTTATCTGGTCCTTAGGAAATAATTATAGGTTTTGAAGAAATTGGAAAGTGTTGCTTATTTAGGGAAAGACCCAGTGAATTTTGTTTTTTGGGTTTTTTTTTATTAACATATAATGTTTTATTTGCTGCAGGGGTACAGGTCTGTGAATCATCAGGCTTACACACTTCACAGCACTCACCATAGCACATACCCTCTGGAATGTCCATAACCCAACCACCCTCTCCCTACCCCCCTCACCCCAGCAACCCTCTGTTTTGTGAGATTAAGAGTCTCTTACGGTTTGTCTCCCTCCCAATCCCATCTTGTTTCATTTTTTCCTTAACTACCCCCCAAACCCCTCACCCTGCCTCTAAAATTCCTCATATCAGGGAGATCATATGATAATTATCTTTCTCTGATTGACTTATTTCACTCAGCTTAATACCTTCTAGTTCCATCAACATCGTTGCAAATGGCAAGATTTCATTTCTTTTGATGGCTTCATAGTATTCCACTGTGTGTATATATGTATACATATGTACACATACATACATACATATATATACCATATCTTCTTTATCCACTCATCTCTTGATGGGCATCTAGGTTCTTTCCATAGTTTGGCTGTTGTGGACATTGTTGCTATAAACTTGAATTTTGTTTTTGACGTGTTCAATTCTCAATATCAAAGGAATGGCAAAAGTCTGAGGTTTAAGAATCTTTTTCAAATAGGGGGGTGCCTGGGTGGCTCAGTGGGTTAAGCCGCTGCCTTCGGCTCAGGTTATGATCTCAGGGTCCTGGGATCGAGTCCCGCATCGGGCTCTCTGCTCAGCAAGGAGCCTGCTTCCCTCTCACTCTCTCTGCCTGCCTCTCTGCCTACTTGTGATCTCTCTCTGTCAAATAAAAAAAAAAAAACAACAACAACAACAAAAAAACCAAATAGGTGATGGCTCACAACCTAGGATTATAAGGCAGGCTCAAAGGATTGAAACAGACTGAATGAGTCTTGGGGGACCATTCACAGTAAATGGCCCCCCTATAGGGACTTGGGTTCCAGAAGACCTCAAGAAGCACTGCAACATCGTGGGGAGGCCTGGGCTTTGGAATCAGGTAAACTATGTAGGCATACTGGTATGACCATTCCCCATGTGGCTTTGGGCAAGTGATAGAACACCCACTGGTCTCATTTGTCAGTTGTAGGTAATTTCCCGGCCTTGTACACTTATGAGTACTACATGAAAATAATTGTGTAGGGGTGCTGGGTGGCTCAGTTAAGCGTCTGCCTTCAGCTCAGGTCATGATCTCAGGGTCCTGGGATTGAGCTCCGCATCAGACTTCCTGCTTAGCAGGAAGTCTGTTTGTCCCTCTCCCTCTGCCCCTTACCCATGCTCATGCTCTCTCTCCCTCAAATAAAATCTTAAAAAAAATTCGTGTAAAAAGTTGGTGCCTGGCATAAAGAATGCACATAATAAATGGACAGTTATATTGTTAGCTATTAGAGTCATGGAATAAAAGGATCATTCCAAGGAAAAGGTTGACATCAGTGTCAGACACATTTTAAAGATTGAGAAGGACACAGCCTGAATTAAGGCTGTTGGACATGAGAGGTTTTTATTTTTAGAATGGTAAATTCTGAATGGCAATTTCCCCTGGTTCTATGTAATTCTTTACAGGTTTCCAAATACTTTCTTTTAGGAACAAAATAATACCTTTCTTGGTTGGCCAATTGCTGTGTTTTTTTGTTTTATGTTTATCGACTAGAAATTGGGAACATTGGTCACTCAGCGTTCATTTCCTGTGCCCTCAATGAACATGACCTCTGTTCTTGATTCCAGTGGTTCCATGGTTCAGAGAATTCTGATTATTCTTTAAAGTAGCTTGAATACTTTCGGTTTTAGGTATTGAAGTCATTAAAGTGATGCTTACTGAACAGTTTTGTTTTTTGTTTTTTGGGGGTTTTTTTGCTTTTGTTGACATTGGGCGGCTGTGATTCATTTCACTCTCAAGTGCCTTGACAGATTAACAAGAATTTCAGTTGTGTTAAGTTCTGTGTTTTCTAAAGCAATACTGAAGGGGAAGTCTTCTGTTAAGGTTCAAGAGTACAAAAGGAAAGGTTCAAGAGTACAAAAGGAACTATTATGCAATGTGCACTTCACTTGCTATTCAAGTCTGAAGTATATAGGAATCCAGAAGAAACAATTACAATATTAGAAAACTTAGGACCAGAATGTTTTATAATATAAATATAAGTAATTTCAATGGTGTTTTGTTTTGTTAGCCGTTAAAGTCAAGTATCGTGCTCACGGATCCCGGGGCTTAACTAGATAAGGAAGAAGCTAATGGAAAAAGTAGTTCTCCTCCCCAATTCTCCCCACCAGCTATGCTGCCTGGCCCTGCCAGTTCCTCAAACAGATTGTGTTTCCTCCTTTTATTTGTCTACGGTGCAAGCTCTTCTCTTAAGCCACAGTACTAATACCCTCTGGAATTCAGGTTGGATGTTACTTCCTCAAGGAAGCCTGTGATCCTCCTCCCTGGCTGGGTCAGATTCCTTCTTCCCGGCACCTGGTGCTTCTCCCTTGTAGCCAGGATTTATCCCCACTGTGGCCTCCATGAGGGCAAGGAACAAGTCTAGCTGATTCCAGGCTCTAGAGCAGAGTCCACAGTAACCATTTGTTGAATGGAAGTTCAACATTTATTAAGTACCAAGTGCTTCACTTTGTTAATTCCTCACAATAACCCTCTAGGAGGATAGTACCCTCATTGACAGGTGAGGAAGGTGACACGAGAGATATAACTTGCCCGAGGTCACATAACCAACAAAGGACACAGCCAGGACTTGACTTTGGTCACTTTGGTGCCAAAGCCGGTGTCGTTGGTCTTTCATTTCCCTTGTTGTATAGCCTTCTGAGAAGCCAGCATTCTCAACGTGGTGCTTTGTGACCTACCACAGGACAGGGGGCAGAGGGTCTGACCTAAATGCGATGTGCTTCTAGGGGCCGCCTGCGGTGTGCCTGCTCGGCACGCATTCCTGCTGTCCCCAGTCACTGGCCCTGTTTTCATTTCGAGGATATACAGCTCTCCTTGTCTCAGCTCATGTGGTCTGGGTGTGCTCAGCCCCAGGAATGAGGCGCTGTGACCTACACTTGAGCCAGGCGGCATAATCCATCAGGACTAAACATTAGAATGGGTTCTGGCATGGGCTTGTGACTCCGTATTGTCAACTCAAGACAACTGAGACCCAATCCGGAACTTTGGTTGGAGTTTTTGCAAGAATAGACTTGATCCCTCCAACTGGTCGCGGACTCTGAAAGCATGAAGATTGGCACCTACTTCTACTAGGGCAGACAGGAGGGCAGCTGTGACATCGGGGAGTTTCAGCTGAGCCCTGCTCAAGATGTGCCTGAGGCTTTCTGTCCCTGTCTTTTCACTAACTTGAGTATTTAAAGTCCTTTTTCTACTTAAGCCTTTTTTGGTTGAGAGCTGTGCCACTTGCCATCAGAGAAATCCTAACCAGCACGTTGGACATGTTTTGCATTTTTCGGTTTCCATTTTGCAGGGGCTTAGGTCACTTCCACGGGGTGTTGGAATGACCATAAACGTGTGTCTTCTTGGCCTGGGGAGGAAAGCAGTGCATAGGTAACATGGCCCCGATCATGTCGAAACAGGTTTTGTAGTTCTGGGAACTGGGCTTCTAAGACCTGCTCAGTAACTTGTGGAATATGAGAAACTCCATTTTTTAATTTCTCCATTTCTTAGTTTTATACAGAACATGAGGATAATATTTTCCATGCCACTTAGACAAGAAGGAATTGGTAAGAATGTGTCTAGTACTTTGTACTTTGGCATTATCTTCCAACATGTTGGTAACATATCAGCATGTCAATGCATGGTTTTTCCAATTTCTCAGTCGCTAGAGTAACCTAACCAATAGTGAGGTGGCTGATTAAGGAGGGTCCTCCTTTGGGGAGACTCTAGAGGGAGGAGATTCCTGTTGTAGAGCTCAGGAGGCCTTAGACAAAGGTCCCAACCTCACCTTAACAGTAACTGTCTTCACGTTCAAAAGAGTTAGAATAGTTAAGTGTCCTTTCTTTCTACTCTATGGATTTTATAAGTGAGGGTCTTTGGGCTTGAACCTTCCAAAACTCACTCTGATCCTTCCCAAACTGCTTTCTCTAAAATCTACTAGCTGTGTTTATAGTTACCTGGCAGTAGAAAGAAAAATCTATATGTTCAAATAGCTTAATTTTCCCCTCCCAGAGACATTAAAAAAGTGAAGCCAAGCCAGCAAAGACATAAACCATTTATTTCCATCTCTAAAATCAATGTGAATTGATTGATTGATTTCATATTTAAAATAGTCCCTTTGTAAAGTCATTATATTTTACAGAAAATAAACTAACTTTATTAAAATAGCTGAAAATGCTATTCTTTTTTTTTTCTTTTAAGATTTTATCTATTTATTTAATAGAGAAAGACACCGTGAGAGAGGGAACACAAGCAGGGGGAGTGGGAGAGGGAGAAGCAGACTCCCTACCAAGCAGGAAGCTGATGCGGGGCTTGATCCCAGGACCCTGGGATCATGACCTCAGTTGCAGGCAGATGCTTAACCAACTGAGCCACCCAGATGCCCCCAAAATGCTATTCTTAATCCTTCTGACTGACCAACCCAACGCTTGTTTTCAAAGCACTTAAGATTTTCAGAGGTTTCCACGATTGCAAAGAACAAAGAAATCATCTTGGAACAGGAATGGAAATTTGGTCAGAATAATCCCCCCAATATGTGTCTACTTCTCTACAGACTCCCAGGCTGCCTAGGTTTTAGGGGTTCTTACAAAGCGTACCTAATTATGCAAGGTTTTCCTAACTACAGTTGGCCTAAATTTAAGACAGGAGGCAGCAAAGTATATGCTACATAATACGGAAAATGTACTCAAGAAACTTAAATGCCTCAGCTATTTTTCTGGATACACTAATATGTCAAGTACAGTCTTTATCTTAAGTACTGAAGATTGACATTATATGGTAATAAAAAAAAAATGAAGACTGGGATGCAGGAAAATAAACGTCAGTGGACTGCGGGAGTAAAAACAACGCTGGGCAGAGCTAGGTGTGGCTTCCTAGTCCATTAATTCTGAACACCAGCCCCGCTGATACTAAGAACAACAAACAGATTCAGATTTCTCTTTCAGAAAGACCTGGGCTGTTGAGATTTGGATTTTCAACTAGTCAGTATTCCCTGGTTCAGTCTGTGATGTTTCAAGATCTTGTCACTTCTCCCTTTTCAAGTCCTCTTTTGAGTGATTTCACTGCCTCTTAGCACCAAGCTCTCAAAGAGGGGGTGAAATGAAAATCTGCCAGGTAACCATATAAACCAGAAGGATTTTGAAGTTATCCCATAAACTAAAGTTTGGGGATCATGGTAAACTTCAATTATGAAAGCCCAGCGTTTCCTTTTAAGGGAGAACCCTGTTTTGCTTTGGTTTGGTTTTGATTCCCTGGGAGACAACAGAAAATGGCTGAAGAAGTTATAACATAAATTCTTAAGGATGAAATGCAACTTTACCTTAAAAACAAGAAAAAAAAGTTTTCTTTCTTCCAATTAGTATTTGAAGTGTCAGAGTGTAGCCTGAAGCTATGAGCCGTTCAGCTCTCTACTCCCCACTCCGGCTACTTGATGGCATAGCCACAGATGTGGGGGCGCACCAGCTCCCAAGACAGCGGCGCCCAGAAGTGCTGCAGCTTGAGCTCGGAGAAGCCTGCCCGCTTCAGCGCCTTCCAGCTCTCTCTAGTCAAGTGGCACCCATCAAACAGCAGGTACCAGGAAGGATGCAGGATCTGTTGCCAGAAGTAAATCCAGGTGGAGCTCTCAGCAGCTACATGCTCCAGGAAATAGAAAGCCCCGCCCTGAGAAAGGTAAAAAACAAACAAAAAAAGCCCCACGGATTTTAGTTTTGGAAGAACAGGTTTATAAGATTATGGAAGCTTCAATTTCAGTAGCCCTAAAGGCTAACTCTATGAGAAGGCATGGATAAATGAGCACTTCCTAAGACACCGTTTTGGCCAATAGTCTCACCTTCGGTCTAGTTTTATCCAGAGCTGCCAATCTAATGGAATTAACACGTATTTTCTGTTCATAAAAGTAATGCATGATGACAACTAAACCTGGTAGCAGTTCCTGTATGCAAGGTATGTGGGAACTGCTGCAGGTTTAGCTATCATGATGCATGAATGCCTATCACACATCAACTTGCTTGATCCTTATGATAAACTTATTTGGTAAGTATTATCAGTCCTATTTTTCACATGAGGAAAGTGAGCCACAAAGAAAATGAGCAACTTGCCCAAAGTCACACAGCTTGTAAATGTCAGATCAGGTTTGGTTTGACCCTGGACAGTCCGGCTGACAGAGGCTAGTAATACTGACTTGACGGGGCATCTGGGTGGCTCAGTGGGTTAAGCCTCTGCCTTTGGCTCAGGTCATGGTCTCAGGGTCCTGGGATCGAGCCCAGGGTCGATTGGGTGCTCTGCTCAGCAGGGAGCCTGCTCCCACTTCTCTCTGCCTGCCTCTCTGCTTGTGATCAATCTCTCTCTCTCTCTCTCTCTGTCAAATAAATAAATAGATAAAATCTTAAAAAATACTACCTTGACCATATGCTGACCTTAGAAAATGAAGAAAAATTTAAACAGAAAAACAAGCACTGTTCTATCATCTCAATATAGCTACTGTTAAAACTTTGTGTGCACATCGTATGAATATGTATCTTTTCCCTAAAACTAGGACTAGAATGGACCTTCTGTTTTGTAACCTGCTTTATTTGTGTATTCAAATATTATTCTAAAATGTGATTTAAAAGCTCTTTACACAGTATTTCACAGCACTGCAGGTACCATCTCTTACTTATTCTCATTGAAGTTATTTCCAATTTTTCATTATTATAAATACTATTACAGTGACTATCCTTATCCATACATCTCTGTGCCCATCTCTAATTATTTCCAAATAAATAACTTGCTAAAAAGGGGAACTGCTGAGTCAAAAATCTGTTACTTCTTAAAGATTTTACTTATTTATTTATTTTAAGATTTTTATTTATTTGAGAGAGGGACCACAAGACGGGGGAGGGTCAGAGGGAGAAGCAGACTCCCCACTGAGCAAGGAGCCCAACTGTGATGGGCAGGACTGGATTCCAGGACCCCAGGATCATGACCCCAGATGCTTAACCAACTGGGCCACCCAGGCACCCAAGTCTGTGCCTTCTTAAAGCTGTTGGTGCAGGTTGTCAAACTGCCCTTTGGAAGAGGCATTGCAAGTTTACATTCATACCACAATGGGTGTGAGTGCCAATTTCCAACAAACTCCAATCTATACGTTTTCCTCTGTATCCTGCCGATTTGATGGGTGAAATGGTATTTCATTTTCAATAATATGCATATCTTTAATTTCTTAATATATATAACTGTTTTTTGCTAAACCTTATTGGTGATTTGGACTTCTCTTCTGCTTGGTCTGTTGATGTCTTTTTTCAGTTTTCTAATAGGGTGTTGAGTTTTCTTACTCCTTAGGGAATTTAGTATAAGACCATATATACTAGAAATGTTCCCCCCCAGTTTCTTGCCTTTTTTATTTTTAAGGAATCTCTACACCCAACGTGGGGCTTAAACTTACAACCTCAAGAGTCCCACCTGGGTGGCTCAGTCTGTTAAGAACCTGCCTTCGGCTCAGGTCAGGATCCTGGGGTTCTGAGATCGAGCCCCATGTTGGGCTTCCTGCTCATCGGGTTGTCTGCTTTTCCCTCTGCCCCTCCTTTGCTTGTGCTCACTCTTTCCCAAATAAGTAAATAAAATCTAAAAAAAAAAAAAAAAAAAGTCACATGCTCTATCAACTGAGCCAGCCAGGCACCCGAGTTGTTTGCCTTTGAAATACAAAAATTTTTAACGTATTTAAAAAATTTTTTTTTTTTTTTTTTTACTTCATCTGAACATTTTTCTTGGGTTCTGCTTTGCAAACCTGTGGGAGATTCTGAATCCACACCCAGCACTGCCTGAGACTAAACAAGCATGTCTTATACTTTCGTACCATTGTCATGAGGATGTAAATGCTATGATGAATTAAAATACTGAAGCATCTAAAAGCATTACTGAAGCCATGGTACCACTGTGTCATTAGGGATTTTATTCAGGGATTTTTATTTATTATAAATGTGGGTGAAGGATAGACAAAGTAGAGGTTATACATTATCAGAAGGACTTTGGAAGTCTTCTCCCCTTCTACCTCTGTGGGGAGCAAGGGGAAAGGCACCTCCAAATCCCCTCCAAAACCTGTGGTGACAGTCACACTCTGGCTACTCTAGTCCTGCTATCCCAGACAGACAGCTGAGAGGGGGCAGATAAGACCTGGGTTGAGGGGGATGCCTGGGTGGCTCAGTTGGTTAAGCGCCTGCCTTGGGCTCAGGTCATGATCCCAGGGTCCTGGGACTGAGTCCTGCATCTGGCTCCTTGCTCAGTGGGGAGCCTGCTTCTCCCTCTGCCTGCTGTTCCCCCTGCTTGTGCTCACACTTTCTCTTTCTGACAAAATAAATCTTAAAACAAAAACCTGTGTTCAGGAATGGAAAACCTGGAATTTCCTGAGTGGTTTAAAAAAATTTTTTTTTTCCATAGATGAGAACAGGGAGACAAGAGCAGGATGTGGCCCAGGTCTGGGGAGGCTGATGTCACCCTTGGGGTAACACAGGTTAAGCTAGAGACGGCCTGTTACCCGTTCAGGTGATGGTTGAATACAGTGATGAATACGAAGGTGCGGGGTCAGAAGAAAGATCTGGGCTAGATGTTCACATTTGGAAACCATCTGTGTATGCATGGTACTTGAAAACTTAGAGATGGGCAGAGGAAGAACAGCCAGCAAAAGTGGTAGAAATGTTGAAGTCGGCAGAGATAAAAAGGCCCTAATGACAAGCGCTATGGTGCAAAAGGGAGAATATTTGCGTTAAAGAAAGTCAGACCTACTAGCTGTGTAACTTTGGGCAAGTTTCACACCATGAAGACAGTATCTGTTATAAAGGACTGTTGAGAGGGTTAAAGGACAGTGTAATACAGCTCCTGGTCAAATGCAGCAGAGAGTGGGGGCTTCACAGGAGCTAGGGAGGACGACCAAGAATGCAATCTCATTGAGAGTGCTAGAAAATACAGGGAATCGTTACTTTGTAGGAGTAACGCTGTAGGCAAAACACTTACTAGCCTTGCCCATTTACTGCCCAGCTTTAGGACACAAGAACCCAGCATTTGAATATAAGAATCAGAACATTTCAGGGCACCCGGGTGGCTCAGTCGGTTAAGCACCTGACTCTTGATTTCCGCTCAGGGCATGATCTCTGGTTCGTGGGATCCCAGCCCCATGCCCAGCTCTGTGCTCAGCGTGGAGTCTGCTTGATATTCTCTGTCTCCCTTGGCCCCTCCCTCATGTGCTGTCTCTCTAAAATAGATGGATAACTCTCTCTTTGATAAAAGTGTTTTTAAAAAAAGTTTCATGTCTATCATTCCCATTACCATATACATGTATGTATATGTGTGTGTGTGTGTGTGTGTGTGTGTGTGTGTGTGTGTATGTGTTAGCTCTCACACAGTGGGCTTATACGCTACATAATAGTCCATGCTTTGATTGCTTTTTTTCATTTAACATCTCTTGGGGATTTTTTCATATTAACATAGATAGCTCTTCTTTTATGCTATGTGACCATTTACTTGAACAGCCTCCTACTGATGGACATTTAGGATAATTCCAGTTTATGCTATTACAGATACTCCACAGAATGTCTTTGCAAATAGGCAAGGGTTTGCATATTTGTGCAGTATAGCTATAGGATAAATTATTACTGAATACAAGACTGTGTTCACTTTAAGTTTTGAATATTATCAAATTACCCTCCAAAAGGGCAGTTCCTCCAGTATGGGGTGTACTGCTTCCCAAACAAACCCCAATACCATATTGACCTTAAAAGCCTCTGACATTATAATAGGTAAAAACGGTATCTTGTGTTGTATTGTGTTATATTTTTTTGTGTGGAAGGCTGAGCATTTTTATCATATAATTGGCTTGCTTTTTCTTTTCTTTTTTTTAAAGAGGGCAGGATGAAGTGAGGGAGGGGCTGAGAGAGAGGGAGAGCGAGAATCCCAGGCAGATTCCACAGCCAGCTCCAGCCCGAGGTGGGGGCTGGATCCCACTTCCGTGAGATTAGGACCCCAGCAGAAAACCAGAGTCCCACCATTAACCCAGTGAGCCACCCAGGCACCCCTGTAATTGGTTATCTGTATTTACATTTCTGTTCCCATTTGCCTATTTTTCTCTTGTGTTTTTCTTCTTTTTAAAAAATCCTATTGATCTCTTGATTTGTAATGTCTTTTAAAATGAAGGAAGTTAACGTTTTTGTCTGTCATCCCTGGCAAATACTTCTATGTTTTAGTACTTTTTTTTATTCTCTGTAGTTTTTAAAAATTGATGTATTCAGAATCAGTCTTTCCCTTTATAGCTTCCTTCTGACTCTAAGGTTTTTATTTTTTATTTATTTATTTATTTTTAAAGATTTTATTTATTTATTTGACAGACAGAGATCACAAGTAGACAGAGAGGCAGGCAGAGAGAGAGGGAAGCAGGCTCCCTGATGAGCAGAGAGCCCGATGCGGGACTCGATCCCAGGACCCTGAGATCATGACCTGAGCCGAAGGCAGCGGCTTAACCCACTGAGCCACCCAGGCGCCCTGACTCTAAGGTTTTTAAAAATGAAACAGTGCCTTCTCTACTGGTTTTATTTTTTATGTTTGAATGTTTGAGCCACCTGAAATTGACAACTGCCCTTGGTGACCGTGGTTACCACTAACTAGTCCTCCTCACAAACCCCCACTCACCGGCCTCAGCACTCGGCGCACCTCCTGGAGGAGGCGCTCCTGGCTCTCCACAGAGCACAGGACCAGGGTGCAGACCACCACGTCCACAGAGCCATCGGCCACCTGCTGCATGTTCTCCCCTGCCGCCACCACGAAGCGCTCCAACTGCAGGTGTCGGTTCTCCGCAATGCTCTTGATCAAGAACTTCTCAAAGTTGGGGTTGGGGTCAACACAAGTCACCCGGCATTCGGGCGGGTAGAACTTGAAGTTGGCCCCAGTGCCGCAGCCCACCTCCAGCAGGGACAGCTTCCCAGAGGGGCCCACAAAGTCCTGCAGGTTGCCGAAGAGCTCCCGCTTCTTGCTTGCCATCTGCTCGTTGTAGATCACGGTGAACCTCTGCATGAAGTGGGGGAACCATTTTTTGCATATCCAGTTCCACAAGCCCAGAAAGTTCAGCAGGAACATGGGAAGTGCCAGGATGCAGATGAGTAGCCTGAGGATAACGATGGTAAGCGCCATCACTCCGAAGAGAAAGACCAGTTAGCCCTGGACCCTTTCTTGCAGGAGGTAGAGTTCTGGCCACACTCCAAGGCCAATCAGCCGCAGAGGAAAAGAACTGGTTGGGAGAGAGAGACGCAGCTGAAGTCACATCATGGGTGAGAGGCCCATTTCACTTAATTTATAGGCGTTTGGCAAAAGATTCAGCTTAGTTTTCACGAAGCCAAGGGAGAAGGTTCCCAGCTTCCCTTAGAAGGAAAATTGATTATAGTCCCTTAACTCCAAAGCAGTTCTCCTCTGGGAACTAGGGCAAGTTTCCTGCCGGAGTTTTCTCTGCACTTAGGCCCGCCCTCTCGGGTCCTCCAATGACATCTGCAAAGAAAACAATCTGTGGGTGGAGCCTGGTGAAACCGAACCAGAAGGCTGCTGGCAAGTGTCCCCGTCTCGCTTACCCTTCGGCCCCTCTCCTTCCGTATTTTAAAACAGGAGGTGATTAGACACGCTTGCCTGGCCACAGTCAATAAGAATTTACCCCCTTTGCATTCTGGGCTGAGGCTCTCAGACATTCCTAACTCAACAGGATTATTTTTAAATCACTGTTTCGGCTCGCCTCTTGTTCAAAGGGCGAGTTTGAACTTCAGACTGTGTGGGACTGCTGCATTACTCAGCTAATTTAGATAAAAATCGTCTCCAGAATATTCATC
The DNA here is from genome assembly GCF_010015895.1 of Lontra canadensis. NCBI lineage: Eukaryota > Metazoa > Chordata > Mammalia > Carnivora > Mustelidae > Lontra > Lontra canadensis. The sequence goes on from NW_022631053.1 coordinate 3,751,150, forward strand.
TTTGGAAACCTAAAAACCGAAAGCACACAGAAAATAGTTTGAAGCATTCATCTGTTTTTTAATAATAAATTTAAAAACAAAAACAAAAACGAGCCCTGGCTTTAGAGTGGGTCAGGGAACGCAGAAATTTTCAAAAATAACAGTAACATTTACTTTTTTCTTTTACTTTTTGAAACATTTTATTTCTTTAAAGAGAGAGCATGAGCAGGGGGAGGGGTAGGGGCAGAGGGGGAGAAGATACCTAGCTGATTCTCGGGACTGGGGAGCCCTGGGCTGGACTGATATAATGACCTGAGCTGAAATGAAGAGTTGGAGGCTTATCCGCTGACATACACCACTGCCACCCACCCACCCACCCCACCCCCGTGGCTCTGGTAACATTTACTTTTTTAAACTGGGTGGTGGATACAGGAGTGTTTTGTTGTTTCACTATTGTTATATCCTATACATATGTTATATCTTTTACATTTCTAGCAGCGTTTTTGAGGTGGAATTGACATGCAATAAACCGTATATGTAAAGTGTACAGCCTGATACATTTTGACATATGTACATACCTGTGGTGCCATCACTATATCAAGATAATGAACACATCCATCACCCCCAGAAGTTTCCCCTTGCCCCTTTGTCTTCCCTTTCTCCAGCCTGCCCCATCCCAAGGCAAGCTCTGATCTGTTTCCTGTCACTAGAGATTGATAGGCATTTCCTAGAATTATGAGTAAATGGAACCAGGCATTACATGCTTTTTTTTTTTTTTTTTTTTTTTTTTGTCTGACTTTTTCCACTCAGGGTAATTATCTTGAAGGTCAGTACCACTGTTGCACAAATCCACTGATTTTATTAAGTAGTGTTCCATTGTATGGATCGGTAACTTTTTCTATTCACTTGTTGATGGACATTTGGGTTGTTTGTTTGTGGCTATCACACATTGAGCTAACGTGAACATCAGCATACAGGTCTTTGTGTGGATGTAGGCTCTCATTTCTCTTGGATAAATTCTTATTAATAGAATGGATGGGTTATATGGTAGGCAAATATTTAATTTTTGAAGAAACTGCCAAACCGTTTTCCAAAGCAAGTATGCCATTTTATATTCCCACTGCAGGTGTATGAGATATTTTGCTGTCCCACATCCTCACCAATACTTGGTATGGTAGTCTTTTTAAACTTCAGCCATTTAAAAAGATATGTAGTGGTCTCTCATTATACCTTTAATTTGCATTTCTCTGATGATTAATAATGTTGAGCTTCTTTCAATGGGCTTATTTGCCATTTGTGTGTATTAATTGGTAAGGTGTCTGTTCAAATATTTTGCCCATTTTTAAATTGGGTGAGGAGCAAGAATTCTTTGTATATTCTCAGTATAAGTCATTTATCAAATGTGTGATTTTTTTTTTCCTAGTCTGTGGCTTGTCTTTTTAATTCTTTTAGCAGTGTCCCCATCTTGTCCCCTCTCTTCTGCTCCCCCTGCCTCTGGCAACGACCAATCTGTTTATCTATGAATTTGTTGTTTTTTTTTCTTTTGTGGGTTTTTCTTTCTTTTTTTTCTTTCTTTCTTTTTTTTTTTTCTTACACATGTAAGTGAAATCATACGGTATGTGTCTTTCTCTGACTTATTTCACCTAGAATAATGCCATCAAGTGGTGCCGAGGTGGCTCGGTCCATCCGTTGAGTGTCCATCTGACTCTTGGTTTCAGCTCAGGTCATGTTATGGAGGTCGTGGGATCAAGCCCCAACTCAGGCTCTCCACTCAGCAGGGTGTCTGCTTGGGATTCTTTCTCTCCCTCTCCACCTGCCCCTCTCCCTCTCTCTATCTTTCTCGCTAAAATAAATAAATAATCTTAAAAATTGATCAGTCTTTTTAAAAAAAAAAATAATGCTCTCAAGGTCCATCTGTGTTGTCATTTTCTTAGCTGTGTCTTTTGATAAAGTCAGTTTGTCCATGATTTTTCCCCCTAAAAGCCCTTGCCTATTCTGTAGTTGTAAAGAGTTCATCTTATATTTTCTCTCTACTTGTTTTATAGTTTTAGATTTTATATTTAGCCTAGGCCTATTAATTAAAGTTTTTTTTTCTTTTTTAATATATTGGATATGAGATAAAGGACAAATTTAATCTTTTCTAGTTTTGTTGAGATATCATTGACAGAAAGCAGTTTATAAGTTTAAAGTATATTGCATAAATGTTAATATATTTTCCATATGGAAATGCAGTTACTCCAGCATAATTTGTTGAAAGGACTATGCTTTCTCCAATTGAATTATCTTGGCAACTTTGTTGAAAATCAATTGCTCATATATGTGTGGGTCTATTTTTGGGAATTCTGTTCTGCTTTATTGTCTGTATCCACCCATATGCCAGGACCACACTGTTTTGATTACTGTGGCTTTACCGAAAATCTTGAAATCCAAACGTTCTCTTTGTTCTTTCTCAAAATGGCTTTGACTATTCTGAGTAGTTTGCATTTTAAAATAAAATTTAGACATTTTAAAATTTATATAAATATACTGTATATATTTTTAATTGCAAATTTAACTTCTTTAGTAAATATAGGAACATTAAGATTTTCTAGTTCTTCTTGTGTTTGTTTTTTTAAAGATTTTATTTATTTATTTGACATAGAGAGATCACAAGTAGACAGAGAGGCAGGCAGAGAGAGAGAGAGGGAATCAGGCTCCCCGCTGAGCAGAGAGCCCAACACGGGACTCGATCCCAGGACTCTGAGATCATGACCTGAGCCGAAGGCAGCGGCTTAACCCACTGAGCCACCCAGGTGCCCCTGTGTTTGTTTTTGTAATGTGTCTTTCAGAAGTTTGCCACCTAACAAGTCTAAGTTGCTGAATATATTGGTATAGAGTTCACAATATTCTCTTCTAATCCTTTTTTTTTTTTTTAAGATTTTATTTTTATTTATTTGACAGATATAGATCACAAGTAGGCAGACAGGCAGGCAGAGAGAGAGGAGGAAGCAGGCCCCCTGCCAAGCAGAGGGCCCGATGCGGGGCTCGATCCCAGGACCCTGGGATCATGACCTGAGCCGAAGGAAGAGGCTTTAACCCACTGGGCCACCCAGGCGCCCCTCTTCTAATCCTTTTAATGTCTGTAGGATCTATAGAAATGCTTTCTTTTCCATACTGATACTAATAATTTGTGTCTTTTTTTGTCAATTTAACTAGAGGTTTTTGTTTTTTCAAATTTTTATTTAAATTCTAGTTAGTTAACATACAGTGTAATATTGGTTTCGGAAGTAGAGTTTAGTGATTTGTCACTTCCATATAATACCTAGTGCTCATCATAACAAGTGCCCTCCTTAATCCCCATCACCTATTTAGCACATCCCCTGCCCACCTCCCTCCAACAACCCTCAGTTTGTTCCTTATAGTTAAGAGTCTCATATGGTTTGTCTCCCTCTTTTTTTTTCTTACCCTCTATTCTTCTGTTTCCTAAATTCCATACATGAGTGAAATCATATGGTATTTGTCTTTCTCTGACTGACTTACTCTGGTTAGCATAATACACTCTAGCTCCATCCACGTTGTTGAGAATGGCAAGATTTCCTTCTTTTCGGCAGCTAAATAATATTCCATTGTAATATATAGACCACTTCTTCTTTATCCATTCATTTGTCGATGGACATTTGGGCTCCTTCTATAATTTGGCTGTTGTTGATGATGCTTCTATAAACATAATGGTGCATGTTACCCCTTCGAATCAATATTTTTGGGTAAATACCTACTAGTGCAATTACTGGGTTGCCAGGCAGTTCTATTTCTAACTTTTTGAGGAACCTCTATTCCATAGTGGCTGCACCAGTTTTCATTTCCCCCAACAGCATAAGGGGGTTCCCCTTTCTCTGCATCCTCGCCAACATCTATTGTTGTCCAATGTTGTTAAGTTTAGCCATTCTGACTGGTGTGAGGTGGTATCTCATTGTGGTTTTGACTTGTATCTCCCTGATGCCAAGGGATGTGGAGCATTTTTTCATGTGTCTGTTGGCCATCTGGATGTCTTCTTTGGAAAAGTGTCTCTTCATATCTCCTATTTCTTAACTGGATTATTTGTTTTCTTTTGGGTGTTGAGTTTGGTAATTTCTTTATAGATTTTGCATACTAACCCATTATCAGGTATGGCACTTGCCGATATCTTCTCTCATTCTGTAGGATGGCTCTGAGTTTTGTTGACTGTTTCCTTTGCTGTGCAGAAGCTTTTGATCTTGATGAAGTCCCAGTAGTTCTTTTTTGCCTTTGTTTCTCTTGCCTCTGGAGACTTACCTAGTAAGAAGTTGCTGTGCCTGAGTCAAAGAAGTTGCTGCCTGTGTTCTCCTTTAGGGCTTTGATGGTTTCCTGTCTCACATTTAGGTCTTTCAACCATTTTGGATTTTTGTGTATGGTGTAAGGAAGTGGTCCAGTTTCATTCTTCCTCATATTGTTTTCCAATTTTCCCAACACTGTTTATTGAAGAGACTATCTTTTTTCCATTGGATATTCTTTCCTGCTTTGTCAAAGAGTTTTGCTTTGGTTTTTTTGGGTTTTGTTTGTTTGCTTTGAGTGAGAAGAGAAGAGAGAATAAAAGAGCTGGGGTGGGGGTGTGGAGGGAGGGGCAGAGGGAGAGGGAGAACAAGTCTTAAGCAGACTCTATACCGAGTGCAGAGCCCGATGTGGGGCTCAGTCTCATGACCCTGAGCTCATGACCTGAACCCAAATCCAGAGTCAGACACGTAACCTACTGAGCCACCCAAGTGCCTTGGTTAGTTTGTTTTTAAATGAAGGACAGTTGACACACATAATACAGTATTATATTACTTTCATGCATAGAGCGTAGTCATTCAGTATTTATATGCATTACAAAATGTTCACCACCATAAGTGTTGTTACATCCTGTCACCATTCAAAGTTATTACAATAATGGAGATGCCTGGCTGGCTCAGTTGGTAGAGCATGTGATTCTTGATTGTGGAGTCCTGAGTTTAAGCCCTACATTGGGTGTGGAGATTGTTAAAGAAAAAATAATGTAAAACTTGGACTAACTTAAGAATTTTTCTTTGTACTGCTTAATTCATTTATAAGTATTTCACATATGACCACCTTCCTTTTATGTTTGTAGATTCTGAATAATAAATAAAAGAGGGGCTACGAATATTACTGAAAAAAAAAAAGAAAAAGAAAAAGAAACCAAGCCCCTGCCCTCTCAGAGCCCAGCAGTTCAGACTGGTTCCTCATTAAGTAATGAGCAAAAGAAGCAAGGTGCAAGGGGCGCCTGGGTGGCTCAGTCATTAAGCGTCTGCCTTTGGCTCAGATCATGATCCCAGCGTCTTGGGATCGAGCCCCGTGTCAGGCTCCCTGCTTAGTGGGAAGCCTGCTTCTCCCTCTCCCACTCCCCCTTCCTCTGTTCCCTCTCTTGCTGTATCTCTCTCTGTTAAATAAACAAAATCTTTAAAAAAAAAAAAAAAAGGCAAGGTACAAGCTTGTGTGAATGGAGAGGTAGAAAGGTCTTTTTGTTATAGAAGTGTTGATATTTGCTATTTGACTTTCTGATTGTGAAAATGAGGAATGTCACATCAAAGAAACAAAGTTATTACAACATTATTTACTATATTCCATATGCTATACTTTATATCCTCATTTGTTTGATTGCAGTTAAGTCTGTACCTCTTAATAGCCTTCACCTATTTTGCCCATTCCCCCATGTCCCTCCCTTCTGGCAACCGCCAGTTTGTTCTTGGTATTTATGAGTCTCTGTTTTGCTTGTTCATTTGTTTTTGTAAGACTCCACACATAAGTGAAATCATACAGTATTTGTCTGACGTATTTCACTTAGTATACCTTTTAGGTCCATCCATGTTGTTGCAAATGGCAAGATTACACCCTTTTATGGCTGAGTAATATTCCATACTACAACTTTCTTATCCATTCATGTGATGATGGGTGTTGATTCTGTATCTTGGCTATTCATATAGTGCTGCAAGGAACATAGGGGTGCATATATCTTTTCAAAGTAGTATTTTCATTTTCTTTGGGTAAATACCCAGTAGTGGAATTGCTGGATTGTATGGAAAATGCTGAAGTTTCAATTTTTTGAGGAATCTCCATGGTGTTTTCCATGGTGATTACACCAATTTACATTCCCACCATTAGTGCATGAGGGTTTGACACTAGCCATTCTGACAGGTATGAGCTTTGGTATCATTGTGGTTTAGATTTGTATTTCCCTGATGCTGAGTGATGTTGAGCATTTTTTCATGTGTCTGTTGGCCATCTGGATGTCTTCCTTGACATATCTAGAAAATGTCTATTCAGGTCATCTGCCTTTTTTTTTTTTTAAAGATTTTATTTATTTGAGAGTCAGGGGGAGGGGTAGAGAGAGGGAGAGAGAATCTGAGGCAGACTCTGGGATGAACATGGAGCCTGACGTGGGGCTTGATCCCACGACCGTGAGATCATGATGTGATCCAAAACCAAGAGTTGGATGCTCAACCAACTGAGTCACTCAGGCACCCCTGTCTTAAAAACCCCTGACCCTTTTTATTTTTTTTTTAAAGATTTTATTTATTTATTTGACAGAAATCACAAGCAGGCAGAGAGGCAGGCAGAGAGAGAGAGAGAGGAGGAAGCAGGCTCTCCAAGGAGCAGAGAGCCCGATATGGGGCTCGATCCCAGGACCCTGAGATCATGACCCGAGCTGAAGGCAGAGGCTTAACCCACTGAGCCGCACAGGCGCCCTCCCTGACCCTTTTAAAATCACATCGTATTCATCGTGTTTTCTGGGTGTTGCATGAGTTCTTTGTATATTTTGGATATTTACCTCTTATTGAATATATACTTTACAAATACCTTCTCCAATTCAGTAGGTTGCTTTTTCATTTTGTTGAAGGTTTCCTTTACTTTGCAGAATCTTTTTAGTTTGATGTAGTCCTAATTGTTTATTTTTGGTTTTGTTGCCCTTGCCTGAAGAGTTGCTAAAATCAACATCCAGGTTTGCCTGGGTGGCTCAGTTGGTTAGGCATCTGCCTTCAGCTCAGTCCCAGGGTCCTGGGATTGAGTCCCTCATCAGGCTCCTTGCTTAGTGGGGAGCCTCCTTCTCCCTCTGCCTGCCATTCCCCCTGCTTGTACTCTCTTTCTTTCTGACAAATAAACAAATAAAATATTTAAAAAAATAAAACCAGTGTCCACGAACTTACTGCCCGTATTTTCTTTTAAGATTTTTATGGTTTCAGGTCTTGCATTTATGTCTTTAATTGACGTTTGAGTTTGTTTTTCTCTGTGGTATAAGAAAGTGGTCCAGTATCATTCTTTTGATTTTTTTTTTTGCATATATGCTACCTTTGCATATGTTTTCCTAATACCATTTACTGAAGAGACTGTCTTTTGCCCCATGGTATGTTCTTGCCTCTTTTTAAATGACCATATAACCACGGGTTTATTTCTGGGATTTCTATTCTATTAATTTATGTGTCGATTTTGACTACTATAGCTTTGTAGTACAGTGTGAAGTCTGGGAGTGTGATACCTTCATCTTTGTTCTTCTTTCTCAAGATTGATTTGGCTATTCAGGGTGTTTTTTGGTTCCATGCAGATTTTAGGATTATTTGTTCTAGTTCTATGAAAAATGCTCTTGATATTTTGACAGGGATTACATTGGATGTGTAGATTGCTTTGGGTAATATGGACATTTTAACAATATTAATTAGTGCACACTAATCCACAGCATGGTATATCTTCCCATTTATTTGTATTGTCTTTAATTTCTTTCATCAGTGTTTTATAATATTCAGAGCACAGGTCTTTCACCTCCTTAGTGAAGTGTATTCCTAGGTATTTTATTGTTTGGGGTGCAGTTCTGTGAAGGTTTTCATAATTTCCCTTTCCACTACTTCATTTTAAGTGTAGAGCAATGCAGCAAATTATACATGTTAATTTTATATTTTGCAGCTTTATTAAGTTCAATTAGTTCTAGTAGTTTTTTGGTGGAGACTTCAGGTTTTTCTTATATGATGTCATGTCACCTGCAATTAGTGATAGTTTTACTTCTTCCTTACCAATTTTAATACCTTTTATTTCTTTTTCTTGTCTGGGACAAGTATCCAACTTGTGCCAGTACCATATTGAATAAAAGTGGCAAGAGTAGACATCTTTGTCTTGTTCCCAATATAAGAGAAAAAACTCAGTTTTTCAGTATTGAGTATGATGTTAGCTCTTGGTTTGTCCTATATGCCCTTTATTATGTTGAGGTATGTTCCCTCTAAATCCACTTTGTTGAGAGTTTTTGTTTGTTTGTTTTTGTTTTTGTTTTTTTTATCATGAATGGATATTGTATTTTGTAAAATACTCTGGCACTTGTTGAGATGATAATATGGTTTTTATCATTTCTTTTGTTAATGTGATATGTCATGCTGATTGCTTTGCAAACACTGAACATCCTTGCATCTCTGGAATAAATTCTACTTGATTGTGGTAAATGACTCTTTTTAATATATTGTTGAATTCAGTTTGCTGATATTTTGTGAGGGTTTTTGCATCCACAGTCTGTTTTGAAGTCTGTTTTGTTTGTTGTAAGTATTTCTACCCTGGCCTTTTTTTTTTTTTTTCCTTCCGTTTGCATGGTGTATGTTTTTCCAGCCTTTCAATTTTGTGCCTTTTGGTCTGAAATGAGTCTCTTGTGGGTTCTGTATAGGTGCGTCTTTTCTTTTTTTAATCCAACAGTCACCCTATGTCTTTTTATTGGAGAATTTAGTCCATTTTAGTAATTTAAGTCCACTTTAAGTAATTTAGTCCATTTAAAGTAATTATTGATAAGTACGTATTTATTGCCATTTTGTTACTGTGTGTCAAATATACTAAAAATTTTTAAAAAATAAAATAAGTTAATTAAAAATGAAATAAATAAAAAATAAGTAAATAATATAAATAAATATAAATATAAACAATATAAAATATATATGATATATAATATATAAAATATATAAGAATATAAAAATAAATAAATAAATAAATAAAAATAAAATTGCAGTCTGTACTCTAATAGTCTCTTTTGGTGGTGGGAAATGTTATATAACTGAATTCCAGTTGCCTTAAGTGATCCAAGCTGGGCAAAAGATAAGAAAGTGCTTGTAGTAATTCCTGCCTAATTAGAAATACATACCTAAAGAGTAATTAAGATATTCTTTTTTTTTTTTCAAAGATTTTATTTATTTATTTGACAGAAAAAGAGCACAAGTAGGTGGAGAGGCAGGTGGGGGGTGGGGGGGTGGGAAGCAGGCTCCCCGCTGAGCAGAGAGCCTGATGCGGGGCTTGATCCTATGACTCTGAGATCTGACCTGAGCCAAAGCAGAGGCTTAACCCACTGAGCCACCCAGGTGCCCCTCATGTTTACTTTCAATTAAACCTTGAAATTGGGTTAAAGCAAAACAAAAGGACAACAACAAAAACAAAATGCTCGATTTTAGCTAGTTGAATATAACCAGTGGAGCCACCCAGATGCCTCTTAGCTAGTTGAATATTAAAACAAGTATGAGGGGCACCTGGGTGACTCAGTGGGTTAAGCCTCTGCCTTTGGCTCAGGTCATGATCTTAGGGTCCTGGGATGGAGCCCCGCATCGCATCGGGCTCTCTGCTCAGCAGGGAGCCTGCTTCCCCCTCTCTCTCTGCCTGCCTCTCTGCATACTTGTGATCTCTCTTTCTGTCAAATAAAAAAAAAAAAAAAAAAAAAGATGAGAAAATGGGTTCCCAAAGTTCAAAGGAGAAGTGAATTTATTATAGTAGATACTAATTCAATCAACTTGTTCTTTTGTTTTAATAATTTAATTTATAGGTTAGTCATCATAAAGTTTAGCCCAGGTTGGATTCCCTTTTACCCAGCAGCATTTTAGTCACCTTCCCTCACAGTTCAGAGAGCCCGAGGAATACAAAATTCAAGCACAGGATTCAAGAAAATAGGTTTAGAAAGTAGGTAAAAGCTCTAAGAAAGTCACATTATAAATTTTTAAATAAGTAAATTATACGGGGTTGTCTAAATCATCATTCTTTTTTGGCCTAAGGAGGGAAGTATTAATATTTTAAAAATTGTTTCAATTAGAATTTTAAAAATAGGCAAATACTTTCTCCAAGTATACCTTAGAACCAGAACCAAGATGATAATTAAAAAACATATATCAAATAAATGGCTTTAAATAAAATCTAACTTAAAAGGAAATGGTTTTGATTAATTTAACAAAAGAACAGCTTTCATTTTAATTATAAACTCTTTATTATGTGACATTTATATACATAAAGTATCTATTTAATAACTGAAAATTCTATACAAACTCTAGGAAAGTATTCCAAATGTGAAATTATGATTATAACATAAAAAAAAAATCAGAATACATCAAAGAAGCATGTGATTCAGTGCCAAATTTATAATTACATATTTAATATGTCACAATCCTTTTGTTCCAAAAATATTCACATGAGAACTGTAAAATGGGCAATTACTTGCCAAAAGCATAAGTGATATTCACTATATAGTACATGGAGAGGGACACAATGCAAAATAAAGATTCTTCAGAATTTCATTATGGAATTGCTAGTAAAACAACAGAACCTGAGGCTACAAGGACCTGTCCAAGTAGAATATTTATGTTAAATATGCCTTTATTGCTTGCCTGGTAGAGGTGATCTGTCAGCCACTTTTGGTAGAAGGATGGCCCACAATAGACACCAGGAAAATTTTTTCGACCGCAGCCATATCCGTAACTGGTAATTCCCATTACAAAAAATCGTTTATGTTCTGGTAAGTAGCACATTAATGGTCCACCACTATCACCCTATTAAAAAAGTCCCAAAATAGTGTTAGTTGCTTCTAGTAGTCTTTATATGACAGCAAAACTGGAATAAATTAATCACATTAACCATACATTTATATGAATATACATCTTTAATATACCTTCAAGTTACAAAGATCCATAGGTTTTCAGTCTTATATTCCAACTCAGGCAGGAGGATTTCAGTCTGGCCTGATATTTAGAGGAGCCCTAAAGCTGGTGAATTAACTTCCTGTCTGCATGGTTTTGAACCAGAATTGTACAAATCACATTGTTTGGATTTTTTTTTAGTACAATTACTCAGGAGAAATATAATTTAGGAAATGTGCAAAATACTGTAACTACCAGTAGAATACTTATATCGCTTAATGCTGAGTGGGAGAAGTGTAACTTTAAGATGGGTAAAAGAGTCTTTAAGGTGCGTGCGTGGTTGGCTAACTAGAAGAGAGGAGGAAACTGGCGGCTTGTAAGAGGTGCCGTCTTTCTACCTGTTCACGTTGGCTGGTGCAGGGTAACAGGAATAAATGGCTAAGGCTCTCAGTTCTACTACAAATCACAGATTCTGTCCTGGTTTCTGCACGGCTATCAAGGCACCAGACACTATCGCTGAGGACTGTTAATCACTGAAAACATCAAGGATGCTGAGATAACGGTTTCAGCACCAAAGATTAAAGACTGTATTTCTAAGGTGTTTTCAGTTCTCTGTAGAAGGTAGGCATTGTATTTTTGGATAATGAGGAAATTTTGCTTATGAAGGCAATTCAATTAGATGAGATTCTCTACTGTTTTACTCAGAGAAATTTTTTTTAGTTTTTTAAAGATTTTATTTATTTGACAGAGAGATCACAAGTAGGCAGAGAGTCAGGCAGAGAGAGAGAGGAGGAAGCAGGTTCCCCACTGAGCAGAGAGCCTGATGCAGGGCTCGATCCCAGGACCCTGAGATCATGACCTGAGCCAAAGGCAGAGGCTTAACCCACCAAGCAACCCAGGCACCCCTACTCAGTGAAATTTTTAAGGAAAAGGACACTGGGAAGATAAACCCTGGATTACAGAAACCAGAATGAGTAGGACAAGGTTCGAGGATGGGGCACTGCTCAGGAATGAAGTGCTGATATATTTAGAAGTAATGAAGACAAGAGAAATAAAGATTCAAAAAGCACAAGAGACAAAATCAAAAAAATAGATAAATTGACTTCATAAAAATGAAAAAGCTTCTATGCTACAAATGGTAACATCAGGAAAATGAAAAGAGAGACCACAGAATGGGAGAAAATATTTGCTAACCACATATCTGGTAAGGGACTGGTATCTAGAATATATTTAAAAATGCTTATGACTCAATAATAAAAAGATAATTTAAAAATGGGCAAAGAATCTGAATAGACATTTGTCCAAAGATCTACAAATGGCTGGCCCATAATTACATGAAAATATGATCCACATCATTAGTCACCGTGGAAACACAAATTAAAGCCACGATGAAGTACCACCTCGTACCCGCAAGGATGGCTGTGATCAAGAAGACAAGTGCAGACAAGACATTGAAGCCTTCATACTGCTGGTAGGAATGTGGAATAGTGTGGCTGCTCTGGAATAGAGTTTTGCAGTTTTTCAAAATGTTCAACATGGACCCAGCAATTCCAGTCCCAGGTGGAACTTCCAAGAGAAACAAGAATGCACTTACACATAAAAAATGTATAGTCAAGTGTGTATAGCGACATTATTCATAATAGCCAAAAAGTGGAAATAGCTCCAATATCCATCAGCTATGAATGGATAAAATGAAGCACATCCATACAATGGAATATTATCTGGCAATAAAATGAATAAAGTATCAATACATGCTACAATATGGATGAACCTGGGAAACATGTTAAGTGAAAGCAATCACAAAAGACCACGCGTTGAATGATTCTATTCATACGAAATTTCCAGGATAGGCACATCTATAGGGATTAGTGATCGGCTAGGTCTAGGGGTAGGTGGGAGGAGAATGGAGAGTGATTTGTAATGGGTAGAGGCCTCTTTTTGGGGTGATAAAAGTGTTCTGAAATTAGATTATGATGATGGTTGCACTGGTCTGTAAATTTACTATAGACCCATTGAGTTGTACACGTTAAATGGGTGAATTGCATATATGTAAATTATACCTCAATAAAGGTAGTAATAAAAAAAAATCCAAAGCAAATTTTGTCTAAAGTGGACCATGAAACCAAGAAAGCAAGAAGATTTGGATTGTTGGACTGTAGTTAAAAAGGAAAAAAAAAAAGAGTTCAGTACTTGTAAATTTGATAATTAAGACTTCACCAGAAAGTGATCAAAGGCCTTGATGAAGTTTCCTTCTGGCTTTAGAAAAGATTTCAAAGGAAAAGTATTTGGTCTTACCCTGCAAGTATCAAAAATCCCATCTTCATGACCTGCACAAAATGAAGTGTCAGGAATCATTTTCCCATAACTCCACTCAGAGCCACAAATCTTTCGAGAGATATAATGCACTTCCGCTTCCTGTAACACATCTGTAGCATTACCTGTTAACAACAACAACAACAAAAGTACAGTAAATGATTTCGGAGAGCAGGCATTTTGATAGTTAAAATATAAATATATAATATTTATATTATATATGAATATATAGTATTTATTATATAAAATATAAAAATATAAAACATTCGTGTTGAATAGGTTTTCTTTCCCAAGTGGCTCAACAATTGTGTAAGACTGTCTCCATACACGCATGTATATGCCTAAGGAGACTGTGGAAGAATGGTCGCCAAACGTTCATGGCCATTATTGCTAGACAAAGTTGGAATTTCAGGTCATTTTTGTTATCTTTGTTTTATTCTATTACTTGAAGGTCTCTTAAAAGGATCTATACTTTTTTTTTTAAGATATATTTATTTACTTTGGGGGGAAGGGGAGAGAGAGTCTCAAGCACACTTCCCACTTAGCCCTTGTGGGGCTCAATCCCACAGCCTTAAGATCACGACCCCAGTGAGAACCAAGAGTTGGATATCCAAACAACTACTCCACCAGGTGCCCCAAGGACTTAAACTTTTTACAAAATAGAACTATGTAAAAATTTTCAAGGGGGGCACCTGGGTGGCTCAGTCGGTTAAGCGTCTACCTTCGGCTCAGGTCATGATTCCAGGGTCCTGGGATTGAGCCCCGCAGCGGGCTCCCTGCTGGGCAGGAAAACGGCTTCTCCCTCTCCCACTCTCCCTGCTTGTGTTCCCTCTCTCGCTGTGTCTCTCTCTGCCAAATAAATAAATAAAATCTTAAAAAAAAAATAACTATCAAGGGCCAATGCTGAAATCTATCTTAGGTTCTAAGTTGTGAGCAATTTTTATTAAGTTTTCTAAGAATGGAAAGTTTTGAGGATGGTCTACATGAAAACAAAACAGATTTTTAATTCATATACTCCCTTCAGTTCTCTGCTAATCCCTGAACCAATAAGTGGTTCTCTGCTACTAAAAAGATAGGAAAATACAGGGCAACACTTCAGGAACTATTAAAGGACAGATTATTGTAAGATTTATCCACAGAAAAGCTTCTGTAACAGCAGCATCTGATCTTATGAGCCTCAGAGTTGCAGTGGTCACATGTGGTAGCTGAGTATTTTGTTGGCCCTGCATCCTTCCCCATTGTCTGTAGGTGGGCGGATGATCTAACCCTTCCATTCTCCTGGGACACTGATTGGTCTAGGAGTATGTATTGTATTGTATTGTATTGTATTGTATTGTATTGTATTGTATTGTATTAAGTGCAAGTCTAACCAGCTGGAATACTTCTCTAGCACGGTTTTTGTTTTTTTGTTTTTTTTTTAAGATTTTACTTATTTATTTGACAGACACAGAGAGAGAGCACAAGCAGGCAAAATGGCAGGCAGAGGGAGAGAAGGAGGCTCCCCACCAAGCAAGGAGCCCGATGCGGGACTCGATCCCAGGACCTTGTGATCATGACCAGAGCCAAAGGCAGCCGGTTAACCCACTGATCCACCCAGGCATCCCTTCTCTAGCACTGTTTTAACTGGAGCTGCCAGAAGAAAACCTTTTTTCACAGTAGTCACATGACTGCTTAGTTATAAGTTCAAAGCCACTGCAGCCAAATTTGGACTTTTTGATGACAGGCAGCCTGAAAAAATAGTCTATATGCAGAAAGAACAGGCACAGGAAATTGAAATGAAGTATGTTCTAATGACATTCAGATTCCTAGATAGAGGCTTCTTAGAGGCCAGCCACATTTTTGCCCTTTATTTAAAAATAGTTAAAATAATACTGGCTGCATATAAAAGCATATTTGTAACATAGAAGTTATAGAATATAATAATGAAATGAACACCTGCGAACCTACCACCCAGTTTGTGAGTCTGAACAATATTAATACAAGTATGGTACTGGTGCAGGACTATTAAAAGTAACTAGAGATTTTCAAAGTGAGTAAGACAGCTGAGAAACAGACGTCTGGTTTTCTATTCTGTTTGCCTGGTCACTTAGAATATCCTTGCGCAAATATAACAGACACTAATTACTACAGCTTTAAAATAAACTTTAATTTCTGGGTGGCAACTCCTCTAACATATTTTTCTTCTGGAGGAGTAACTTGGCTATTCTTAGGTCTTTTAGAATGAGCTTTTTAATTGTCTCAAAACTCATGTTAGGGTTTATCATTCCCTGTTTTTGTTTTGTTTTCAGTTTTTCAGATAGAACTTACATCTTCATGTCAACATTGAGTTGTCCTCTTCAAGCATAAAGTATACCATTCCATTTACTTAAGTATTTTTTTGTATGTCTTAAAAACGTTTTAGAATCTTTTCTATAAAAGGCCTGCAGTCTTTTGTTAGATTTGTTTTAAACTGCCTAATCAGTTCGGTATTACTGCACATGCTAACTTCTGTTAACTTTCTTCTCCAACATTTTATTATGAGAAATTGCAAACATAAGGCAAAGATAAAAGAATTTCTCCATAAACAACCATTTGCCCGCCTCCTATAGATTCTTCAATATTTTTATTTCATCTGTTAACTTTTTTTTTTAAGTTTTGTTTGTTTGTTTGTTTTAGGGGGGTGAGGGGAGAGACAGAGGGAGAGGGGCAGAGAAAGTCTCAAGCAGACTCCATGCTGAGTGTGGAGCCTGACCTGGGGCTTAACCTAACGACCCTGAGATAATAACCTGAGCCGAAATCAAGAGTCGGATGCTTAGGGCGCCTGGGAGGCTCAGTGGGTTGAGCCTCTGCCTTCGGCTCAGGTCATGATCCCAGGATCCTGGGATGGAGGCCATATCAGGCTCTCTGCTCAGCGGGGAGCCTGCTTCCCCCTCTCTCTGCCTGCCTCTCTGCTACTTGTGATTTCTCTCTCTGTCAAATAAATAAATCTTAAAAAAAAATAAAAAGAGACACTTAACTAACTGAGCCACCCTGTTAGCTTTTTAAAAAAATTCTGTAATTATTTTGGCAACTTTTTATTTAGATTTAATTTCAAAATTTATAGAGAAGTAGTAGAAATAGTACAAGGAAGTGTAAAATGGCTTTTACCCAGATTCAGCAATTACTGACTCTTTGTCACTCTTGCATTATCATTAGTACTCTGTATATAAATTTTTCTGAATCATTTGAGAGTAAATGGCAGACCCTGTACTCCTATATTCTTAAATACTGTAGTGTATATTTCTTAAGAGCAAGGACAGGGGCACCTGGGTGGCTCAGTGGGTTAAGCCTCTGCCTTCAGCTCAGGTCATGGTCTCGGGGTCCTGGAATCGAGCCCCGCATCAGGCTCTCCGCTCAGCGGGAAGCCTGCTTCCCCCTCCCCCTCTGCCTGCCCTTCTGCCTACTTGTGATCTCTCTCTCTCTGTCAAATAAATAAAATCTAAAAAAAAAAAAAAAAAAAGCGAGGACATTTTCGGGGCACCTGGGTGGCTCAGTTGTCGAGCCATCATGATCACAGGGTCCTGGGATCGAGCCCCACATTGGGCTCCCTGATCAATGGGAAGCTTACTTCTCCCTCTCCTGCTCCCCCTGCTTGTGTTCCCTCTCTCCCTGTGTCTCTGTCAAATAAATAAATAAAATCTTTAAAAAAATTTTTTTTCTTACATAACCACAGTACATTTATCAAGATCAGGAAATTAAACACTGGTCATACAATATGTGGGCTGTTAGGTCAAGCTTATTTCTGAGACATAATGTTGTAGCATGTATTAGTACGTTGTTCCTTTTAATGGCTAGATGATATTCCATTGTATGAATATATCACATTTTGTATATCCGTGTATCAGTTGATGGAGCTTTAGATTGTTTTGTTTTTTGCTATTTTGAATACTGCTGCTATGAGCATTTGAGTACAGGTACTTGTGTGGACATGTGTTTTCATTTCTCTTGGGTATATACCTAGGAGTGGAATTTCTGAGTCGTACGGTAACTATATATTTAATTTTTGAGGAACTACCAAACTGTATTCCAAAACCCCTGTGCCATTTTATATTCCCACCAGCAATGCATAAGGGTTCCAATTTCTCCGCATTCTTGTCAACACTTGTTCCTAAAGTTTTGATCATAGACATCCCCATGGGTGTGACATCTGTTAATTTTGAAAATTACATTTTCTAACTATTGATAGTGTATCAGAACAAAATAGATTGTGGTAGTTTGGTTTTATATCTGGACATTTTACGAGACTCTCTTAATTCAGTGTGTTATAGATTCTTTATTGTAGGTAGTTGTATCACCTGTGAATAATGAGCTTTTTTTTTTTTTTTTTTTTTTTACTTAAGTCCTATGTGTTTTTCCATCTTTTTCCGGTGTTACTGCACTTGGTAGAACCTCTACCACAACACTGATGAAAGTAGTGATGGTGGGGGAAACTGTTGCTGACTTTAAAAGAAATGTTTTTTTGTAATAATGATGTTTCCTATAGCCTGGAGGTAGATGACCTAATCAGGCTGAGGAAGTTCACTTCGTGTCTCAATTGTTACGTTTTTAACAGGGCTTCTTCTGCGCCCACTGAGATAATTTAAAAAAGAATCCTTGGGGCACCTGGGTGGCTCAGTGGGTTAAGCCTCTGCCTTCAGCTCAGGTCATGATCTCAGGGTCCTGGGATCGAGCCCCGCATCGGGCTCTCTGCTCGGCAGTGAGCCTGCTTCCCCCTCTCTCTGCCTGCCTGTCTGCCTACTTGTGCTCTCTCTCTCTCTCTCTGTCAAATAAATAAATAAATAAAATCTTAAAAAAAAAAAGAATCCTTTAATCAGTTAATGAAGGAAACTACCTTAAGAGACTTCTAACATTAAGCCACCCTTAAATTCCTTAAACTCATCTTGAGTATGTTGAATTCTATTTACACTATTCTTGATAGATTCGGTGTGCTAATAATGTGTTTGGGATGTCTGCATTTATAATATTGGCCTTCCTTGTACTCTGCTCCCCTGACGTGGGAATCATATACTGAGTTGGGGTGTGTTCTCTCTTTTTGGATTCTTTGGAGGTATTCAGAGGAAATGTAAACAACCTATCTCTGGTAATTAAGGTAGGGCTCACTTGTTCTGAATTCTGGTGTTTTATTTTTGAAAACAATAATGACTGATTCAGGGGTGCCTGGATGGTTTCATCACTTAAGCATCTGATTCTTGATTTTGGCTCAGGTCATGATCTCAGGGTCATAAGCTGAGCCCCACCTGGGGCTCTGTGCTGGCCATGGAGCCTACGTAGGATTCTCTCTCTCCCTCTGTCTCTCCTCTTTCTCTCTCTCTCTCAGAAAAAAAAAAAAGAAAATGACTGATGATTTCTGTCACTATGGGTTTGTCTGTTCTAGAAATTTTGTCTTAATAAATCAGTTGGCCATAAATATAAGGTGGGTGGTCCCCCTCCTTGTCCTCTCTTTTTTGGATTCTGTTGTGTCCTGTTGATCTCTATGCTCTCATTACAGTAAACAAACCAGTACCGTACTGCCTTGATGGCTATAGTTTCATAGTATATTTTGAAATAAGAGTAACTCCCTCAGCTTTGTTGTTTTTCAAAACAATTTTGGCCACTCTAGGTCTTTTGCCTTTTCATATAAGCTTGTCAATTTGTATGAAAATTCTTGCTGGGATTTTGATAGGGATTGCATTGAATATATAGGTCAGTCTGGAGAGAACTGTCATATTAACAGTATTGAATCTTCCAATACATAAATGCAGTATGGTATTGATTTCTTAGGTGGTCTTTAATTTCTCTATGTCATGTTTTGCAGTTTTCAGTTTTTAGACCTTGCCCATCTTTTGTTGACTAAAATAAGTGTAGGTGTGGATCACTCTCATTTTTAAAAAAAAATATTCATTTGAGAGAAAGAGAGGAAGAGTACAAGTTGGGGGAGGGGCAGAGGTAGAGGGAGAAACAGACTGCCTGCTGAGCTGGGAGCCTGACAAAGGGCTCAATCCCAGGACCCCATGGGTCATGACCTTGAGCCCAAGGCAGATGCTCAGCCGACTGAGCCACCTTTTTTTAAACCTTAACTGGGTATTTATTGAGCTCCTATAAACTGTTTTTCATAAAATTTAGGAGTTTGGGGCCATATTTTCTTTGAATATTTTTTCTTCTCCACTTTCTCTCTTTCCCCTTTCCAGAAATGCCATTACACATTACACATATGTTGGTGTACTTGATGTTGTGCCACAGGTCTCTGAGTGTGCATTCATTTTTCTTCAGTATTTTTTTCTAACATTCTTCAGATTAGGTCACTTCTATTGCTGTGTTTTAGTTCACTGATTCTTTCTTGTGCTATTTCAAATATCTAAATTTCTATTCAGTTCTTTTTTAAAATTGACTGTTTTTCCATAGATAGTTCCTATTTGGTAAATCATTTTCATCACATTTCCCCCTTTGATGATTTGAACAATAGTTACTTTACCTTATTGCGCATATTTAAAGAGCTTCTTTGAAGTCTTTAGCTGCGAAATTCAACATCTGAGTCTATTCAGAGTCCATTTCTATTGGCCACCCCCCCCCCCCCCATAGGTGACACTTTTGGATTTTTGGTTTTTTTTTTTTTTTTTTTAATGCATGTCTTATATTTTTGTTGAAAATTGGGTGGTTTAGATAATACAACAACTCTGGATTTTTATTCCCTCCTCAACAATGCTGTTGTCATTCTTAAAATGATTTACCTGGGCTTAAACTGTACAATCTGTCTTCCCTACAGTATGTGACTGTTGATGTCTCTGCTCAGTGTTTTTAATTCTGATTTTTACCTTTAGTTTAGCTTCACAGGGCTTGGCTCTATATCTGCAGAGTTTAGTGGTCAGTGAATGATTTGGGCTGTTGGTGAATGAATCTGTGTGTGGGTTGGGGAATGTGTTAAAAAAAGTTCAGTCAGCTTTTTGTTTAATTTTTAGAAGTGAGGAGTCGCAGAAGAGAGGGAGAGAGAGAATCTCAAGCAGGCTCCATGCCCAGTACACACCCTACTCGGGGCTCTATCTCACAACCCCGAGATCATGACCTGAGCTGAAATCCAAAGTCAGATGCTTAACCGACTCAGCCATCCAGGGCCCCTTCAGTTTGTTTTCAAATCTACTTTGACTTTCACTTTATTGTGAGTTCTCTCAGATTTTCCCCACACATGTATGGTTTCCCAGTAAGCCAAAAATATTTGGAGAGCTTATTGAGCCATTCTATAGCTCTCTCATTTTGGGGATTTTTCTGTCAAATTTTTGACTGTCTTAACTGCTGGCTCTATCTAGGACTGTATTCCCAGGCCAGTAGAGCTGTGGATTTTCCCTATTCGTCTTTTGCTGCTGAGTCCACCTTTTTTTTTTTTTTTATAGATTTTATTTATTTGACAGAACAAGCAGGAGGAACAACAGAGAGAGAGGGAGAAGCAGTCTCCCCACTGAGCAGGGAGTCCAATGTGGGGTTTAATCCCAGGACCCTGGGATCATCACCTGAGCCAAAGGCAGACACTTAACCAACTGAGCCACCCAGGCACCCATGAGTTCACTACTTTTATTAGTAATGCTGCTAGCCTGGATTTTCCACTACTTTTCCAAATAGAGTTCACCTTCTGTGGCAACAAGGTTCTTCATAGCCTTGGTAAAACTACTGTACTGACTAATCTGAGAGGGGAGTTGGGAGAACCCACAAGCAAGAAAGCTGCAAATTCCTCTTTTTACCCAAATTTATAGCTGTTACAAATATTCCTCAATTTGTTGTGTACTTTGGTTGATTTTCAGGACCCTAAAGTAGTCACTTTTGATGATTTTGTCTAGTTTATATTTATTTGGGGGAAGAGGATTTGCCAACCTGCCCATGCCATCACAGCCAAAATTTCTGTTCTTTTATTTGTAAATTTATCATAATCAGAGTTCACAGTTTGTACATTAGCTGTCTTTGAACTTGGAGTTTTGCTTTATGGCCTAATAAGTGGTCAATTTTTTTAAAGATTGATTTATTAGTTTGAGAGAGAGTGTGTGCCTGTGCAAGTGGGGGGAGGGGCAGAAGGAGAGAATCTTCTAGTGTGACTCCTGCTGAGCGAGGAGCTGGACTCAGGGCTTAATCTCATAACCCATGGGATGATGACCTGAGCTGAAAACCAAGGGTTGGATGCTTAACCAACTAAGCCACCCAGGTGCCCCAAGTGGTCATTTTTTATAAAGATTCCAGCTACACTTAAAAAGATAAAAGCCTCTAAATTTTTGAGTGTACTGATTTGTCTATTAAATTAAGCTGGCTAATTATGTTGTTCAAATATTCCAAATCTTTACTAAGTTTAATAAAAAACAGATTTTTTAATTGTTAAATAAAAATAGTTCTATCATAGAGGAGTTACAACATTTGCTGTACAATTCTATTTTTCCTTAATATTATCTGAGTCCTGTTTATTAGGCTCAGAAGTCTAGAATTGTTCTATTTTTTGGTGAGTTGAAACTTTTCTAAATAAAAATGATCTTTTTGGGGCGCCTGGGTGGCTCAGTGGGTTAAGCCGCTGCCTTTGGCTCAGGTCATGATCTCAGGGTCCTGGGATCGAGTCCCGCATCAGGCTCTCTGCTCAGCGGGGAGCCTGCTTCTCTCTCTCTCTCTGCCTGCCTCTCCATCTACTTGTGATCTCTCTCTGTCAAATAAATAAATAAAATCGTTAAAAAAATGATCTTTTTTGTCCTTTTGTCTTTTTTTTTTAAATATTTTATTTATTTATTTGACAGAGATCACAGGTAGGCAGAGAGGCAGGCAGAGAGAGAGAGGGAAGCAGGCTCCCTGCTGAGCAGAGAGCCCAATGCAGGGCTGGATCCCAGGACTCTGGGATCATGACCTGGGCAGAGGCTTTAAAAACCCACTGAGCCACCCAGGCGCCCCTGTCCTTTTGTCTTAAAGTCTATTTTATCTTAAAGTCTATTTTGTCTGTAATTTGCATAGTGATACTAGCTTTCTTTTCATTTTAATTTACTTGATATATTTCTTTACTGTTGTTTTACTTCAGTCCTTCCATATCCTTACATTTTAGGTATTCCCTTAGATAAGGTGGATTTCCTACTCCCTAATCTGATTTTCTGTCTTTTAACTAGTGGTTTGGTCTGTTAACATTTATTGTGATTATGGATATATTTGGGTTTGTTTCTACTGTCTTATTTTATACTTTCTATTTTTCTCAGTTTTCCTAGGCTTATTTCTCCTTTCTTGATTTTTTATTAAGATATTGTCTTTATTTTCTTATTCCTTAGGTTTCTTATTCCATTCCAAGTTATATCCCCTATTTGCTTAAATCTAATGTTAATCATTAATTAATCATTAATGTTAACATACATTAACACTTCTGAATAATACACAGACCTGAGACTACTTTAACTCTGATCACACCATTTGAAACACAGCTTCCCCCCCTAATATTTAAGTATCGTTTTTTAAAATTCCACAAATTATACATTATTTTTATTGTATTCCAAGGTTTCCCAGTCTCAGCACTATTAACATTGTAGGCCAGATAATTCTTTGTTGTGGAGGGTGAGAGAACTACCCCATGCATTGAAGGATGATGAGCAGTAATCCTGGCTTCTGCCAGTGGCATACTTAACACCCTGCCTAGTGGTAACAAAATTTTCTCCAGACAGTACCAAGTGTTCCCTGGGGACAAAATTATCCTTCATTGAGAACCACTGTTGTATACAATATTTACCTATATAGTTATCTATTTTTTGCTCGCATCTGCATTACGCACCTCCCTTTTGCCATCATTTTTTTCTTTCTGGTACATTTCTTATTTACTTTGGTGAAAGATTATTGGTGGTAAAGTCAGTTTTAGTTCCCTTTTATTCTCCAGTGATAGCTTAGTTGGGTACACAGTTGTGGGTTCATTTATTTTCTCTCAGTACTTTGACCATGATATTTCATTGTATTTTGACTGTCATTATTGCTATTGAGAAGTTTTCTGAAAGCCAACCAGTAGTTATTTTGTAAGGATTTTTCTTTTTTTCTGGCTGTATTCAGACTTCTTTGGGTTCCCCCCGCAACCTACAACTCCATTACAGTGTTTGAAAAGGAATTACATTTTGTTCTGGATATCCATTTGCATTGGAATATCCATTTTACTCATGGATATCTGGATTCATGTTTTCCATCAGTTACAGAAAAATTGCAGCCCAAATCCATTGAATATTGCCTCTCCTCTATTCTCTTCATTTGTTCATTCTTGCACTCTCATTAGATGTATATTTGACTTTCTTATCCCATTTATCTTATATCTTACTTTCTGTCATAATCTCTTCTTTTTTCTCTGTCCCACAGTCTAGGCAGTTTCTTCAGATATATCTGCTGGCTCACATATTTTCTCTAGAGCTGAGTCTAATATGATGCTTAATTCATCCAGTGAGTTACAAACTTTAGCAGTTACATTTTTTTCATTTTTTTAAAGATCCTATTTGGTTCTCTCTCACTCTCTCTCTCTCTTTTTTTTAGAGATGGGGGAGGGCCAGAAGGAGAGGGAGAGAGAGAATCCCAAGTAGGCTCCATACCCAACATGGGCCCCAACACAGGGCTTGATCTCACAACCCTGAGATCATGACCCGAGCTGAAGTCAGACTTACCCACTGAGCCACCTGGGCAACCCTTGTTCTCTTTTAAATCTGCCTGGTCATTCTAGATAGTCTATTGCTTATTTCTAATTCTGTTTTTTAATTTCTTCAAACAATTTACATATACTTATTTTGTATTCTACACCTAAAATATTAATATCTGAAATCCTTGGGCGAGCTGTTGTTTTATTTCTGTTGACTTTCATTATTATGGCTTTTCTCCTAATGTGTTTGGTGATCTTTGATTGTAAGGGGATATTTGGTTGATTTTAATCTGTAGGAATCCTAAGTATTTTCAGACCTGGTACTTAGTCCATTGAGTTTATTTCAATTATTGTATTTTTTATTAAATTTTTTTTTAGAGAGAGCACACACATGAGCTGAGGGGGAGGGGCAAAGGGAGAGAGAGAATCTTAAGGCGGCTCCACACCCAGTGCAGACCCTGATGTGGGGCACGATCTCACAACCTTGAGATCATGACCTGAGCTGAAATCAAGAGTCAGACACTTAACTGACTGAGCCAACCAGGTGCCCCTTAATTATTATATTTTTAAATTATTATCATTGTTTGGTTCTTTTTCATAGCTCCTTTTTATTCATATTTTTAAGTACATCTTTTATTTCTTGTACTATATTAAACACCTTTTTATTATTTGATCCCAATATCTGACATTTTTGCAGGTCTTCTTTTGATGTCTATTGTTCCTGCTGACTCTTACTCATAATACCTTATTTGCTTTGGTGTTTAGTGATTTTTAAAATTATAATCCATTTTCATTTAAACTTTATCAGGTGAAATTCTTTTGAGGTCTTAGATGAAATTCAGTTTCTACACAAATGATGTGCATTTGATTCTCTCAGCCATTTAGAGACCTTAACAGTCTATGACCTATTTAACCTAAATCCTAAGCCTGAGTCTTTCTATTCAGAGTGATTTGGGGCAGCAACTCCATATGAGTGGTATTTGCAATTACATGTTTTCTGGGAAAATTCCTACCTTTTTTCCTTTAATGAAGCAGTTTTCCTAGAAATCCTGGGGGTGGGGGTGGAGGTTGAGGATGCTTTGGTTTTATCTTGTTCTTAAAAAAAATAAACTTTATTTCATAATAATTAGGGTCACAGAAAGTTGCAAAAGTAGTACAGTGAGGTCCAGAGTGCTCTTTATCCTGCTTCCTGAAATGATTGCACCTGTGTAACTGATGTACAATATCAAAATCAAAAAACTGACATTGGTACAATGTGTGTCATTCCGCGCCACTTAATCGTATGTGTACATTCTTACCATTACCTCCACAATTAAGATATGGAACTATTTCACCATCACAAAGATCTCCTTTAGGCTACCTAGCCTTTTTACACCTAGCAACCAGTAATTAGTTCTCCATCTCTATAATTTTGTCATTTTAGGAATGGTATATAAATGGAATCAGATAGAATGTATCTTTTAAAAATGGCTTTTGTTTTCACCTAGCATAATGCCATCTAAGTTGATACACATATCAATAGCTAATTCCTGTTAATTGTTTAGTATCATTCCCGGTTAAGGATATACAACAGTTTGTTTAATCATTTCCCCTAATTAAGTACGTTTACTTTTTCCCAGTTTTGGGATACTACCAATAAAGCTTTTGTGAATATTTGTGACCAGGTTTTTGTGTGGAAATACGTTTTCACTTCTCTGGGATAAATGCCCAGGAGTGTGACTGCTGGGTCCTATCATAAATATATGTACATGTGTGTGGTTTTTGTTTGTTTGTTTGTTTTAAAGATTTTATTTATTTATTTGGCAGACAGAGATCACAAGTAAGCAGAGAGGCAGGCAGAGAGACAGGAAGGGAAGTAGGCTCCCTGCTGAGCAGAGAGCCTGATGCGGGGCTTGATCCCAGGAGCCTGGGATCATGACCCGAGCGAAGGCAGAGGCTTTAACCCACTGAGCCACCGAGGAACCCCCATGTGTGTGTTTTTAGGAATTATATCTCTGGGGGTGCCTGCAGGGCACAGTTAGTTAAGCGACCTACTCTTGGTTTTGGCTCTGGTCATGATCTCAGAGTCTTGGAACTGAGCCCCGTGTCAGGCTTGGTGCTCAGCTCGAAGCCTGCTTGGGATTCTCTCTCTCTCTCTCAGAAGGAAGGAAGGAAGGAGGGAATGATATCTCTAGTGTTTGGTGCATACACATTTAAGATTTCTATGCCTTTCTTGTGGATTTACCTTTATATCATTGTTATGTTCCTCATTGTCCCTAGTAGTTTTATTTGCTCTTAAATCTACTTTATCTGATGTTAATGTAGCCATTCTTGGTTTTTCTTTTTTTTTTTTCTATTCCAGGTTTCTTTTGATTAATGTTGCCATAATATATCTTTTCCCATCCTTTTATTTCCAACCTGCCTGTATCATATTTAAAGCGAACTATGTATAGATGAACTAGACACTGGGTCATGAGTCTGACTCATTCTTGGAGTGTAGCCCTCTGGCTCCAGCTTGATGAGACTCTCCCCTCACACACTTGAGCAGCTTTGTTCTTCAACGCTCTCAGGTCCCATCAGACCACAGAAATTCATATTCAGTGTTACTGCTGGCAAATACCCTCAAGATAAAAGCCAACTTCACTTCTTCAGTTACCTAAGTTCCCATCTTCACATTCAGTCCTTGACCTGTGTATTTTCTCCGTTAATAGCCTGGGTGGCTCAGTCGGTTAAGCGTCTGCCTTCAGCTCAGGTCATGATCCCGGGGTCCTGGAATCCAGTTCTGCATTGGGCTCCTTGCTCAGCAGGAAGCTTGCTTCTCCCTCTGCCTCTGCTCTCCCTGCTTGCGTGCGTTCTCTGACAAATAAAATCTTTAAAAAATTAAAATAGTTTTCACTGGGAAGTTTGGTGTGTGCATGTAATTGACCATGTTAGTCCTTAAAACAGCTCTCTGACAGGTGTTATTGCTCTCATCTTACAGATCATGACAATGTATGACAGTGTGAAAGATGGTATAATATAGTGGAAGCAAGAGTTTTGAGGCAGACCAACCTGGGATTGAATTTTTACTCCTCACTTAGCTATGTAACTTTGGGCAGCTTGCTTAACTTCTTTATTTTATTTCATTCATTTATTTATTTATTTGTTAATATTTTATTTACTTGTCAGAGAGAGTGTGTGTGTGAGCACAAGCAAGGGGAGCATCGGGGAGAGGGAGAAGCAGGCTCCCTGCTGAGCAAAGTTGCCAATATGAGACTTGATACCAGGACCCTGACATCATGACCTGAGCCAAAGGCAGATGCTTAACCAACTGAGCTACCTAGGCATCCCTCATTTAACCTCTTTAAATCTGTTTATTTATCCATGTCATAGTACTTCTCATAGTGTTATTGAGGGCATTAAATGAGAAATGCATTAAGGGGCTTAGCATTTTATTAAGTACCTAGCCCTGAATAAATGGAAGCTACTTGGATCACTGTTGTTCTAACTGTTGTTAAAGAGTCAATAATTTGCCCATGGACATTCAGCTAGTACATGGCAGGGCTGAGATTCAGGCTTACGTCTATGATTCTAAAGCCATAGTCTTTTCCCTACGCATGTTGCTTTCTTAACTTGTTTAAACAGCATTCACAGAGGAAAAAATTAGTTCTTCAAAGATCTTTCATACATTTATCTGTATCATATCTAAATAATCTACACTTATTTAACTATTTTAAAGTTGAGGGTTTTTTTTTTAAGTTTATGTATGTATGTATGTGTGTAATCCCTATACCTAACATAGGTCTCGAATTCACAACTCCAAGATCAAGAGTTGCATGCTCTTTGGACTGAGCTAGCCAGGTGTTTCTAATCTACACATATTTTTTTTAAAGATTTATTGATCCATTATAGAGAGAGAAGAGGGAGTGTCAGAGGGAGGTGGGGAGAGAGGATATCCCAAGCAGACTTCCTGCTCAGTGGGGAGCGTGAATTGGGGCTCCATCCCAGGGACCTGAGATCATGACCCAAACCAAAATCAAGAGTCAGACGCCCAATCAACTGAGCCACCCAGGCACCCCTCTACACTTATTTAAATGGCTAATTTCCATAGGGAATAGAAAAAAGAGTCTCAGCGCTTGAACTCATATATTGCTAACTAGACTTTGATTCCATCAAGAACAGTTGGTACTTAACACAGTACTTAGCTATTCAGGCTGTAGAATAAGGAAGACCTTGATTTGTGCCCTAGCTTCTCAACCGCTCAGATCCACAACTCCTGGTCTGTTAAATGGGAATAATGACATTAACTTCCTAACAGGAATATTTTGAAGATAAGATAAAATAATATATTTAGAAAAAGGCCTAAAGCATGGCAGATGCTCCCAAATGGTAACTATTTTTAGAACCAAAGGCAGAGACTATTTTCTACATTTATTTGTTCATAGTTCATAGTAGTTCAACCAGTCAATAATTAGTGCTCATTTGTGCACTAAAGAAAATATAGGGCACTCAACCTGTTTGATATTAAACAGGGTATTAAATTAAAAGGATACTAAATTTGATTCCTGACAGCCAGAAGCTTATTATTTACGATAAGCAATCCTCTTACAGAGCTGGTTCTATCATCTATGAGTCTCAGAAACCTACAAAAACACTGAGAATCATCATTCTTTCTGAGAATGGTTAAAGGTACAAATATGTTAGCAAGCATAACTGGAGAAAGTCTCTATTTCTGTTTTGGAAGATAACTTTCTCTTTCCTGCAAGGAAGAAAAAAAAAATACAAGAAAAGAAGACATTTCCTTTTCAGTGGTTTATAAAGACCTGTTGCTCAAACTCATGATATAAAGAGATGAATATACAAAAGGGTTCACCCTCCCCAATAACCAGGAAAAAATGTATAAATAAAATTCAGACTGTAATTACCTTCTTCTTCTGTTCTTCCCCAGCCGCTTATAAAACACTTTGTGTTTTGGTCCAGTTTTTGGAAAACATCAAAAGGCAGACAAATTGGCTGAATATACTCAGTATACCTCACTGCTTTTTTTAAGTGAAATAGTGCAATATCATTTACGTAATTTTCCAAATTAAAGTCTGGATGGATAATGATTGCTTTAACTTTTATCTTCTTGGAGTGTGGATGATGATGCCCTTTTATACTGTTAGTTCCAATCACAGCTCTCCACATTAAAGGATCTCTGAAAGAGAATAAATGTTATTAGAAACGTGTTATTTATCTAGGTAAATATTCTCAATCTCCTAGTTTTTCGTTTTTCTCATGTTACATTAGAATAGAATCCTACTTTCATGTACATGAGGTCACATCAAATAAAAACCAATATATCATGATGTAGGAAAGGAGAAAAAGATCAGTAGAACAGAAGGTCCCCTTAATATATGATTAAGGTAGCACCTCTTACTTGTGGACAAAAGAATGAATGACTTGATAAATGGTATTGGGACACCTAGCTAACTAACTAGTTTGAAAAGTGAAATAAAATTAAATCTCTGAAAAACATTAAACAGTAAAATAAACTTGATATTGATTAAATGTTTAAATGTAAGACATTTTTTAATATAAAAGTCTTTAAGTCTTCTTTTAGAAATACATAAGGTGGTATGTCTGAGAGTTGCTTCAAAGTAATTGAGAGAAGGGGTTGGTGAGGATAAAGATGAAATAAGTTCAGGGATGTGTTGATAACTTGAAGCTGGGTGATAGGCTTATGGGAGTTCATGAAATATTCCCTTTACTTTTGTAAATTTTGAAGTTTTAGAATGAAACATTTGGATATTAAATTAGCATGAGAATTATAAAAATTAAACCAGAAAGAAAATGTAGATGAATACATAACAATGATAGCACTGATATAAAACAGGAAGCAACTAATGGTTCTTGACAATCTTAAAAACAAAACAAAACAAAGAACAAGTAAAAAACCAAACTGAAAAATCTTTCGCAAGTCAAAATCAACAATTAAAACCTTAAGCATTTAATAGTTGTTACATTTGGAAGTAGATTGGGAAGGAGGACTTTTTTACTTTATACATTGTTTACAGATGCTGAAATTCCTTTTCATCCTTCAAATTGGCAAAGTTTATGAGTGTGTGTGTGTGTGTGTGTGTGTGTGAGTGATAAAACTCAGGACAAACAACAATCATAAAAACAAAGGAATACTTATTCATGTGAAATGTATAAACAGGTATCTTAGCAGCATGTACCAATAGTCTATAAAAGTTGCATTGTATTTTGTTTTAAGATTTTACTTATCTGACAGACAGAGTAGGGGGAGGGGCAGGGGAAGAGGGAGAGAGAGAATCACTAGCAGACTCCTTGCTGAGCGCAGAGTCCAACTCAGGATTCGATCCCAGGACCCTGAGATCATGACCTGAGCCAAAACCAAGAGTTGGAAGCTCAACTGACTGAGCCACTTAGGCACTCCAAATTGCACTGTAGATATTTAGCTATCTTAAAAATGGTTTAGGTGACCTCTAGAAAGTTTACCAAAAAATTTAAAGCCCTAGTTCTATTTTGTATAAAAAGAAATCACTGCTTTAAGCTACTTTGAAATAATCATTGTTCTTTTCTTTTCCAAACTTATACAACTTATATTCCTTATTCACTTCAATTTATATCAGACCATAAGATTCAAAAACAGGCTGTGTACACTGAACACTGCAAAACATTGCTGAAATTAAAGAAGACCTGAATAAATGGAAAGACATCCCATGTTCATGGATTGGAAGGCTTAATATTATTAAGAAATACAATACTATCCAAGGAGCACTACAGATTCAATGCAGTCGCTATACAAATCTCCATATTTTTTGAAGAAATAGAAAAACCCATCTTAAATTCACACAGAATGTCAAGGGACCCAAATATCCAAAATAATCTTGAAAAAGAAGAATGCAGTTGGAGGACTCACATTTCTAGACTTCAAAACTATAGCAAAGTTACAGTAATCCAAACAATATAGTACTGGCAGATATATACACAGCCCAATGAAAAAGGATAGAGAGCCCAGAAATACAGCCTTGCATATGGGCTCAAGTGATTTTCAACAAAAGTGTTGAGACAATTCAGTGGGGAAAGGACAGGCTTTTTCAACAAATCGTGCTGGCAAAATTGTATATGTACATGCAAAAGAATGAAGTTGAACACTGACCTTATACCATATGCAAAATTAACTCAAAATAGATAAAGACCTAAATATAAAAGTAAAACAAGGAACTCCTCAGTGGCTCAGTTGTTTAAACATCTGCCTTTGACTCAGTGTGGGGGGAGGTCCTTGCTCAGCAGGCATCCTGCTTCTCCCTCTACCTGCCACTCTCCCTGTTTGTGCTCTCTCTCTGACAAATAAATAAAATCTTAAAAAAAAAAAACCACTGGAGAAGACCTTCATGATATTGGATTTGGCAATGATTTCTTAGATATAACACCAAAAACACAGGTAACCCAAAAAATCAAATAAATAAATGGAACTTCTTCAAAAGTAAAAACTTTTGTATGTCAAAGGACATTTTCCAGGGGCGCCTGGGTGGCTCAGTGGGTTAAACCTCTGCCTTCAGCTCAGGTCATGATTCCAGGGTCCTGGGATCGAGCCCCGCATCAGGCTCTCTGCTCAGTGGGGAGCCTGCTTTTTCCCCCTCTCCCTGCCTGCCTCTATGCCTACTTGTGATCTCTCTCTCTCTGTGTTAAAAAAATAAATAAAATCTTAAAAAAATAAAAAGGACATTTTCCAAGAGAGTAAAAAGACAACCCACAGAATGGGAGAAAAATTTTCAGATTATATATTTGATAAGGGATTGATATGAAGAATATAAAAATCACTCATATCTCAACAAAAATCCCAATTAAAATGGGCAAAGGATTTAAATAGATACTTCCTTTAAAAAAAAAAAAGATTTTATTTATCTATTTGACAGAGAGATCACAAGTAGGCAGAGAGGCAGGCAGGGGGCAGGGACCGGAAGCAGGCTCCCAGCTGAGCAGAGAGCCTGATTCGGGGCTCGGTCCCAGGACCCTGGAATCATGACCTGAGCTGAAGGCAGAGGCTTAACGCACTGAGCCACCCAGGTGCCCCTAAATAGATACTTCTTCGGAGAAGATATACAAATAGCCAATAAGTACATGGAAAGATGTTTAAGATCATTAGTCATTAGAGAATTGCAAATCAACCACAGTGAGATACCACTTCACACTCATTAGGACAGTTATGATAGTAGTAGTGTAAGTGTGGGCAGTGTAAGTGTAATTTTTTCTAATCTGTGTGGAGCACCGGGAAACAGAAGAAACAAATTTAAGAGATACTGTGTAGAGAAAGCAAATTCCCTGGGTCACAGAGCTGTTGTTGATGCCATTATCTGAAAGAATAGAGAAGGAACAGGATTGGAGGAGAGATTTTATTCATTTTCCAACTTACTGAGATAGTGACTCCAGTAAAAAGATATATAGTAGGGAGCTGGAAATAGGACTCAGCTGGAAAGACTTGGAGTTTCCAGCACATCGTGATTGCTGAAACAGAAGTAGATGAGACATCTCTAGAAGAGCGTACAGGTAAGGCAAGAGGATAAGAGTGGAAATGTTGCCATTTAGATGATGACAAAGACTCATCAAGGAAAAGGAGAAAATTAGAGGGGACTTAGAAATCAAGAAAAGAGTTTCTAGGAGAACAGTGGTCAGCTTTGCCACATTATGAAGATCAAATAGGATGCGGACTGAGAAGAGGTCATTGGATTTGGCATGGAGGGGGATCTCTAATAGTGTGTTCGGAGCACAGAAATAAGACTGCAATTGGCATTTTATAAGTCAGTGCAGATAAAGCAAAAGGGAGGCTCTCAAATAGAAGAGAAGAAACGGTAGGGTTCGTCGATAGGTTGCTTGGGTTTTTAAATAATGATGGAGTGACCTACACATGCTTGAGGGTTGTAGGGAAGAAACCAGGGAGAAGACTGAAAAGTACTACAGACAATGAGGTATAATGCTACAGCACAGGTTGAAGAACTGGCTTTGGGTCGGGGGGCTGTTATTTAACAGCAGTTTGATTGTGGGCAAGTTACCACATCTCCCTCATCTCTGGATTCCTCAAGTGTAAAACAGAGATGATAACAGCTATCTCAGAGAGTTACTGGGAGGGCTTTTTTTTTTAAGATTTGATTTTATTTGAGAGCGAACACAAGCAGGTGGAGGGACAGAAGGAGAGGGAGAAGCAGACGCACTGCTGAGCAGGGAGCCCGACACGGGACTCGATCCCAGGACCCTGGAATCATGACTTGAGCCCAAGGCAGACATTTAACCAACTGAGCACCCCCAGGCTCCCCAGGGCTTTTTTTTTTTAAACACAGAATTATATATAACATCCTTAGTACCTAATCTCAGAGCAAGTCTTTGATAAATGCTTGTTCTAAGAAGGAAAAAGGGATAGTTGATGGTGCAAGGTTTAGGAAATGAGGGGGACTGGAACAGAATGTAGCAAAGTTAGTCCTCTGAAAAGTAGAGAATATGCCTCAGTAATGTCTATTGCCTCAGCAGCTAGACCAGTCCCTAGCATATAACATACATTCAGTCAGTGTTGAATAAAGGAGTAAAAACATCAATAAGATTTAGTCTTGAGAAATGTTAAGTGGAATATGACAGTATCTTCAAATACTTAGAGGAGGATTTGGGTTAAATATATATGGCTTCAGAAAGCAGATTAAAAAAACAAAACAAAACAAGACACTTATTTCAACATAAGAAAAACTTCCTAAGAATTAAAGCTGTCCGAAAATGAAATTATATTCTTCCCAAGGTAGCAATCCATCATCACAAGAGATGTCTCAAATAGAAAGCCATATGGGATAGTTATGGTTATGCGTGTGGGTTTTCATTCTGGCAAACCAAAATCAAGGATCAAAAAACAAGTTGATCCTTGATTTTGTTGTTCTCCAGCCATGAGCAAGATACATGAGAATGCCTAAATCTGGGATGTCGGGGAGGCTCAGTCGATTAAGCATCTACCTTTGGCTCAGGTCATGATCCTAGAGTTCCAGTATCAAGTCCCACATTGGGCTCCTTGCTCAGCGGGCAGCCTGCTTCTACCTCTGCTTTCTCTCAAATAAATTAAAAAAAAAAATCTTAAAATAAAGATAGCATTTTAAGGATGCCTGGCTGGCTCAGTCAGTGGAGCATAGGACTCTTGATCTTGGGGTCATGAGTTAAAGCCCCATGTTGGGTATGGACTCCACCTAAAATAAATAAATAAATAATAGCATGCTGTACAAGCATTGTAAAACACCCCTGAAAAAACAGAATTGATTCCAAACTCTGAAACTCTTCTTCTAGATCTCTTTCTGTAC
Source organism: Lontra canadensis (assembly GCF_010015895.1). NCBI lineage: Eukaryota > Metazoa > Chordata > Mammalia > Carnivora > Mustelidae > Lontra > Lontra canadensis. Next base: position 3,785,247 of record NW_022631053.1, read on the forward strand.
CCTTAATTTATACCTTAGTATCTTATTATTTTTCTGCCTCTATTCCTCAGAAGGTAAATTTATGGAACTGAAATGTATGTTTGAAAAATGTAGTATACTACATGGACACCTGGTGGCTCAGTCAAAGTGGCTGCCTTCAGCTCAGGTCATGATCTTGGGATCTTGGGATCCTGGGATCAAGCCCTGTGTCTAGCTCCCTGCTCAGCAGGGAGTCTGCCTGCCTCTCCCTCTGCTCCTCCCCCATTCATGGGTGCATGCGTGCGTGCTCTCTCTCAAGTAAATAAAATCTTTTTTTTTTAAATTTTTTAAAAGATTTTATTTATTTATCAGAGAGAGAGAGGGAGAGAGAGCGAGCACAGGCAGACAGAATGGCAGGCAGAGGCAGAGGGAGAAGCAGGCTCCCTGCTGAGCAAGGAGCCCAATGTGGGACTCGATCCCAGGATGCTGGGATCATGACCTGAGCCGAAGGCAGCTGCTTAACCAACTGAGCCACCCAGGCGTCCCTCAAGTAAATAAAATCTTAAAAAAAAAAAAAATCTTTAATCCAATGGTGAGAAAGAAAAACACATGGTTACCATATAATAATTTTAAAAGCTAAAGACAATTGTCATTATTTAAAGCACAGTCTGACAAATTCCCATAGGCCAAATCTGACTGTCTCCTATTTTTTAATAGTCCATGAGGGGAAAAAAAAATGTTATTTATACTCTTAGACAGCTGGAAAACAAAAACAAAAAAATATACTATTTTATTCAAATTTCAGTGTTCATTAATAAAGTTGTATTGGATCACAGCATACTTACTCAATTTTGTTATTGTATTGTCACTGGCCACTTTGGTCCCATAGTGGCAGAGCTGAATCATTGTGACAGAGTCCTTAACATTTTTACTATTTTACTATGTTACTATGTTACGGAAAGCATAAACCTCTGATTTATAGGATTCATTCCTACAAACAGTGTGCTAGTGTAAAGCATTATGGCTACTTGTAAACACACAGCTTAACTGAACATGGCTGAAATCAAATGGTCCTCTACTACTACAAAGTATCCCCCAAGAGAATAAAATAGAGGAGTTGTGCTCCGAATACATACCTAGTGTCCTTAGTGCAGTGGGCAGCTGTGAGGACCCACTTACTTTTCACTAAGCTTCCCCCACATATATGAGCAAGAATTTTGCCTGATTGAATCTGCAGGCTAACTACCCATGGCCACGCACCAGTTTGAGCTGCTGTGCCCCCTACTATCCTGGACCCTTCCAATACATCTGCAAGCGGTGCTGTCCCACAATCTAAAAATAAAAATCATATATTATTTGGACTGAACATCTGATGATACATATTCCTAATCTTAACATACTAACATAATCTTTTAGATTCCTATTCAAAAAACAGATAAAGCAATCTGGATACCTAAGGCATTCCCATATTTTGAGGAAGAAAAGAATCTTGAAGGAGCATTAAGACAAACATGCTTAAATGATCACTACAAATAGAAAGGCATTAAATCAACACAGTTCGTTAAAACTATTCCCCCAAAATCTAAAAAGAAGATAAGTTTCTCTGACCAGGTATCACGTTGCTTCTGGGACAAAATGGCAATTAAAGAGCCTGGGACTGGTGAAGCAACTTCTAATACTTGCTATTTGACTTGTTGGGTGAATTTTTCTCAAGTGTAGTAGGACAAGGGCACCTACCAGCCTTTTCAACTCTGAATTCCTAACCTTTAAAGTGGGAATGACAAACCTCAGAATGTTTTGAGCATAAACAGCAGCGCTCTACAAGCATATGGCATTTTTGCTACGATGACTACTACACTGTCATAATTAACCAGACTGCGTAGGTCTGTACATTTTAAAGGTAGTTGGGCAAGCAGAAAAGGACGGAGCCAAATTCACACACTACAGAAGTGGGGAGCACGCAAGGGATGCTGTTCAAAGAGGGGAATGAACGGATACTGCCCTCTGCGGCCCCCGCTTCCTTCGGGGCCTGGAGCGCCTTCCGCCCTCCTTGTGCGGCCTCCCGCCACCCAGGGGCACCGGCCTGCTCCCCCCAGGAGCTGCGCCCAGTCCTTCGGGGGAGTGAGTGGAGTCCGGAGTCGGGGAGAGCGCTCCCCACGAACAGCAGTGCGGCGCTCAGGAGCCCCAGCCCCATTTGGGAACTCCTAGTGGGCAAGATGGCGGCAGGCATGGGCTGCCTGCGTGGGCCGCGAGCTGGAGGCCTAGAAGACAGGAGCGCTGGCGGGCAGGGCCAAGGCTGCCGAGGAAGCCAGGGGCGTGGGGGCCGGAGGCCTGGGAGATTGGTGCGGTTGCTGGGTTGCGTGAGTCCTTTGGGTGGTATCCGAGTTGGCGTCCACTCATTGGACAGATGCCGGGGAGGAGCCTGCGCCCATTAACCGGCCAGACCCACTGGCTCGTGCCATACAGCTGGGCTTTTGTGCTGGGAGAGTAGTGGAGAACAACTGGGTCTTGCTAGCTCAGACTTGTAGAGGGCCCAGAATGCTTCCAGAAGTAAAGGCAGCTACACGGAGGCATGTAGGCTGGGGAGGGGAGACAGAAAGCAGAAGACAAAGCAAGTGCAGAGGTTGGGATCTGATAGGAGACAGACACCAAGGAACCCAGATTCTGTGATAGAGATTTCTCCTTATTGTTCCGTAGTAGTTTGTCTTCATCCCATCACTTCAGGGTGAGCTGATAAAATCAAATGGAAGGACCTGCAAAGTTAAGGACAGAAGCTGACTGATGGTAACTGCATGCACTCTGGCTCTCCCATTCGCTCGCTCACTCTCTTTCTCCCCTCTCTCCCCCTGCAGTCCCTAGCCTGAGAGACAGATTATTCCTGGCCCCTCTCAGAACCCCTGAGATGCCCTCTGACATTCTAAACTGTGGGGAGAGGACACGGATAAGTGGCTCCAGTTAACTGAACCACTGAAAAAGCAGGCATCAGCCTCACACTGTGCACGCATGCTGAGATATCACATCACAGGAGGGCTGCTAAGACCTGGCCCTCCTGGGGCACCTGGGCGGCTCAGTCAGTTAAGCAGCCAACCCATTTTCTGTGCAGGTCATGATCTCAGGGTCGTGAGACAGAGCCCCGAGGTGGGCCCTGGGCTGGGAGTAGAGCCTGCTTAAGATTCTCTCTCTCCCTCATTCTCTGCCCAAACACCTCCTCTTAAAAAAAGACAGACCTGGCCCTCTAACCCAGAGAACATTAGAACTTGGCCAGCAGAGAAAATCACGTGGGGAACAAAGAAGTAAGTGGTGACACCTAAACCAAATAAAGATTCAGACACAAGAGATTGGTGTGGGCTGTGACAGTCTGGGAAGGGTCCCCGAAGGTTGGGGGTATGAGTTGGCCTAGATTGAGGGGAAAGATCAAGAGGAGGAAGGAGATGTAGTGAAGACCAGTCCCACGTTAACGTGAGAGTTTACCCATCCTCTGCCTTTTCTATTTGGGCCCTCAGTGGATTGTATTGAATGACACGTGTGTACATTGGTGAGGACAGATCATCTTTCCCCCCATCTGTGGATTTAATGCTAAACTCTTTCAGAAACACTCTCACAGACACACCCAGAAATAGTGTTTCACCAGCTATTTGGGCATACTTTAGTCAAGTTGATACATAAAATTAACGTTCACAGTAATAATAATGTAGTGCGTAAGTATGACTTTACTATTGTTTTTACTGTTTGCTATTGTAGAGACAAAAGGGAGAAGCTATGCCTCAAAATTTTCCACCAGGATATGTAAGAGAAAAAATTAAGTTAAAGGCTTCTTCCAGATTTTGTATTTGATTTGATTCTATTTTGAATCCAGAATCAACATGTTTGGCCCCTCTTCCCTTTCACGGAGTCATTTAATATGGTTTTTAGATATGCAGGAGTAAGCCCAGAACTTGCTTCCTCCTTAGGGGTAAGAGCATTTATTGCTCAGTGTAATCGAAGAGAAATTTTTCAGTGTGCAGAGAGAGTCGGGGAAGAGGGAGGAAAGAAGCAGGCAGTGCAACAACATGGCAGAAAACCAGGCCTGAGCTAAAAGAGACATCTATGAGAGTTCCACAGGGTTAGGTTGACATTAACAACAGTGATATCTAATGTTTGAGTTTTTGTTTTGTTTTGTTTTGTTTTTAAAGATTTTATTTATTTGACAGAGATCACAAGTAGGCAGAGAGTCAGGGAGGAACGAGGCTCCCTGCTGAGCAGAGAGCCCGATGCGGGGCTCAATCCCAGGACCCTGAGATCATGACCTGAGCTGAAGGCAAAGGCTTAACCCACAGAGCCACCCAGGCGCCCCTAATGTTTGGTTTTAAATTGTGTTATCATTGCAATCTTGAGCTGTGCTGAAGGTTGCTTCTGTTAACGCCACACCTTCAGTAACAAGGGAACAGTGTGGGCTGTAGTAGTCTAGGCGGTTGGTCACATGATGGGGAGTTAAAGTAGGGGTCAGCAACAGGACAGCTGCCTTGCTCATATTATCTCCCTGAGGTTGTCCTGGTTGGCAGCATTAAATCAAAGGTGGCTGTTAGTTGGGGCTTACAGGTGGTAACACGTGGGAGAGGGAACAGATCAGGACAGGGCCGCATGAGAATCAGTGGTTGAGGGGTAGGCGATATTGGAGGAAACAAGGTGCAGCTTGGACTGACCTATGAAAGATTTCCTGTTCCCCAGATATTTCAGTGGAAGGTGATACTTGAAAGGGAAGAAACACATTTGAGGTGTGTTTCTCTGCGGGGGGGTGTGGTCAGATCGGGTATGGCTGTGAAAAGTCAAATGACAGATCGTACTGTGACAGATAACAGAGATTTAACCAATTTCTTTGACATATTCTGATCAAAGACAGGTGCATGTAGCCAAATCATGAAAAGACGTTGGAAAATGCAGTGCACCAGGAACTGCAAAGGTCCTGTGCTTGGATTTCCTCTGCATTTTCTAGATCTTCACTCTTCTCTCCTGTATTGTCACCTCCCTTCTTTGTGGGGTCACTCCTATCACCAGACAAATGTTGTCTGGAGGGGTAGGCAGCCTTCCAAATTACCTCCAATTAGCCCTCTTCTGGTATTCACACCCTCATTAAACCCCCGCTCCCCACTGCCATTAGTGTTAGCTGGATTTAGTGACATGTTTCTAGCAAATGGAAAATGGCAGAAGTGATGGGCTATCGCTTCCAAGATTAGGTTACAAAAACACTGTGACTTGTTCTTGATGGTCTCCCTACCTCTCTCACTCAGAGGGAAGCTGGCTGCCTTGTGAGTTGCTCTGTGGAGCAGCCTGTAACAGTAGCCAGTGAGGGACAGAGTCCTCTCTCTTACTGCCCAAGAAGAACCCAGTCACTTAGCACACTGCATGAGTGGGATGGGAAGCAGGTTCCCCCTGGGTCAAACCTTCAGTTGAAACCACAGTTGTGGCTAACACCATAATTTCAACCTCATGAGAGACATTAAGCCAGAGGCACCCCACTAAAGATTCTCTCCCCACAGAAGCTGTGAGCTAAGTTCTTAACTCATTTTATGAGGCTAGCATTACCCTAAACCAAAACCAGACAAAGATATTATAAGAAAACTATAGACCAATGTTTTTCATGAACAAATGCCCACATTATCAATATATTAGCAAATCAAATCCAACAGTGTATAAAAAGAATTGTACACCATGACCAAGTGCCATTTATCCCAGGTATGCAAGGCTGGTTCAACATTTTATTTTTGAGAGAGAGAGAGAGAGAGAGAGAGAAGATGGGGGAGGGGCAGAAGGAGGAGAGAGACTCTTTGTTTCTTTCTTTCTTGCTCTTTTTAATTTTATTTGTGGGGGGGGGGGGAAGATGGGGGAGGGGCAGAAGGAGGAGAGAGACTCTGTTTGTTTCTTTCTCTTTTTAATTTTATTTGTCAGAGAGAGAGAGAGAGAATGTATACAGGCAGAGAGAGAAGCAAGCTCCCTACTGAGCAGAAAGCCCCATACAGGACTCAATTCCATAACCCTGGATTCATGACCTGAGCCGAAGGCAGACATTTAACCAACTGAGCCACCCAGGCGCCCAAGGAGAGAGAACCTTCAGCAGACTCCATGCTGGGGTTTGGGACCTGGGATTGGCTGGGTGTGGGGGTGTGTGGGGGCACATCTGAGTTAGTCCTAGTAATCTTTTTAATAAAAGTATTTTATTATGCAGACTTTAAATATTAACAACAATGTGCATATCCACATACCCACCACCTCATTCACTACTTTGGTTTTACTGAATGTTTAAACCATGTCAAAGAATACAGTACAGTGTGTGCACAGTTTGTTTATTTTTGGTGGACAGCAAAGCAAGGTCTATTGAGCGAGAGCAAAGTGATAGTACAAAGCTCCCAAGGAGGGAAGAAACCCTAGGGGGTTGCCCCAGTGTATGTACCGTTTAAAGAATGACAACAGAATAATACTCACTTTAGAAAAAAAATTGATGTTACTCTTGAAATCCCCTGTATACTCCTCCCTGATTCTCTCCCTTTCTCTTTCCTTCAGAAGTAACCAGTATTCTAAATCTTGTATTCATTATTCCATTGATTATTTTTATAACCCTGAGAGTATAGTATGGTAGCCACTAGCCACAGGTGACAATTAAGTTTATTTACATATATTTATTTGAGAGAGAGAGAGAGAGCGTGCGCGTGCAAGTAGGGGGAGCAGCAGGCAGAGGAAGAAGCAGGCTCCCCACTGAGTAGGGAGCCTAATGCAGGGCCCAATCCCAGAAACCTGGGGCCATGACCCAGCCAAAGGCAGATGCTCAGCTGACTGAGCCACCGAGGTGCCCCGACAATTTAGTTTAAATATAAATAAAATAAAATAAATGTTCAGTTCCTCAGTCATGTTAGCTGTATCTCAAGTGCTTCACAGCCACGTAGGTCTGGTGGTTACCATACTGGACAACAAAGTTGTAGAATATTTGTATCATTTCAGCGAGTCCCATTGGATAGCTCTGCTCTATGCAATATATTGTCTAATTTTGCATGTTTCTGGACTTTATATAAGTCGAATCATACGGTGAGCTTTCTCTTGCAGCCAGCTCTGTTTCATTCAGTATTAGGTTCTTGATGTTCATCCGCGTGGTTATTTGTAGCTGTAATTACTTTACCATATACATCCTGCAAATAGGACACAATGTATTTATCTACTTTGGAATCTATTGGTGATGGACATTTGAGTTATTTGCAGATTTTTGCTATTATAGCTAATACTGTGGTACCTGTGAGCATGGGTTTCTCTGGAAGGTATACCAAGTTGAGGTTGCTGGGTCACAGAGAAATACCGTCACCTTCTCTAAATAACATCAAACTATTTTCCAAAATGTTATAAAACCTACTCTCCAACTAGCAATGTATACATGTTCCCATTGTTCAGATTATCACCAACTCTAACTTTTTACAAATCTTGTGGGTATAAATTGAGAATTCATGGTTTCAATCTGCACTTTTCCTGATTTTGAATGAGTTTGAGTATTGGAATATTTTTTCATATACTTAGGGGACATTCATTGATTATTGCGCAGTAAGTGTCTGTTCAGGTCTTTTATTTCTTTATCTTTGTCTTAACTGATTTCATTAACCAGTAGCCCCTGATCTTTCTACTGTCTCCATGGTTTGCCTTTTCCAGAATGTGATGTGATTGGACTCATACAGTAGGTACCCTTTTCAGATGGGCTTCTCTCACTTCAAAATATGCATTTAACGTTCCTTCATGTCTTTTCATGACTTGATAGCTCATTCCTTTTCAGTGCTGAATAATAATATTTCATCATCCGGATGCACCATGGTTTACCCATTCACCTACTAAAGGACATCTTGTTTGCTTCCAGGCAATTTGGTAATTTATGATTTAGCAATTATCCACGCTTTTTTTTTTTTTAATAGGCTCCACACCCAGTGCAGAGCCCAATGCAGGGCTCAGTCTCACAGCTCTGAGATCATGACCTGAGCTGAGATCAGGAGTTGGACGCTTAACCCACTGAGCCATCCAAGTGCCCACGTAATTTGGCAATTATGAATAAAGCTGCTCTAAACATCCATATGCAGGTTTTTGTGTGAACATAAGTTTTTAGCTCCTTTGGGTAAATACTAAGGAGTGCAATTGCTGGATCATATGGTAAGAGTTTGGTTAATATTGTAAGAAACTGCCAAACTGTCTTCCACAGTGGCTGCGCTGATTTGTATTCCCACCCACAATGAATGGTGTTGCTCCCCACCCTTGTTAGCATTTGGTGTTATCAGTATTCTGGATTTGGACCTGTCTTTTTCTTTTCCTTTCCTTTCCTTTTCTTCTTCTTTCTTTTTTTTTTTTTTTTTTTTTTTTTTTTTTAAGAGGGAGCAGGGGAAGGGGAACCAGGGGCAGAGGGAGAAGAGAATCTTAAGCAGGCTTTGTGCTCAGCACAGACCCTGATGCAGGGCTCGATCTCATGACTCTGAGATCCTGACTCAAGCTGAAATCAAAGAGTCCGATGCTTAACCAACTGAGCCTTCCAGGCAACCCAGGATTTGGGCCATTCTCATAGGTGTCCAGTAGTATCTTGTTTTAACTTGCATTTCTCTGATGACATAGTATATGAAACATCTTTTCATATGTTTATCTGCCATCTCTAGATCTGCTTTGATCAGATTAAAGTCCATTAAATTCTTTGGCTTTAAACATTTTTTTATTATTATTAATTTTTTTACTATCAAGTTTTAAGCATTCTTTGTATTTGGGTAACATTCCTTTATCAGATACATCTCTTGCAAATACAGCTGACCCCAGAACACTGTGGGGGGTTAGAAGTGCTAATCCCCACACACAGTCAAAAGTCTGCATATAAATTTTGACTCCCCCCAAATTTACTAACAGACTGCTGTTGACCAGAAGCCTTACTGTTAACATAAACAATTGATTAATACATATTTTGTATTTTAGATATTTTATATACTATATTCTTACAGTAAAGTAAGCTATAGAAAAGAAAAATATTAAGAAAATCATGAAGAGGGGCACCTGGGTGGCTCAGTGGGTTAAAGCCTCTGCCTTCGGCTCAGGTCATGATCCCAGAGTCCTGGGATGGAGCTCCACGTTGGGCTCTCTGCTCGGCGGATAGCCCGCTTCCCCCTCTCTCTCTCTGCCTGCCTCTCAGCCTACTTGTGATCTCTGTCAAATAAGTAAATAAATAATCTTAAAAAAAGAAAATCATAAAATTACAGTGCTGTACTGTATCAATACAATAAGTTTACATCTATTTACAAGATGAATCTGTTATTACGTACATCAATACTGTCTTATGATACAAAACACTATATACATATTGCTAACACTAGACATCAAAAGTGAAAATATAATGTGAAAAATGCATATTTATTTATAGGTATAATGATTCATACATTAATGACAAAGAATCAGCAATGTGATTGCTTTACGGTAGCCTTGTGTATACACTGGTGAATTAATCATTGTAAAAACTTTATGACAGAAGCACCTGGGTGGCTTAGTCAGTTAAGTGTTCACCTTCAGCTCAGGTCATGATCTCAGGGTCTTGGGATCGAGTCCCACATCAGGCTCTCTGCTCAGCGGTGAGTCTGCTTCTCCCTCTGCATTTGTGATCGCTTTCACTCTCTCTCAAATAAATAAAATCATTAAAAAAAATTAAAAAATAAAACTTTATGACGTACAGTATATGTCAATAATATTCATAATACAGGATTGGAAACATTGTCATGTTTTTAAAAACCACTTACCTGTGATGATAGGCCAATGTGAAATTTCTCCAGTTACAAGACAGAGGTATACTCTATAATGTCATTCTTTGAAAGCAGTTATGGGGCGCCTGGGTAGCGCAGTGAGAAGTGTCTGCCTTTGGCTCAGATCATGATCCTTGGGTCCTGGGACTGAGCCCCAATCAGGCTCCCTGCTCAGTGGGGAGCCTACTTCTTCATCTGCCTGCTGCTCCCCTTGCTTGCGCGTGCACGCTCTCTCTCCCTCTCTCTCAAATAAATATATGTAAATAAATAAACTTAATTGTCACCTGTGGCTAGTGGCTACCATACTATACTCTCAGGGTTATAAAAAGAATCAATGGAATAATGAATACAAGATTTAGAATACTGGTTACTTCTTCTTTTTTTTTTTTTTAAGATTTTATTTATCTATTTGACAGAGATCACAAGTAGACAGAGAGGCAGGCAGAGAGAGAGAGAGGAGGAAGCAGGCTCCCTGCCAAGCAGAGAGCCCGATGCGGGACTCGATCCCAGGACCCTGAGATAATGACCTGAGCCGAAGGCAGCGGCTCAACCCACTGAGCCACCCAGGCGCCCCTAGAATACCGGTTACTTCTGAAGGAAAGAGAAAGGGAGAGAATCAGGGAGGGGTATACAGGGGATTTCAAGAGTAACATCAATTTTTTTTCTAAAGTGAGTATTATTCTGTTGTCATTCTTTAAACGGTACATACACTGGGGCAACCCCCTAGGGTTTCTTCCCTCCTTGGGAGCTTTGTACTATCACTTTGCTCTCGCTCAATAGACCTTGCTTTGCTGTCCACCAAAAATAAACAAACTGTGCACACACTGTACTGTATTCTTTGACATGGTTTAAACATTCAGTAAAACCAAAGTAGTGAATGAGGTGGTGGGTATGTGGATATGCACATTGTTGTTAATATTTAAAGTCTGCATAATAAAATACTTTTATTAAAAAGATTACTAGGACTAACTCAGATGTGCCCCCACACACCCCCACACCCAGCCAATCCCAGGTCCCAAACCCCAGCATGGAGTCTGCTGAAGGTTCTCTCTCCTTGGGCGCCTGGGTGGCTCAGTTGGTTAAATGTCTGCCTTCGGCTCAGGTCATGAATCCAGGGTTATGGAATTGAGTCCTGTATGGGGCTTTCTGCTCAGTAGGGAGCTTGCTTCTCTCTCTGCCTGTATACATTCTCTCTCTCTCTCTCTCTCTGACAAATAAAATTAAAAAGAGAAAGAAACAAACAGTCTCTCTCCTCCTTCTGCCCCTCCCCATCTTCCTTCTCTCCCTCTCCCTCTCTCTCTCTCTCTCTCTCTCTCAAAAATAAAATGTTGAACCAGCCTTGCATACCTGGGATAAATGGCACTTGGTCATGGTGTACAATTCTTTTTATACACTGTTGGATTTGATTTGCTAATATATTGATAATGTGGGCATTTGTTCATGAAAAACATTGGTCCATAGTCGTCTTATAATATCTTTGTCTGGTTTTGGTTTTAGGGTAATGTTAACCTCATCAAATGAGTTAGGAAATATTTCTTCTGTTTATATTTTCTGAAATAGATTGTGGAGAATTGGTGTAATTTAATTAGTATAAATATCATTCCTTAAGTGTTCGGTAGAATTTACCAGTGAATCCATTTGGATCTAGTGCTTTCTACTTTGGAAAGTTATTCATTATTGATTTCAATTTCTTTTATAATTATAGATCTATTCAGATTGTCTGTTTCTGTTCATGTGAGTTTAGATTGTGTCTTCTAGTGAGTTGGTCTGTTTTATCTGGTTATCCCATCTGTTGGCAGAGTTCTTCAGACCATTCTTTATTCTTTTAGTGTCTGTAGGATCAGTAATGATGTTCCTTCTTCCAATTTTAATATCAATTTTTGTCTACTTTTTTTCTTAACCTGCTTAGAGGCTTATCAATTGATCTTTTCAGGAAGCTAGCTTTTTGTTTTGTTGCTTTTTCTCCATTGATTTCCTGTTTTCAATTTCATAGATTTCTGTTCTAATTTTATTATTTTTCTCTTATGCTTACTTCTAACTGAATCTAATAATGTTTCCCTGTGTTTTGGGGTTTTTTTTTTGTGACTTGTTTAGGATGTACTTTTGTGATCCACTTAAGAAATCTTCCCTAAGTTGAGGTTTTAAAGGTATTCATTACATTACCTTCTAAAGGTTTTTATAGGTTTTGTCTCTCATATTTAAATCTTCCATTCCACCCAGAATTGCTTTTTGTGTATGGTATTTGGTAGGAATCCAATTTCCATTTTTCCTATGTGAATAACCAGTACTTCCAGCACCATTATTAGTTTCTAAACTTTTGATATGGAAAATCACATAAAGATAGAAGAATAAACTCCATGACAATTATCATTTCATGGCCAATCTTGATACATTTATATCCCTATCTATTTTCCCCCACCACCAAAATTATTTTGAAGTAAATTACGAAAATTATATAATTTTAAAATAAGGTATTTAAAAACATAATTGCAGGGGCTCCTGGATGGCTCAGGGGGTTAAGCCTCTGCCTTCAGCTCAGGTCATGATCTCAGGGTCCTGGAATTGAGCCCCGGATAGGGCTATCTGTTCAGTGGGGAGCCTGCTTCCTTCTCGTGCTCTCTCTCTGCCTGCCTCTCTGTCTACTTGTTCTCTCTCTCTCTCTCTCTGTCAAATAAATAAATAAATAATCTTTAAAAAAAAAACAAACATAATTGCAACACCATTATCATACTTAAAATAATTATAATTCTTTAATAGCAACTCATTAAATAAATACAGAGTTACCCAGATACCCACAAAAGACATTACAAGAACACAATAGTGCAGACCAATATCCCTCATGAACAGAACACAGAAATCTTCAATAAACATTAGTGGATCAAGTCCAGAATTAATAAAAAAGATTACACATCATGACCAAGTGGTAGTTCTCCTGAGAATGCAAGACTGGTTCAATATTAGCAAATTAATTAATAAAACCTGTCATGTACACAAACTAATAAAAGCTACATGATGATATCAATGGGTGTAGAAAAAGCATTTGGTAAAATTCAACATCTGTCCTTGATAAAAAAATATATACATATATCATGAACTAGGAACAGAGTGAAACTCCTGTAACATGAGAAGTGGCTTCTACAGACAAAACAAAACAAAAATCCTACAGCTAATATTATACTTAATATTAAAACTGAGTGGTTTTCCCCTTAAGACTGACAGAAATTAAGAATGAAGTTAAGTCCATTCTTACCAATCCTATTTAACATTGTGCTAGAAATCTTAGAAAGTAAAATAAAGCAGGATAAATTAAAAGCATACAGGTTTTAAAGACATAAAATTTTGTCTATTCACGGTTGACATTATGGACATTAAATTCCCCTGCCCCACTCCCAGGGCTATAAATAGCTGTAAGAAAAAAAAGTAATAATTAGGTATAAATCTAAGAAAATATATGCATGGTCTCTATGCCAGAAAGAAAAAGAACAAGAGAAAAAATCTGAGGAAAAAAGTTTAAAAAGATCTAAATAAAGGAGATATGTTGTGTTTATGGATTAGGAGCCTAAGTATTCTTAAGATGTCAGTTTTTCCCCAGTTGATCTATAACTAGGTTTAATGCAACCCAATAAAAATCCAGCAGGAATATATATATATATATATATACACACACACACACACACACACACACACACACACACACATACACATATACATACAGGCAGGTTGTAGTATTTATTTATTTTAAAGGTTTTATTTATTTATTTGACAGACAGAGATCACAAGTAGGCAGAGAGGCAGGCAGAGAGAGAGGAAGGGAAGCAGGCTCCCCGCCAAGCAGAAAGCCCAACTTGGGGCTTGATCCCAGGACCCCGGGACCATGACCCAAGCCGAAGGCAGAGGCTTTAACCCACTGAGCCACCCAGGCACCCCAAGTTGTAGTATTTATATAGAAAGGCAAGGGAACTAGAACAGCCGAAACAATTTTAATGGGGAAAAAAAAAATAAGACTTAATAAGAATTTGTATTACTTGATTTCAAGACTTACTATAAAGCTACAGTAATCAAGAATGTGGTTTTGGTGAGAAGATAGATCACATGGTAATATGAAACCAATCCTTTGAAGAATTTGTTAAGACTCACTGCCCAATATCTGGTTCTTTTTATAAACACTCTTACGTGTTTGAAAAGAATGACTTCTAGGTTTGTACATTGAATTTCACTGATTTTAAGATGCACGTTTTCACGTTTGAACACATCTGAAATCAGTATGCATCTGGCTATCACTGGCCTGTCATGCTTTTATGAGCGGTGGTTTTCACTTCTTCCTGGTACTTAAGGGGCGCCTGGGTGACTCCGTCGGTTAAGTCTCCAACTCTTGATCTCAGCTCGGGTCTTGATCTCAGGGGTCTTTCTTACTTGTACTTAAAATAGTAGTATGCCTGACAATCAGTGGTGGTTTACAGCTGATGAAGTTCAGTATATTAGGTTAAGTTTTTTACTTGTTCAAATCGATGTCTTTACTGATTGTTTTCCTGGTTTTTGCACTGATCATGAGAGAGATGTTATAAACCTACTAAGATTATTCCTTTTTCTTTCTCATTGTATTTCTGCATTTTGCTTCACATCCTGACCCTGTATTATTATGAGCATTCAAGTTTAGATGTTTTATCTTCCAGATGAATTGAATCTTTCATCATTTTAGAGTGACGGTCTTGTCCCCAAGTAATGTTTTCTTTAAAGTCTATCTTGTTGGGGCGCCTGGGTGGTGCAGTTGGTTAAGCTTCCTACTCTTGGTTTTGGCTCAAGTCAGGATCTCAGGGTTGGGAGATTCAGCCTGTGTTGGGCTCCAGGCGCTCAGCCTGGAGTCTGAGATTCTCTCTCCCTCTCCCTCTGCCTCTCCCACTTGGTTCACTCTCTGTCAAATATTTGTAAAAAGTCTATTTTGCTCAATATAAACAGAGCTATACCAGTGCTTTCCTTTGTCTAGTATTTGGTATAAATTTTTCCATGTTTTTCCTTTTAACCCTTCCGTATTGTTAATTCATAGAAATTGCATTTGATTACTTATGAAGATAATGAGTAGTGGGCAAAGAAGTAATGTCTTTTCATTTTCCTTTTTGAAATTCATTGCTCTAAGTCCATTTTTGTTTTTTGTAAACTTAACCTAAGTGTTATTTGCAGAATGCTTCAGGAATTAAGAAACATTTAGAGGGGAAGGAAGCATTTTTTCCAGCTGTGATATTAAATATCTAATTATTGTCAGTAGAAAATGAAAAGCTTTGATGTTCATTTATTTTCCCCAAAACAAAGTATTGTTGCCATAGATAAAATCCCAAGTGTTGTATGGTCTTCTTGACCTTTTATTTAGAGAATGGCACATTATTAAGATACCATTTATGGACTTCTGAAAAAGACAATTATCGAATCTGTTATTTATGGATTCATGTAGTTAATATAAAAACACGAATTTGGGGGCACCTGGCTGTCTCAGTGGGTAGACAGTGTGACTCTTGATCTTGGGGTTTTAAGTCCCAACCCCATTCTGGGTACAGAGTTTACTTAAGAAAAAATTCTTTAAAAAAGGGGGGGGGGCGCTGGACCCACACTAAACTCACAGCATGGTCTCTTTTAGGAAGAGAAATTGGACTAGGGATCAGAAAATGATCGGAAATAAAGATAACAGAATGTTAACATTTGTTATTCTGAATGACGGGTTAAACTTGTGTAGTTTTTTTAATATGGTTTTCAGAGTTTGTAAAACTTTCGTGATTTTAAAATGAAGGCTGCCATCTGGTGGACACATTTAAATAGAACTTTAAATATCTTTGCTAATGGGTCGATACAATGGAACAAAGCTTTTCAGACACTTCAACACAGATCAGAATGTACATAATGAAGGTTAAGACCACAGAGTTTTGGATTTGATCACACCTAGCTCTGAAGCCTAGTTTTGTTATTTACTGTGTGATTTGGGCAAAGTATCAAACTTCTCTATGCTTTCGGGAGTTAAAACCCCAGACCTATTTTCATTTAAACATTACCGTGCAGCCCTATGACCCAGATAAGCACTGCTCTGGACTGTGGGGATATGGGAAAGCACAAGAGAGCCTCCCCACAGGGTCTAGTAAGGAGGAGAGACTACTATTTTACTTTTTTAATGGAATTAGTGCCCTTTTACCTTTCAAGTTAAGCTCTTAAAAAAAAAAAATTCAAGCTCTAACCCAACATGGAGATCAAGAGCTGCATGCTCTACTGACTGAGCCAGCCAGGCGCCTCCAAACTACTAGTTAGATACTAGCTTTAAGTCCCAGATCCCTGGTTACTAAAGACTCAATCTCTAATGCCTGATGTTTGCTACAAAGAAACTTACACTAGGGGATAGAACTACCAGAATGTGTCTCTTTAAAAAAAAAAAAAAGTTAACTGACCTAAACCTCCTCCAAACAATTGTCTTTGGAAGGATTCTTGCCAAACTCCCTAGCATAGGCTTCTGAACTCTACAACCTTAATATAAGCATTCCTTTACTTTGTTTTGCAGTAAAAACAAGAAGTATTTATTAAAAATAAAAACCTACTTTGTATAACAAAGTAATGTAACTAATTAGATTTTCATATACTTTGACATTATTCTGTTTTACTCTAGTCTGTGACTTTCCCTTTAAATCAGGCCTAGTCCAATTTCACTGATTTTGTATCATTTTTACAGCATCTTTTCTGAAATTTGAACTGCCATTACAACTATGTAATTATAAGCCATAAATACTTATTTTTCTGTCATTCCTATGTCCATGTATTTTCATTGGAGAAAAACACATTTAATCAGTAACTTCAATATAATAACCGAATGAACAAGTATACAGCTGACCCTTGAGCAACACGTTTGAATTGCGCAGGTCCATTTAAACATGGATTTTTCTTTTCGATACAGTACTAGAAATGTATTTTCCTTGTGATTTTAATATTTTCTTTGCTCTAGCTTTATTTTGAGTACAGTTTATAATATATGGAACATACAAAATATGTAATTGACTGCTACTGGTAAAGCTTCCAGTCAACAGCAGGTTCGTAGGAGTTTTGGGGGAGTTAAAAGTTGTGCGTGGATTTCTGACCGCATGGGAGTCTGTGCCCCTGACCCCTGCATTGTTCAGGGGTTAATGTAGTACGATTTCCAAAGCTCTAATACACGCCATTCAAGCTCTGCACAATAAAATTAAAGCGACAACTTATATACTCAAGCCTTGTTCATGGGCAGTAATTATTTCCATCAATATATAAATAGATAATAAACTTATGTAAAACAGTAAATTGAACTAAGGAAATAATTTGTCTATTGAACTTTTGGAGTCTAATTTAGGTTTGGACCGTAATCACTTTCACAATTTCATAAACCCCTCATTGGATTCAAGTTACAAAAACATCTTGAAAGATAATTTGGTACACATTTATGGAATCATCGGTATGCTTGCTCAACACCTGTTACACACTGCTAGCCTAGGTAACTTGATTTAGTGAGAGCAAGGCCCTACACCCGAAGTCTGCAGTGTTAAGTCTATAAATATTTATGATGTCCAGCTGTTAAGGCATTAAGAGCTGAACAATCCCTGGGACAGCCAAGCCTTACATATACCCTATATTATCCTTTAAAATTCTCTTGATGTAACACATTGAGCCCGGACCTCCTCTTGGCTTTATACTGAATAGTCAGTGATGTAAGTGACCCCACGGGTGATCAAACTCTTTTTCACAAACTGCTGCCTGATCAACAGAGCCCCAATTTTTAAAATACTGTTAATGAAATTTTTAATTAAGATTGCCTAAACTTGGGGGCGCCTGAGTGGCTCAGTTGGTTGAGCGGCTGCCTTCGGCTCGGGTCATGATCCCAGCGTCCTGGGATGGAGTCCCACATTGGGCTCCTTGCTGGGTGGGGAGCCTGCTTCTCCCTCTGCCTGCCACTCTGCCTGCCTGTGCTCTCTCTCTCTCGCTGACAAATAAATAAATAAAATCTTTAAAAAAAAAAAAAAGACTGCACAAATTTGTCAATTAAGGTTTCTACATAATAGGCTTGTTAACCATGTCCTAATAAAAACTTGCAGAACAAAAAATTTAGCCACTTTTAGAACTGATTCTGACTGAATCAAATATATAAAGATATCCTCTCTTAAAACAAGTTGTGTGGACCAGAATTTTAAATTTATTCTCATTTTAAAACTAGAAAGGTACTATATTTAGTATAATTAACAGAATGGCTATCAGGAAGCTTGTTGTTCACATATCAAGCAATGTATTTTACATTCGGCAAACTTAATTTTATCAAATATCCTTTAATTTCACAGACAACAATATGATACATATTGTATAAGAAGCGCACAATAGTTTTGTAGTACAATTTCAAAGTGTATACAGACTGGAGTACAGAGGTTAAACACTGGTGTACTGATGGGCATTCTTGAGCTTTGGATAAAACTGCATACAAAACTTGCAATTCAAATATTAGCCAATCTGGAAACTTTTCATTATATAAAAATGATACTTTGAGATGCAAAATATTTTTTTTTTTTTTACTAAACAAACTATATAAACATTTAAAATAATCATTAAAAACTCAACTTTAGAATTTATAAAGATTAGCTATAAAAATATATTGGCAGTCACTTTTCTTAGAAATGTACCATTCACTACATTACAAAATAGACTCTAACATAAAATTGCCTTAATAACCATACTATTTTAGAATCTGATAAACCTTACATTAAATTGGTTATAAAATCCTCTTGGAAAACTTTGGTATGCATCTTCAGGTTTTTTAAAAATACTCTAATATCATTTTAAGGGCCTGTAAACATTCCATTCTATTAAAGCACAACAGAATAAGTAATGTATATTCAACTGCATACAGAATACAGAATCAAAAAACAATTTATTATATATTTGTAGAAAATCTCCATTCCCAGAGTAACCAAAAAAACAAGCTATTTAAAAGTATCAAACTTTTAAACAGAAGTTCACTTTCCAATCTGATAAAAAAAAATGTTACAAAATCACCACACTCCATTCATGTACCTTAGATGCCTTTTAGGACAAAGCCTCAAAAATAGTTCACCCAAGCAAGTCTCAAAACCCCTCTCAAGTTCAAAAAACAAACTTTAAAAAACCCATTTAAAAGATTTGACAATAGAACAAGTATACATAATCAGAACACATAATTTATATATTTAGTTATGTATTAGCTTTTCTATTTGTAATTTAGAATTTATTGGCAGAAATAAAACAGATACACACACGCACACACAATTGAAAAGAAATTTAAGAAACAGTAAGAAAGGCAAACCTACAGGGTAAACTGATTTATTTTAAAAATCAGTTTACCAGATTTCATCTTATCTGCCATTTCTGGATTCTTGGTATTTAGAAAATTCAAACTGGTGAAAGTTCATTTCCTGCTTGTTGAGTAGGTTTAATTTTTAGAGTTTCCAGTTGTGCCAGTAACTTCCTTGAGGTCATTTTCCATTTTATCTTCCGTCACCACATCTCTTGCATAAGATACTTATCTTTGAGTTGCAAAAGCCTAAAAAAAGCTTCATTTTTGACCTTTTAATTTATAAACTCCACTAAAAAGAAAATCCATCTAATTTTTAGGCAAGTCTGCAAAAATATTTTCTTTCTTAATCAAACACTTTTATGGGAATAAAGATCCTTCAAAGTTTTTAATTCTTCTATTAGAGTTTTGTTTTGATTTTCCAAGACCGCGACTCGATTTTCCAGGCATTTCACATATTCTTTCTTCTTTCTGCGACATTCTCGAGCAGCTTCTCTAAATATAAGCATTAAAAACCAGTGTTAGAAAAGAAGTTCACATTCTTTAAATGGTAAATGCACCTTGGTAATCCTCCCTGGTCATCTACAGACACCGAAATACACTGATCTTAGGTGCAGAATTCATTCCGTTTGGCCAAGGCATGTACCTGTATAACCCACTTATCAAGACAGAACATATCTGTTGTCCCAGAAAGCTCCCACAGGCCCATTCCTGGTCAGTCCTCTCCCCAGACAACTACTGTTCTGATTTTTATCACCACAGATGAAGCTTTTCCTATTCTACAGCCTCCTACAGAATATAGTCTTGTGTCTGGTCCTTTTTTTTTTTTTTTTTTTTTAATAAAGATTTTATTTATTTGTCAGAGCGAGCACTCACAAGGAGGGGGAGCGGCAGGCAGGCAGAGAAGCAGGCTTCCCACTGAGCAGGGAGCCCGATGCAGGGCTCAATTCCCAGGACCCTGGAATCATGACCCGAGCAGAAGGCAGACGCTTAACCAGCTGAGCCACCCAGGTGTCCCTGGTGTCCTTCACTCATATTTTTGAGGCTCATCGATGTTGCTGCGCGGTGGTTTTTACCTTACTGTTGCTGGTGTATTCCACTGTGCGACGATCACCACAGTTTATCAATTATTTGGGCTGTTTCTAGTTTTAAGCTGCTATGCTTATGTCTGTCTCTTTGTGAACAGATGTCCTGTTTTTCCTGGATAAATACCAAGGAGCAAAATTTATGGGTCCTCCAGTTAACTTTTACACAGTTTCTTTAATTTTTATTTGGGTTTTAATTACAAATAGTGCTTTACACTCAGCTTTGTACATGTCCTCTTAGAGTATTTTTTTTTTTTAAGATTTTATTTATCTATTTGAGACAGAGAGCAGTGCAGGGGAATGGGGAAGAAGCAGACTCCCTGCTCAGCAGGGAGCCCGACACGGGGCTCCATCCCAGGACTCTGGAATCATGACCTGAGCTGAAGGCAGACACTTAACTGACTGAGCCACCAGGCCCCCACTAGAATATTACATACATGTAGTATTAAAAAAATATTTTGAGTATTTTTCTATACTATATAATGCAGGTATTATTTGCAACTTGCTTTTCTACACATACAGTTTTAATATTTCTATGTTGGTTGAGCTCTCTGCCATGTGACTATTTCATTGTTAATTCATTTTCATTTCCCTAACTACTACTAGTGAGACTGAACATTTTTTGGATTGCTTATGTAAACTGCGTATTCATACCCCTTTTTCCATTCATACCTTGTTTTACGAAATTACAAACAACCTAACACTCTCTCTGTGCATTATACATATTAATCCTTTATCTTTTCTAAAAAGGATTTATGGGGCGCCTGGGTGGCTCGGTGGGTTAGAGCCTTTGCCTTCGGCTTGGGTCGTGATCCCGGGGTTCTGGGATCGACCCCCGCATCGGGTTCTCTGCTTAGCGGGGAGCCTGCTCTCTCTCTCTGCCTACTTGAGATCTCTGTCAGGTAAAGAAATAAAATCTTTAAAATAACAATAATAAATAAATAAGGATTTATTTGTTTGAGAGAATGAGACCATGCCTGCCCATGTGCGTGCACATGCGGGGAGGGGGCGGAGGGAGAGAGGGTCTTAAGCAGACTCAGAACTGAGTGCAGAGCTCAACCTTGGGCTTGATCTCACACCTTGTGATCAGGTCCCAGGCTGAAACCAAGAGTCAGATGCTTAACCAACTGCCCAGGCACCCCCCTGTTATCTGTTCTTCTAATCTGCCCTTTGATTTCTCACATTTTTGTATCTTAAAACATAAATGTTTCTTTTTTAGTCTTTTTCTTGGCTTAGATTAAAATTCCATACATTGTATCTTCTTCTCTTAATTTTGAAGATTCTATAGCTTAATTTTTCCACCATGAAATCTTTAATCCATCTGGAATGACTTTTGTATGTGATAGAAGACAGGAGTCCGGTTTACTGTTCTTTCAGATGTGGAGCTTTGTCAGCTAACATTTATTTTATTTTATTTTATTTTAAGATTTTATTTATTTATTTGACAGACCGAGATCACAAGTAGGCAGAGAAGCAGGCAGAGAGAGAGGGGAAAACAGGCTCCCCACCAAGCAGAGAGCCCGATGTGGGGCTCAATCCCAGGACCCCGGGACCATGACCTGAGCCGAAGGCAGAGGCTTTAACCCACTGAGCCACCCAGGCGCCCCAACGTTCTTGACCATTCTTTTTTTTTTTTTTCCCGAAGATTTTATTTATTTGACACACAGTACAGGAGTGGCAGGCAGAAGGAGAAGCAGGCTCCTCACTGAACAGAAAGCCCAATGTGGAGCTTGATTCTAGGACCCTGGGATCATGACCTGAGCTGAAGGCAGATGCTTAACTGACTGAGCCACCCAGGAGCCCCCGTTCTTGACCTTTCTTGCATACTTTTTTCTTCCATGTAAACTTTCATCTTATTTTGTCCAATTCCATGGAGATCTACAGATTCTAGTTTGAATCACAATAAAATTATATGTGAATTTTGGAAGAACTGGTATTTTATATTAGTAGTCCTCATCGAAGAACACTGATATTTTCTCTATGTTCCAACTGTTTTAGCTCTCAATACATTTTAAAAATGTGGATCCTATGCCTTTCCTATTGAATTTACTAAGTATTTTACTAATGTGAATATTACTTCCCATTATATTTTAAGATGTTAATTCACAGAAAAACTTAATAATTTCCTTATAATCCCTGTGGTTTTATAATTTATTATGTATTGGTATACATACAAAAGACTATATGTGTTGTAGATGTAAGTTATAAAGCATAATGACAAAACGAATATATGTAAACCCAATACTGAACTTAACCAAGAGAAAATCTTTTTTTTTTTTTTTTTAAAGATTTTATTTATTTATTTGACAGAGAGAGATCACAGTAGACAGAGGCAGGCAGAGAGAGAGAGGGGGAAGCAGGCTCCCCGCCGAGCAGAGAGCCCCATATGGGACTCGATCCCAGAACCCTGAGATCATGACCTGAGCTGAAGGCAGCGGCTTAACCCGCTGAGCCACCCAGGCGCCCCACCAAGAGAAAATCTGATCTATACTGTTGAGGAACCCTCTGTGCTTATTTTCTAAACTTATTTTAGAAACTTAATTTAGAAAACTTTCTAATATTTATTCATGTTAAAGTGATCATTCACTCAGTCAATACAAATGAACACTATCCCACTGTATAAACACAACCACAGTTTAGATAGCCGTTCTGTTACTGATGAGTATTTCGGTAGTTTCCTGATTTTTGCTGTGTGAACTTTTTTTTTTTTTTTTAAGATTTTATTTATTTTTTTGACAGACGGAGATCACAAGTAGACAGAGAGGCAGGCAGAGAGGAAGGGAAACAGGCTCTGTGCTGAGCAGAGAGCCCGATGCGGGGCTCGATCCCAGGACCCTGGGATCATGACCTGAGCTGAAGGCGGAGGCTTTAACCCACTGAGCCACCCAGGTGCCCCCTGTGTGAACATTCTTATGCACACTTCCCACAACAGTTTCTCTCAGTCACACGTGCAGAGTAAAACAGCTAAAATCGCAGAGCATATCCAGGTCAACCATACAAGGTAAAGCCAATTAATTTCAAAGTGGCCATACTAATTATCACTCCATAAGCAGTCTCTGAGTTCCACTGTTCCAATACCTTGCCAATTTCTGGTTAGACTTTAAGATTTTTGTCAGTTGGGTGGGGATAAATGATATCTAAGTACATAGTACTAATTTGCACTTCTTTAATTGCTGATAAGGGCAAGCAATCTTTCATATGATTAACCACTTGTGTTTTCTGAGAAAGGCCTATTCATCTTCTATTGGGTTGTACTTATTAATTTAGAAGATATTTTTATGTTTTCAAAGAAAATCCTTTTGGGGGTTAGATCTGCTACATATATCCTCTATAGGGTTGAAGCTTATATTTTCACCCCATCTTCTAATGAACAGAAATTATTAATGAAGATTCACTAATCTTTTATGTTAATGATGTTTGGGTATGGGAGGGGGTGTGAGGTGTTTTAAGGCATCTTTCCCTATTCCTGAAACCATTAAGATTATATATTCTCACTGAAAATTTTCAAAATGTCACCTTTCATATTTCTTTGTTAATCCATACACAGTGATTTTTGTGTATGGTGTGAGAAAGTAATCCAGTATTTTTTCACGTATCAATAATTATCCTAGTACCATTTACTGAGGAGTCCCTCCTTCCCCCAATAATCTGTCCTATCGTATCAGGGTTTCGTGTGTCCATGTACCTATTTTTTTTTTTTTGTAAAGATTTTATTTATTTATTTGACAGACAGAGATCACAGGTAGGCAGAGAGAGAGGAGGAAGCAGGCTCCCCGCTGAGCAGAGAGCCTGATGCGGGGCTCGATCCCAGGGCTCTGGGATCATGACCGGAGCCGAAGGCAGAGGCTTTAACCCACTGAGCCACCCAGGCGCCCCCATGTACCTATTTTTGAGCTATTTCTTTGGTCATTTTGTTTTTCTCAATGCCAGTATCACATTGTTTCAATTACCACAGCTTTAAATAAAACTTGGTATCTCCTCACCTTATTCTTGCCTGGAAATATTTTGGCTGTTCTTGGCCCTCTACTCTTCTACAAATTTTAGTTATCTCTTGAGAAGTTCTTCAAACAACTTATCTGGGGTTTGAGTGCAACTGCACTGCATCTATGGATCAACTGGGGGAAAAACAGTCATCTTCATGATACTGAGTTTCCACATCTATGGACATAATATTTACTTCTACATTTATTTAAATCTTCCTTAATGTGTTTCAGAAACACTACACAGTATTTTTCATAAACATCCTGGATATCTTCTGTTAGATTTATTCTTGGGAATTTTATTTGTTGATAACATAAATGATATCTTTTTAATACTTATTTATCAAGCCACTGATGATGTAAAGAAATATGGTTTTTGAAAATGGGCTTTACATTAGCAATCTTACAAATTCATTACTTCTAATGGTATTTTTGTAAGTCCATTTTAAAAAATAGGCAATTATATAAAAAAGAGGTTTCATTTCTTTCATTTAAATCTTTGTAGCCCCCCCCCACCAATCCTTTTACGGTTTTACTAAACTGTCAAAGATTTCCAAGACAATGTTGAAAAGAATCATTTCTTTTTCTTCTTGAGGACTGTCCTCGATATTCTAAGCATATGAATATATATTTGCTACTAATAAGTTTTATCTTTCCCAATTTTTATCATTTTTATAGCCTCTTAATTTTTGATGATTTTCAATGACATCCCTTTTTTCCGCTTCAAATATAATAGATAACTGAATACTTCACATAACTCATTCTTCTGTGCTCTTTCTGCTGACTCTAGCTCCTGAAAGGTAGGTAGTGTGTGGTATCTAAGTCTTTGGACTCTGAAACTTGGAGTCATGTGTTCATGAAATCTTACCTCTACCACTTATTAAGTAGTCTAACCGTGGGCAAATAAAATAACCTAAGCCTCCACTTCCTCGTCTCAAAAAACATTGGAAATAATACATACATAATACATACAAAGATTTCTGTGAAAATTACATAAAGGTGTTGGCACATATAATGATGGAGGCCTAATTCCTTGGGTAGTCTGTGGTTTTTCAACTTGTATTTGTTGGAACTCAATGTACGGGAATTTGTTAAAGCCTGTGTTGAGACTGCCTTTTTCCAAAAAGTTGGGAGCACTATGGACTCATCTTTAAATGACAGCTGACTCTTGAACAACACAGATTTCAACTATGTGAAGCTATTTATATGCAAATTTTTCCAATAAATATAGTACCGTAAATGTATTTTCTCTTCCTTATGTTTTCTTAATAACACTTTTTCTGCAGCTTATTGTAAGAATACAGCATATAATACATACAACATATAAAATACATGTTGACTATTTCAGTAAGGATTCCGGTCAACAGGAGGCTAAGCTTTGGGGGGAGTCAAAAGTTATACATGGATTTTCAACTGTGAGGGGTCAGTGCCCCAATCCCTATGTTGTTCAAGGGTCAATTTTAGAACCCCTGTGTTCGGTAGAGCACTTCTTGGGTGCTGACTTCATGAAGAAGAATCTGTGATCCAGTGTCCCAGCCTACACAGACCACAGGCTTTATCCCCTGTTTCCCTCTGAGAACCAAAGCTGTAGCAATCACAAAGATTTGAATTTATCACAGAATTTACAGGGGCTGCTTCAGTGCTTATTAACCTCACGGTCTTGTGCTTCTGGTTCACTCCTAACCTCAACAGATATTTTACTTTTCTGTAGGCTCATTCAATCACTGAAAAGGGTGATTTTTATGTTTCACCAAGCTTTTAAAAATATTACATAGCCTAGGTCATATTGTCAGAAAGAGAAGTCTCATTCTAGTAATTTTTAAAAAGTCTTTTGGGTTTCCTAGGTACACAATCATATCAACAACAAAAACACAATTTCCTCTAGTATTTACATAACTTACTTCAGTTCCTTGTCTTAGGGCATTTGTTGGAACCTCCAAAAACAACAGAGAGTCCCTGCTATGTTAACAAGTTCATTTACAATGATGCCTGCTCTTAGTTTTTAGTAAAGAAACTTTTATCCTGAAGTAATTAAATGCGTCTCTCCCATCCTTTTATGATAATTTTTATTGCTTTAGAAAATCATCCTTTTATTCTAGCTGTCTTAACTGGTGAGGAGCTGAAAACAGAATCCTACTGTAATTTTTTTCTTTTTTCTTTTTTAAGATTTTATTTATTTGACAGAGATCACAAGTAGGCAGAGAGGCAGGCAGAGAGAGGAGGAAGCAGGCTCCCTGCTGAGCAGAGAGCCTCACGCGGGGCTCGATCCCAGGACCCCAGGACTATGACCTGAGCGGAAGGCAGAGGCTTTAACCCACTGAACCACCCAGGCGCCTCCTTACTGTAATTTTTAAAAAATTATTTTATTCCTGGGTATTTACCCTCCTTTTTGGTTCCTAATATAGTTTACTGGTATCCTTTTTCTTTTTTTCCCCCCTTGTACTCACTGCAGAAGGCTACCCATTATACCCCTTTTCTCAAAGAACTGGTGGTTTTTCATGGGTGATATACATATAGCTCATAAAGCTATGTTTAAAATACATTTAAAGTGAGCGGTGCCTGCAGGGCTCAGTCATTAAGCATCTGCCTTCAGCTCAGGTCACGATCCCAGAGTCCTGGGAACAAGCCCCGCATCCCGCATGCACCCCGGTGTGCACCCCATTCCTACCTCCCTGCTCAGCAGGGAGCCTGCTTCTCCCTCTCCTCCCTGCTCATGCTCTCTCGCTATCTCTCTCTCTCTCAAATAAATAAATAAAAAACCTTAAAAATAAAATGTGTTTAAAAAGAAAGTATTTCTGGAGGTTAAATCACTTCTATATATTCATGAGTGAATTTCATTTTTTAGGAGCATTTCTGTGTTTGTCAGTTTTTGTAGGAATTCTTCCCTCTTCTTGCTGTCAATGGCAAGCAGTGAATTATTACTTTCATTTAAGTTTTGTCAGCCCAACAAGAACAAAGTTATTGTTTGAAAAGTTTGCTTAACAGTACTATTAAAAAAAACCAATGTATTACATAAGGAGACTGAGCAATGGGACATACCAATCCACTGGAAATAAACTAGACATAATAAACTGGAAATAAACTAGACATAAAACTCAGTTAAAAAAAAAAAAAGCTGATATAAACCTCTCTTTTTTAAGTAAGTTCTATGCCCAACATGGGGCTCAAACTCACAACCCCAAGATTAAGAGTCATGTGATCCACCGACTGAGCCAGCCAGGCACCCCACACCTCTCATTTTTTTTTCCACCTCTCTCATTTTTAATACACACTTGCAGTTAACCCATGGTTATATTTTGAGATTTACAAAAACATTACCCATTCTGGCAGTACAATTTTACCACCTACCTGTTTTTCATCAACCTTATTTCTCTTTTCAGCTGGGGGTCATCCGTCTTGGTTGTCTGAGACGTAAGAGTCACAGGAGACGTCATCACCACAGTCTGCGGCAGCGAAGTGGCTGAAGGCGTGGTTCGGATCTGGTATGTCTGCATATCTCCCGTCGCAGCTGTGCGGTCAGAAGAATGAGTTAATGCCTAAGTGTCTTTGAAAGGACGTTGGGAAGTTCTCCACAGACACTTAGGCGTACTTACTTTGTACAACTACCTGGTTGCTGGGCACAAGTATCTGCTGTCCATCAGAGGTCTGTGCATACTGGAGAATTGTTGTACCTTGCTGAGTACTGCCTGAATTTGTCATGGTTAATGTCTGAAGTCCCTGTACTCCATCTGTGCCTGGACTGGCCAGTTGTAAGGCTCCATTTGGGGCAATGGCAACTTTAATCAAAGAGAGAACACAGCTATTGTAAGGCTAGACAACACACTAATTGCAAAGGATTGGTGAAAAAAACCCCAAACACCACTATTTATTAAAACAGGTTTGCATGCAGTTCCACTTGCTACCTGTCGACTACTCTGAGTGAACTATATGTAAAGGAAATAAAATGGCATTTCTCCATAAAATGTTATAGTTCAGATGCACTAATCTTAAATTTAGTCTCAAACTATACAATATAACTGATTAGTCAAAATACATCTTGGTCTCCATGAAGCACTGCACACTAATTCCCACTGTGGTCACAGCAGTTCTGGCGCATTAGGAGAGGGTACCAATGGTTAACTTTTAAAGGAAAAATAAGTAGAAGGAAACATTAACATAGCTTGTGATTTTTATTCAAATAAGCTCAAAAATATTTCTGAATAGATTAAACTGTGCCTATGGAAAAATTTTAAATAGGATTAAAGGTTACACAATGAAAACAAAAATCTTCATACTGTTTCTGAGCTCTGCTGTCCTGTGGTAACCACTGTTTAAAAAGTATTGTTATTTACATAAGTGATATTTTAAAAATGTAATCTATTCAAGTCACTTCCTAGTGAACCAGGAAGGTGGTCATGAGAAAGCCCATATACAGACCACATTTCTGTGTGCCCCCGCAGGCATTTTTCAATAAATTTTACTTATGTTAATGCTTTCCTCTCAAACCTTAAATGAAATACCAAAAGGTTTGACCGAATAGAAAACATTTTAGCAGTATACAATTCCACACAATAAATCCCCTTTTAGAGGGCGCCTGGGTGGCTCAGTTGGTTAAGTGTCTGCTTTCAGCTCAGGTCATGATCCCAGGGTCTTGGGATAGAGTCCTGCATCGGGCTCTCTGCTCAGCGGGGAGCTTGCTTCTCCCTCTGCCTGCTGCTCCCCCTGCTTTGCTCGCTTTCTGACAAATAAATAAATAAAATCTTAAAAATAAGTCCCTTTTAGAATTTAATGCCTCATCTCTGTACCCTCTTATCAGACTATTATTGGATTTTTTCTTTTACACTTTGGCTATCAGAAAGCCAAAGCACACTTGTCTGGATTTGTGCGTTTTAAGTGAAAATAATTTCTTTCAGGAGTTTCTAAGTATCCCTCACCCAAAGGCACACAACCAATGCTCCCATATACTTTAATTTATATGACTAGAAGTAATGGCAGTGTTTAGATACAGAGGTTTAAATTTATATTAGCAATTATTTGCAATCTCCACTTCTATAACACACAGTATAAATAAAAAGTAAAACCCCCAATCTCTATCTGTTTATTCCACTGTCCACCCCATACCCTCTTCTGGAGGTAACCATTATTTTTGGTGTACATCCTTCCTAATCTTTTCCTAGGTTCACATAGACTGATATATTAATACATACCAAAATATGTGTATCCATACACACATACGTATAGACCTATATCTTATGATGTTAAGTATATGCAATGATACAGAACTGTAACATTTTTTGGTAACATATCTTCCTATTTTTTTAAAAGATTTATTTCAGAGACAGAGAGCACGCATGAGTGGGGGGAGGGGCAAAGGGACAGAGAGAAGCAGACTCCCCACGAGCACAAAGCCCAATGTGGCCCGATCCCAGGACCCCAAGATCATGACCTGAGCAGAAGGCAGATGCTTAACTGACTGAGCCCCCCAGGTGTCCCCTTCCTGTTTTTGTTTAACCTATGTATTTACCTGGTTGAGTTTACTCTAAATCTGGACTGATACAGTAGCCATCAGCCACAGTGGTGACTTAAATTAACTAAAAAAGCAAGATAAAAAAATTCAGTTCCTCAGTCTCACCAGCCACATTTCAAGTGCTCGGCTCAGTAGTTACACTGGCTTAGCGGCTACTGTACTGGCCAATGCAGATACAGAACATGTTCATCATCAAGGAAGTTCTATTGGATCATGCGGTCTTAAATACTAGTTGGTACTGTACTTATTTCAATCATATATACAATATTAGCCTGAGTTTCTATATGGTTTTCATAATTTCTAATTTTAATTGTTTTAGAATAAGCCGTATTAACATTTAATTTTGCTAATATGCTGCTTTAAGAAAAAATTTTTTGAAAACCATAATGCATGTATACAGAAAAAAAAAAAGTTTTATTTAAAAGTGAACTTCTGGGGTGCCTGGGTGGCTCAGTGGGTTAAAGCCTCTGCCTTCGGCTCAGGTCATGATCTCAGGGTCCTGGGATCGAGCCCCGCATTGGGCTCTCTGCTCAGCAGGGAGCCTGCTTCCTCCTCTCTCTGCCTGCCTCTCTGCCTACTTGTGATCTCTGTCAAATAAACATAAAAAATCTTAAAAAAAAAATAAAAGTGAACTTCTTTTGTTCGAAAGTGAACTTCTCAACCGCCTCTGATCTTGCTCCCAGGTATCCTTCCTTGCAACCACTGTTCTCAGTTTCTTATGTGTCCTCATTGTGGTCCTTTTTTATATATTCTTTAAGTATTTATTCATAACAAACATCACTGAAAGCCTACTGTGCACCAGGCGCTCTATGCCTGGTGATCACAGTTGTGAACAAGACAAAATTCCTGTCCCTCAAGAATTTATCCTTGAGAACAGATCATAAATGAGCTGATAATTCTACATAATCTAGGATTAAAAAACTAATATATACTTTTTTATGATTATTTTTAAAATGCTAAGAAAGCTAACCAAAGCGAATTTTAAAGAGAGTGGTCTCTGAGGACGTGACACTGAAGTGGAGCAGGGGTGAGGATGCAAGTCCTGTGAGGCTCTGGGAGAAGAATGTGCCAGGCAGGGGGGAGGACGAGCCTGAATAGCCGGAGGCAGAAACAAGCTGCATGTGTGGAGAAATGGCAAGAAAGTCTGTGGCGCCAGATGCCATCCGGTGGCAGATGAGAGCGGAGCTGGGTAAGCGAGGCCAGGTCCTGGATATAACCTACCCCTACGGAACTTATCCTAGGTGCGATGGAGCGTCCCTGGAGGATCTGGAGCAAAAGTGGTGTGATCTAATTGACATTTTAAATAAATGGCTTTGGCTGCAGTATGGGAAACAGTGAGAGCAAGATGGAAGCAAATGACCACCACAGTACTGAGACCGGGTATAAAGCAAGGGGGTGGCAGTGACTGGAGATGGTGAGAGGTGGTCAGATGGGACACAGATTTTGAAGCAAGAGTCAACTAGACTTGAAGAACAGGAGCTAGGAATGAAGGAGAAATCATCTACAAACGGATAGCACAAAGACTTAGGTGGGCGTGATAAAATTGTATCTTGGCTGTGGTAGTGGTTAGACAATTCCATGAATTTGTCAAAAATCCAAAGTAAGCATATCACTTATAAGCTATGTGACTTTAGGGACATTATCTAATCTCTCTAAGGCTTTATCAGTTTCCTCATAATTGAGTAACTGCCTATCTCACAAGTTGTTGTAAGAAGCAAATGTGATCATGCAGAAAAAGTACTTTGCATTATTTTTGGCTCAAAATGCTATTCTTCAGTTATCCTCACTATTAAAGCATGACCGTCTTTCTATATACCACTTCTTTATCGAAGTTAGTTTTTGTGTGTCCATCATTAAAAATTCATTCCTATACGTACTGTACTGTCCACTGCTAGTTTGATAGATGGGAGTTGGAACAGACATAGAAGTGACAGCAGAAACTCCAGGGTTTTCTCCGTCTCCTTTTCTGCCCCGTGTATCTTCAGAAGATAGATCTTTCAAAATTTTTCTGTGAAAAATAAAACTCTATTAATTGGTAATGAGGACAGCTTTACAAAAACAAATTGCTACACCTTTTTCAGTCTCAGGTTAGAAGTTTAGTCATCTACTGGACATCTAAACTGTTGTGTCAAGGAACCATTTTAGTTTAGCACAGACTACTGTATGATGTGTACTGCAGGCTCGTTACACCTTATCTCATGGCTACCTGAAAAGAGTCACTGAATAAATACCCCTTACAGAGGTAGGAAAGGTCTCTTTCCCCTACAAAACAGAAGACTCCATTGTAAGGTATTTCATTAATTAATAAGAATATTATTCATTTTCTAAATAGTGACCTTCATTTAAAAAGACCAAATTAAAAAAAAAAATTTTCAACCTTCAACTCTATAGTGAGAAGCCCACAGTTCTAAGAAACAACAAGAAAATTTAAAATGCTACTATAAAAAAGCACACAGTATTAGTGATAAGTGAAATTATTTATGAATGATCTTTTTAAAAGTAATCTCTATATCCAATGTGTGGCTTGAATTCACAACCCCGAGATCAAGAGTTGCGTGCTCCACTGACTGAGCCGGCCACATGCCCCAATAAAATTGTTCGTATCAACAAGAAGTAAATATAATTCCACCGATATCCTCAGACTTGGTAAAATGGGACTTAAGCAGGAATACGAGGATAGAGAAGGATTCTTTCTGAATCTGAAACGAAAGATCTTCAAAACACAACTGGGAGTGCAGGGACAAATAAGAATTATTTGTTTCTAAGGAATAAAGGAAAAAAGAGAAGAGAAAGAAAAATCTTTCCTCAAGAATTCTATGTTCGTTGTAGAAAAATCAGAAAACTGAAATACTTGTGTGGAAGCAACAAAAAATAGTCACAAAGGGGAAAAAAAGCCTTTAGCACTAAAAAGGATCTTTCATTTATGTATGCCAACTTTCCAGCCTATGCAAGAATTCCCTAACATTCCTAACAGCCTCTATTTCCAGGCACCCACAACTTCCAAACAGCAAACCATTCAATTAGTAAGCCCTTTCTTACTTAGATCCAAAGCTGGTTCCACCCAGTGAATGAAGCTAAGAAACTTAAGCTTAACCCTAACTGTATATTCATGCCCTAACTCTGCAATATTTGACAATTGCTACAGTTCTTTATTTGAGGCCAAATAATTTTAGTTTCTTCAGTCTTCTATAACATGCTGAAAACTGGTTCTCCAGTGTGGTCTCCTTACCAATCTTCCCAGTAAGAGCTAATACAACCATAGAGTATATCAACAGATGTCCCACACGGAGAATAAGAGAAGTGGCAGTCCTACAGGACTCCGTGTTAGGCATCTGTAAAATGAGCATGCTGGCTCCTAAACCTGCTTACGTATCGGAATCCTCTGGAGAGGTTTACTGAATCCACATTCCCATCTGGTGTCCCTAAGGGCTGAGGGGGTGGGTCAGGACAGAGCTCCAGAATCACAGATTTCACAGATGCCCACTGGCGTTCTGCAGCCAGCCTTACCAGAGACTGTGGAATACTGTGCCAGTTTCTTTTCACTTTTAAGGTATGAAACATTTTGAGCATAAAGAAAAGTACAGAAATTAAAACACCTATGTACCATATACCAAGAATCGACAGATGGTAATATATCCTGCAACCTTGATGAACTCGTTAACTACCTTACTACAGTGGATTCTTTAACATTTTCTTCTATATGTGAAATCATGTCATCCCATCCTTTCCAATCTGGATGCCTTTTATTTCATTCTCTTGCCTAACTGCCTGAATACAATGTTAAACAGAAGTCACAAGAGCAGATGTCCACAGCATTGTTGGGTTTATGACCCTAGGAAGAAACAGTCTCCACCATAATATATGCTGTTGGTTACAGGCTTTTGCAGAGGGGCTTTATTAGGCTGAAGAGCTCCCTTCTATTTGTTTGATGAGCATTTTTATCATTAAAGGGTACTCAATTTGTCAAATGTTTTTTCGGTGTCTATTGAGATGACCATATATTCTTCATTCTTATTCTATAAATATGTATAACACTAATTGATTTTCAGATATTGAGCCAATCTTGCATTCCTGGCATAAAATACTACTTGATAGTCATGTATAATGCCTTTTATATATTGTTGAATTTGGTCTGCTTAGCTTGTATTTTGTTAGGGATCTCTGTGTTTATATTCATGAGGAATATGGGTCTATAATTTTATAATCTCTCTGAATTAAATTCATGTCTTAATGTAAATATTGGTATCACTTGATCTACCTATTACTTGCTTTCTGTTTTTTAAAAAGTCTTCTGGGGGTGCCTAGCACTCTTGACTTTCAGGGTCGTGAGTTCAAGCCCCACTTTGGGCACAGAGCTTACTTAAAAAGTCTTCTGTATTCTTTTGGGTTATCTGAAGATTTTTCAGAACTCCATTTTAATTAATCATATTTGACTAAATCTCCTAATATTTAGTAAATGGTCTAAGCAGTTATAATATAGATACCTTGTCTACTTAGAAAAATCTTGTTACGATTTTTTATTTATTTGCCAGAGGGTATGAGCACAAGCCGGGGGAGGGGCGGCAGGCAGAGCAAGAAGCATGCTCCCCTCGGAGCAGGGAGCCCAGTGAGGGGTTCATCCCAGGACCCTGGGATCATGACCTGAGCTGAGGGCAGATGCTTAACCGCCTGAGCCACCCCAGTGCCCCCATAGTTGTCTTGTATGTTACATCTGCATACACTGAAAGCTACAAGACAATGCCATCTTTTCTTGTCAACCAAACACAGTTTAAAGAATTCAACAGGAGAACAGTTCATTATACTTGCCCAGGTCGTGCTGTTGCTGTTTCTTCATTCCTAACCTTCCAGATTTCTGTCTTCAGAGCTTTCTTAGCAGTTACATTAGAGCAGGTCTGCTGTCAATGACTGCTCTAGGTTTTCTTTCACCCAAGAATAATGACCTCACCTACCATTTCTGACAGATATTTTCACTAGACAGAGAATTCTGGATCCATTTTTTTTTCTTTTAACACTTTAGAAATGTGTTTCACTTTCTTCTAGCCTCCTTGGTTTTGATGAGAAATCTCTAATGAATCACACTGTTCCCTTTTAAGTAATGTGTCATTTTTCTCTGGCTGCTCACAAAAGTGTGCTTCATCTTTACTTTTCAGCAGTCTGATCATGACCTGTCTGGGTAGGGGGTTTCTTTGTGTTCATCTATGGCTTAGCATTTGTGGAGCCTTTTTTAAAAAAGATTTATTTGAGAGAGAGAATGAATGAGCACCAGGGAGTGAGGGAGAGGGAGTCTCAAGTAGACTTCATGCTGGGCCTAACACAGGGCTCAATACCACGACCCTGAGATCATGAACTGAAGCGGAGAGTCTTGACACTTAACCGACTGTGCCACCCAGGTATCCCTGCTGGGCTTTTTCAATCTGTGGGTTTCATCAAATATGGGAACATTCCGGCTATTGTTTCTTTAAAGGTTTTTTTCTGCAACACACTTTTCCTTCTCCTATGACCCACAAATGTTAGAACTTTTGGTACTGCCTCACAAATTCCTGGGACTAAGTGAATTTCTGTAATCTTTATTGAAATTAGTGAGCTTGTCTAATCTCTTTTGTTTAGACTGGATCATCTCCAAAGAACAATCTTTGAAACTGGCTATCTCCTTATCCTTAGTCTCCTACAGAATTCATCCAGTGAGGTGTTATTTGTTACTGCACTTCTCGGCTCTAAAATTTCTATTTGGTTCTCTTTGTATCTTGTACTTTTTTGTTAGGAGTTCCTATCTTTCCATTCATTTCAAGAGAATTCACGCTTCTTAGAACATTTTAATAATAGCTCCTTTGAAGTTCTTGTCACATAATTCCAACATCTATGGCATCTGCTGACAGTCTTCCCAAGCAACTGGGATTTTTCCACGTTCTCTTGTATGCCAAGTTATTGGGGACATCTTCAATATTATGATATGATATGGGTCCTGTTTAAACCCTCTGGAGAATATCTGATATTCTTATTTCAGCAGGCTCAACCTAGTTGGATCAAACTAGTTGTGTCCAGGTCACAAATTCCGACAAGCATTCAGTGGACTGTGGTTCCAACATTAGTTCAGTTTTCTAAGCCTTTTTTTGCAGTGTTATTCAGATCTGGTCCCTATGTGCACCATGAATTACTGGTCAGTCTGGGACGTGAGCCATTATCTGTTCTATGTGTAGTTCAGTTGCCCAAATGCTAGGGAAGCCCATTTTACTTATCTGCTGAACATTTATGAATGGGTGCTGAATTTTATCAAATACTTTCCCTGCATTTACTGAGGTGACTCCCACCAATGGTAGTTTATTTCCTTGTATGTTTGATGATTTTTCACTGTGAATTCCTATCTGGTTGATCCTAACCTAGAGTAATCCAGAAAGCTTAACTTGGGGAAGCTTCCTTTCAGAGGCCTACTATAGGGATCCCAACATAAAACAGAAATCTCAGGGGCGCCTGGGTGGCTCAGTGGGTTGGGGCCTCTGCTTTCGGCTTGGGTCGTGATCTCAGGGTCCTGGGACCGAGTCTTGCATCGGGCTCTCTGCTCGGTGGAGAGCCTGCTTCCCCCTCTCTCTCTGCCTGCCTCTCTGCCTACTTGTGATCTCTGTCAAATAAATAAATAAAAATAAAATCTTAAAAAAACAAAAACAAAACAGAAATCTCAGGTTCAGGGTCCCTTCCTGGGTGTACCTTGGTTTTCATGCTTGCTTCTGCTTCCCACTCTGGCTTTGGCTCATGTACCTGTATCGTTAAAAAGAAAACCAGGGCCCCAAATGGCATCACTTAGGCCGAGTCCCCAACCCAGGACTTAATACCTAATCTAACTGCAGTTTCAACTTCCCCCAGAAATGTGGTGTTAACTAGTTAGCCAGAAGTTTTCAGATCAGTGCCAGTGAGTACTACATGGGCCCTTTCCATACGCCAAAGGAAGGAAGGGTAATCTGCAATCATAAGAACCCATGCTCCAGGCCACCTGGGTGGCTCAGTCCATTAGGCCTCTGCCTTTGGCTTAAGTCATGATCCCAGGGTCCTGGGATCAGACCCTGAAATGGGACTCTGCTCTCTGGGGAGCGTGCTTCTCCCTTTTCCTCTGCTGTGCTCTCTATCAAATAAAATCTTAAGGGAAAAACAAAAACCCATGTTCTTCCCACTAAGAGAAAGAGACCTTGCCTGGGACAGTCCATTTCATTTGCTAAAACTTTCCTGCCCCACTCTTCTTCCCATAAAAGCCTTCCATTTTATAAAGCTCCTCAAAGCTCCCCTCCACTTGCAATGAATTATTCATGAATTATTTATTTAAGCCCATCAGACCTTCAAATTTACGTGGCTGAATTCTGTTTAACAGATTTGGTGGTGTCAGGATCAAAAGCGAACTTCTGGCAGCATCTGGGGACAACAAAAAAAACAGGTGTGGAGCCCCACAAACCCTTCAGAGTTCACGGTCTTTCTCACCATATCTGAGGACCCTTGGTAAGTCCCTTTCAGTTTTAGCTCTGCTCTTTTTGTATCCAGTGACCAATCTGAATTTCTAGTAAAGGGTTAGCGGGTCAGGTTAGACCAATGAGGTTCTAAGGGAATTCCACCTTGGAATCCTTCCCTAGTTCCAGTCCATAGGCTGGCTTAGTTCACGCTGGGAATTGCTGTTAGTACACAAAGAATTCTCTTGGCTGTGGCCATTCCACAGTGACTTGTTTTACGTAAATAAAGGTTAGTTAGTGGGGATTTCAGAAAATGGAAAGCCACAAGAATTGGTGGGCACAGGTCAAAGCATTCAAGAGCTGTTAGAGCACTTGCCACCTAACTCAAAGACTCCCAGTGCTCGTATAAGCTGGTCAAAGAACAGGTCAGACTGACGGTAGTTCACCCACTGACCTCACAAAAACTTGCACGCAGTGAGGTACACTGTAAAGCAACCTGTGAATCTCAACCCCACAGCAAGTCCCTCTTAGGTATCAGTCTGGGTATGGGAAAAAGGCCTAGTTAAAACAGATGGGGTCCTTTCTCTCTACAGAGCTGAGTGTACTGCCTTCTAGTACACCTGCTTATTTTACGTCTAAGCACTATAGTCCCGAAGTTACAGCTACCTAGGAGGATTAATTTTTTTTTTTTTTCACTAAAACAACATGGAATTACTATGACTGTTATGAGGAAGGTTGAAGTAGACAAGATCATCCATTTAAGAACCTTTGCACTTGAAAGTTTAATTGGTAAGAAGCCGCCTCTGAAAGATTTCAAAATTCCAAAATAGTCTCATTTAATGAGATTCATGATTCAAGATTCATGGCAAAAAGGTATCTAAAACTAAACTGTAAGACTGATGTAAATCCTAATGTTCCCGTCTGTCCTTTGATTAATCCTCTTAGTGAGCTTGTTTGAACTGCCTTTCCATTCTCCTAAGAGATTGAGACCTTTGGAAATAAGACCACTTGGGGCTACTGGTGAGTCTCTTAGTCCTTGTGCTAAGGCTGAACTGAAAGCTATAGGTGAAAATTTTCTTAAAACTCAGGAGGACCCTCAAAGAGTTTTTTTTTAATAAAGAGATTATCTCCTGACACCAACTAAAAGAGGGGAAATAAAACTTAATCTTGTCCCTTTGTTTCCAAATCCAGACCCAGTAGATAATGATCCTTTGTCTTTCTTGTTACCTCCTAAGAACATGGCTTAGCTTTCTGCCTGTCTGGGACCTGAGACTGAGTGTTCTTTCTTTGGCTATCTTTGGGAGTGACTCTAGATCTTCCTAAGATAATGTCTTTTACTCTCCCACTGAAGAGGCATTTGCGTCCATAAGGTTACCAGACATATTTACTCTTTTCCAAGCTGACACCTGATGAGATATTTGAAAGGATTTAGTAACTCTATAATCAAAAATGTGGCCAAACTGGAAGCTGATACGGAAAGGCTTTTTTTTTTTTTTTTTAATTTTATTTATTTGTCAGAGAGAGAGAGAAAGCACGGGTGAGTGAGCACAAGTTGGGGAGCGGTAGGCAGAGGGAGAAAGCAGGCTCCCTGTAAGTAAGGACCTGATACAGAACTCAATCCCAGGACCCTGGGATCATCATGACCTGAGTTGAAGGCAGATGCTTAACCTACTGAGCCACCCAGGCATCCCTGAGTGGAATTATTTTTTTTAAAGGCCTTATCCCCTAAGCTAAACTTACCCAGAGGGAAAGAAGACATTTCCCTAAAGGGGATGGGGGTGTCAGTCCCTTGGTGTTCTTCAATCGCCAACCCAATTCTTTTGAGGAATTAGAAAGAGCTGTCCTTGTTCTAAGAATGTAGTCTTTACAGGATCAGAGATGTCATTCCAAGAACAATTCAAAGACCACCAAGTCCTAAACCTCCCCTACTTATCTCAAAAGGCTTACAAACGTAAAAATTCTGGTGTGGGGGAACAAAAGTTCTAGGAGAAGCTTGTATTTTCCTCCTGTGTCTTTAAAATGTAAATATCTGGGGCGCCTGGGTGGCTCAGTGGGTTAAAGCCTCTGCTTTTGGCTCAGGTCATGATCCCAGGGTCCTGGGATCGAGCTCCGCGTCGGTCTCTCTGTTCAGTGGGAAGCCTGCTTCTCCCCTCCCCTCTCTCTGCCTGCTTGTGATTTCTGTCTGTCCAATAAATAAATAAAATCTTTAAAATGTAAATATCTGTACTTGGCTGGCTCCTTTGGTAAAGCAATTCTTGGTGTTGGGGTTATGAATTCAAGCCCTACACTGGGTGTAGAGATTACATAAAACAAAAACAAACAAACAAAAAAACATAAAAATGTTCAGTGTTAAATCTGGTCTTCTCTAGAATCTCATATCTAGTCCACTCTTTAAAATACAAATTCAGGGGCGCCTGGGTGGCTCAACTGTCTTGATCCCAGGGTCCTGGGATCGAGTCCCACATCAGGCTCCTGCTCCACGGAAAGCCTGCTTCTCCCTCTCCCATTCCCCCTGCTCGTGTTCCCTCTCTCACTGTGTCTTTCTCTGTCAAATAAATAAAATCTTTAAAAATAAATAAAATAAAATAAAATACAAATTTAATGGGGGTAATTCTTATTTGAGAGAGAAAGTGAGACAAAGATACCGAAAGGAAGCATGAGCAAGACAAGCGAACATGGAGTGGGTACAGGGGAGAAGAAGGCTCCCTGCTGAACAGGGAACCCAATGTGGGGCTTGATTCCAGGACCTGGAGGTCATGACCTGAACCAAAGGCAGATGCTTAATGGACTAAGCCACCCAGGCTCCCCTTAATGGAGGTAATTCTTATCAAGAAAAAAACAAAAGGGGAAAAGGCTATGTGGACAGACAGGTCTTTAGAATCATCCACATTAAATAGGAAACTTATTCTGTGTAGGTCCCTGTTATCTCTTATTCTGTCAACAAAAAATAATAGCTTAGGATAATGGCTGGCTTTGTCTAATGTTTAATGAAGTTTTTGTAGATAATCTATATACATAATTATTAAAGACAAATTAAATAGATGTATGCAAGATAAAAATTTATAATTGAACTTTTCAGTGATATTAGGTCAATTTAAATAGTTTTCCCCATTTATTGGGGGGGGGAGTTAAATCTTAAAGTTTAAGATTAACTTTCAAAGTTTTACTGAATTAGATTAAATGAGTTAAAACCTAAACTCAGTCAATATCTAAATCATTCCAAGTAAGACAAAATACTGCAAGATTAATAAACAAAGGTTTATCTACTTCTGGCTTATTACAGAGAGACTAAAAGATACTTAGATATGTTAATGCTACACTGGAAAAATTTTAAAGATATGCTTTTGAAAATTTTGAAATGTATTAATTTGTAAATTTAAAGAATGCTTATAACAGTTCACAATTACTTCTTAGTTTTCATTAGGAATTAAGGCTTCTAAAGGTTAAGAATTCTAATTAATATGTGTAACTAAAACTAATAATAAAGAAAACATCTCCATATACCAGGAAAGTAGGATATGCTTTCAGTGAAGGAGAAATACACTTTTTTTTTTTCTGGTCCTAAAATGAGGCTGGTTGTCTAAGGAAGAAAAACATAGGACAAAATCACAATGGAGGAAAAAAAAGTTCTAGAAGTTTTGTGGCAGAGGAATCTTTGAAAAGGAATGTGTGGTCGGTCCAGCTCGTTAAGATTAAAATACATTTATTTTTAAAAAATGAGTTTTAATATCAAAAGTAACGGTGCAAAATTAGAATTTGGTTTTCTCTCTAGTCTGATATTGGTAAAATTGTGAAAATTTCTTTACCTTTTAAAGTTTCATAATGATCTATGATTCTGTTTAGGCAAGTGCTTTAAAACCTATTTTTGAGGGGCACCTGGGGGACTCAGACTGTTGAACGTCCAGCTCTTGGTTTTGGCTCAGGGCACAGTCTTGGGTTGGTGGGACGGAGCTCTTGGGCTCTGCTTGCTGGGAACCCACTGGAGATTCTCTCCCCCTCTGCCCCTCCCCCCGCGTGTGTGCTCTAACAAAAAAAATAAAATTAAAAAACCTTTCAAAAATAGGGCTTTCCTTCTCTCTCAAATAAATAAAAAATCTTTTCAAGAAATAGGGTTTTCTTTTCCTTTTCAAATGTTCCTATATACATAGTTAAGATTTTCTTTATTTGAGAGAATGAGCCAAGACAGCGCACAGCAGTGGGGTAAAGCAGGAGGAGCAGAGATAAAGGGAGAAACAGGCTTCCAGAGAGCCCTATGTGGGACTCCATCCTGGGA
This sequence comes from Lontra canadensis, assembly GCF_010015895.1. Lineage (NCBI taxonomy): Eukaryota > Metazoa > Chordata > Mammalia > Carnivora > Mustelidae > Lontra > Lontra canadensis. Next base: position 3,826,562 of record NW_022631053.1, read on the forward strand.
CTCCGGGATCATGACCTGAGCTCAAGGCAGACGCTTAACTGACTGAGCCACCCACATGCCCCAAAAGTTTTCATATTTTTGAAAAACTTCCCAAAATTAAAGTTTTAAAAAAAGATCTTATTTTTAAGAATCTCTACACCCAACATGGGGCTTGAATTTATGATCCTGAGATCAAGAATCACAAACTCTACTGACTGAGCCAGCCAGGAATCCCCCAAATTAAGTTCGAAAAGTATTTTTGGGGCGCCTGGGTGGCTCAGTGGGTTAAAGCCTCTGCCTTCGGCTCAGGTCATGATCCCAGTGTCCTGGGATCGAGCCCCACATCGGGCTCTCTGCTCCGTGGGGAGCCTGCTTTGCTTCCTCCTCTCTCTCTCTGCCTGCCTCTCTCTGCATACTTGTGATCTCTGTCTGTCAAATGAATAAATAAAATCTTAAAAAAAAAAAAAGTATTTTTGACCTGGAATATCAAAGAAGAATTTGTTAAACTAATTAGGTTTATTTGATATGTCAACTACATGGTAAGCACTGTCAAATTAAGTAATTTTAAGCTGCCTTTCTACTGTAAGACTGTGGCACATGTGGATAAAGTTTATTCTGCTTCTGCAAAAATGGCCCTTCAATGCCAGACTTCTGCTGTCATGATGTCCTTAAACATGGCCCACAGCCTACTCCTACATCAGAGAAATTAAGATGGAGTAGTTAAGGCTATGAGAAACCCAAGATGGGCCACTGGGTTCTTTCCCACTTTCTGGCAAATCTATTCTTTCATTTTTACATTTCTTCACCCACCATGGTATCTTTAAGAAGACTCAAATTATAAATAGACATTATGGTGTGGAGACTTCTCTAAGACAGCAGAAACAGTTTACCATCGATGTCTAACCTGGAAATTTTCTACAATCCTAGAAAAACTTTGTTTCCAGAGGCCTCAAGCCTCCTCCTTCCAACGACTCTGAACACCTGCTGCTGGACTTCATTGCCACCTACTACGGGTCATCAATATACTCTTATTATTGTGTGTGTGTTTTCTGGAGACAGACTGAAGTTTGCCAGTGTGAGGGCATTAGTCTTGCAGCAGGGGAAAACGAACAAAACCTTTAGAAAACATGTTTCCCGCTTGGGCTATATGTTCCTTTGAGGCACCTACTTCACTAGGCAAATCACTCAAGCCTTGATAAAGGCCTTACCAGCATCTTGGAATTTATCACTGCCCCTGTCACCCTCAATCATCAGGCAAGGTTGAAAGAACTAATGAAATTCTCAAAGGCTCTAAGCTCGAGAAAACTGCTTGGACTCCCTTGGCCCAAGGTGCTGCCACGGGCTCTGCTCAAACTCCCTCCAGAGGAGACAGTCTCTGGGATACTGCGGTTATCAGCATATGACTTTCTGCTGATTCCTGGTTGTCTCGTGCTAGTATGACCAGTTACTGTGAAATCTTCAATGTCTTATACTAAAGCCTATCATCAACAGGTTAAAGGAAGGATCCTGTTGGTCACAGTCTGGAGCCTGGTGACCAGTATTTTGGAAAGATTATAAAATAAATAAAAACAGAAACACGCAGCTCTAAAGCCCTGCTGGAAAGTACCTTACCAAGTGCTCCTGACTACTGACACTGCTGCAAAACCAGAAGGCAGCTGTGGGGACACGACCCAGCTGAAGAAGGGGCTGCCTGACACGTGGTCCGAAACAGATGCTGGAGATCCCTGAGTCAACTGACAAGGAGAAGTGGCTTACATCAAGGTAGACTGCTTCCACCCAAGATGATGGATCAAGACTTCACAGGGGTGCCTGGGTGGCTCAGTAGGTTAAGCCTCTGCCTTTGGCTCAGGTCATGATCTCAGGGTTTTGGAATTGAGCCCAACATCTGGCTCCTGGCTCAATGGGGAGTCTGCTTCTTCCTTTACCTCCTCACCCTTGCTCGTGCTCACACTCTCTAATAAATAAATAAAATCTTTAAAAAAAAAAAAAACCCTTCATACTTTAATTGCATTATCTGTTGCTAAAGTAATAGCAAACCCTCTAGCCAAAGTTATCCTCAATAACAGAATAGCTCTTGATACATCTTTTAGCTGAGCAAGGTGTCGTCTATGCTGTAGCCAACACCACCTGCTGCTGGGCCTGGATTAACACTTTTGGAGAAGCTGAAAGTCAATTACAAAAATCACAGAACAAGACATTTGCCTTAAAAAGTGACTCCTTCCAGGGGCACCTGGGTGGCTCAGTGGGTTAAAGCCTCTGCCTTTGGCTCAGGTCATGATCCCAGGGTCCTGGGATCGAGCCCCACATCTGGCTCTCTGCTCAGCAGGGAGCCTGCTTCTCCCTCTCTCTCTGCCTGCCTCTCTGCCTACTTGTGATCTCTGTCTGTCAAATAAATAAATAAAATCTTTAAAAAAAAAAAAAAAAGGTGACTCCTTCCATGAGGTTCTTTCTTTAACTTATTTTTGATTGGTTTAGGTCTTGGGGACCATAGCTCTAAGATGCACTTCAAATACTGTCAATTATTCTACTTAGAGTAATCACAACAACCTTCTGTGTGCACTGTATTCTCTCAAAAGCTATTTATTTATTTATTTGACAGGGACAGTGAGACAGGGAGAAGCAGGCTTCCTGTGGAGCAGGGAGCCTGATGCGGAGCTTGATCCCAGGACCCCAGGATCATGACCTGAGCTGAAGGCAGATGCTTAACAACTGAGCCACCCAAGGTGCCCTTTCAAAAGCTCTGAAGGGATGTTCATAGCTGCTAACCACCAAATAAATGCTCTCACTTAAGACTGGAACGTAATGGGCACCTGGGTTCAGGTTCAGTTAACCGTTTGCTGTTTTTTTTAAAGATTTTATTTATTTATTTGAGAGAGTGAGTGAGAGACAGCATGAGAGGGGAGAAGGTCGGAGGGAGAAGCAGACTCCCCAAGGAGCTGGGATCCCAATGCAGGACTCGATCCCGGGACTCCGGGATCATGACCTGAGCCAAAGGCAGTCGCTTAACTAACTGAGCCACCCAGGTGCCCAACTGTTTGCCTTTGGCTCAGGTTTTGATCTCAGGACTCTGAGATCGAGCCCCACATCAGGCTCCCTGCTCAGCAGGGACCCTACTTCTCCTGCTCCTCCTCCTTTCACTCTCAAAAAAATAAATTAAAAAAAAAAAAAGAGAAAAAGACTGAAACACAAAGCAATGTGAATCTGAAGCTGTGACCTGTGAATATCACAAAGATTAAGAAGAAGAAGAAAAAAAGAAGTCTGGATATCACACAAAGGGAAAACAAAAACTACAAGAACGTTCCAGTGCTGAGAGCAGAACTAATGCGTTAAAATTTGATCACATCTCAGTTAAGCTGAGTCTGATCAAAAGAAAGGAGCTGTTAAAAAGAAAACCAAAGGCTCAAAATGGCAACACTTAGGCCGAGTGCCCAAACTTGGACTTAATCTAACTGCAGTCTCCGCCTCCTCCCACATAAATGTAGTCACAACTAGTCAGTCAGAAATTTTCAGATGAGGATCAGTGAGGTAATTTGTCATATGGGTCCTCTCCATCCCCCCAAGAAAGATTCTAGAATCTGCATGCTAAGAACCCCTGGCAGTTTCCCCTAAAGGAAAGAGACCTTGACTGGAACAATCCTTTCACTTCTAACTCTTGCCCCACCCTCCTTCCTATATAGAAAACTTCCATTTTGCTCCCCAGCCCTCTTTTGTAAGTAGGCTCCATGCCCAGCGTGGGGACAACGCGGGGGGCAGGGGGGCGGCCCTGAAATCAAGAGCTAAGCTGAAATCAAGAACTGTATGCTTAACTGATTGAGCTGTCCAGGCACCCTGAAGCCTTCCATTTTGTATAGCTCCTCAAAGCTCCCTTCTACTTGTTAAATGGGATGCTGTCCAATTCATGAATTATTTAATAAAGCCAATTAGGCTAAATTTTATATTATGAATACGATTTTTATGTTTACTGCGGGCAGTGATATTTTTATTATTTCCTATAAATGCACAATGTATTACCAAGCATTTTATCCAGGAGCTGTTTTGTGCTGGGAAAGCCCCCTTGTTTGGAGACTGCGTCCAATAATCTAAGGTTAAGTCTAATCAATACCATATAAGTAACCACATGTTTCTGCCTGGTAAAAGTCCTTGCATTAAAAAAAAAATTATTATTTATTTATTTATTTGAGAGAGCGAACACAAGGAATGGGAGGAACAGAGGGAGAGAGACTCCCAAGCAGACTCAGCACTGAGCAGGGCTCAACCTCATGACCCTGGTATCACGACCTGAGCCGAAAACCAAGAGTCACATGCTTAACTGACTGTGCCACCAAGGTGCCCCTGTATTTTGTTTTTAAGCTACCAAAATTGATTATTCTTATCGTTCTAAAAATCAACAGTTCTTACAAAAGTCAAAAGTCAGTGCATCTGTTAGCTCACCATTTTCCCTTATATTCACATTCCTTCCATTTGGATGGAATTTTCTTCTTCCTGAGGTTATACCCTTTAGTAATTTCTTAAATTGGTTTGAAATGATTTTTATTTCACCATTATTTTAGAGTGATTTTTCAGTTGGGTATAAAGTTCCAGACTGAGAGTTACTTTCTCTTGTCATTTATTTTCTAGGGGCACTTGGGTGGCTCCCAGTTAAGCATCTGCCTTAGCTCAGGTCATGATCCCAGAGCCCTCGAATCAAGCCCCATGCTGGGCTCCTTGCTTAGGGGGCATCTGTTTTTCCCTCTATCCCTCCCCCTGCCTGTGCATGTACACATGTGTACTCTCTCTCAAATAAGGGGCACCTGGGTGGCTCAGTGGGTTAAAGCCTCTGCCTTCGGCTCAGGTCATGATCCCCGGGTCCTGGGATCGAGTCCCGCATCGGGCTCTCTGCTTGGCGGGGAGCCTGCTTCCTCCTCTCTCTCTGCCTATCTGTCAAGTAAATAAATAAAATCTTTAAAAAAAAAAAAAAAAAAAACCTGTTGTCAGTCTAATGGTCATTCTTTTCTAGTAATCTTTTTTTTTTTTTTTAAAGATTTTATTTGTTTATTTGCCAGAGAGAGAGAGAGAGAGAGAGAGCGCAAGTGAGCACAGGCAGGCTGAGTGGCAGCAGAGGCAGAGGGAGAAGCAGGCTCCCCACCGAGCAAGGAGCCTGATGTGGGACTCAATCCCAGGACGCTGGGATCATGACCTGAGCCAAAGGCAGCTGCTTAACCAACTGAGCCACCCAGGCGTCCCAATCTTTTTTTTTTTCCCCCCAAAAGCTTTTAAGATCTCATTGTTATCTTTGGTGTTCTCCAGTTTTACTTAATAAGTTACATCTAGATTTATCTTGTTTGGGATCTTGCTTTTTGAAGCTGACAGATTCATGTTTTAGAAACTTCAGTCATGGGGTGCATGGGTGGCTCAGTGGGTTAAAGCCTCTGCCTTTGGCTCAGGTCATGATCCCAGGATCCTGGGATCAAGCCTCGCATCGGGCTCTCTGCTCAGCAGGGAGCCTGCTTCCTCCTCTCTCTTTGCCTGCCTCTCTGCCTGCTTGTGATCTGTCAAATAAATAAATAAAATCTTTAAAAAAAAAAAAAAAGAAAGAAACTTCAGTCATTAAAGAAAAGCCGCTGGCAGTGCTCTTCGACATTCTAGGTCACTTACTTGGAGGATAACTCCCAGGTCCCTAATTCTCTTAATTATACTTAATCTGTTGTATAACACTTAGAATTCCTCAATAGTTTTTAGCAATTGTATTTTACTCTCTGAATTTCTTTGGTAGTTTCATTCTATTTATGTATCTCCTGCTGCTTGCTAAAAATGGATTTTTCAACTTTTTATAATTTCAGGTTATAAGCTCATTTTAAGTAGGGTTTCTTCTTCAACACCCCCCCCAAATTCAGAGACAATATTTGTCTGTTCATTAACCGTTTATTCAATAGAGTCCAAATTCCTTAACATGGTAATAAGGTTCAAAGAAATTTGGCTCTTGTTTACCTTTTCTTGCTAAACCTCCTCTTAAGTTCCCAATTTCCAAAACGGGCCAACCTCTTTCATATCATACTGTGATTACACTGTCCCTCAGCCGAAGCCCTTCTCCTGCTACCAAACTTCTCCCCATCCCTAAATTTTTCAGATTGCTGGTGATCCAAATGACATCTTTTATGAAATCTTTCCTATTTATTCCACCAGGCAGGAATGACTATACCCTAAACAGTGTTCTTTGATATCTAAAATCTTAACTGCATTTGTTTATATGCTTTCAAAGACAGCATTTCATCCTTTTCTGTCTCCCTTTCTTCCTACCTTCTAGCTGTTTTCACAAGTAGTCGCTGAGCATCTACTCTTACATGGTCGCTCTACAATGCAAAAAATTATTTAAGAGCATGGCCCATGTATTTTTTTTTTTTTTTAGTTTATTTCTTTTTAATAATCTCTTTATCCAACATGGGGTTTGAACTCATGACCCCCAAGACCAAGAGTCGCATGCTCTTCTGAGCCAGCAAAGGCGCCTCTGGCCCATGTAGTATTAGCTGGTATTCCAACAGGAGGAGCTAAATACCGTAACAGGGGTCATTAAAAGAAACACCACCAAGGAAAGGCCTAACTTGGTCTTAGGAATTGGAAAGAAGGTAATCAGAAGACTTCCAGGAAGAAATAAGGCTTAAAGTATTGCAGGAGTTACAAAGAATGCAGAAAAATGTATTTCAGCAATGGGACAAAGGCCCAGAGTTAGGAAGCTAAGAAAGGGAACAGAAGCTAGTTCGGTTCCTTAAGTCTACAGTTCTTCTTTCACACAGCTCTTAAAGTTAACTATCTAAAAGTAAATACAGCAATCTAGTACTCTGCCAGAAGATAAGACTAAATTCCTCTTCAGGACAGCAATCTGGCCCTTCATAATCTGGCTCAAATCTCTCTCTCAACATTTCCCACGTGACACAGACACATGCTCCCTCTTTATATACTTTGCTTTGCACAGCACCACTCCAACTTGCTGGTGTGGTATCACACGTGCAGGCTCTGAAAGGTGGAGTACTCACCTGTAAGACGGGCGCCGTGCTAGGATCCCGTGAGCTTTCTGTGAGGAGCCTATACTGTCTGATGAGTCCTGAGACTCCTCACTCTCTGATAAAGATGATACCTGAAAAACAGAACTGGTTTTACCGTGATGAACAATGCAGGTGGAAAACAATTTAATTTTTACTCTCAGAAAATATGATCTGTCTCCTGCCAAACAAATTCATTTGTCATTAAATCTAAGGTCTGAAAGAAAAAGCAACATTTATTTCAGAGACCCAAACTACTTAAAGGAACATACAGTACAGCATGCTCAGAAGCAAGAAGAAAGTCTATCCCTAAAATAAAGCAATGCTATTTTACTAGAGTTATAAAGACCAGTCTCTGATTTCCACTCTGTTTCTAAACTGATACACATTACTCCGTTTTTTAAAAAAAATCAATAATCTGATTTGGATTCTGGACATGCCAACTTTGAAGCACTATTATAAATCCAACAATTTTCAAATTATTAGATAATAACATTGCAGAGACTGCCAAATATACAAGGCTTTGAGTCAGGGAGAGGTCTTGGGCTAGACATATAAACTTGGGAGAGCTCTTTAGAAATCCTTAAAGCCGTAAGATTGGATGAGCTCAATATACAGAGAAGAGAACCAAGGACAAAACCCAGGAACACATTAATAGTGGGGAGGAAGGGGAGGAACCTGCAAGTAAGACCAAGAACAAGCCACCACTGAGACAGGAAGAATACCAGATAAGTGACATACCCTAGAGAGCTAGCAAAACCAGCGTATTAAAAAGAATGATCAACTATGTCAAGTGATGCTAACAGGTAAAGTGAAACACGGACTGAGAACAGCTCATTAGGGTTAGCAAGATGGCGGTCACTGGCAAGGGTGGATATAAACATGCAATTTAGAAATCTGTACTAATTATTAGGCTTTATTTCACTTGATAATTAAATGAGTTAATACATGTAGAGGACTTAGCGCCTGGTATATAGCAAGCACATATTAAATGGTAACTATTAATAATAAGCCTTTAAAAATGTGTCAGCACAATAACCGCATGCAAATTTGTTACATTTTTACTATTAAGAAAACAAGTTATTTTCAACTTCTAAAATATATTAAAAGTCCCCAACATTAGGGACGCCTGGGTGGCTCAGCAGGTTAAGCCTCTGCCTTCAGCTCAGGTCATGATCTCGGGGTCCTGGGATCGAATCCCGCATCGGACTCTCTGCTCGGCAGAAAGCCTGCTTTCTCCTCTCTCTCTCTCTCTGCCTGCCTCTCTGCCTGCTTGTGATCGCTGTCTGTCAAATAAATAAATAAAATCTTAAAAAAAAAAAAAAGTCCCCAACATTAATCCAAAGTTGCACTGTGACACCTGATTTCATCTTTATTTTAAAAAATAAAATAACCCAAACAGGCTTCCAGAAAGGACACTAACAAATCAGTGTTCTACATTACTATCTACAGAAAGCCTTCCCCTAAAGGAATCAGACTTACATCTTAAGTTTCCAGGGAAATTTGTTTTATATTCTATAATCTCCTTCAAAAACAAGTTCTAGTGTGCAACTGTTTATATCTTATTTATATCTTATATTAAATCTGTATCTTTTGGTAGAAAAGCATGAACTGGTCACGACCTGTAATAATTAACCAATAGTAACGGATATTATATTATTGTATTTCCTCAAGCATCATGGATATACCAATCTAACCTAAACCTTTAACTGTTCGCACTGTCCCTAAATTTACTCCAAAGTCTCCTACTGAACTCAAGAAAATAATTTCTGGAACTAAAAGATTACTTATATAACTAAGATCAAGTATTTCTTTTTAATGACAGCACTGGCAAGCAAGAGTAAAATCTTCATATAAAACTCAAAAATCCATGCAGTAGCCACCTTTTGTACAGGAAAACCACATTCAAGACACAGCTGTAGAGGAGACAACAGAGCCAGGTACTTTATAAATAGTCAGCAGGAAAAAATGAGGAATGACCAAACGCATCAGCGACCCAGGGAGCCAGAAGATAAAATGGGGAGAAAGAGAAGAAAGAAAAAAGAACCTGGGATTGCTTTCCTTTCTACTGCTCTCAACTGGTAATATGAAGGTAGAGAGACCTAAGTAAGAACTTGCCTCTACTAGAGAGAACTCTCCTATCTGACCTCCACAAAACATACGGGACGCATTTTTCTTCCTTTGCTGACACTAACACCATTGCCCTTGCTTCAGAATTCTCCTTTTCATGAAAGATACCACGGGACAAAAAGGTGTTTTCCCTTAAGGAGGTCTCATTTCTGAGCAATAACTTCCCCCCAAACTGTCTTACTTTTTCACTGCGTAGTCAATACATGAAAATAGAAACTCGCAAACTTTTCTATTTGCCTCATTTGTCCATTTGTCTAATTTCTAAGACAACTTTATTATCCTGGTTTATAATACTGCAACTACAGCAACTTCATTGTGTCCAGAGACTCAGGGTATAAAAGTCCCCTCTCTCAACCACTAAGTCTTTGAATTTTTGTACCGTTTGCACGTGTGGTGGGTGAATTACAGAAGACTGAGCTGTCTGGATGACCCCCTGAACCTGTCCTTGCTCTCCAGGAAGAGGTATAACTGTCACTGGCGCAGATCCTCTTAATGCCATCTAAGAACAAATAAAAATTCAGTTAACAAATACGTATTATACCTATGCACGTAAGATAGCTGAGTTCTTAACACTGGAAAACACATTTCAGAGCTTACTATTTAACCACATCTATTAATTAAACATTAGGTATCTTCTAGGGGCCAGACACTATACTAGGAGGTTGACATTACAAACGAATTACAACAAACTAAGAGCTATAATAGGTGAGGAAAAAAACAGAAAATACTGTACTACAGGAGCAAAGAAAGGGCACTACTTCATCTGGGTCTCGAAGGATAAACAATTCCCTGAAGGTGCATAATGTGGGTGGGGGTTGGAAGATTTTAGGCAGAGAACTGACTGTACAAAAATGTGGAGGCTCGGGACGCCTGGGTGGCTCAGTTGGTTAAGCAGCTGCCTTCGGCTCAGGTCATGGTCCCAGCGTCCTGGGATCGAGTCCCGCATCGGGCTCCTTGCTCGGCGGGGAGCCTGCTTCTGCCTCTGCCTGCCATTCTGTCTGCCTGTGCTTGCTCTCTCTCCCTCTCTCTCTCTGACAAATAAATAAAATCTTAAAAAAAAAAAAAAAGTGGAGGCTCTTTAGAACATGTTAATCTGAAGCGATCTGGCTGAAAACCAATCCAGAAATCTAGAGTCAAAAAAGAGAAATACCTACTTTGAGCCATGTTTTTAAAGAAAAATATTTAAAAATAACTAATCCAATTGTGAGATTGTAATTTATTTTTATGGAAATCTGATGGGGTTTCACAGATATACCATAATAAAATGCTAAACCAAGAAAAGCCTACCCATCATTCAAGGTTCAGCTCAAGTTCTTCCTCTTCCAAGAAGCTTTTTTTTTTTTTTTAATAACTTTATTTTTTATAAACATATATATATATATATATTTTTTTCCCCCAGGGGTACAGGTCTGTGAATCTCCACGTTTACAAACTTCACAGCACTCACCATAGCACATACCCTACCCAATGTCCATAACCCCCCCCCAACCCCCCTCTGCCCAGCAACCCTCAGTTTGTTTTGTGAGATTAAGAGTCACTTATGGTTTTCCCAAGAAGCTTTTTTATATTTTACAGTTAACAGTGATCTCTCACCTTCCTGTGGATTACACTAGTTCATACTATTCATCTTGGAGTTAAAAAACAAAATAGAATCCAAGGCCGCTTTCTCAGGTCCTGTAAGTCCACTTCCTGACAGCTCCCCAAACAATGCCTTATTCCCTTCACTGAAGGTTCTTTTCCCCCTCCCAAGAAGGGATTAAATTCCAGCCTCATCATTCCCCAAAATGTCCAGGTCATGAAATTTTGTATATAAAACGTTATCCAGGTACTGAGAACTGCAAACTCTCAGGACAAACAACTCCATCAACTTCTCCCATCACAAAGCTTTTATCAGCTTAAGGCCATGTCCCTAGGATCACCCTTACCCCCTTAAAATGCCTGCCTGAGAAGGCTCAATGCTCCCCTCAAAACTTACTGTTTGTTCTCCCGTAAACCTGACTATAGGTCCCTGACTTCGCTTTCCTTAGAGCATTTATTTTAGAAAACCTGCAGTTATAAATCCCTTCTCTGATCCTTGAGATACAGATCTTCTACAACCCAGAAATCTCTTTTCTCAAGAACTGGGGAGCCATCCCTTTGAAACGTAATCAGGAAGAATAGGGCCCTTGTCTCCCAGTCTCTGTGGGACAGTAGAAGTCTTAACTTTGATAAACATCAATTAGCAAACACAGATGGCCTAATCACATTGACCAACCTAACATCTTCGGTACTTTTCCTTTAGTACATTCCAGCATTTAAAAAGGTTCTTGGGGTGCCTGGATGGCTCAGTCCTTAAGCATCTGCCTTCGGCTCAGGTCATGATCCCAGCGTCCTGGGATCTGGCATCGGGCTCCCTACTTGGCAGGAAGCCTGTCCTCTCCCAATCCCCCTGCTTGTATTCCCTCTTTTGCGGTCTCTCCGTCAAATAAAAAAATAAAATCTTTGAAAAATAAATAAGAAGATTCTCACCTTTTGTTTCAGTAGATCTGAACTCAATTTCTGCTGCAGTCTCTCTAAATGAAATCTGTCTTGCTACCTTTAACATATGTCTGGCTCTTTTTCTCTTTGACAGCACCCCAGTAAGGTGATACAAAAATTAAAGAGTTAAAATTCACAAATCTTAAGAGTCAAGCTCTAGAGTTACCATTATACTCAGAAAAAAATAAATGAATGCCCCTTACCTTTTAGACCCAAACTGAAACCAGTCACTCAAGTAATAGGGAGAGCTTGTGGTAGGATTAATTTACATTTCTACAAAGATAAAAGCAATCATTCATCCAGGGTTTCTGGCAATCCTTGTGATTTTTGTGTGGACTGTGGGTCTGGCAGGTGGGAAAAAGGTACCAGGTTCTGTAGTAGCTATTAGGAATCCCTCCCCCTTATTTTCACTGTTCTAACCTCACAAAATGCTCGTTATTCAGGGTCCCAAAGCCTGGTATTTTCCCACCCCCTACTCTCAAACTTCGTAATTTAAATCTGGGATCACTCTGAAAGTGTTAACATAAGGCTGAAACACACATGACTACCTCCACACACTACGTTTCAGGACTAACCACTTTCTGCAACAGTAGAAGTGTTCTATATTGCAGGATCCAATACAGCTGTCACTGGCCGGCCACATGTGAATACTAAGCATTTGAAATGTGGGCAGTGTGACTGAGGGATTGATTTTCAATTTTACTTAATTTTAAATAAATTAAAATGGAAATATCTACCTGTGCCTAGTGGTTACCGCAGTGAACAGTGCCCTTCAGTACACTATGACTGCAACCTCAGAACTTCTCTTATAAGGGAGAGAGGTTAGAGGAAGCAGAAAGAAAAGGACTTTTCTGGAGTTTCTCTGGTTAAACTGGGAGCTGTTGGACGAACACCCTTTGATTTCCTCTCACACCCTGGGGTAGATGAGCCCGAAGTTCCTCTTACATATAGGAAACTAGACAAAAATTAGTATGCTCCTTAGCCACCTAATTCAGGAATCCTTGGACTGTAAACACTTGGGTGAGGGAGGGCAGACAGCTAGTAAAATGTCATGGAGACTCCTCTGTTTTGTCGAAGTTTGAATCCAAAGTCTTTTTTTTTTGGACGGGTAGGGGAGGCAGAAGGAGAGAGAGAATCTTAAGCAGGCTCCACACCCAGTGCAGAGCCTGACACAGGGCTCAATCTCATACCCTGAGATCATGACCTGAGCTGAAATCAAGAGCTGGGACACTTAACCAAATGACAAATCTAGGTGCCCAAATCCAGTCTTTTAACTCCATAAAGGCACATCGGCTTCGGAGACAGTAAGCTTGGGCTGATTTTCAGCTAAAGGCACTCACTAACTCTGTGATGCTAAGCAAATTCCTTAACCTCTCAGGACCTCAGCTTCCTCCTTCATAAACAGAACTAATACTATCTTTTTCACAGTTACAGAGAAGATTAAGTAATAAGGTAAAAACAACGGATGGGGGGAAAGGTAAAGAGAAAGAGCCTACATATATGTCTCTTACTTGGATCCTGGCTCAACAAACGGCTGAGAAGTGTATGTGTGTGCACTGTGAGGGAGATGGCAGAGTAGAAGGATCCTGAGCTCATCTCATCCATCAGACACACGAAGATAACAGCTTCATCTGTGCAACCAACTCTGAACATGACCTGAAGACTGGCAGAACAGACCATCCTGGAGAGGAGGCCACCTTGTAAAGGGCAGGAGGAGCAGAGAGGTGGGTGAAAACCAACACCCCGGGGGAGAGTAATGACAAATGGCAGAGACACTGAGAAGCACAGACAGCAAGAGGATCATACCCTACACGAGACACCCCATGCACAGGGGACCCACACTAGGAAGACAAGTCTCCACAACATCTGGCTTTGAAAACCAGTGGGGCTTAACTTCAGGAGCTCCAAAGTGACTTCTACCCTGGGGAGAGGGGAAAATAACCACATAAATCAGTGTGCACACTTCCAGCACCAAACCTTGCAGCCGGCCATGCAGGGAGAAACAGACAAACTGCAGACATCTACTCTGACTGCTGACCCACCCACCAACCAAAACCTCTCAGGGGGCAGAGCACAAACAAAACCTTTGGTGGGCCTGTAGCTGGGCAGATAGACTAAGTGCAGACAGCCAGCATGACTGCGAACCCCGTCTATCTCGAGAGGCTTCAGACAGACTCAACAATGCCCGGTCGGAACTCTGCCCAGCAAGCTCACAGCAGGAAAACGGAGTCACTACAGTCAACTGGGTTGAAAGCAAACAGACGTCAGCCACAACAGCTTTAAGAGAAAGTTCGTAACAAAACAGGCCTCTCTTGGGGAAAAACAAAAACAAAACAACCCTCAAACAACCTAACCTTACACCTGAAAGCTTGAAAAAGAACAGAGCCCAAAGCTAAAAGCTACAAGGAAATAATAAAGACTAGATCAGAAATAAATGAAATAGAGACTTAAAAAAAAAAAAAAAACAGAAAAGATCAATGAAACCAGGAATTGATTCTTTGAAAAGATAAAACAAAACTGATAAATGTTTAGCAGGACTCATCAGGACAAAAAAGAGGACTCAAAATCAGAAATGAAAGAAGAGAAATAACCAACACCACAGAAATACAAAGGATTTTAAGAGAATATTGTGAATATGTATATGCCAACAAATCAGACAACCTGGAAAGCGGATAAATTCCTAGAAACATATAATCTTCCAAAATAATCAGAAACAAATAGTAAATTTGAATAGACTGATTACTTCTAATGATATTCAGTCAGTAGTTAAAAAAAAAAACTCCTAACAAACAAAAGTCATGGGCCAACTTCACAGGCCAATTCTACCAAACATTTAAAGAAGAGCTAGGTGCCTGGGTGGCTCAGTTGTTAAGCGCCTGCCTTAACAGATCAGATCATGATCCCAGGGTCCTAGGATTCAGCCCCACGTCAGGCTCCCTGCTCAGCGGGAAGCCTGCTTCTCCCTCTCCCACTCTCCCTGCTTGTATTCCCTCTCTCACTGTCTCTATCCGTGTCAAATAAATAAATAAAATCTTTAAAAATTTTTTAAAAAATAAAGAAGACTTAACATCTATTTTTCTCAATTCCAAATTCACTATACGAGGCCGGCATTACCCTGATACCAAAACCAGACAAAGACACTACAAAAAAAGACAACTACAGGCCAGTATCTCTGATGAGCACAGATGGAAAAATCCACAATAAGGTATGAGCAAACTGAATTCAGCAATATATTAAAAAAAAGTCATTTACCATAAGCAAGTAGGATTTATTCCAGGGATGCCAGGGTGTTCAATATTTGTAATTCAGTCAGCATGATACATCACTTTAACAAGAGAAAGGATAAAAACTATACAATCATCTCAGCAAATGCCACTGTATTTGACAAAATACAATATCCATTCATGGCAGAAACTCTCAACAAAGGGGATTTATAGGGCATACACCTCAACACAATAAAAGACACATATGAAAAGCCTACAGCTAACATCACACTCAATATTGAAAAACTGAGCCTTTTCTCTAAGATTGGGAGCAAGACAAAGATGACCACTCTTGCTACTTTTATTCAGCATAGTACTGAATGTTCTAGTCACAGTAATCAGACAAGAAACAGTGATAAAAGGCATCCAAATTGGTAAGAAAGAAGTAAAAATGGCACTATTTGCAGATGACATACCATATTTGGCTAAAAACTCCACCAAAAAACTATGAGAACTGATAAATTCAGTAAAGCTGTAGGATATAAATTAATATACAGAAATCTGTTGTACTGCTATACACTAATGATGAAGTAGCAGAAAGACAAGAAATCAATCCCATTTACAACTGCATCAGTAATAAGCACTGGGTTACATGTTAGTAGAGCATGCAATTCCTGATCTTGTGGTTGTGGGTTCAAGCCCCACACTGATTGTAGAGATTACTTAAATGCCCCCTCCCCCCAAAATAACAACTCTGTACCCATTAAGCAGTAACTTCCTATTCCCCTCCCTCTGGCTCTTTGGTAACCCCTTGGCAATCGCCATTAAAAAAAAAAAAAGGGATGCCTGGTGGGCTTAGTCAGTTAAGCATCTGCCTTCGGCTCAGGTCATGACCCCAAGGTCCTGGGATCCATCCCCACATCGGGCTCCTTGCTCCGCATGGAGTCTGCTTCTCCCTCTGCCTGCTCTGCCTGTTCTGCCTGCAGCTCTCCGTGCTTCTGCTTTCTGACAAATAAATAAAATCTTTTAAAAAAACCCTGAAACACCTAGGAATAAGCTTAAACAAGGGGATGAAAGACCCATACTCTGAAAACTATGAAACACTGATGGAAGAAACTGAAACGACACAAACAAATGGAAAAATACGCCATGTTTATGGATTGGGAAGAATCGATACTGTTAAAATTTTCATACTACCTGAAGTAATCTACAGGTTCAGTGCACTCTCTAACAAAATACCAACAGCATTTACCACAGAACTAGAATAAATAATCCTAAAATTTGTATGGAAACACAAGAGACCCCAAACATTCAAAGTGATCTTTAAGAAAGAGTAACAAAGTTATCCCAGATTTCAAAAGATACTACAAACCTATATAGTATTCAAACACAATAGGATACTGGCATAAAAACAGACACATAGATCAATACAAAAGAACAGCCCAAAAATAAACCTATGCTTATATGGTCAATTAACCTACTACCAAGAAAGAATATACAATGGTGAAAAGACACTTTCTTCAACAAATAGTGCTGAGAAAACAGGACGACTACATGCAAAAAAATAAAATTGGACCGCTTTCTTACACTACACATAAAAATAAACTCACAGTGATTAAATACCTCAATTTGAGACCTGAAGCCATAAAACTCCAAACAGAAAACCTAGGGGCACCTGGGGGGCTCAGGTCATGATCCTGGAGTCCTAGGATTAAGTCTCACATCAGGCTCCCTGCTCAGCGGGGAGTCTGCTTCTCCCTCTGAACACTCCCCTCTCATGTTCTCTCTCTCTCTAATAAATAAAAATAAATCTTAAAAATAATTAACTTTAATAAAAGAAAAAACCTAGGTAATAATTTTCTTGACATCAGTCTTAGCAACATTTTTCTAGATATGTTTCCTCAGCTGGGTGCAGTGGTGCCCGCCTAAAGTCTCAGCTACTCGGGAGGCTGAGGGAGGAGGAGCGCTTGAGCCCAGGAGTTCTGTAGTGCACTTTGCCGACTGGGTATCAGCACTAAGTTTGGCATCGGTATGGTGACCACCCAGGAGCAGGGGACCACCAGGTTGCTCAAGGAGGGGTGAACTGGCCCAGGTCAGAAACGGAGCAGGTCAAAACTCCCGTGCTGATCAGATATGTCTCCTCAGACAAGGGAAACAAAAGCAAAAATAAACTACTGGGACCATACAAAAATAAAAAGCTTTTGCACAGCAAAGGAGTCATCAAGAAAACAAAAAGGCAACCCGCTGAATAGGAGAAGATATTTGCAAATATATATTTGATAAGTGTTAATATCTAAAATCTACAAAGAACTTATATAATTCAAAACCAGGAATAATTCAAGTAAAAAAATGAGCAGAGGACCTGAATAAACATTTTCCAAAGACATACAAGTAGCCAACAGATACATTAAAAGATGCTCAGAAATCACTAATAATCAGAGAAACACAAACCCAAACCATAATGAGATACCACTCTACACCTGGCAGGTGGCTACAGTCAAAAAGACAAGAAGTAACAAACACTGGTGAGGATATGAAGAAAAATGAACCCTCATGCACTGCTGGTACAGCTACTGTGGAAAACAGTATGGAAGTTCCCAAAAGATTAAAAAGTAGAACTGTTTTATGATCCAGTAATTCCACTACTGGGTATTTACCCAAAGAAAACAAAGACACTAATTCAAAAAGATATATGCACCTCTGGGGCGCCTGGGTGGCTTAGATGGTTAAGCATCTGCCTTCAGCTCAGGTCATGATCTCTGGTCCTGGGATCGAGCCCCACATCACACTCCCAGCTCAGTGGAGAGCCTGCTTCTCCCTCTGCCTCTCCCTCTGCTTGCTCTGTCTCTCTCTCTCTCAAATGAATAAATAAAATCGTTTTTTTAAAAAAAAAGATATATGCACCTCTATGTTTACTGCAGCATTATTTACAACAGCTAAGGTATGGAAGCAACTCAAGTGTCAACTGTTAAAGAGTTCCACATCGGGCTCCTTGCTCAGTGGAGAGCCTGCTTCTCCCTCTCCCTGCCGCGCTCTGGCTACTTGTTATCGCTCTCTTTCTCAAAAATAAATAAATAAAATCTTTAAAATACATAAATATTATATTTTTAATTTAAAAACCAAACAAACATTAATAATTTTTAAAAACCTACTAAAAAACTCTTTACCATGATCTACAAAGCCCTGAACAGACTGGCTCTTTCTTGCTCCTCCTGCTTCATCTTAAACCATGTTCTCCTAGTTCTGCCCACAGTGGAACCTGACAGTTCCTTTCACTTCTGCTCTTTTTCAAGATATTCCCCCACATGCCTAGAAAGGTCTTTCCTTCCTTCCTGCAAAGTTAACACCTATTCATCCTTTAGATCTCAAATCAAGCATCATTTCCTTAGAGCTGTCCTATTCCCCATGCACTCAAATCACTATTTTTTTTTTAAGATTTTACTTATTTGACAGACAGAGACCACAAGTAGGCTGAGAGGCAGGCAGAGAAAGAGAGGAAGGGAAACAGGCTCCCCACCGAGCAGAGAGCCTGCGGGGCTTGGTCCCAGGACCCTGGGATCATGACCCGAGCCGAAGGCAGAGGCTTTAACCCACTGAGCCACCCAGGCGACCCTCAAATCACTATTATATAGGCTCTCATTAATCCTCTGTACTTCTCAGGGTTACATCTATACATCTGGCTGAATATTTGGTCCATGTGTTCTCTCTTCCACTAGATAGCAAGTGCTGTGAAGAAGAGGAACTTTCCTCTTTTTCGCTCCACACTGTATTCTAAAGCTAGGGTCTGAACCCCAACTTGGCACATTTGACACTAAACAAATGAAGTTTTGCAAATTGATGAAATATTTTCTGATTCTGGACATTACAACTTCATGAACTTATTACTACACTTTCTTCTGGCTGTATCTTTGAGTTTTCTAACTTGAATTCTACATCTCACTTCAGGGCATTTGAACAATATTTTTATTTCCAACCAAGCAATATAAAGGGCGGGGAACACAAAATGATGCTAACTTTCCCATCTTTCTCAGGTCAACATGGCCAGGGAGAAATGTTTTGTGCCCTAAGATATAGCAGGGCCATTTTCATTGTTGACCATCCATTTTGTCCCAACCAAAGCTCTAACTTTCAAAATAAGCAATCTGGTATCTTTGAATTCAACACATTAAAATAAAAATGTTCATCCATGCACCACTTAGCTCCGGAGTACCCCAGTGGTGGTATGTATACTGTATTTTTTTTATTTATTTATTTTTTAATTTATCTATTTGACAGACAGAGATCACAAGTAGGCAGAGAGGCAGGCAGAGAGAGAGGGGGAAGCAGGCTCCCCGCTGAGCAGAGAGCCGGATGCGGGGCTCGATCCCAAGACCCTGAGATCATGACCTGAGCCGAAGGCAGAGGCTTTAACCCACTGAGCCACCCAGGTGCCCCTGAATACTGTATTTTGAGAAACACTGCACTAGAGAATTGGAGTATGGGTGGGGATGGTTAGATAAGCAAACCTAGGCAACACTGTTTGGAATATAAGGGCAAAGAGTCTGGATTAAACAGATAAGGACCCAGTGAGTGTCACCTCCGTGTCAGGTGCTGTGCTACACCCTCAAAATAAAAAGGACAACCAACAGATAGTCATTGCCTTCAAAGTCAGTAACAAAGCGACCAATGAAACAATTTTAAATACGCAGTTTCAGTACACATATGCCTCAACATATGGCATTTATTTGTTCTTAAAAGCCTGCCTGGGGTACCCACGTGGCTCAGTTGGTTGAGCGACTGCCTTCAGCTCATGAATTCATGAACTCCATGATCCTGGAGTTCTGGGATGGAGCCCCGCAACCAGGTCCCCGCTCAGCAGGGGGTCTGATTCTCCCTCTGCCCTTCCCCCTCTCATGCTCTCTTTCTCTCTCATTCTCTCTCTTAAATAAATAAAATCTTAAAAAGTAAAAAAAAGCCTTAAAAAAAGAAAAGTCTGCCTGAAAAAGAAAAATTTCACACACACACATACCTCCTCCCATCCCCAAAAAGTATGACAGAGTGTATGGGGTATGTGTGGAAAGAGAGATATGCGTGACAAAGAAGAATAAAATCATCTAGTTTTCTGTCATCTAGGAAAAAATGCTGGTAAGACTGGAACAAGGTGAAGGCAGGACAAAAAGGATATATTCTTCTATCCTTCTGGTTGAAACCCAATTCTCTTTGGGTCTCTTGTGTTTCTACATGTCTTCCAAACAGAGACAACTTTTGTTCTAGACTATCTCTTCAAGGATGTTTGTATGGTGAACAGCTTTCAAAGACAAGTACGTATCTTCCTTCAGGACAAAGTGCAGATATGTTTGCTGTCCAGAGTAATAAAGGTAATGTCTCCTCCAGGGCAAAGTTTGCACAGGAGTGCTAGCTTGGGGTTTCAGGGCGTGCGTGCCTGGGTGGCTCAGTGGGTTAAGCCTCCTCTGCCTTCAACTCAGGTCATGATCTCAGGGTCCTGGGATCGAGCCCTACATCGGGCTCTCTGCTCAGCAGGGAGCCTGCTCCCCCCTCTCTCTGCCTATCTGTGATCTGTCAAATAAATAAATAAAATCTTAAAAAAAAAAGTTTGCGGTTTCTGGACAGAGAGAAGCAAGGTGGCGGAGGAGTAGTGGACTGAAATAACATCAGGTTGCAGGAGTTCAGCTAGATAGTTATCAAACCATTCCAAACACCTACAAACTCAACAAGAGATCAAAGACAAGAGGAGCAGCAATTCTAGGAACATAAAATCGACCACTTTCTGAAAGAGCTCTACTGACAGCGTTCAGTGAACAAAAACTCCTGAGAGCAAACTCCAGCAGATTTCTTAGCCTGGCCCCTGGCAAGGGTGGTGCAATTCCATTTGGGGAAAGACATTTGAGAATCACTGCAACAGGCCCCTCCTGCAGATCAGCAAGCACATCCAGCCAAGACCAAGCTCACTACTCAATAAGAACAATAGAACTCCAGAGATAGGGGAATGCAATGCATGGAATTCATGGCTTTCTCCCCATGATCCTTTAGTCTTGCAAAGTTAAATTTTTTAAATTTTACCTTTTTCTTATTCTAATTTTTTAAAACTTTTCCTCTTTCCTCTTTTAATGTTAACTGTTTATCTTAACAATACCTTTCTAAAAAAAGAATCTTTTTAAACCTTCATTATTATATTATACACTTCATTGTATCTAACTTTATTTATTTTTATACATATAGAGATTTTTCTTCTAAAAACTTTTGGGATACAATTTCTTCTAACAGATCAAAATGTACCCTAAATCTAGCACAGGGCTTTGCTCTAGTCTCTAGCCTGAGCACATTCTCCCCCCACACCTTTTTTTTCTTTTTCTACTTATTCCAACCAACTTATCTTATCAATTCCTTTTTTTTTTTTTTTTTTTTATTTGTCAGGGACAGAGGGAGAGAGAGCGAGCGAGCACAGGCAGACAGAGAGGCAGGCAGAGGCAGAGGGAGAAGCAGGTTCCCTGCCGAGCAAGGAGCCCGATGTGGGACTCGATCCCAGGACACTGGGACCATGACCTGAGCCGAAGGCAGCCGCTTAACCAACTGAGCCACCCAGGCGTCCCTTATCAATTCCTTTTTAAGAACTTTTTATTTTCATCTTAACAGTGATATTCCATCCCTTCATCGTGTTTATCCATACTTTTGTATATATATGTTTTCCTTTCTTTAACATTTTGGGAGGTAGTTTCTTCTAAAGACCAAAATACACCCAAAATCAAGTGTGTGGCTCTGTTCTATTCACCAGTCTAATATATATATATATATATATATATATATATATATATATATATATATACACACTCCCCCCCTTTCTTAAAATTTCTTTTTACCCCCTTCCTTCTTCCCCCAGTTTGGGGACTCTTCTGATTTGGTTAGCAGCGTATATTTTTCTGGGGTCTTTGCCACCCTTTTCGTATTTTATTTTCTCATTCATATATTCTTATCTGGATAAAATGACAAGGCAGAAAAACTCACCACAAAAAGAACAAGAGGCAGTACTGACTGCTAGGGACCTAATCAATACAGACATTAACGATTTTCAAGGTGCTAGCTGGGCTTGAAAAGGGCATGGAAGATATCAAAGAAACCCCATCTGAAGAAATAAAATCCCTTTCTGGAGAAATATAAGAACTAAAATCTAACCAAGCTGTAATCAAAAAAGGAATTAATGAGGTGCAATCAAGAATGGAGGCTCTTGGGGCGCCTGGGTGGCTCAGATGGTTAGGCATCTGCCTTCAGCTCAGGTATGATCCCAGGGTCCTGGGATCGAGCCCCGCATCGGGCCCCCTGCTCGACAGGGAGTCTGCTTCTCCCTCTCTCTCTCCACTGTCTGCCCTGCTTGTGCTCTCTCACTCTGTTAACTAACTAAATAAAATCTTAAAAAAAAAAAGAATGGAGGCTCTTACTGCTAGGATAAATGAGGCAGAAGAGAGAATTAGTGATATAGAAGACCAAACGAAGGGGAATAAAGCAGCTGAGCAAAAGAGAGACAAACAACTACCAGACCACAAGGGGAGAATTCGAGAGATAAGTGATACCATAAGACGAAACAATATTAGAATAATTGGGATTCCAGAAGAAGAAGAAAGAGAGGGGCAGAAGGTATATTGAAGCAAATTAATAGAGAATTTCCCCAATATGGCAAAGGGAACAAGCATCAAACTCCAAGAGGCACAGAGAACACCCTCTCAAAATCAATAAAAATAGGTCCACACCTCGTCATCTAACAGTAAAACTTACTAGTCTAAGTGACAACGAGAAAATGCTGAAAGCAGCTTGGGACAAGAAGTCTGTAACATACAACGGTAGAAATATTAGATTGGCAACAGATTTATCCACAGAGACCTGGCAGGCCAGAAAGAACTGGCGTGATATATTCAGAGCACTAAATAAGAAAAATATGCAGCCACGAATATTATATCCAGCTAGGCTATCATTGGAAATAGAAGGAAAGATAAAGAGTTTCCAGCACAAACAAAAATTAAAAGAATTTGCAAACACCAAACCAGGCCTACAGGAAATATTGAAAGGGGTCCTCTAAGCAAACAGAGAGCCTAAAAGTAGTAGACCAGAAAGGAACAGAAACAATATCACTTACAGGCAATACAATGGCACTAAATTCGTATCTTTCAATAGTTACCCTGAATGTAAATGGGCTAAATGGCCCAATCAAAAGACACACGGTATCAGAATGGATAAAAAATCAAAACCCATCAATATGATATCTGCAAGAAACTAATTTTAGACCCAAAGACACAGCCAGATTTAAAGTGAGAGAGGGGGGGCGCCTGGGTGGCTCAGTGGGTTAAGCCGCTGCCTTTGGCTCAGGTCATGATCTCAGCGTCCTGGGATTGAGTCCCACATCTGCTCAGCAGGGAGACTGCTTCCCTTCCTCTCTCTCTGCCTGCCTCTCTGCCTACTTGTGATCTCTCTCTGTCAAGTAAATAAATAAAATCTTTAAAAAAATAATAAAATAAAATAAAGTGAGAGAGTGGAAAACAATTTACTATGCTAATGGACATCAAAAGAAAGCTGGGGTAGCAATCCTCATATCAGATAAATTAGATTTTAAGCCAAAGACTATAATAAAAGATGAGGAAGGACACTATATCATACTTAAAGGGTCTGTCCAACAAGAAGATCTAACAGTTTTAAATATCTAGGCCCCTAACATGGGAGCAGCCAACCATAAACCAATTAATAACAAAATCAAAGAAACACATCGATAATAATACACTAATAGTAGGGGACTTTAACACCCCCCTCACTGAAATGGACAGATCACCAAAGTTAAAGATCAACAACGAAATAAAGGCCTTTAATGACACACTGGGCCAGATGGACATCACAGATATATTCAGAACACTGCATCCCAAAGCAACAGAATACACATTCTTCTCTAGTGCACATGGAACATTCTCTAGAACAGATCGCATCCTGGGTCACAAATCAGGTCTCAACCAGTACCAGAAGTTTGGGATCATTCCCTGCATATTTTCAGACCACAATGCTATGAAACTATAACTCATTCACAAGAGGAAAAGTTGGAAAGAACTCAAATACATGGAGGCTAAAGAGCATCCTACTAAAGAATGAATGGGTCAGCCAGGAAATTAAAGAATTGAAAAAATTCTTGGAAACAAATGAAAATGAAAACACAACTATTCAAAATCTGTGGGACAAAAGGAAATATAGAGCAATACAAGCCTGTCTCAAGAAACAAGAAAGGTCTAAAGTACACAACCTAACCCTGCACCTAAAGGAGCTAGAAAAAGAACAGCAAAGAAAGCCTAAACCCAGCAGGAGAAGAGAAATCATAAAGATCAGAGCAGATACCAATGAACTAGAAACCAAAAGAACAGCAGAACAAATCAACGAAACTAGGAGCTTGTTCTTTGAAAGAATTAATAAGATTGATAAACCCCTGGCCAGACTTATCAAAAAGCAAAGAGAAAGGACCCAAATAAATAAAATCATGAATGATAGATCACAACCAACACCAAAGAAATACAATTATAAGAACTTATGAGCAACTATACACCAGCAAATTCGGCAATCTGGAAGAAATAGATGCATTCCTAGAGACCTATCAACTTCCAAAACTGAACCAGGAAGAAATAGGAAACCTGAACAGACCCATAACCAGCAAGGAAACTGAAGCAGTCATCAAAAATCTCCCAAAAGGGTGCCTGGGTGGCTCAGTGGGTTGGGCCTCTGCCTTCAGCTCAGGTCATGATCCCAGAGTCCTGGGATTGAGTCCCACATCGGGCTCTCTGCTTGGCGGGGAGCCTGCTTCCCCCCACCCCCTCTGCCTGTCTCTCTGCCTACTTGTGATGTGTCAAATAAATAAATGAAATCTTTAAAAAAAAAAAAAAAGAAAAGAAAATCTCCCAACAAACAGGAGCCTAGGGACAGATGGCTTCCCAGGGAAATTCTACCAAACATTTCAAGAAGAATTAATACCTATTCTCCTGAAACTGTTCCAAAAAATAGAAATGGAAGGAAAACTGCCAAACTCATTTTATGAGGCCAGCATTACCTTAATCCCAAAACCAGAAAAAGATCCCCTCAAAAAAGAGAATTATAGACCAGTATCTTTGATGAACACAGATGTGAAAATTCTCACCAAAATACTAGCCAATAGGATCCAACAGTACATTAAAAGGATGACTCACCATGACCAAGTGGGATTTATTCCTGGGCTGCAAGGTTGGTTCAACATCCGCAAATCAATCAATGTGATACAATACATTAATAAAAGAAAGAAAAAGAACCATATGATACTCTCAATAGATGCTAAGAAAGCATTTGACTAAGTACAGCATCCTTTCTTGATCAAAACTCTCCAAGTGTAGGGATAGAGGGTACATACCTCAATATCATCAAAGCCATCTATGAAAAACCCACAGCAAATATCATTCTCAATGGGGAAAAACTGAGAGCTTTTCTGCTAAGATCAGGAACATGCCAGGGATGTCCACTATCACTACTGCTATTCAACATAGTACTAGAAGTCCTAGCCTCAGCAATCAGACAACAAAAAGAAATTAAAGGCATCAGAATCAGCAAAGAAGAAGTCAAACTATCACTCTTTTCAGATGATATGATACTTTATGTGGAAAACCCAAAAGATTCCACTCCAAAACTGCTAGAACTTGTACAGGAATTCAGTAAAGTGTCAGGATATAAAATCAATGCACAGAAATCAGTTGCATTTCTCTACACCAACAACAAAACAGAACAAAGAGAAATTAAGGAGTCGATCCCATTTACAACTGCACCCAAAACCATAAGATACCTAGGAATAAACCTAACCAAAGAGGCAAAGAATCTGTACTCAGAAAACCACAAGGTACTCATGAAAGAAATTGAGGAAGACACAAAGAAATGGAAAAACGTTCTATGCTCATGGATTGGAAGAACAAATATTGTGAAAATGTCTATGCTACCTAAAGCAATCTATGCATTTAATGCAATCCCTATCAAAATACCATCAATTTTTTTTGAAGAAATGGAACAAATAATGCTAAAATTTATATGGAACCAGAAAAGACCCCAAATAACCAGAGGAAGGTTGAAAAAGAAAGCCAAAGTTGGTAGTATCACAATTCCAGACTTCAAGCTCTATTACAAAGCTGTAATCATCAAGACAGTATGGTACTGGCACAAAAACAGACACATAGATCAATGGAACAGAATAGAGAGCCCAGAAATAGACCCTCAACTGTATGGCCAATTAATCTTCAACAAAGCAGGAAAGAATGTCCAATGAAAAAAGACAGTCTCTTCAACAAATGGTGTTGGGAAAACTGGACAGTCACATGCAGAAAAATGAAACTGGACCATTTCCTTACACCACACACAAAAATAGACTCAAAATGGATGAAAGACCTCGATGTGAGACAGGAATCCATCAAAATCCTTGAGGAGAACACAGGCAGCAACCTCTCTGACCTCAGCTGCAGCAACTTCTTCCTAGAAATATCACCAAAAGCAAGGGAAGCAAGGGCAAAAATAAGCTACTGGGACTTCATCAAGATCAAAAGCTTTTGCACAGCAAAGGAAACAGTCAACAAAACCAAAAGAGAGCTGACAGAATAGGCAAAGATATTCGCAAATGACATATCAGATAAAGGGCTAGTATCCAAAATCTGTATCAGATAAAGGGCTAGTATCCAAAATCTATAAAGAACTTACCAAACTCAACACCCAAAGAACAAATAATCCAATCAAGAAATGGGTAGAGGACATGAACAGACATTTCTGCAAAGAAGACATCCAGATGGCCAACAGACACATGAAAAAAATGCTTAACATCACTCGGCATCAGGGAAATACAAATCAAAACCACAATGAGATATTACCTCACACCAGTCAGAATGGCTAAAATTAACAAGTCAGGAAACGACAGATGTTGGAGAGGATGCAGAAAAAGGGGAACCCTTCTACACTGTTGGTGGGAATGCAAGCTGGTGCAGAGACTCTTGGAAAACAGCATGGAAGTTCCTCAATAAATTGAAAATAGAGCTACCCTATGACCCAGCAATCCCACTACTGGGTATTTACCCTAAAGATACAAATGTAGTGATCTGAAGGGGCACGTGCACCTGAATGTTTAAAGCAGCGATATCCACAATAGCCATATGGAAAGAACCTAGATGTCCATCAACAGATGAACATATAAAGAAGATGCAAGATACACACACACACACACACACACACACACACACACACAGGAATACTATGCGGCCATCAAAAGAAATGAAATCTTGCCATTTGCAATGACATTAATGGAACTAGAGGGTATTATGCTGAGTGAAGTAAGTCAATCAGAGAAAGACAATCATCATATGATCTCCCTGATATGAGGAATTTGAGAGACAGAGTGGTGGCTTTGAGGGGTAGGGAAGGAAAAAAACAAGATGGGATCGGAAGGAAGACAAACCATAAGACACTCTTAATTAAAACAAACTGAGGGTTTGATTAATCACTCTTAAAACAAACTGAGGGTTGCTGGGGTGAGTGGGGGTATGTAGGGTGGATGGGTTATGGACGTTGGGGAGGGTATGTGATATGGTGAGTGCTGTGAAGTGTGTAAGCCTGACGATTCACAGACCTGTACCCCTGGGGCAAATAATACATTATATGTTAATAAAAATAATAAAAAAATTTTTTTAAAGATTAAAAAAAAGTTTGGGGTTTCTTAAGCTTGGAGTCCCCCTCAGCAATGATGCAAACTCTACAGTACTCTGTGCAATGTGGAGGGCAAGGGAGACTGAGCAAACATGAAATTCACGCTATTTGTTATACCATGAGTTATAAAACCCCTTTTCTCTGAACCAGGATTTTCATGTCTTCTGCCAACATCCATGAAACTGAGGCACTCTACCTTATTAGCTTGCACTCATATTTCTTGACACTTCTCTGTCCTTCACTTATATTCTGAAGACTCTAGATTCCAAACGACCAGGGTAAAATTTGAGCTAGTGTAAGAACGAAGAATAAACAGAACTGCATATCAAGATAGATCTGAACTGCTCTCAAAGGAGAGAGGGATATGAAAGGCCAAGGGTTTTTTCTAGGTAAAGATAGGAGACCCTCTTCCCCCTATTAAGCTGGGACTTCCAAAGGGCCTTACTGCCTTGAGAGTAAGGTAATAGAAGGAAAGTTGCATGGATATGGGGAAGGAAGGGCTGAAGCCTCAAACCCTTAAAATGGTTCCCCAGAGATCTGGTAACTCTAAGTTCTTTCTGGAGAAAGGCACTCTCATCCTTGGCCACAAAGAATTCCCATAAACAATTTTTCAAGATCATTACACAGCAAAGAATAAAAAATAACTAATCACACAAAGTACCATGAGCAAGAAGCAAAAACAAAAGATAGCAGAATCAGACATATTATAAAACAATTATGCTTACCATGTTTAAAGAAGATTATGCTTCAAGATAAGCTTGAAAATATCTTCAGGAAAGACAAAACTACAGTAGACTGGAAAATGAACCAGATACAGCACATTAGACAGACGTAGAAGAAAAATCAGTGCACTGGATGACAGGAAAGAAACTGTATGAACTGAAACACAGAGACAGATGCAAAACATAAGATGCTAAGACATGAAGGATAGAGTGAGAAGGACAAAGAGAGTTGTTCAGAGGCAAAATGTGAAGAGATAATGGCTGAAATGTTCTATAACTAATGATAGACACTAATCCATAGATACAAGAAGCTTACTAACTCCCATGTGGAATAAATAAAAAGAATTCTAATAAAAACACAACATAATGGAAGCCGCAGAACACCTGAAGATAAGGACTTTATAAAAGCCACTAAAGGAAAAAAAAAAAAACTGATTATATTTAAAATAGCAGTAGTCAGAGGACTTCTCAAGGGCAACAGTGAAAGACAGAACCCAGCACAATGTGGAGGAAAAAAAAAAGTAGAATTCTATGCACAATGAAAATCCTTTTCAAAAAGAGTTAGGTATTTTTAACAAAGAAAAATAGTCACCACTATCTGCTGAGTTACATCAAATGAAATTCTAAAGCAGTAGTCCTCAAATAGGAAAAATTTTTACCCTCACTGACATCTGGGTTGTCAAAATGTGGGGTGCTGCTGTCATCTAGTGGGCAGAGGCCAGGAATGTTGCTAGTCATCTTACAATGCACAGTCCCTTACAACTAAACTATCCAGCCCCAAGTACCTACAGTGCTAAAGTTTTTCTAAAGCATATACTTAAGATTAAAAAAAAAGTAATCTCAAATGAAATTTTAGACATGTATGAAAGAATGAAGAGCAAAGAAGGAAATATGTGGGGAAAAAAATAAAATAATTTGACTGCATGAAATAATTATGTTTTATGGGGTTAAAAGAGAAAAAGATAAAATTAAGTCCGAACAATGACAGTAAGAAAGAGGATAAATGAAAATAAGTGTTCTAAGGTTACTGGATTATCTGAGAGTAAAGGTATAACTTTAGACCTTACTAAGGAAATGTTCTATAATTAGGATAATCACTACAACAGTGGGAATCAAGTCTACGTGCAGTCCAAACTGATGTAAGTAATGATGAGACAGAGTGAAAAGAAATGATTCAAAAGAAGACAAGAAGGAAAAGAAAAAGAAACATGGAATATGTGGGTCAAAAAGCACAAAGAAAGATGGTAGTTCTAAGCTTCTATGTGTCAGTAATTACATTAAATGTACATGGACCAAGTTCTGTTAAAAGTCTAGGAGACTACAAGGGCACCGGGGTGGCTCAGTCAGTTAATCATCTGCCTTTGGCTCAAGTCATGATCCCAAGAACCTGGGATAGAGAGAGCCCTGAGTGGGGCTCCCTGCTGAGCAGGGAGAGGTTCTTCCTCTCCCCTCAGTCCACTCATGCTCTCTCACTATCTCCCTCTCAAATAAATAAAATCTTAAAAAAAAAAAAAAATCCAGGAGACTACAACGGCATTACTGTCTGTGACAACATGGATGTACCTTTAGGGCATTATGCTAAGTGAAATTAAGTCAGAGAAAGACAAATAACCTATGATCTCACTTATATGTGGAATTTAAAAGAAACAAAAAAACCTAAACTCACAAAGAGAATAGACTGGTGGTTACCAGAGGTGGAGGGTGGGAATAAGTGAAATGGTGAATGTGGTCAAAAGGTACAAACTTCCAGTTATAAAATAAATAAGTCAGGGGATATAATGTACAGCATAATGACTACAGTTAATAATAATACTGTATTATGTATTTGAAAGTTACAGAGAGTAAATCTTAAAAGTCCTCATCACAAGAAAAAAAAATTGTAACTATTATGGTGATGCAATGAAATTTTTTTTAAACATTTTATTTATTTGATAGAGAGATCACAAATAGGCAGAGAGGAAGGCAGAAAGAGAGGGGGAAACAGGCTCCCTGCCAGAGCAGAGAGCCCTCTCGATCCCAGGACCCTGAGATCATGACCTGAGCCGAAGGCAGAGGCCCAACCCACTGAGCCACCCAGGCGCCCCTATGGTGATGAATGTTAACAAGACTTATTGTGATGATCATCTGGCAGTGTATACAAATACTGAATCACTATGTTGTACACTTGTAACTAATATAATGTTGTATCTCAAAAACAAAAACAAAACACCAAACCCAACCACACCAAAACCACAATGAGATACACATATCCACTAGATGGTTTAACCTAAAGAAGTAAGAAACTCACAATACCAATTTGGGCACTTAGGTGGATCAACAATTCTCATACACTTTTTTTTTTTTTTTTTTTTTTAAGATTTATTTGAGAGAGAGAGCAGGCACATGCAGGGGTGGGATGGAGCAGGCACATGCAGGGGTGGGATGGGGAAGCACAGAGCCCGATAGCAGGGCTCCGTTCTTGAACTTGAGATCATGACCTGAGCCAAAATCAAAGAGTCAGAAGCTTAATGGACTGAACCACCCTCGTGCTCCAGTTCTCATGCACTTCTGATGGTGTTAAAAACTGGCACAAGATTGTAAAACTGTTGGCAGTATCTTCTGTAACTAAACATTTGCATATCCTATGACCAAACAATTATGTGTAGCACAGACATATACAAGAACGTGCAATAAGCACAATTCGGGGCGGCTGGGTGGCTCAGGCATTAAGCATCTGTCTTGTGCTCAGGTCATGATCCCAGAGTCCTGGGGTAGAGCCCTGGAAAGGGCTCCCTGCTCAGCGGGAAGCCTGCTTCTCCCTCTCTCACTCCCCCTGCTTGGGTTCCTCTCTTGCTGTGTCTCTCTTCGTCAAATAAATAAATGAAATCTTTTTTTAAAAAAGCACCAATTCACAGTATCTAATAACTAGGGGAGGGAGGAAAATGGGTAGTCCAGGAGATTAGATTTTTTTAAAAAAATCTAGCTTTAGGTGTTAACAAGAGATACATTTAAAATATAAGGACACAGAAAATTTGAAAGTGAAAGCACAGGAAAAAAAGATGCCATTAAGATACTACCAAATTAAAGCCAAGTAGTATCATATTAGACTTTAATACTTTAAAAAGTATTTCTGGAAATAAAGATACAAAAAAAAAAGGACAATTCTCCTGGAATATTCAATAATTTAAAAACCTACTAATCAAGTGCCTTCTTAGTGCAGTAGGCAGCACATCATTGGTCTCATAATCTGAAAGTCCTAAAAACCTACAGTCCTAGAATAACATGGCCTTGTATGATATACTCAATCACACAGCAAAAACTGAAGAACCCACTAGAAGAAATCAGTCCACAATTATACTAGGAGATTAATACATTTCTCTCAGCCTTTGAATAAGCAGACAAAAAGTAATAAAGATACAGAAGATTTTAGAAGATTTGTTAGAGAGCAGAAGAGAGAGCAAGTTAGCAAAAGCAGGGGGAGTGTCAGGCAGAGCAAGAAGCAGGCTCTCCACTGAACAGGGAGCCCAATTCAGGACTTGATCCCAAGACCCTGGGATCATGATCTGAACTGAAGGTGGATGCTCAATGACTAAGCCACCCAGGCATCCCAAGATACATAAAAGTTAATCAACAAAATCAACTTGACCTAATGTATAGAGCTCTGCACTCAACAATCATAGAATATACTTTCTTTTCAAGCATGCACTAAACATTTTTTAAAATTTACCACAGATTCTATGAGAACAAAGTTGTATTGTAAATTAGTTCTTAGTTTATTAATTTTGGAATCAAGGTTATACATATTCTACTACTTCAAAGGAAGAGGCATTAAGGAACCACAAAATTGGGGCACCTGGGTGGCTCAGTCAGTTAAGTGTCTGACTCTTGATTTCAGCTCAGGTCATGGGACAGAGCCCCGTGTCAGGCTCTGTCCATACCAGATTCTCCACCCCCACCCCCACTTATGTACTCTCTCAAAATAAATACAATCTTAAAAAAAGAGAACCACAAAATTGCTTCTCAGATAAAATGCTCAAAATTATATCATTATTTAGAAAAATGCACTGAATATGAAAAATCTGATACAAACTCAGTATTTTTTTAATGAACACACCAAAGGTGGGAGTCTTAACCTTAAGAACAGAAACTTTCTGATTACAGTGCCTCTGAACTGTCTGTCGTAGGTGATACAATGTGGTAAACTTTCTTCTAAGGCCCAAATGTTCTTAGTTCTATTATCACAAAGCCTCTTTTATCAACAGAATGCTACCATGTGTACTCCTATTTCCTTTGAAGAAACTCACATATAATCAATATCTCCTGGGTTTCCAACATCCACACATTTTCAGTAAACTCACCAACTCTATCTTACCACATTGTAATACTACTACCACACTTCAGTTGTGGATGAGAATATTCATTCTGTATTTGCGGAAATATTCACCTTTTACCACAGATTTTTAAGATGAGATCTCTCATGTCAAATTCTTCCATATACATTAAACTTAAATTATGAACCTGCCTACTCTCTTAGTTCAAACATATTATTTTACATAATTTGGGGCAGTTATCTAACATATTTACAGGCCAGCTCCAGAATATTATAACACTACAGACACAATTACTATTATAAGATGACGTATCTAAATTATCTAAAAATGTCTAGAATGGGTAAAATTTCATTACACCATGATACTTGCAAATTGTATCTACTCTCACATCCCTCCGAAGAAATCAGATATTCTTTATAAATATATTTTCTCATACTTTCCCAAGCTAAGAGTCATCCATTCAATAAATAACTCATTTCATCCTATCTGCAAAATAAACAGACAGATTATGAGAACTGAGCTGTTTATAACTCTTAATCTGCTTTTCAAAATGAAAGATCTTTCCAAGCATCCATGGAATATTCAAAATACCATAACCTAGGTAATAAAAAAACTTTAACAAATTTAAAAGAATTGTATTGGGCGAGACTGGTGGTGGGTGTTATGGAGGGCACGTATTGCATGGAGCACCGGGGTGGTACATAAACAATGAATTCTGGTACACTGAAAAGAAATTTAAAAAATAAAAAATTAATTAAAAAAAAAAGAATTATAATCATACAGAATATGTTTTCTGACCATAATGGACTCAAACTAGAAATCAGTAACAGAATTACAACAGAACATCATTAAACACATGGACACTAAACAACACACTCCTCACTAAGCAACTATCAAAGAGAAGTCTAAAAAGAAATTTAAAATATACACAGAAGTTAATGAAAATGGAACTGCAACATATTAAAATTGTGGAA
Organism: Lontra canadensis; assembly: GCF_010015895.1. NCBI lineage: Eukaryota > Metazoa > Chordata > Mammalia > Carnivora > Mustelidae > Lontra > Lontra canadensis. The sequence continues at coordinate 3,860,133 of NW_022631053.1, forward strand.
GGCATCTCTAACAGTGCCAAGAGGGAAATAATATAGCATTAAATGTTTTCAATAACAAAGAGAAAAGATCTCAAATCCATAATGTAAATTCTGGGAGCACCTGGCTGGTTCAGTCAGAAGAGAGTGCAACTCTTGATCTCGGGATTGAGAATTCAGGCCCCAAGCGGGGCACAGAAATTCCTAAACAACAACAGCAACAACAACAACAACACAAAACAAACAAAAAAAAGTAATATGACCCTCACTCAAGAAACCAGAAAAAGAAAGTAGAAAAAGATGAACAAAATAAGCTCAAATTGAGTGGATGGAAGAGAATAATAAAGATTAACAGAAATCAATAAACTGAAAACAGGAAAAAAGAGAAAATCAATAAAAGCTAGTTTTCTGGGTAGGGGTGGTGGTCAATGAAATCTATAAACCCTGGAAAGACTGACAAAAATTTTAAAAAAAAAGAGAGAGAGAAGACACAAATCACCAATACAAGTAAGGAATCAGGGGTATCATTATAGACCTGTGAAAATTAAAGAAAACCTTACTAAACTGGAGTGGCCAGATTTTGGGGAGGGGGGTGTATTACCCACTCAATGTCAATTACAGGAAGCATTACCAATTATAGGCTCCAACAGGGAAACACAGTACACTGAATTTCCTAGAAGAAACTATCCCTGCATTTCAGCTAATGAGAAACTATCATTACCCTGACCTCGTGCTTTTCTCCAATGAACTTTCTTTCAAAATAACCCTTTCCAATTTCTTCCTCCTGCTCCATAAAACAATGTTCTTCTCCTGTGTTTGTGAGATGTGTCTATGATTTTGCCACAACTCTGCATGTCTCAATTTACAATTTTCTGTTATTACCAAATAAACCCATGTTTGCTGATAAAGTAAATGTTTTAAGGTTAATTTTTTAAAAAAGATTTATTATTTGAGAGAGAGAGAGAGCGCGTGCATGCAAGCTAGCAGAGGGAGAGGGAGAAGGAATCACAAGCAGACTCCCTGCCTGGCAGAGCACAGAGCCCAACACTAGGGTCAATCCCATAACCCTGAGGATCATGACCTGAGCTGAAATCAAGAGTCAGATGCCTAAACAAATGAGCCACTCAGGCACCCCTAAGGTTAATTTTTAATAATTCTTAACATCATTTGGTGATGAGAAGTGAGGTCAAGGGAAGATCCCACAATAACTGTTTGGTAAGCAAACAGGCACCCAGTAGCCACAGAGATAATTGAGTTCACTACTTTCTTACATATCCTGGAGTCTGAAGGTTAAGTTTCCCCCTATATTCAAATTCTGCTCTTTGTGTTTGGTCTCTCTAGGGTTTCTTAAAGATCTACTTTAAGGCTTTGTCTTTTGAGAAGACTCCTTTGGCCTTCAGTCCATCTCCTTTTTAGAACCAGAGTTTTCCCACTGAACTGTACTAAATTTCAGTCTGATTCCTTTGGAACTGGGCTGTTCCTACTGGAATGTGCTGGACTTTGGTCTGATTCCTTTTGGAACCAGGCTGCTCCTCTTGAAACAGTTCTGTTTAGGAATTGGTTTTTTGCTCTAGAAAAGAAAGAAAACCCTAAAAAATGGGATCTCTCTCATCAAATTACTTTGCAGCAACCCCCCCTTACTGGGACCCTGGCCTGATTTTATATTTAATTTTTTATTAAAAATTTTTTTAAGTTTTATAGATTTATAGGTAATCTGTAAACCCAACATGGGGCTGATACTCACAACTCTGAGATCAAGAGTTATATGCTCTTCCAACTGAGCCAGCCAGCTGCCCCCATTTTATATCTCAGTATTATAGTCCTTCCTCATGCACATTTCTAATAAACAGACCAATTTAATCAAAAGTAACTTGGAGGGGGCACCTGGGTGGCTCAGTGGGTTAAGCCTCTGTCTTCAGCTCAGATCATGATCTCAGGGTCCTGGGATCCAGTCCCACATCGGACTCTCTGCTCAGCAGGGAGTCTGCTTCTCCCTCTCTGTCTGCCTGCTGCTCTGCCTACTTGTGATCTCTCTCTGTCAAATAAATAAATAAAATCTTTAAAAAAAAAAAAAAAAGTAACTTAGGAGGTGCCTGGGTGGCTCAGCTGGTTTAGCGGCTACCTTTGGCTCAGGTTATGATCCCGGAGTCCTGGAATCGAGTCCCGCATCAGGCTCCTGGCTCCATGGGGAGTCTGCTTCTCCCTCTGACCTCCCCTCTCATGCTCTCTCACATAAATAAATAAAATCTTTAAAAAAAAAAAAAAAAAAAGAAAAGTAACTTAGAACCTCAGATGACCATTATGGGGAACTTCCAATCCTTCCAAACTTACTTTCCTCAAAACTGAATTGAATAGTTAAGGCTCTAAAATTGTGGAAACTGAATGGGATGCTTTGATTCATATTTTGAAGCTTCCAAATATTATCAGGAATCTAAAATTGCCTCTCCATGGGGCGCCTGGGTGGCTCAGCCCTTAAGAGGCTGCCTTCAGCTCAGGTCATGGTCCTGGGCCCTGGGACCAAGCCCCACATTGGGCTCCCTCCTCAACGGGAAGTCTGCTTCTCCCTCTCCCACTCCCCCTGCTTGCCTTCCCTCTCTTGCAGCATCTCTGTCAAATAGATAAATAAAACCTATAAAAAAATTTTTAAATAAAAAAAAAATAAAATTGCCTCTCCACAAAATAGAATGTCTAGACTAACTGAGGCAAACCTTTAAAAAAAGACAAAAAGGCTTGTGAGGCCGCTGTGCCCCCCTCGCTTGTCTTCTATGCCTCAGGACTGCAGCAGCCAGAGCTGAGGCCACACTTCCACCACCATCCACAATCCTGACCTCTTCTCTGTGCCCCCTGCTCCCCCATGCTAATTCTTTCACCAAACTTCCTTTTTTCCCTGAACCTGTCTCCCCACTCCCTTCCCCTGAGCCTATCAGAATCTGTCCCTTTAAAGTTATCTTTTGAGGATCCAAATGAACCCCCAATTTCTTAGGTTCTCTGGACTAAGGCCAAATTGAGAGTCACAGTTAAAGAGTTTTGCTAAAGTGATGAAGGATCACCCCCACAATTGCTTTGCTAGAGAATTTAATAAAGTTATTCAAATTCATAGTTTCTCAGATTTTTTTTTTAAGATTTTATTTATTCATTTGACAGAGATCACAAGTAGGCAGAAGGCAGGCAGAGAGAAAGAGGAGGAAGCAGGCTCCCTGCTGAGCAGAGAGCCCAATGCGATGCCGGGGCTTGATCCCAGGACCCTGAGATCATGATGGAGCGAAAGGCAGAGGCAAGGCAGAGGCTGAGCCTCCCAGAGGCTCCCAGGCGCCCAGTTTCTCAGATTTTTATCAATTAGTCCACATGCTTGTTGGTGAGGACCAGGCTAAAACTGCATGAAGCCAGCCTGATGGGAATATCCTGAAGGGGATTTAGAGAAACAAACTCTAACTTTTGGCAGGATGCTAGAACACTCACTGTAAATCTCCACTGAGCCACAGCAATAGACTTTTTCTAAGCCTGTTGACTAAAACAAGATTCAGACTTGCACACAAAAGCCTGATGAACCTGTTTTTGTTTTTTGTTTTTTTGTTTTTTTAAAGATTTTATTTATTTATTTGACAAGCAGAAATTACAAGTAGGCAGAGAGGCAGTCAGAGAGAGAAGAAGGGAAGCAGGCCCCCTGCTGAGCAGAGAGCCCCATGAGGGGCTTGATCCCAGGACGCTGGCATCATGACCCCAGCCGAAGGCAGAGGCTTTAACTCACTGAGCCACCCAGGCGCCCCATGTTTTTGACCACTGCAATCAACTCCAAATTGTCTTCAAAAACTTCTGGTCCTCCTTTAGATGTTCAATCTGCCTAGGTAGCATTTAACCATGTTTATTAATGGGCTGAACCAGTTCTCCTGGGATGTGAAACTATGCCCACTCCAGATTTAGTCTAAATTTAGCAATCCAGCTTGCTAGTACCCCACAGGAGTCACCTAAAATGAAGACTGCTAAAATTCTCAACTTTTAACTCTGGCAAATGAAGGATGTTCATCAAAGCCCCCTAGTTTCTGCTATTATTGCAAAGGATCATGACATTGGAAAAAAGACTGTTACCAACTTAAGTGCTCCAGGAGCTTCAGCCATTGAGTCAGCCTAATGCATGCCCTCGTAACTCACAATGAAGGAGCTCCAAGAAACTACCGAGGCTCTTCCTAATCTTCCCTCTTAACTGGCTTGGAGCAACCACTCTCCATACTGGGAATGAATCTCTTTCTGTCCTACTGACATGGGAGCTACACTCTTGGTGCTCAAGCCCACTGCTATAAATAGCAGCCTTTGTCTCAGAGTACTAAAAACGGTTCAAATAGTGGCATCTCTAATGAACCTCAACATGTTCCTGTCTTTTAACCTATTCCCCCTTGTGTTTAGGGCTTTTGAGAGATACACATCCTTTTCTCTCTTAGTTCTCTACCCCTATTCATTTGTCAAATTGAGATTTCTTAGAAAAATATCATGAAATTTCTCCCAAAAGGGGAAAATAATTCTAGAATTTGACAGCAGTAATCAAGATAACTAACCAGGGGATTAGATTACCCCTGACATCTTTTATTTGCTCTGTCTCTGATGGCACTACAGCTGTCTGGGGACACTGTCATTTGTTCCTATTGGATCAACTACTTTCCTCTTTAAGAGCACAATCTTCAATTTTTATTGGCAGTATCCACAGTACACCTCTCATCAATATTCAGATCCCTCAAAACCTCTCCCCAGAATGAATCAATACCCTATAAAAAAAAAAAAAAAAACCTTTCAAGGCATCAAGCTCATATAGAAGATAACAAAGCTCAGGGCCTCAATATCCCCTGCACTAGTACCTGTGATACCCTGGTTTTGCCCGTGAGAAAACCCAATGGCTAAAGATAGAGGTTTGTCCAGGACCTGTGGGAAATAGATATCATCATTATTCCTTGGGACTCTGTTGTTCCTAACTCCCATATGTTACTGACATTCCTTCCCACTGAAAGCAAATTGTTCACTATGTGGTGAATTTTTTAGTAGTCCAGATGATAAGGGTAGCTGTTTTTCTTTCACTTGGAAAAAACAGGCATACACTGGGACAGTAATGCCCCAGGGTTACATACACAGTCCTCTGACTTTTCACGATCCCTGAAAGCTGATTTGGATGATATAAAGTTTTCTGTAGGCCCTGCTTGGTCACAATATGGAGATGATTAGCTTCTCTGCTGCTCTTCTCCAACCTCTTCACAGGAGACAGCATCACTAGTTAAAAAACTTCCAGCTATAAGGGGATATAAAGTCTCCAAAAAAACCAAAACCAAAAACAAGAAAACCCTGCAGTTTGCTCCAATTCAGGTTCGATACATAGGGCACCTGATCTTGAAACAAGGTGCACATCTGGATCCAGGAAGGCTTCATGGCACCCTAAACTTTCCAAAACCTGAAACTACACCAATTTCAAGGTTTTCTTGGACTGGCTGGCTACCATTGAAAGTGGATTCCAAACTTATTTTTTATGGCTCAATCTCTATATGCTTTACTAAAAAAATGACCAACCTGATGCTACTATTTAAAAGGTCAGGAGGAGGGCGCCTGGGTGGCTCAGTGGGTTGGGCCTCTGCCTTGGGCTCGGGTCATGATCTCGGGGTCCTGGGATCGAGCCCTGCATACGGCTCTCTGCTCGGCAGGGAGCCTGCTTCCCCTTCTCTCTCTGCCTACTTGTGATCTCTCTCTGTCAAATAAATAAAATCTTAAAAAAAAAAAAAAAGGTCAGGAGGATATAGCTTTTGAGACTTTTATAGATTTTTAAAAAAGATTTACTTATTTATTTGAAAGAGAGAGCATGCACGCAAAAGAGCGTGCAGGGGTGGAGAGGGGGCAGAAGAAGAGGGAGAGAATCCTAAGCAGATCTGTACTGAGCGTGGATGCCAACATGGGGCTCTATCTCATGACCTTGAGATCACATCCCAAGATGAAACCAAGAGCCAGATGTTCAACTGACGGTGCCACTCAGGTACCCAGCTTTTGAGACTTTAAAGAAAAGCCTAATAAAGCCCCCGGCCCTCAGACATCCTAATTATCAACTTCCCTTTCTCCTCTTTTTATGTGAGAGGGAAGGGAATGTCTTGGAGTAGTCATCCAAAAACATGGGAACCATCATCGACCCACGGGTAATATGACCAAAAACTGGAGCCTGGGGCTCTGAGCCCCTCTGCCTCAGAGCCATTCCTGCCACTTCCCTTTTAGTTAAAGCCCTGAAGAAATAATCCCAGGGGGATCCCTTTAACCTTCTGTGCCCCATGCAGTAATTCCTGAATTCTACTCATGCTCAGCACTTCTCAGTCTTCTCACCTCCTAGGACATCCTGCTGCCAACAGCTCCTCACAGAACTCTTCCTTGCTGCAATAACCTGAACCCTGCTAGTCCTCTCCCTTCCTTCACTGACGAAACCCCTCATGACTGCTGAATGCTGACAGACCATCTTCTGACTCCCTGTGACAATTTACACAAAACTCCTCTAGCCACTGCAGATTTTTAACGATTTACTGATGGTTCTATTTAAAGGATGAAAATGCAAGGTGACTGGGTGGCTCTGTTGGTTAAGTATCTGCCTTCAGCTCCGGTCATGATCTTAGGGTCCTGGGATTGAACCCCGCATCAGGCTTCCTGCTCGGGGGTAGTCTGCTTCTCCCTCTGCTCCTTCCCCCTATTAGTGCGTGCTCGCTCTCTCTCTCTCAAATAAACAAAATCTTTAGGGGAAAGAAAGGATGAAAATGCTGAACATCATGCTAGGTACACTATTACAACTTGCTTTGAAGTCACTGAGGCAGCACCTTTATCTCTGGCTGCTCAACAGGCTGAATTTATGCCCTCACTCAGGCTTGTACAATGGCCAAGGGTATAACTGTGAACACTTATACCCATTGTCAGTATGCCTTTGGGACGTTATGGAAACTAAGGTTTCCTTACCTGTAATGGGAATAAAATTAAAAATGGCTCCTATGTCCAAAATTTACTAGATGTCATACTTTTATTGCTGCTCTGGCTATTGAACCTCTGAGAAGGAGGTTCCTGGGCATTCCAGTCTCGACTTCCTGGGTACCACAGTAAACCTTGCTGATATAGTCACCAAAAACACTGCTCTCAAGGAAACCAATAGCCAAACCTCTGTCATGGCCCAAAGGGATGTTCTCCCCAATTATCATTTGAGAAAACTAAGAGATACCCAACAATTAGCCCCAGAGAGGGAAAAACAATACTGGAAATCTAGTAATTGTTGTTTCAATAAAAAGAGAATGCTAGTTTGGACCAAATGATAATCCAGTCCTACCCAAAATTCCAATGTTCCCACTTTCTACTCTGTGTGCATTGAACTAGTCCATCTACTAACAAAATGGTATCATTCATGAACCAATACCAGTAGAGAAATACTAATAAGGCTACAAAAAGTGCCTATCCTCATGTGTTCTGCCAGGCCAAAGAACAACTGAGAGGAACTGGTTTGCACAAAAGGATTTCGTATGCTTCCCTGTCTCATGGATATGTAAGTATGATTTAGTTATGGTTTGTATACTTTCTCAGTGGATTGAAGCTCTTCCTCATAGAGGAACCAGTATTTTTTCTGTGCCTAAAATTCTGATGGAAAAGATTATCCCTACCTGAAGAATTTTTCTCTGAACTTCACAGTGATTGGGAAACCCATTTTTCTAGTCAAGGGTTTCAACAAGTCTGTGCTGTTTGGCCATTTTTATAACACTTTCATTGCACATACCACCTTCAATCTTCAGGGTCAGTCAAACACATATATGGCACTATTAACTGGCAAAATTTGTAGAGAACCTCCAAACACCCTGGCTAAGAGTACTGTTAGTCCTTCCAAATTTCAGATTCACCCGCTTTGGAATTCACAGATTCTCATTTCTTGAGATAGTCACAGGACATTAATACACTTGGCCCCTGACTTCTCTGAACCACAGTTGATAAAAAAAGATATACTCCAATGTCTAAAGGCCTAACTGTTTCTATTAAAAATAACCATGCATTGGGATGCCTGCGTGGCTCAGTCGGTTAAACGTCTGCCTTCGGCTCAGGTCATGATCCCAGACTCCTGGGATCAAGTCCCACATCATAATCTTTGCTGGAAATGGCCTTATAGTTACTGCTAACCACCATGTGGCACCAAACTCTAAGAAACAGATTCTTGGACTCGTGTGACACATCTGAAGAAAGCACCAAGCCCTGACTGGTCCTGCACGCCACCTGGTAACTTGAAAATTAAAATTTCCGGAAACTGAAGCAGGTGACAGCTGCCAAGACAGCTTTCCCAAGATGTCTGGACGAGGCCTGTGTACCTTTTTCTCACTACTGCTTCTTCTCATTTGTGGAAAGACAATGAATGCCCTTGTCTGCATTTCCCAAACCCTTGTTTGAAGGGAGGGAAACCTCTTGTTTTGATTATGGCCTTTCAGAAACAGCCTCACTGTGATCCCATGACAAATTAATTTTTCACTCGCTTCTTCTAAAAGGTTTGGAATTCACAAAAGTCTTTCTTTCATCTGAACTACTAAGTAACTCTGGATTCTTATCCAAATTCATGGTTCTCTGAATGTACAACCTTACCAACTGCACGCAACACACTGGGTTCCAAACAGTTTTTTTTTTTTAAGATTTTATTTGACAGAGATCACAAGTAGGCAGAGAGGCAGGCAGAGAGAGAGAGAGAGGAGGAAGCAGGCTCCCTACCCAGCAGAGAGCCCAATGCAGGGCTCGATCCCAGGACCCTGGGATCATGACCTGAGCCGAAGGCAGAGGCTCTAACCCACTGAGCCACCCAGGTGCCCCGGGTTCCAAACAGTTCTTTCAAGATAACAATGCTGTGTTAAAATGTCTTTGATAGGGTGCCTGGGTGGCTCAGTCCTAAAGCATCTGCCTTCAGCTCAGGTCGTGGTCACAGGGTCCTGGGATGGAGCCCCACTCGGGTTCCCTGCTAGGCGGGGAACCTGCTTCTCCCTCTCCCACTCCCCCTGCTTTTGTTCCCTCTCTCGCTGTGTCTGTCTCTGTCAAATAAATAAAAATCTTAAAAAATAAATAAATAAATAAAATAAAATGTCTTTGAGGGTTTGGTGTTTTGCAAAAGTTTTCCAGCTATTGCTTCATGTTTATACCTGCACTGTATCTTCTAAAATGCACTGTTAATTCCTTCTGTGTGCTCTTGCTATATTCACTATTCTGCTTTCATGGCAGCTTGAAGTGCAGACTTCCAAGAAACATAAACAACTTCAGGTTTGCTTCCACAGGGATAACTTTTCTCCCTTATGTTGGAATAAGTGTCAATAAATGTTTTTAGTTGGCTACTTTCAGATCTAGTATTCCAGTTTAAAACCACTACACAATTTGGAATCATCATGTTACTTTCTTCTGTATTTGCTGCCTATCGAGCTTTTGTAAAAATGATGTTCCCAATAAGGAAATGATCTTTGGAGCTTACGATCTTGGTAAATATGAACTATAAGGTGGGCAGTGCCTTAGAGTTCTCCCTCCTAACCTTCCTAGTTACTCAAATATAACCTTAACTGGTTTCCAATTCTTTGCACTTTCCGTCTGATACCGGCCATGACAACCAGAAAACATCTTTCCTGGCACTGAGGGTCAAAAGGTCACTGAATTAAGAAAACCTGACTTTTGATCAGCTATGCTTTCAGGGAAGATCTTGATCAAAGGGGGTAAATATGAAAATTAACAAAGGGAAACCTCACTAAAGTGGAGTTGAGAAGCCAGAATGGGGAGCCCTTCCACTTAGCGGCAATTACTCCAAAAGAATGGTTAACAGGAAGGAATTCAATTACAGGCCCCCAAAGGCAAGATGCACACTGCACCTCCTACAAGAAACTGACTAGCCCTGCAATTCAGTCAATGAGAAACAATTATCACCCTGAACTGGTGCTTTTCTTCAATGGACTTTCTTTCAAAATAACCACTCTGTGGCGGGCGGGGGACCACACGGACACCTGAGTGGCTCAGTCAGTTAAGCATCTGCCTTCAGCTCAGGTCATAATCCCGGGGTCCTGAGATCGGGCCCCACACTGGGCTCCGGGCTCCCTGCTCCCTGGGAGCCTGGTTCTCCCTCTCCTCCGGGACTGTGCTCTCTCTATCTCTGTCACTCTCTCTTTCTCTCAAATAAATAAATAAAATCTTAAAAAAAAAAAAAAAAAAAAAAAAAAACACCACTGCCAACTCTCTCCTCTTCCTTCTCCATAAAATAATGTTCCTCTCCTTTGTTTATGGGACCTGTCTATGGTTTTGCTAGAGCCTGCATGTCCTAGATTGCAATTTTGTTATTCCTGAATAAACTTATTTTTTCTGGTAAATTAACTGACTGTTAGATTTTTAAGGTCAACAGACCCTATAGCCATTAAGCGGGAAAGGGTAATACTACGAACAACTCTACATTCATAAATCTGACAACTCAGAAGTAATGCATCAATTTCTTGAAAACCACAAACTACCAAAATTCAGCCATGATAAAATAGCCTTAATAGTCCTGTAAAGAAATTCCAGGCTCTAGTTTCACTGGAGAGTTTTATCAAACATTTAAAGGATAATTAACACCAATTTTATACAATCTCTTCCAGAAGAGAGAAGAGGAAGGAATATTTCCTGACTTGTTTTATGAGGCCCGAGACATTACAAAAAAAGAAAACCACAGACTATTATCTCATGAATTTAGATGCAAAATCCTCAACAAAGTATTAGCAAACAGAATCTAGCAACATATAAAAAGAATACACCACCATGACCCAAATGCTATTTATTTCAGGTATGCAAGGTATTTCAGGTATTGACATTTAAAAATCAATCAATGTAATCTGCCACATCAATAGGCCAAACAAGAAAAAAATCATCACTGCACACCAGCTGATGCAGAAGAATCTCATTTCAAAAAATTTAATCTCATTTCATGGAAAAAAAAAAAACCACACATTTAAAAAACTAGGAATAAAAAAAAAAAAAAACAACCCTACAGCTAACATCAGACTTAGTGATGAGAGAATGTACATTTTCCCTTTAAGACTGGGTACAAAGAAAACATCCATTCTCACACTTTATTCAGCATAGTTCTGGGAGTTCTAGAGTGCAACAGGGCAAGAAAAAATAATAATACATACTGTTAATAACTGGAATAAATCAGAATAACTGGAATAAAATTGGAAAAAAAAAGTTTTAAGACCATCTCTATCTTTAGATGACATTACTCTCTACATAGAACATCACAAGAAATATTAAAAACAAAAACAATCATCACTCCTAAAACTAATGTTCCAAGATGTAAGATCAATAAACAAGAATCAATTACATTTCTATATCCTAGCAAGTAAAACCCAAAATCAACACAGTATCACTTACAACAGCTCCAAAGAAAATAAGCATTATTTACAAAGTGTCCTAAGAAAATGAAATGCTTAGGTATAAGTCTAACAAAACACATACAGGATCTGTATGCTGAAAAAGACAAAATGCTACGGAAAGAAATCAAAAGAGATTAAACAATTGGAGAGATTCAAGGACTGGAAGATTCAATCAGATATTAGTTCTCCCCTAACTGATCTGTAGGTTTGCAGACACGGACAAGCTTACTGCAAACATTTATATGGAAAGGCCCTAAAGCAACTTTGAAAAGAAGAATAAAATGGGAGTAATCTGGGATGCCTGGTGGCTCAGTTGGTTAAGCCACTGCCTTTGGCTCAGGTGATGATCCCAGGGTCCTGGGATCAAGTCCCACATTAGGCTCCTTGCTCAGCAGAGCGTCTGCTTCTCTCTCTGCCTCTGCCTGCTTGTACTCTCTCTCTTTCTTCCTCTCTGACAAATACATAAATAAGTAAAATCTTAAAAAAAAAATGGGAGTAATCTTTCTTCTGGCTGTTAAGGGTTACTATACATAGTTATCAAGACAGCACAGTACTGACAGAGGGACACCACATAGATCAATGGAACATAATAGAGAAGGAGGAGGAGATAAATATGCTCAAATAATTTCTGATAAAGGCACAAAAGGAATGCAGTGGTGCTATAGCAATTGTACATCCAGAGGCAAAACAAAGCAAAACAAAAAACAACCCCAAACTCTCAAATCTATACAAAAGTTAACTTAAAATGAATCATGGACTTACATGTAAAACATAAACCTCTAAAATTTCTAGGAAGAAACAAAAAATCTTTGAAATTTAGGACTAGCAAAGAATTCTTAGACACCAAAAGCACAATCCATAAAAGGAAAACTTGATAAATTGGACCTAGTCAAAATTTAAAACCTTTGGCTCTGTTAATGACCCTGTTAAGCGAATGAAAACGAAAAATCATTCTTCCACTCTCCCATGCCATCTATGCTGGAAACATCCAAATAAACTTACCCAAATTTCTAAGTTACTCTATAGGAGAACTTTCTCTACCAGAAAGTGAAACCAAGATGACCTAGAATATCCAAATGTTAAATAGAGTATCTTCAGGTAAGAAAGGATTATCAAAGGCACTGATGCACATTCTTAGCTTCTCCCTAGATGAACCTTGAGTTAAGTCCTCATGTCAAAAATATGAATGGCAGGGCGCCTGGGAGGCTCAGTGGGTTAAAGCCTCTGCCTTCGGCTCGAGTCATGATCCCAGATCCTGGGATCGAGCCCCGCATTGGGCTCTCTGCTCAGCGGGGAGCCTGCTTCCTCCTCTCTTTCTCTCTGCCTGCTTCTCTGCCTACTTGTGATCTCCATCTGTCCAATAAATAAATAAAATCTTAAAAAAAAAATATGAATGGCTTGGGGTTACCTGACTGGCTCAGTCCTTAGAGCACGTGGCTCCTGATCTTGGGTTTGTCAGTTCAAGTCCCACAAGGGTGCAGAGATTACTTAAAAATAAAATCTTTTTTTTTTTTTAAGATTTTATTTATTTATTTGACAGACAGAGATCACAAGGAGGCAGAGAGGCAGGCAGAGAGAGAGGAAGGGAAGCAGGCCCTCTGCTGAGCAGAGAGCCCGATGTGGGGCTCGATCCCAGGACCCTGAGATTATGATCTGAGCCGAAGGCAGAGGCTTTAACCCACTGAGCCACCCAGGCGCCCCTTAAAAATAAAATCTTAAAAAAAAAAAAAAAAAAAAAAAAACCCGCCATGATGATCAAGCTGGTTTTTGGTTTTGTTTTTAAGATTTTATTTATTTATTTGACAGAGAGAGACAGCAAGAGGAGGAACACAAGCAGGGGGAGTGAGAGAGGGAGAAGCATTCCCGCCTAGCAGAGAGCCCGATGCGCGGCTCTATCCCAGGATCCTGGATCATGACCTGAGCCAAAGGCAGATGCTTAAGGACTGAGCCACCCAGGCGCCCAGATCAAGCTGTTTTTTTAAGTGTTTTGGAGCCAAGCCTATGTGTAATTTCTTCCACTATTCTCATTTATCCTCATACTCTCCCTGGAGGCAACAAAGGACTGGGGACTACAGATGTTGGTGTTGTGGTGGGCACTATGATGCAACTCAAAAATCCCCTTTCACTAGTAAAAGACTTATTCCCTAGCTGCTGGAGTACAGCAGCTGGCAGTGTGCAGTTGTCAGCCCTCTTTGGAAGAGACTTGGCTGATGAGTCACCTTGTTTAAGGTCATACACCCCCCTTCCCAGGTCACTCAAGATCCAATGACTGGGGGCGCCTGGGTGGCTCAGTGGGTTAAAGCCTCTGCCTTTGGCTCGGGTCATGATCTCGGGGTCCTGGGATCGAGCCCCGCATCGGGCTCTCTGTGAAGCGGGGAGCCTGCTTCCCCCTCTCTCTGCCTGCCTCTCTGCCTACTTGTGATCTCTGTCTGTCAAATAAAAAAATCTTTTAAAATTAAAAAAAAAAAAAGATCCAATGACTGGTGCATGCTGGGATATGAAGGCCTGGCTGGCCCCTTCCCCCCATTTTGAAGAGCCATCTCATTTTCAAAGCTCTCTATGGGGTCAGCTGAGGCCCTCACTGAGACTGAATGGCAGTTCCACTTCTCCCTCTGCCCAATCCTGCTTCCTCCTTTTCTTTACTTTTCACAGGTGGTAATCCCAAGAGGACTCCCTAATAAACCTCCCGAATGCTAATCTCCATCTCACAGTCTACTTCCCAGGAATCCCCAACTGTGACAGAGGTCAAACTGCTGGAATTCAAATCACGTCTCCAGGCTTACTAGTTGTATGGCAGTTACAAAAGCACAGTAGGTGACACAAGGTTTGAAGGCCTTAAAACGCTTAAAATGCTTAGAAATGCACCTAGCACACAGTGGACACTCAACTGTTACTATCATCATCGTTTTCCCTATTCACACTTGATACACCTATTCTCACCTGGTAATTTAATACAAATTTCTCTACAATATGAGAATTACTGAAAGTTATGAGCTGGAAAAGACCTTAGAGATCGCCAAGTCTGACACACAATTTCCAGATGATGAACATCAAGTCTTATTAAATAAGTGACTTATCAAAGTTCTAGAGTCACTAAGTGACAAAATCCAGGTTCCAACCCAGTCTTCTGATGGCTTCCATCATTCTTTTCGTTAAGCAAGACTGCTTGCCTCTCAATCTACATATAATTTGTCATTAAATGAAATTCAACAGTACTAAGTCCCTCCCTTTCACCTTCCTGCCATAACTGAACCTCAGCTCTCTTCTCAAGAAAACTGTCTCTCCTACAGCTCTCTCCTGCACTCATACAATGAGCCCACAAATAAGGTGCGTGTTTCCTTTGCTTTTCATCAGTACTTCCAGACCCCTGTCCCTTCAAACTCCTCCCCTAAAAGCTCCCAACTTCAAGGCTCATAGCAGCAGACTGTCCTTACAGTAGTCATGTCCCCTCATTTCTTTAAGACATTAGCAGCCAAGGGCACCTGGGTGGCTCAGTGGGTTAAGCCTCTGCCTTCGGCTCAGGTCATGATCTCAGGGTCCTGGGATCGAGTCCCGCATCGGGCTCTCTGCTCAGCAAGGAGCCTGCTTCCCTCTCTCTCTCTCTCTGCCTGCCTCTCCATCTTCTTGTGATCTCTCTCTGTCAAATAAATAAATAAAATCTTAAAAAAAAAAAAAAAAGACATTAGCAGCCAAACCAACCTATTCTAATACCAGTCCTGATATGATTTGCAGTGATTCCCATATGCAACATTCAGTAACCTTCCATACCCAGGTCTCTTTTACTCTTCTCCAAAGCCCTGTGTTCCACCCTCCTCAGCTACCTGCTCCTGTTGTCATACTCTACAAGGTTTCTAAACAGGCATCTGGGGCAAGATGATTCCTCCATGTGTAGGAATATCCTGCTCAGTGCAAAACATTTAGCATCTCTGGTCCCCACCCACTGAATATCAGTGGCACCCTCCCCACCCCCAAACACACATTTCCAGACATCTCAGTGGGGAAGCAGTACACTCCAGTTGAGAACTATTTACTTAATTAAATCTTATCATTGTCAATAAATGCACCCCTCCATAATATCAAATTCAAGCATCCCTCTGATTATCACCGACATCCAACTCATTATCTCTACTATTTGGACTCTCAACAATTCTTGGACTCCACAAGAACCCATAATCCATTAAGCCCACTATGTTTTTTCCCTGCTCTTGATCCCATCAAGTCCCCACTTCCTTCCCTATTCAGCTTAAATCTTGTGACCCAGCATCATAATCACCCTATCACACACATCACCAATGTCCTTGTCTTTTCTTGCTTCATTATAGACCCTTAACTAAACATCAGCCCTGTTAGTTCCCCTACTCTATGCCTGTAACCTGAATACAAACCTTACCTGAATTAGACTGGAGAAAAACACGTAACTTAACAGTCTCACTTTAGCGGCACCTGGGTGGCTCAGATGGTTGAGCATCTGCCTTTGGCTCAAGTCATATCTCCAGGTTCTGGGATCCAGCCCCATGTCGGGCTCCCAGCTCAGTGGGGAGTCTGCTTCTCCCTCTCCCTCTGCCTCTCCACCTGTTTGCTTGTGCTTCCTCTGCCCCTCTTTCTCTCAAATGAACAAATAAATCCTTAAAACAAAAACAGAAAGTCGCACTTTAAACTCATGATCAAACGTCAAGTGGACTGTTCATAAACCCCATAAATCCTGAAGTCCACTTCCATTCTCCTACTGTCCTGACAGACTATTTCATGCTTTCTCCTCCTTCCTTATCTTCTCAAAGCATTTTATTTCACTGAAAAACAAATTATCAAACGAGG
This sequence comes from Lontra canadensis, assembly GCF_010015895.1. Classification (NCBI taxonomy): domain Eukaryota; kingdom Metazoa; phylum Chordata; class Mammalia; order Carnivora; family Mustelidae; genus Lontra; species Lontra canadensis. The sequence goes on from NW_022631053.1 coordinate 3,876,320, forward strand.
GATGCTTGGGTGGCTCAGCTAGGTAAGCATCTGCCTTGATCCCCAGTCAAGATCTCAGGGTCCCTGTATCAAGCCCCACATTGGGCTCCCTGCTAGGCAGGGGACCTGCCACTCCCTTGCTTGTTCGTGTTCTCTCTCTCTCTCTCTCTCTCTCTGTCAAATAAACAAATGAATAAATAAGTAACGTTTTTTAAAAAGTTATCAAAAAATTTTCAGAGTCTCTCATCCCCAATCTACCCACCTAACCTGTATTTACTTTCTTACTGTGAATAATGTACCTGTGGTCATATAAAATAAATTTTTCCACTTATAGACTAAATCTTGTTCCTGGCCCTCCTCAAAGATGTCATCCCAGGACTGACCTCTCCCCTTCCTGTATCATCCAGTTTTCCCCCTCTATTTAATCAATCCCACTGGTATACCAACAGGCTGTTAATTCCTCCTATCTTAAAAATAATAAAGTAAAACTTTGGAGCTTTGACCTACAACCCTCTCCAGCACCTTCATTTCTTTTTTTTTTTTAAGATTTTATTTATTTATTTGAGAGAGAGGCAGTGAGAGAGAGCATGAGCGAGGAGAAAGTGAGAGGGAGAAGCAGACTCCCCGTGGAGCCGGGAGCCCGATGCGGGACTCGACCCCTGGACTCCAGGATTATGACCCGAGCCGAAAGCAGTCGTCCAACCAACTGAGCCACCCAGGCGTCCCAGCAACTTCATTTCTTAGCCCCCTTTGTAACAAAATACCTTACATGAGTTGTCTTTTCATTCTGTTCAATGAGTGTCTACTCCTTCCCCTCCCCCATCTCTTTTACCATGCTCTCTTGGATCTAATTATTTAGATTTTTTTTTTAAAGATTTATTTTTCATTTATTTGACAGAGACAGCTCACAAGTAGGCAGAGAGGCAGGCAGAGAGAGAGAGAGAGGCACAAGCAGGCTCCCTGCCAAGCAGAAAGCCCGACTCGGGGCTCGATCCCAAGACCCTGAGATCATGACCTGAGCCGAAGGGAGAGGCTTAACCCACTGAGCCACCCAGGCGCCCCTAATTATTTAGATTTATCCCCACTCCCATGGAAATAGTTTTTGTCAAGGCTGTCAATAAACATTATGTTGCTAAAAAGTCAATTCTTGCTATTTGTGGTAATTATATTCTACAAAGTTGCATGTACATGGAATTAGCAAATACTGAATCATTGCTCTGGGGAGGGGGGGAATATGGAGTTAGGCTCCTGCAGGCCTCTGGGCACATTATTTTCATCAACTGGTCAATATACAACCTTGTTTTAAGTGTTTCTGTTTAAAGACACCTTTTTTAGTATATATATATTGCTAATTCATTAATACTGAACTCACAGGGGCTCCTGGGTGGCTCGGTAGGTTAAAGCCTCTGCCTTCGGCTCAGGTCATGATCCCGGGGTTCTGGGATGGAGCCCCGCATCAGGCTCTCTGCTCAGCAGGGAGCCTGCTTCCTCCTCTCTCTCTGCCTGCCTCTCTGCCTACTTGTGATCTCTGTCAAATAAATAAATAAAATCTTAAAAAAAAAAAAAAAACTGAACTCACAAACAGCATCACTATAACCCATATTTGAATAAAACTTACCTAACACATGTATTCTCTCCTCCTGGCACTCAATACTACACCTCGGTGGCCATTTTAAACAACAAAATCACTAACAAAAATGCAAAAAATATGCCACTAATCAGACCATCAAAAGAACTATTTAAAGCATGAGAGATAAAATAGGATGACAAAGCCCTGGTGCCTCAGTTCAAGGTCAGCTGGAAGCTGTGCATCAAGTGACTCCAATCTGTCACCACTCTGGGCAAGGACCACAGAAGTACTGGGCTGATTCTGGGCTTACATATAAATTTTATCAAGTAGGCAAATCTGCAAATACAGAATCCTTCAATAATGAAGACCAACTGTGGTAGCAGCTAATTTTTATTCCTTATTTGACCTGCCAGCAGCATTATACAGTTGACCATCACCTTATTCTTAATTTCCAAGATTCTTTCTCTTGAGTCTCCTCTTAACTTCACTGACTATCCCTCTTCAATCTTCCCAAAGTCCAACAAATGCTGGAGAGCCCTAGTCAAATCCACAGATTCATCTCTAAGTATACAAGACCCCCAAAAATCTCATGTAGTTCCAGGACTTTAATTACACTTGTGTTAAATAGGTACTGTCCCCCACAGCTCTGAGATGCTCTGCTCTGTTTTCCCCCTACTTGTTTTCTCTTTGGATATTTTCTGTTGATCTTCAAATTCACTGAATTCTCTCCTTGGCTATGTTCAGTCTACTAATAAGCCCCAAAACATACTTCTTCTTCTTTTTTTTTTTTTTAAACATACTTCTATATCAAATTTTTCATTTCTAGCATATTCATTTGACTTTCATATACTTTCCATTCCTCTGTTGAAATTTACCATCATACATGTCCACCTTTTCCCACTAGAACCTTTAATATATTATTCATTATTATTTTATTTTTTAAAAAGATTTAATTTGACAGAGAAAAAGAGAGGAGCGCGTGCTCACAAGTGGGGGGAAGGGTAGAGGAAGAGGGACAGAAAGAAACAGATCCCCAGGAGTGTGAAGCCAACAAGAAGCACGCCCGGGTGGCTCAATCGGTTTAAGTATCTGTCTTCTCCTCAGGTCATGATCCCAGGGTCCTGGGATGGAGCCCCACATCCGGCTCTCTGTTCCGTGGGGAGCCTGCTCTCCCTCTCCTTCAGCTACCGCTCCCCCTGCTTGTCAAGTAAATAAATAAAATCTCTTAAAAAATAAATTCAGGGGTGCCTGGGTGGCTCAGTTGGTTAACCCACTGCCTTCAGCTCAGGTGATGATCCCGGAGTCCCAGGATCAAGTCCCACACCTGGCTTCCTGCTCAGCAGGGAGCCTGCTTCTCCCTCTCCCTCTACTGGCACTCCCCCTGCTTGTGCTCTCTCTCTCTCTGTCAAATAAATAAATAAAATCCTTAAAAATTAATTAATTGTCTGATAGTTCTCACAACTGTATCATCCTCAGTCTATCGGTTATTTTGATTTTTGAACAGTAGGCTATTTTTTTCTAACTTTTTGTATGTTTCAGAATTTTTGCCTGGATGATGGATATCGTGTGTAACACAGGACAGAGGAAACAGTATAAAAATGGCTCTTTTTCTGCAAGCTATTAGTGGGAGCTAAGGGGAGAGGCTGAGTCAATCTCTTTAGGAATTAGGCTGGGTTTGGGTTCTATTGTTATGATTAACTTAAGTGTACTACCTACTTCAAATTCCTCTAGGGCAACCTTCTGCTTAGGGTGGGAACTGGTTTGCCTGAGGGTTTTTCTCAGGGTTCTTACTCCACACTCCGCTTCTGGTCCGCCCCCCCCCCCCCACCCAGGCTAGTCCCCAGGGGCGGAATGCGGTTGCTTTACTTGAGTCTGAGTCTCAGGCAAGCCATTATCCCTGGACCTCCAGGCACAAGGCTTTCTCCCAGCAGTAGGAAAACAAAGGGTCTGAACCCAGAAGTTTCCTCACCTTCCCTCAGGTTTTACGGGTTTTTGTCTTTTCACTCCTCCCAGGTACAATGGAAAATGGAGTTTATTCCCTTCCCCCAGTGGCTTAAAGTTCTTCCTGGGAGAAGAGTCCAGGAAGGACCGTACCACCTAGTGGGCCTTACCCCACCTAGTGGGCCTTACCCAGGTCTCCCTTGCTTTCCCCAGTCTTTCTCGCAACAAACTGCCAGGAGACCTTGAAGAAAAAGCCTAGAGGTGGGTATTACCTGCGCTGTGTCTGCAGCTCTCAAGGATTCTACAGTCTCATGCTAGCCCACACTTAGACTTCAGCAATCCATTAAAAACTTAGCCGAATTCTTCTCTATCCTTGTACCACAGCGCTGCCTTCTTCCTGTGCTGTTACAGATGAGCCAGATCCCACCTCTGATGAATCAAGAGAAGTTATAACTTTGTATATTACAGCTCATTCTTATTTCAAGATGGGAGCAATACTCTTTGCAGCTTTCTATATCCCAAGTAGAAGTCAGAAATCACTTTGTGAGTTTAAATACCACCTATAAAGCCACAATTCCTACATTTACATTTCTATTCTGGACTTCTCCTCTGGACTCCAGATCATATATCTCCAGCTGCCTACTGGACAAACCTATTTTTATGGTTTGGCAGACAAACTTTAAGGTGGCCCCCGTGACCCCCACCTCCTGGTATTCATGCCCTTGGGTAATCCTTTCCACTGAGTGTGGGAAGGACCTGCAACTTTCTTCTAATCAGTAAGGTAAAGATGATGGGATGGCATTCCCATGATTACATTTTCTAGCAAAGGAATGGCATATCATTTCCTTGATTAGGTCATATGGTATTATACAACACTCTGCCTTGCTATCCAACTCACTCTCATCCTCTTGCCAGACATAATGGAGCAGGCTGCCATGCTGTGAACTGCTTATGGGGAGGGCCACATGGCAGCAAACTCAGATGACCTGTAAGATCTGAGGGTGGCCTCCAGCCAACAAAAAACTCAAGCTCTCAGTCTTACAGCTGCAACAAAATGAAGTCTGCCAACAACCTGAGTCAAGTTGGAAGTGGATTCTTCTCCAGTTCAACCCACAGGTGAGAACCCAGCCCCAGCCAATACCTTGACTGCAACTTGAAACACCAAAGCAGAGAACCTAACAAAGAAGTTTCGGCCCTCACAGAAACTGTGATAACCTGTGTTGTGAGCAATTAAGTTTGCGGTAATTTTAGTACAGAAAAGTAATACAGATAGCATCACAAACTTAACATGCCTAAAAGCCAAATTCCTGATTGCCAAAATTACCCCACAAAACTAAAGAAAAATATGCTCGTGTTGTCCATCTTATTAAGTGGCAACTCCATTCCTACAGTTATTCAAGCCAAAAACTAGGGTCTATCTTAACTTCTTTTTTTTTCTCTAAAACCCACATCTAATCCGAAAGTAAACACTGTTAGCTTTAAAACCAAATTATATCCAGAATCTAAATTTTATCTGCTACCACCTTGGTCCAAGCCACTATCACCTCTCAAGCACATTATTCTAAATGCTTCCTAACTGATTTTCCTGCTTCTACTCTACAAAGCAACCAAAATGATCCTATTAAAACACCAGGTAAGTTTTTACTCAAAACACTCCAAAGGATTCCCATCTCACCCAGCTTAAAAGCCAAAAGCCTTACAGTGGCCTACAAGGCCTACCTTATCTGGCACTCTCCCTTCCCACCCCAAACCTCTCGGCCTCATCCTGTATCATTCTCCCCTCATTCACCTGTCTCCCAGGGCACCAGTCTCTGTGCCGTTCCTTAACTATGCCAAGTACCTACCAGTCTCAGCCTTTTACAACTGTTAGTTCATGTAAATGAAGAGTTCTTTCCACTAATGGGACTTCTCTGACCGCTTTATATACAAAGACAGGTCCACCTGTCCCCACCAATCCCCATCCCTTCCGCCCTGCTTTGTTAGTCCCCACAGTACACACTATGAACTGATACCTGTTATTGCCTGTCTCCCCAAAATTAGAAGGAAAGTCCATAAGAGCTGAGGCTTCTGTTTATTCCTATGTCCCCAGCTTATACTGAATGACTAAATAAATGTAACTGCTGTAGATACGGTTTCCTTACAGTATTTAGAGTCTAATGCAGTAATCACGCCACAAGAATTTGGACATGAAGTCAGTGACATTATTTTTCAAAATCACTACAAAATTACTTACCACTTAGAAATGTACTCATTCTACATCTCACTGTAAATATGCTTCTAAGAAAACTTGGAGAACATTCACATCTAACCGAAATAACTGAAGTATACAAGCCAAGTGAATTTAAACATTTCTGTGAAGGACTCTATTAACAGAAAGATAGCTGAAAGACTCTATAATTGTTTTTCCAGCACCATCTGGAGAAGATACCATTATTCTACACAGATATAGCCAAACAATAAAGAAGGATGCATAAAGCTTGAAGGATTAATCCTTTTGGACCTCGTTTCTCAAATTCTGGTCTCAAGACTCTTTACACTTTTAAAAATTACTGAGGATCCCAACGAATTCTTATATATGTGGGCTTTTAATTTACTAACACATTTAAAATTAAAACAGAAATCTTAAAAATATTTAACAGTTCATTTTGAAGTAATATAAATATATTACAAATCTAATTTTCATTTATATAACTAAACTTCCTTCTCCCAAATTAGTATAAGAGAATGACATTTTACATTTCTGTAAATTAATGTTTGAGTTAATAGAATATGGCTGAATTCTCTTACCTTCTTTTACATTAAATATTTTGCCATATATTGTTCTGGCTGAGGTATATAAATGAAACCTGGCCTCACATATATATGAAGTTGGAAAAGGGAGTACTGTTTTTAATAGTGTTTTCAGATAATTGTGGATACTCTTCTTTGATACCACTTTAAAACTTAAATAGGTTGTAGTTTCTTAAAGGTTGTTTGCAATACACAATCTTAATGTTATGTATTTTTTTTTTAAGATTTTTATTTACTTGAGAGAGGAGAGAGGGAAAGAAAACACATACAAGCAAGCACAAGAAGGGGTGGGGGGTGGAGAGGGAGAAACAGACTCCCTGCTGAGCAGAGTCCAACACGGGACTTGATCCCAGGACCATCTGATAATGACTTGAGCTGAAGGCAGACACCCAGCCAACTGAGTGTTATATATTCTAGGCACCCCTTAGCATTATATATTCTATTAACATCAACATCCATTGGTCTGGGGTGCCTGGGTGGCTCAGTCAGTTAAGCCTCTGCCTTGGGCTCAAGTCATGATCCCAGGGTCTTAGGACTGAGCTCCACATCAGGCTCCCTGCTCAGTGGAGGGTCTACGTCTCCCTCTCCCTCTGCCCCTCCTCCATGCTTCTGCTCTCTCTCTCTCAAGTAAATAAAGAGTTCTTTAAAAAAAAAAAAAAGAATAAAATCCATTGTTTACCTTGCACTCTAAATGAATCTTATACCCAGGCATGATTTTGTAACACAACTTTGTAACTAAAAAGTCTGTTAACTACTGGGAAACTGTAAAGCTCACAATAGTGAATACAAGTTTTCCAAAATTCTCATTTTTGCTTGAAAGTTCAAGTCTTATCATAGGCAACAAACACCTGTCCATTGTCTTCCTTGAAGTGGGTGACGTGCATGAATCAGACAATTTGAAATTTAAAAATATCAGTTCCGCAATATGCATGCCTATCAATTTAAATTCTCTAATGTATAGGCCTATTTTCCAGTTCAGCAAAAAGATTTCCTATATATCCACAATAAATCTACTGAACTGAAGATGGTTTGCCTCTTGAAACTATCAGTTTGTTTCAAGTTAGCACAAAGAGATAAATAATTTTTCATTTTTCTTATGCAAAAACAAAATCCATCTGGAAAAAATCAAAATAATCATGCACCACAAAAAATTAAATCTACTTCAAGTTTTGTAATGTATACACCTATTTAAAACAACATTAAAGGTACTTTGTATAGAAGAAAATGAAACTGAAATAACCTTGCCAGGATGTTTAAATCAAATCTACCTTCCTTTCTTACAGTTCAACATTTACAGCTCTTTTTCCTTGGTTCTTTTTCATAAAATATTCCTATTTAGCTCAGTATTTTGGCTGGATCCTGCCTTACCTGTTGAGCAATATGAGAAATATGAGTTCCCTGAACCGCTGAACCAGGCTGCGGCGCTGCCTCTGCAGTGTTACTCTTGTGGGAATCTTCCATAATCAACTACAAGCAGGAAAAAAGTCAGTTAGAAGATGCTTTTCAAGAAATCCTAAGACATTTCTATCCTTAACATGTGTACGTTTTCAGAGGAGCAAGATGAAGTTTCTCTATGCTATGAGCTAGCTCAATTTATCCAGACTCATTGTCTTCTCATGTTCTGTTCTGTGTAGAGATCTAATTACAAGATCTCAAGAAATGGCAAATAAAAAGCACTACAGAATATGTATAATATGCTGCACAGTTGTATAAAAATTGGCAACCTGGTTGCTTCTGTAGAAGAGAACTGGCAGTTATGGAACAGAGATAGAAAAGACTATTTCTTGCATATTCCTTTACATTTTAAAAATTTTGATCCACATGAACCTGTTAAAATTTAATAAATGACAAATACATACATAAATTATTGTGACTAAGTTTTAAAGTGTTATCCCACTCACGAAGTATGATAGTCTTCCTGTCCATGGACACAAGAATTCTTCTTCATCTAGGGAACAGTTTCTAATTGCACAGATAGTGCTACATAGAGAATTCATTAAACAGAAGCTGAACTAAATAAGTAAGCACAACCACACCTAAAGAGATTATCTAAAGATCTAGATGATCTATAGAAAGAAGCAAGTGCAGGATATGCAGGCTAGGTAAAAATGAGAATAAATGGCTTATGAGAGATGGAATATGCCAAAAGGGAAGACAACCACCTAGACTGCTAGAAGATTTGGGCAGAATTTAAGGTTTTTGTTTTTTTTGAATTTAAGGTTTTTAAATGATTACACACAAAGAAAAAAGAGGGGTTGGCCAGCAAACATGAAAAGATGGTTCAGTATCACTAACCATTAGGGAAATCTAAATCACAACTACAATGAGATACCATCCCAACATCCCATCATTAGGATGGCTATTAATTTTTTTTTAAGATTTTATTTATTTATTTGACAGAGAGAGATCACCAGTAGGCAGAGAGGCAGGTGTGGGGGGGGGGGGAGGCTGCCTGCTGAGTAGAGAGCCTGATGTGGGGCTCCATCCCAGGACCTGAGACCATGACCTGAGCTGAACGCAGAGGTTTAACCCTCTGAGCCACCCAGGCGCCCCTAGGATGGTTAATATTTTTTAAAAAAATTAAAAATTAAATAAGTGCTGGTGAGGACGTGGAGAAACTGGGACATTTGTGCACTGTTGTTGGGGATGCAAAAAAGGTGTAGACACTATGGGAAACACTATGGTAGTTACTAAAAAATTTAAAGATAGAATCACTGTGTGATCCAGAAATCCCTCATTTAGGTATATACCCAAAGGAATTGAAAGCAAGGTCTTTAAGATATATTTGTACACCCATGTGCACAGCAACATTATTTACAATAGTCAAAAGGTACAATCAACCCAGTTATGCATAGAGATAAATGAATAAACAAAATATGGTATATTCAAAGTCTACATAATATTCCATCCAGGGAACATACATAATTCTTTTTTTCTTTTTACCCAAACAAGATAATACTGTGATTAATATCTTTGGTGCATAAAACTCTTCCACAATTAAAATTATCTCCACAGAACATATTCCAAAAAGGAGAATTACTTGATCAAGGAGTATGAATATCTAAGGTTTTCTGGGGGAACCTGGGTGGCTTAGTCATTAAGTGTCTGACTTCAGCTCAGGTCATAATCCCAGGGTCCTGGGATCGAGCCCCACATTGGGCTCCCTGCTCTTCCCTCTCCCACTCCCCCTGCATCTGCTCCCTTTCTCGCTGTGTCTCTCTCTGTCAAATAAATAAATTAAATAAATAAAATCTTTTAAACAAATAAATTAGTAAATAAAAATAAAATTTTCTGAAGGAGTTACAGTCCATCAGAAGTACATGAGAAAGCAATGATAGGTGAAAATGACATACTGTTTAACATTTCTTTAATTCTCTATTAGTTGTGTGAGCTATCTGTTCGTATTACTTATTCACCCATTTATCACCAAATCTTAGTGTTTTTCTTATTTGCCTGTTTCTTTTTTTAAAATATTTTTAAAGGTTTTATTTAGGGGCACCTGGATGGCTCAGTCATTAAGTATCTGCCTTTGGTTCAGGTCGTGGTCCAGAGTCCTGGGATCCAGCCCTGCGGCAGGCTCCTGCTCAGCGGGGAGCCTGTTTCTCCTCCTGTTTGTGTTCCCTCTCTGACTGTGTGTGTCAAATAAATAAATAAAATCTTAACAAAAAAAAAAAAAAAGGTTTTATTTGTTAATTTAAAGAAAGTGACAGAGGGGAAGAGGGTGTGCATGAGCCAGTGGAGGGGCAGAGAGAGAAGGGGAGAGAATCTTTGTATGCAGAACCCAAAGTGGGGCTTCACATGGGTCTCAGGACCCTGAGAGCATGACCTGAGCTGAAATTAAGAGTCAGATGCTCAACCAACAGCCACCCAGGCATCCCAATCTATATCTTTTAAAATTTTATTTATTTGCCAGAGAGCGAGCACATGTGCACATACAAGTGGGGTAACAGGAGAGGGAGAAGCAGGCTCCCCACTGAGCAAGGAGCCTGATATGGGACTCAATCCCAGTACCCTCAGATCATGACCTGAGCAGCAGGCAGACACTTAACCAACTGAGCCACCCAGGCATCCCTAATATTTCTTAATACAAATTTCATTTCTATCATGTGGATACAAATATCTTAACAATGACTTAACTATGATTATTTTTAAACTTTTAATTTTGCCAAATTCATCTAATGCTTCCTATGTTGTTTCTTCAACTGCTCGGAATCTCATATATAGTCCCTTCTTTAGGAAGAGCCGTGATTTTTCATCTCCACTAATACAAGTATAATATCACAGACTAAACACAGAGATAGGGGCGCCTGGGTGGCTCAGTGGGTTAAGCCTCTGCCTTCGGCTCAGGTCATGATCCCAGGGTCCTGGGATCGAGCCCCGCATCGGGCTCTCTGCTCAGCAGCGAGCCTGCTTCCCTTCCTCTCTCTCTCTCTGCCTGCCTCTCTGCCTACTTCTGATCTCTGTCTATCAAATAAATAAATAAAAACTTAAAAAAAAAAAAAAAAAAAAAAAGATTTTAAGTAATCTCTATACCCAATGTAGGGCTCAAATTTACAACTCCAAAATCCAGAGTCACACACTCTACTGAGACAGCCAGGCAGCTGAAAATGCCTTTTTTTTAACACTCCCATTTCAGAAGACATAAGTTAGAATGTAGAAAAGAAAAAAATATATATAGTGCTAAAGCACTGAACGAAACTATAAAAGATTTTTCAAAACCTTATTGAATTACTGGAAATGATACTTTGCTGTTTCACTGTGACTCACTGATTTCTCCTCCGTAACAGTATTATTAAGAAATCCTAAATCTAATGGAAACTAACACAATCAACACAACAATACACATTTCCTAGTAAAAGCGACTATAGTCAGCAAGTAAAATTTTGGCCAATTATTACAACCACATTTCCTATGGAAAATAAGCCCATTTTCTATAACTTTTTAAAGAGAAATCAACTAATCAGCTTTTTTTTCCAAAATGAAGACAGCTTTATAGTTTTATCTCACTGTAAACTATACTATGTATTTTTTATGTTGGTGTATAATCTTCATTTGCTCACTCTTTTCAGCTATTACTCTTAAAACTGAGGTTAAGATGAACGATCTGTTAAAAACTGGCTCAACACAGAATAAGCTGTACGTGTACAAAAGCATTCTCTATGAAAATAATATAGCTCCCTGCAGCAGATGGAAGCTTAACACTAGACACCAGTAAGTAGGCCAGAATCACAGGGGTTAGTGAAACACAGCTTCAAAAGTGCCATCAACGAGATGGAATTTGGGAGGCAGATAAAATGCAGCAGGCTGTGATCCTGCTGACATATAAAGAATGTAAGTAAAAGACATGGTGCTTCTAAGAAAACTTGCAAAAAAAGGAATATTATATCCTAGGCACTAAATGAAGAGCTTTTTTTATCATTTCCTGGATTCCCTATTTGAGAGATTTATAAATTGAGGCTCAAGGAAATTGCCATTTTCTATGAATCTCACAGTAAGATGTGAATATAAGATCTGAAGGCAGAACTATTTTAACTCAAAATCCATGTTTTTTTCTTCCCCCCATGCTGCCCCTCTTCCTCTAACATTGCCAACTTGTTCATCTGGCAAACTCCTACTCTTTTCAAGTTTCATCCCAAACATTAAGTTCCCAACTGCTCCAGGACCTTTCTTCCTTCCTACTTTGTGCCCTCCACATATTTCTAATGAGGTCACTTAACACTTGGAACTGTGTTTTATTAGCATGTCTGGTTCCCCCAGTCTTTTTTTTTTGGCGGGGGGTGTTGTTTCCCCCAGTCTTAAGGTACCTAAGGACAGTGCATATAGCAGCCCAATAGAGACAGTCATGTATGCAGTAAATAAACATCAACAAATACAGTTAGTATTCTCATTTGACAAATGAAGGTCTTAGTTTCCTCACCTACAGAGAATACAGAACTATGATAAGCTTGAGGGCAAGGAGTCTCTTGCTTGACACTTCCATACTGAACTCATGATCTTCCCTCAAAATTGTTCGTTTGCCATGCTAAATTTCTTCCAGAACTTCCCATGTGCCTACCTTGCCTTCTCTCACCTTCAGGCTTTCACATATGCCATTCCCTCTGCCAGAAACACTACTCCCCTCCTCTTCGTGTGGTCTATTCCTATAAGCTATTTATTCTTCCAGGCAATCTTTCATGAATCCCTCAGACTAGTCGAAAAGCTCTGGCTGTATCCCCAAAGCACATGTTACCCCCTCTTCACCCAGTATTGTAATGGCCTGTTTTCTGTCTTGCCACCAGAATGCAAGCTTTAGGGAGCCAAAGACCACATCCAGTTCCCAATATAGCACATTCATTAATGCTGACTAAATCAATGTGTTTAGTAGGGTTTGTCTAGCTACAGAAAGAAGTAATGGTTAAAGAAATATATTTAGACAATTACTTCAATTTGGCTTTGGAATCAAGACAACACAGGCACACAAAAATCCTACTTTAGAGATGGAAATTCATTATAATTAAGTAGGATATGTGAAGAAAAAGCATTTTGGGGTGGGACTACCACCTACTGGTGATATAGTAGTACTGTACAGATTTATCACAGACCAAACATAACCTTAAAGGATAACAGAACTAACACATTCAGTGTTAGGACAGTTGTACTGATTCTATTTGGGACACCGAGGAACATGCATATTACAAAATCTACAGGAAAAACAGCATTTTAATAAAACTGCTTAGATCTGCTGGTAACAAAATTCTCAAGATAAAATGCATTTTGCAAACAAACATAGCAATACAAACTCTCATCACAAACCATGCCAGTTTGACAAAGATGCTTGCCAAATCTATGCTGAAAAAGCCTCAGAAGGGCACTCTCAATGAGTATCACAGGTATCCCCCACTTCTCAAAAATTAGTGTTGCATCACTGCAGTTTGACAAAAAACGTACACTAATACGTGATTTCACTAACAGAAAGAAATCTCAAGGGGATTTTCACTTTCAGGAAACAAGTGAAGATAGCATTCAGGGTTTGTTTGTTTCACAGCCAGCCATTACAGAGGCAGCCTGGACCACAACACCAAGAGAGGCCTGCCAAACTCCTTCCCCTAGAACTACACTCAGCATCTCAGCATCAAGTCTCCATAGCTTTCAACTGCCTCGGTGAGCATCAGGGACTTTATCTCAATTTATTTTGTTAGTTAAGATGAGTCCGAAGGTATGAAAAGCCCGAGAGATTATTTGGGGGGTCTGAAAACACAGAAAAAAAATTCCGTATAAATTAATGGTAATTTCTTCTTCGCTTTAGGTCATTTCTCTTAAGTTAAGATTTCACAGGAATGCCCTTTCCGATGGCTGAGGAAACCAGTACTAGCCCACAGCTCCTCAAAAGCTAATAAAACCACCATTATTCAACATCTACAAAGATTTTTAAAGCATATTAAGGGGCACGCTCCAACGTACACCTGATGCAGGAAACCCGCATGCTGGGAACGACCATGCTTAGTTTCACGATATAAGAGAAAATCAGAGTTTCCTCGCCTTGATTCATTGTCCACAGATAAACAGAGGAGCGTCTATCTTCCCACACGCTCCTTCTCCTTCACCAGCTACACCTTTCCATTACTGTTTCGTGCGTCTGTGGCTTTACTGTCTACCTCCCCACTGGACTGCGAGCTCCCTGCGGGTAAGGACTGTTTCTGCCCTCCACCGACAGCCGGCCGGGGCCTCGCACGCCCAGCGCGCCCGATGTGCTCTGCGGGATCCCTGGCGGACATAACCGGTCTCCGGCAGCTGGGCGGAAAACGCGCGGAGGCCAAGGCCACGCCACCCTCCCCGCCCCGCCCTCTCCGCCCAATTCCGAGACCTTCGACGGAGGGCGCTCGCCTTCGGCCTGAGAGGGGCCGCTTCAGAGGCGAAAGCCACCCCCGGCGGGAGGTCTCCGGTTTTATTTTGGTTGGGGGAGGGACATTGGGAGGCAGGGGAGACCGACGACTGCGGGAGAACAGCCGGGCCAGGCACGAGAACCGGAAGGGCGCCCGGACGGGGGACAGCGGACAGCCCCTCCCCCTTCCGCCGCGCGCCCTCCGCGCCCCTCCCCCACTGCTGCCGCCGCGCGCGACCCCCACCCGGCGCGAGACTTGACTCGGCGTCCGGGACGGCGCCGAGTCCCCACGCCCTCCCTCTGCCCGGGAACACGGGGACACAGGAGCACGTCCCACCCCCGCCCCCTGCTTACCTGTGGCTGCAGCTCGCCGCTGTCCGGGGCGGGAACTTCCACTCCCCCCTCCCAGGTGGATCCGAATTCTCTCCCCACTTCACCACCCTCTCACACAGCGGGGGACGTCCCTGTGTCTCAGGGGTCAGGCGGAGCGGGTTGAATTAGTGTCACTTAATAGCCAACTGTCCTAAACTACCGTTTCCTCGGCAGTCAGGGCCGCCACTGGCGGCATGATCTACACCAGGCCGGGGGCGGGGGAGGGGAGGGGGGCAAAACTGAGTAAGTGAGCGTGGGGGGTGAGGTTAAGGCGGTCCGTCCGTGCGGGCCGCCGTCCTACGTCACCACGTTGCTCACGTGACGTGCCGCCATCTTGTGCCGGGTCTCCTCGGATGGCAAAGTGTTACTTCGGAGGTGAAGGTTACCTGTGGTCGTTTTTCGCTTCTGGAACAACGTCCGCTCTCCTCCCACGCTTCTGTTTTTGGAGGCCCCGCCTGGCTTGGTGGTGTCAGGAGGCCGCTCGGTGTGAGGCTCTTTTCATGAGTTAGTGGAGTCGCTCTCAGCTCAGCTCCTACTTTCTCCGGGTTGGGTGATGAGACCCAGAACCGTTGATCCTGGCCTTGACCCACGCCTCACCTGTCCGGATCTGGTAGAGAGAAGGGACTGAAGCGTCTTCTCTTGGTTTCCTCAGCCTATTTTTAACCGCATAAAACTGCGTGGAGTTGCATCCTTTCTCCCCCGCGAAAGGATTTTCTCCAAAGACTGATTTCACACAGTACAGGCAGGGTGTTTTGAGCGCCATTAAGGGTGTCCCGCTGAAACAGATTTACCTCAGCTGTTACAGTGGAGCGTTGTCAAAATGTTACACGCAGTCATTTTAATACATTGCAAAAACTTTAAAAAATATTTTTAAGAGGCGCCTGGGTGGCTCAGTGGGTTAAAGCCTCTGCCTTCCGCTCAGGTCATGATCTCAGGGTCCTGGGATTGAGCCCCGCATCGGGCTCTCTGCTCGGCAGGGAGCCTGCTTCCCTTTCTCTCTCCCTCTCTCTCTCTCTGCCTGCCTCTTCTGCCTACTTGTGATCTCTGTCTGCCAAATAAATAAAATCTTTTTAAAAAGTATTTTTAAATGCGTACCTCTTTGGAAAAGGGATTATGCATTATCTGAAATTTTTTTTCTTTATCCATTTCCTTGCAAAATATTTTATGGCTTTATAGTGATGATAACAAATGATAAATGATAACAAATGATAAATGATGATAACAAATGATAAAAACTTTTTAGTGTGTTCTTGACAAAATAAGCTTCAGGATTTTTCTGGCATTTTATTAGTTTGAGATCTTCAATGTAGGCAACTTGATTTAGCGGATAGAGCCCTTCCTGTTTTTGACCTTTAAGGCTTGGGCACTGGGGTGGCTCAGTTGTTTGAGCATCTGCCTTGGGCTCAGTTCATTATCCTACGGGTTTTCAGATTGAGTCCTGCTTTGGGCTCCCTTCTGAACGGGGAGCCTGCTTCTTCCTGTCTTTCCCCTGCTCTCTTGCTGTCACTACTGTCACTACCTCTGTCTCTCTCTCTCTCTCTCTCTCTCATAAGTAAATAAAATCTTAACCTTTAAGGCCAGATAATGTGATTTAAAGCTCAAGAGTTGCTCTGACAGACATTCCAAAGAGCTCACTAACATTTAGCTAATGCCATTCATTCAGCAAATATTGTTGATTATTGAAACAGGTGCCTTTATTTTCAATTTTTGATTAGGCAAATGACCCAAACCTCTGTAAGCTTGTCTTCTTGTTATCAAAATTGGGAAGAGTATAATACTCAAGCCATGGTCCAGATTTATTTTAAGAATCAAAATGTCATACACCATAGGGAAAGCACAGTGACCTACAAAGGTTCTCAGACATCAGCCTTTCCTAATGAACAAAACCCAGTATCAGTCATTCTGGAATCCAGAATATTAATCCAGTCTGGAAGGCTGGCTGTAAGTTTACTGTTGCTTTGTGTTTGGTTGTTTCTTCCTTGGAATTCAGAATGCTTAACAAATACTGATCAGTAAAAGAGGGGTGGGGGACTGCAAAATGTTATCATCAAAAGAAACTAGATTTTAGTGGTGCCTGGGTGGCTCAGTTGTTAAGCCTTATCTCCCTGCAGCTCAGTTCATGATGGGGATCAGCCCCGCATTGGACTCTGCTCAGCGGGAATCCTGCTTCTCCCTCTCCCAATCCCCCTGCTTCTGTTCCCTCTCTTACTGTCTCTCTTGGTCAAATAAATAAATAAAATCTTTAAAAATAAATAAATAAATTTTACTGAAACCTTCAAATTGTATAGACTGCTTTCTCTTCAGTTCCTCTTCCACCTTTGAAGCATCTTAAGTTTAACTCAGATACTATGCTGCGCAACACTGGCACTCACAAATATTTCTGCCATACTTGTTTCTCATGGAAGTGTCACCTGCTGGACCTACCACCCTTCTGAACCTTGAGGAATAACTGAAGAAGAAAGAAAGAAATCTTGGTTATGACACACACAGTTCTTTCTGAAGAAGCGTATAAACTAGATGGACAGGTCTTTGACTTTAGAAGTGAGGAGATAAAGTGAAATAAAATAACCTAACTTTCAAAAGCCAAAGGTAATTGTTTAAAATAAACTGGTCAAGCCAGTGGTGGTACCTCTTTGGCTCTTCTGGTGTACTGTTTTCTAGTTAAGAGGGAGAGACATTATGAGGAGATGGGTTTAATAATATTACCTATTCCTGGGGCACCTGGGTGGCTCAGTTGGTTGGGCATCTTTGGCTCGGGTCGTGGACCCAAGGTCCTGGGATCGAGCGCCACATCGGGCTCCCTGCTTGGCAGGAATCCTGCTTCTCCCTCTCCCTCTGCCTGCTTGGCCTCCCTCTCCTTCTGTCAAATGAATAAATCTTTAAATAAATAATATAATAATAATACCTATCCCATAAAGTCCTGGCACACAGTAAACACTAGATGTTGGACATTAATATGTAAAATACTGCAGTGTACCCACTGGAAGCTTAGCTAAAAACAGTTAAGTGGCTATACACCCTGAGGACCCTCACAGTTTAACGAAAGGACTGAGCTGGAGTGGAGGACTTGAGAGCCATGAAGCAGTGTTTGAAACATTTCCCCTCTCAAAAGGCAGAAATTATTTAAAGCTAATACGTGTAGACTTTATGGTCTAAACAGTAGGCTTAATTGTTTCTGTTTCTGTTTGTTTTGTTCTTTTTCAATACTCAAGGCTAAACACACAGGAAAACCCAATCAAAGGTAGTTACTAAATGCCTGCACAGGTTGTATGAACTACAGCCATACTATTTCAGATAACTCAGCTCTGAAATTGCTTGCTGCTCCATGTTAACTATGCTTGAATTGAACATATAGAACTAGTCTGTGGGCCCTGGGAATAGTGGACAACTACCCTCTTACTTTTATGGAAACTTCTCAAACTCAAACTGATCTTACCAACCGTGGGCCCCTGACCTAAGCTGGCCATCAGAGTCTGCCCTGTGGACATTTATTTTGGACCAGAAATTAGTCTTTCTCTAGGTGAATGGACCTAAAGCTCAGGAGGTTTGTAATGAGCCTCGTCCATCTGTCAACAGTGCAGATGAGCTGAGAGAGCAAACAAGTGGATTTCTAGGCCCTAGTTTTAGACCCTGAGATACAGCTGCCTGCCACAGCTCATAGGTTCCACAAGCCATCCTTTGTCCTTGAAATGAATAGGACTTTTTTATTTAAGCTAGCTTACTTTGGTTGCTGTTATTTCTAGAGTCCTACCTACTATACCTGGATACAGGAGAAATAATTTCCTTGTGACTGCCTCCCCTTCTCTGTATCCCATCACCTTAGTCCAAGCTATCATTACTTCTTGCCTTGCATATTGTGGTAGTCTCCTAGTTGGTACCATTAATAAAACCCTATAATGAGTAAGTATTGGTTACTGTTGTGTGGTTGGATTGTATAAGCAAACAAATTATTTGCCTTCAAGATTATTATTAAAGAGTTGTAGCAAGACAGCTTGGAACTAAAATTCAGCTTACTGGAAGGAACTTTCTTTATGATGGTCGGAGCAGCCTGCAGGTATCATGTACCTTTGTAACACCCCAGGTAGGGACACTGAGTGGTGCTCTGAGGGCAGGAGAGTCAAATCCTTACACTAAAAACATAGATCTGTTCACATGAGAACAAATCACTGGTCCTTCTAGGATGTGAAGAAGCCCAGTGTTGTCCCCTATCAAGTGGCCACTTTATCTCCTGCAGAAATAGTGTCATTTGGGAGTTCAGTATTGGTTTGTGTCAATGTTTAATGGAAGATTCAGAGATAGCTGTAGCTAAATATGCCTCGGTAAATCTAAGTCCATGCTTTTGGGCCCTGACATAGTCTCCATCTCTGCTACAGTGGCTACTCCATACATGTGGTCATTGTGTCAATTCTGAGATCCTTGGGGGCTGGCTGACATCAACCAGCCAAGTCATTTTGTTTATATGGATGTTCAATGTCTCTCCCGTGGTGGATGCTTTATAGTGGGCATTGACATGTGAAGCAAAGATCTTCATACTTTGTTCTCCCTCCCCTGTATCTATCCATATAACTCTACTCCAGACCTTGTATCCAGTCTTCCAGCCTTTTTCAAGACACTGATCAGCTGGTTAGGCCATTTGCCACTGCCCAGGAGTCCATTTATATTCTCACTTTGAGCTACTTCTTGCACAGAAAGGGTGATCATTTTAATATTTGCCTGTTGGGGGTACCTGGGTGGCTCAGTTGGCTGGCCCTCTGCCTTTGGCTCAGGTCATGATCCCGGAGTCCCAGGATTGAGTCCTGCATTGGGCTCCCAGCTCCATGCTCCCTCTGACCATCTCCCCTCTCATGCTGTCACTCTCTCTCTCTCAAATAAAAATAAATAAAATCTTTTTTAAAAATCTGCCTGTTGAGAAGATTTCCCTTGAAACAGAATGGCCATAACCCACTCGTGGACCCAAACCATAACTCACCCATATACCAAACTTGGGCTTTTTCCAACTGCTTCAGTAGGACTCTTCTCCAATGCTCCATTACAGCCATAGGTATGAGCTGAGTGAAGAACACTGGTGCAACTGTAGTGGGTAACATGGGTTTCTGGTGGCCCTGCTCATGCAGATTGTTTGTGTCCTCTGATGCTGCTTAGATTTGATCCCAGGTGTAATATTTCCATCTTATGATGGATTGGTGCTGGGCCCATCTAACTTTATGACTTGGTGTGTCTGACACCATCCAGCCAGCGATGGAACATTTCAGATGCATGGTCACTTGGTGTCCCCTGGTCAAGTTTTCCATCTCTCTTGTGGCCCAGTGGCACACGAGAAGCTGCTTTTCAGTAGCCATATAATTTCGTGCTACAACTCCCATGTATCTTGCTCCAGAATTTTAATAGCTTGCATTGTGATTCTTCCACTGGATCTTGCCATAAACTTCACACTTTTCTTTTTTCCACAACTATCACCTCCACCACCATGGGTCTGCGATATCCTATGACTCCAAGCCTTACTTAAAGCTGTCATCTGGTATACTGTGCTGAGCAGTATTACCAGGGGGTTGTCTTTACCACTTAAGAGGCCTACTAAGGACTGTGTTTCCTTCTTAGAGAAAGAGGATATAAGATGCATTAACTTGTCGTCGTTGTCGAAGTAAGCTATGCCTAACATGGGGCTTGAACTTATGACCCAGAGATCAAGAATCGCATGCTCTACTTACTAAGCCAGCCAAGTGCCTCAGTAATTTGCTTTTTATGTCAGGAGCTATGTCAGCCTGCTCCTGACTGCTAGACCTCGGACTCCGGTTTATTTCCCATCCTCTGCACTGCATGCAGCTTACCAAGACCTTCAGTGTACTATTTCTTATTCCATCTGTCTCACCAAAGTGATGTCATATAACTCTGGGACAATACTATATAAATGTATATTCTTATCCTTTCTATGTGAATGTGAAATACTTCTGATTCTCTTGTTTAAAGACTTAAAAATTTGGGGCACCTGGGTGGCTCAGTCATTAAGCGTCTGCCTTCAGCTCAGGTCATGATCCCAGAGTCCTGGGGCCCAGTCCCACACTGGGCTCCCTGCTCAGCAGAGTCTGCTTCTCCCTCGGCCCCTTACCCCACTCTCATGCTCTCACTCTCTCTCCCTCAAATAAATAAATAAAATCTTTAAAATAAATAAAAACTGCCTTAGTCTGACTTTGATATCAAGAGGAGTTGGATGGCTTTTTCTTTTATATGTGAAACCAGAATTCTCTTCCTTGTGGGTTTGGTAATATCCAGATTTTCTCTTTCTTGAATGAATTTTCAAATTGCATAGTTTACAGAAAATTATCCATTTCATTTAAAATTCAAGTTTACTGCAAAATGACAATAATCCCCTTAGATTAAAAAAAAAAATGCCATGGCTGTAGTTATATTCTTTGTGTTTTCTACTAGGTGTGTGTGCCTATACACACAAGAATTTTACTACAGATTTTATTGGTTTAAGAAATTAGCTTCTGGCCTTGTTAAACCCTTTCTGTTTTCTACTTATTAATTTGTTTCCCTTATTTCCTTCCTTCTACTTTCTCAGAGGATCTTTTCCTTTGCTTAGTTGAATCCAACTTTTTAGTTTTTATTTTTTTAATAAATGCATTTAATATAAATTTCCCTTCTATCTGCTTCTTAGGAATTCCCATTATTTGCAGGTTCCATGTTGTATTTTGTCAGCATATTTATTTATAGGAATTATTTCAGAAATGAGTGTTCATCTTCATAAATTGAAAACAGAGCTTCAGAGAAGTGAATGAAGTCATCAGGTGACCTCTATTAGCTTCCTGCTTTCAGGATCTTGCCTCTACCCAATTGTATTTAAGAAAAAAAATGCTGGGCGCCTGGGTGGCTCGGTGGGTTGGGCCGCTGTCTTCGGCTCGGGTCATGATCTCAGGTTCCTGGGATCGAGTCCCGCATCGGGCTTTCTGCTCGGCGGGGAGCCTGCTTCCCTCTCTCTCTCTCTCTCTCTGCCTGCCTCTCCATCTACTTGTGATCTCTCTCTGTCAAATAAATAAATAAAATCTTTAAAAAAAAAAAAATGCTTCCTCCCCTCAAAGGCTAATCCTTCTACCTGTTCTCTGAATCTCTGCCTCTCCTGCTTCCTCAACAATCTTTTTGGGTCAGTTATCCTTTACTGCTATATTTGGATGTTTTCCCTTTCTACTGGCTCTTTCTTCAGACAGGAATATTTAATTTCTTTCATCTTTTTAAAAAAACAGCCTCCCCTGATTCTACACCCCTCATTTAACTACTGTACCACCGCTTTCCCATGTGCAGAAACTTCTGGAAAGAGTAGCTGTTCAGTCTGTTCAGTCACATTTCCCATCACTCTTCTCTTGAACCAGTTTGCTGGCTTCTGCCCCCAGAGCTGCAAATGCCACCACCCTGACCAAAGTCACCAGTGACTACCCCATTGCCAGACACAGCAGAGGCTAGCCAATCTGTATACCCAGCTTCACTGTAGCCTTTGGCATTGTTGACCACTCCCTCCTTAAAACTCCTATGGTTTCTTTGCCCATGTTCTTTCTTGATTTTCCCCCTACCTCTCCAGGCATTCCCATTCCTTCTTCCACCAGTCTTCATATACTGTTGTTTCCCATAGCTCCATTATTGATCCTTTTCTCACTCTACAGGATCTTCCTTGGCAATGTCCTATCATCCCTACTGGGCTTCATCTGCTTCACGGGCTTCAACTACGACTTTTAAAAGGATGTCTCCCACAAATCTAGTTCATGGCCAGCAGCTGCCTGTTGCCCTTCTTCACTTGCATGTGCCATAGCACCTCAAATGAGCAGGACCAAAATGGAACATATCTTTTTTCCCACATTTGTTCCTCTTCTTTTGCTCCCTACCTTGGTAAATGGCCCCATGTCTACCTAACTCCCCAAGGAGTTGTTCAGGATTTCCCCTTCCTTAGCCTGAATACCCAGCCATTGAAATCTCACCTGTCTCCTCAGTTTGCAGGCATTGCCTTGTCTCCATCCTGTCACTGCCTTCGCTGAAGTGTTCTTGTTCTATCCCTGCAGTTTCTGCAAAGGCCTCCCGACCCCCGCCTTGGGTTTTATCATTTTCTCTACTGACACCAATCCACTTCCTATACCACGGGCATAATTTCCTAGGTTGCAAATTTGAGTATATCATTCCCTTGCTATAAACCTCTCACTGGCTTACTCTAGCCCTCTGGATAAAAGTCCAAAATTCCTAGCAAGATACACAGGGCCCTTGGTGATCTCTGCTTGAAGCCTCCACAGACAACTAGCTTTAACTTTTCTCCCTTCAAACCCTCCATCCTAATAACGAATTGTTAGTTTGCAGAAAATGCAACTCTGTCTTTCTGCTTGTTGCTTTATCTGGCTGTCTCATCCTTCAAAACTCAGTTCAGGGGCGCCTCAGTGGCTCAAGTCAGTTTAAGTGTCTGCCTTCATCTCAGGTCATGATCTCGGGGTGCTAGAATTGAATCCCATGTCGGGCTCCCAGCTTAGCAGGGAGCCTGCTTCACCCTCTTCCTCTGCCCCTCCCCCACCTCACGCGCTCTCGCAAATAAAATCTTTAAAAACAAAACTTGGTTCTGATGTCACCTCCTCCAGTAAGTATTCCTCATTATTCCCCCTCATCATTGGATTGGGTGCCTGTCCTAGGTGCTGCCACTGTCCACCCCTACTCATAACCCTTAATATATTGTACTGTTTTCCTGGATCTCCTTGAAAGCAGTGACTTAATTTTCTCTCTCTAGCTTCAGTTCTGTTGCAGTGCCTTGGGCCTAATGCATAGACATTCAATAAAGGTATGGTGGAAAAAAGTGTTCTCGGCTCCCTAAATAGGTTGGACAGCAGTAGTTTAAGGACCAGTTTTAGTGTCGGAGAACACACACAACTTGATGGGCTCCCATCAAGTTTCTTGAAACCAAGACATGAAGAGCAAATTACATCACTTTAGTGAAAGCTGAAATCCAGTCCAATCAAAAAAATAAATTTATGATCCATAGTTTAAACCTACCACATGCCACATGGGTAGGAGGAAAACTAAACTTTAATTGTTCCTGACAAAAGCTTCTTAGTTTTCATCATGACCCTCTTGTGTTCCTTGATTTATCTTCCTGTTACAGCACTGATTAAATATAACTTTGGATCTCTGTGTTCATTTTCCTTAGACTACTCTGGCTATCTTTGGGTCTTACCATCTGAAGTTAAATTTAAAATTTATCAGTTCTGGGGTACCTAGGTGACTCAGTCGTTAAGCGTCTGCCTTTGGCTCAGGTCACAATCTCATTGTCCTGTGATGGAGCCCCACACTGGGCTCCCTGCTCAGCGGAAAACCTGCTTCTCCCTCTCCCACTCCCCTTGCCTGTGTTCCCTCTCTCGCTGTCTCTGTCAAATAAATAAATATAAAATCTTAAAAAGATAATAACATTTATCAGTTCCAATTTATCAATCTCCCAATGTGTTAAGCAATAAACACAATCAGGCATCAATATTTATTAACACAAGACAAAGGAAACACATTCAATGAGTTAATAGAACACTGTCCAGCCAGATGTTAAATTTAAAAACGTATATCTAGTCTAATTTCAAATAAATAAAAAAACTTTATACATAATTACACAGTACTATAGTCTGAATTTGACACTGGTAAATATCTTGACAGAAAGTAAACAAAACATCATTTAGGACTAAAAAATTATTCTTATCTCTTTACACTCTCTTCCTGTGGACAAATAACATGGCCCATCTACATACACCTAGACCAGAAATGTTGTATGAATGATAAAGAAAAGGCCTATTGTGTATTTGGAGTACTGCAGCTTTTTGCTCCAAATACTCTTGATTTTACATCAAAGCAGACAACAAAAACAACACTAAGGCATAGGTCATGTTGGAGTTTGAGGGTGAGGTGATAACTCCTCATTGCTTTAGTCTAAAAGATTGCTGGATATTCAAGGAAAGTAATTTATTTGGCCAAGATATTGAGCACCATGCCTGGGGCAGAGACCTTACAAAAGAAACCTAAGGCCTCAGGCCCTTTGTTGATTCAACAAAAGCATTAAGCAAGCACTGCCCAGGGACTAAAGAAAGGAGACACACTTATATTACCAACAGACAGGCAATGGTCCCTAAACAGCCTGAGGCAGCACAACTTCACGTGAGGAAAGGACTTGATGGTGGCGGTGGTCCTCAACCGGGCCCCCTTTCTGAGGCAGCAAGTAAATAAAGGCTGTGGATTCACACAGATACCTGTTAGCATGCCGGGCATGGGTCTCACTGACGCAGGAGATGACATTTGTGCAGCTCTAAGAATCCCTTGGGCTTAGGAATTTTCCTGAGGTAGCCCCTTCCTGATCTACCTCAGTTACTTCTGCTGAGAGGCAGAAAGAGGTTCAAAAGCAGTTAGATGAATGGATTTCTCTTACCTGAAATGGGGGCTTGCTATTAATCTCGTCTTTTTCACAGGCATAGAAGAAAAACCCAGACAGAATGTGTTCCGGAGTTTTGGCTAGGCTGTTCCTATCGGTAATGGCCTTCTGGGTCTGTCCTAAGAGTCCATTCTACCACAAAGGTCCTACTTAATGTGGAAAGGGCAAGAACACTGTGTCATCAAGAGAAAGTTCTCTTCTAAGTCTGTAACAGACGAGGCATTAAAACTACAGATGACCCCTCAAACACCCACAGGCTAACAACTGGGCTCTCTCCCTCTTGCAGAGGCTCCTTTACCACAGTTACTGAGAAGTTCCCAAAGACACAGCTCAGCTCTCTTTCCTCCACTAGCATATTCTGGCTTTGGGGAATATGCAGAAGATCCACAGAGCAGCCACAAGGTAGAAAGCAAAAGCTAAAGCTAAATCAGAGGCCTGAGGAACTACAAACCCAGATAATCAGACCCTAAGTAACTGGGAGTTGACCATACTCTGAGACTAATGGAATATCTTATTGGAAAGAATGAGTGCCCATTATTGTAGCTACTAACCACATACTACTACTGAAAACTTGAAATACGGGTAGTCCGAATTGAAATGTGCTTAATACACCCTGGATCTCAAAGACTTCATACGAAAAAAAGAAAAGACCTCAATCACTTTTCATACTGATTCCACATGGAAATTACAGTATTTTTGATATACTGGGCTAAATACAAGATATTAAAGTCAATTTCATTGGTTTCTTCTTACTTTTTGAAATGTGGTTACTAGAAAATTTAAAATGATCGATGTGGCTCACACTATATTTCTAGTAGACGCCCTAACTTGTGTAGTAAGAATTTTCAAAGCAACCCATAGGATAAGACTCTGCCTGTATTTCTTCCTTAGAACTCGTGGATTATGTCCATAGAACTATTGAATCCTCAGGATCCCTTGCTTTGTTTAGTGAGTCATTAAAAACTATTGTAAGAAAATTACTTTCCAAATAAGCAGGCTATTTCTTTCTGCAAACTGAACCGCAGCTAGTCACTGGGATTTCCTGCCCCAATGTAAGTGCTTTTTTTCTGTACATCTTAGAACCTCTTCCATCATGTGTAAATTAATTTCATCCAAAATGTCAAAAAAGAGATCTGGAACTGGAAAATGTCTTGAGGTCTGCCCTCAACAGAGAAAAAACCGGGAGGAAAAAAGGCTTACGTAAAAGGGAGGCAAGAAAGTGGCTTAGGAGCCACAAGACCGAAGGGCAGCCCCCGAGAGCGATGAAGGGTCTGGCCTTTGCATTATAAACCTTAATTTCAGGGTAATTACAAGTCTTAAAAATTGCTTAAAAACATATTTAGTTTACATGATGTTACAGCGGGGTAAATAATATGTATTATTAAAATAGTCTAAATAAATATTTACACAATAGTGCAGAGTGGGTCAAAGAGAACCATTCTGATTTGACAAGTTAACTCTGTTCACTTGGAGCTTTTTTTTTTTTAATTTTTAAAAATATTTCTGTAAGAAAAAAATAATAAAATTCAACTATATTCAAATACATGAATTATCAGACCAAATAAAGGAAACCGAGCCAGAGGCCAAACTCAGTCCCACGCTCAGTCCACTTGGCCTGGGCACCACAGTTATTTCAAAAGAGTTTCTTGCATACATCAGACTTCCCCTATTTCAGCATAAGCCTACCTATTTTGGCAACCCAAATCGGTCAGTTTTGAGATCTGTAGTTATGTTGCCTTTACAGTTTCCCGTGACTTCTGATCCCACTGCCTTCCCAGCCTGTCATTCTTGTTCCTAAAATCCCTGCCCTCATGAACTGGAAGAACAGAGGACACTTCAGTTTTCCGAAAAGAGAAGCTGTATGTATAAACTGGAGACGCAGTTGACAATGAGCCTGGAAAAAGAGGAAATCCTATATTCTTACGCAGTCACTCTAAATTTGAAACACAGTTTCAACACTGGGGGCCAGAGTGAGTTATTGTGGTTCCTTAGAATAGGGTGGGATCTAATGAAGCTTAGCCTTTTCATAACAGTTTGATTTTTAAACTGAGATTTCCAGCCTGTAGAGACAGGCTGAATTCCTAAAAGCTTAAGCTGATTTTGGGAACGCAAGCTTTAAGAACAAACATAGGCAGCTTTAGTTTATAAAATACATCAGCCAACAGAGACATAGTACAATGTGCAGCAGAACCTGCAAACAATTTGCACTTTTTAGTTACCTATTCAATTACACTGCAGTAAGAGAATATTGAAATTCTCCCAAAGTAGGAAGGTTTCTACTTCAGTTGTTGTGACTACACACGCCAGTTCTTCAGTCGTTTAGCTGAATTGTGTGTACTCTTATTTACACGTTTAAAACACTGGTCAGAATGTGTTACTCTCAAGAATTATATATATAAAGTAACTCTCATATTCATGGGTTATTTGATTTGCTTACAGGTCAGCAGAAAATAAGCTGAGTAGTTCCACGTTAACAAAACCTGCAGAAAGTCCAGCTATGGTAAAATGGCAGAATACAGTACAGAGCGGGGAACTTGAGAACTCTGACTACCCCCTTCATGTGAATTCATTTAACTCCCTTACAAAATTCTAGAACAGCATTAGATAAAAATACAAGTATATACAACAGATGAAAAAAATGCAACATGCATGTAATTGCTTTAGTAACGTGCTGCTCACGCTATGTCAAAGCTCATGACTAATGGACTGTTAACATTTTTTTCATTTGCTACCATATGATTCCCCTTTCCTGTGTGTCCTGTGATTGCAGAATCCCACAGGATGAGATGAAGGATATAATGTAACCATCTCAGCTTATTTCACATCATTGGAAAGCTTGCTCCTAGTCACTGGTCTTTGGTCCTTGTGGTTTTTCAGGATGCACCCCCGCCCCCAGGACCCCCACAAGGCTGGTTACATGTTATAAGCCACATAGATGGGGTCCAACTGGTCAGCCAAGAAGCTGTCTCGGAGGTGCATCCTCTGCTTCTCTCCTCTGGAGTTGATGGGGATAACGCCTGGGTCCACCACCACCACGACGCCGACGATGAGGTAATGCTCTTCCAGGACCACGTTCGTCACTAAAGGAACCAGATCGAGGGCTTCCTGTTCAGAGCCACAAAGTTCCACAACCACCACAAGCAAGTTGGTCCACGTGAACACGGCACTGAAATTGCAATGACAGTCAGTTAACATGGCATCACATTTATCAGGTAACTTTCATAGTACGCGCTCAAGACATATCCCAGTTTCCCTGACAACTGCCTTCTCTCCCGGATGCAACCAGAAGGCTGGCAGCCATGTGTGCAATGACTTTGCCCCATGATCACAGCTGATGAGCTGAGCCACCCAGAGTCAGCAGGGGTTTGGCAATGGGGTTGAAAGATGTTAGCTGGCCACGTGAATTAAGCACATGTCAAAGTTTGGGGGTGGCCGGCTGTCCAGAGCAGCACAGGTAATGGCTCTTCACGGACAGGAGAAGAATGAAGTGGATGCCCCTATGGCTCTAGAAGGTGAGAAGACAGTCGTTCTGATGGCCTTCCCATCCCTTATTTCTATGTTTCTTGAGATTTACAGAGACTCTTAGGAACCTCTGAGGTGGCCAAGTATTCTTTCATTAACTCTCTTTTGCTTAGGTTTTTTTTTTTTTTTTAAAGATTTTATTTATTTGACAGAGAGAGATCACAAGTAGACAGAGAAGCAGGCAGAGAGAGAGAGGGAAGCAGACTCCCTGCTGAGAAGGGAGCCCGATGTGGGACTCGATCCCAGGACCCTGAGATCATGACCTGAGCCGAAGGCAGCGGCTTAACCCACTGAGCGACCCAGGCGCCCTGCTTAGGTTTTTTTGAAGAGAATTTCTGTTATTTGCAACCGAAGAACTTTGACAAGATAGTATTCTTAGGCCCAACAGGAAGAGAGTGGACCTTTCCTCATATGGGCTTAGTGCCCCATACAGGTGACTCTCCCATCATGCCATAAAAGTGACATAAGGTAGAAACTTGCCTTACGTGGAGTGGGACTGCTGGCTTAGAAGGTATGACCTGACCTGTGATATGAAGTGTTAAATAGCTTTAAAAAACATATTCCAATCATTAAAAAAAAATGTATACAATATTTGCTTGCGTAAAAAGTCAGAGGTCTAAAATTAGAGGGTAACCATGGCACTCTACTTCTCTGTATTGTCCTGATAATTCATGGGCCTTGTTTGGGTCTGGGGAGAGATTCTGACCAAAGTGAGCTGAAGATGCTGATAAGGAGGCATCTAGAAAGCGTGAGCAAGCATGAAAAGAACTGTGGCTATTTGGCATGTTTTAAAAAAAGAAAAAAAAAAAAACAACAAGGAAGGACCTACTGCATTAAAAATGTAGAAAAGAAACCAGGTGGATTCTGTATTGTCAGGAATCCAGAATGAAAGCCACTAGGTAAGAACTACCAAGTTTTAATTTTAAAGAAGCTTTAGTCCGTGTGAGGCTGGATGTTCTTTCATCAGGGATGATGTGGGGGGCGTTCTTACGCTGAGAGGGAAGCTGGATGAGGTAATAATGACCTTTCTCATCTGCTTACCATTTGACAGCTTGCAAAGAGGCACATTCCCATTTGTTCCTCCCCATGATTAGGAAATAGCAGAGCAAGTACTTTACATGAGAAAAGCCGCCAAACCTTCAAGTTGGGCCTTTTGAACTTAAAGTCATGGTTCTTCCCACCATATTACACTGACTTTCTAGAGACAGATACTCAGATCTCTTCCAATGGTTAAGAATCGATCAGTAGCGAGGACTTGACTCTACGGTGGTTCCACGGAGCCTGTTCTGGTGTCCCCACGGCTTCATCTGCCACAGCAGACGGCCCACCACGACAAGAAACAATCAGTCCATTTGCTTTCTTACTCCCCCTGGACTTCTAGGCCTGTAGGTGGCATTTGGTACAGACAGCTGACTACTTAGATGGGTTTTAACTGACACTACGGCTGCAGCGGGAAGCCTATTCTGTGCAGGGACGGTTACCATTCAGCAATACTCCTATGGATCCGGGACACGGAGGTCTCAATGTCTATCGGATGGTATCGTAATCCTCGCAGCTCCAGTGTCTCGTCCAGCGCTCCCACTACATATAATGCATCGTGACGCTCTGATGCAAAGAAAAAGAGAAATCTGGTTCATCACACATGATGAGCGCAATGCAATGTTGGTGTGAAAAGCACCCTGTTGGACTGCCTGCCACGTCACATGACCCCGCGACTCACCAGCCGTGTAACCTTGAGCCAATTACTTAAGTGTCTGAGTCCTGCTCCCCACTCTGTGAGACAGCGAGAATACTAAATGGCTGCTGTGACTATTCAATGAGATAATCCCCGTGGGGAGTTCATTTGATGCCTGGTAAACCATAAGTGCTAAAAAAAAAAAAATTAGCTATGATGATGATTATTATTATTACTACGATGTCCCAGGAATTGTGTTCAGTGCTGGGAAGATGACAAACATGAGTCCCGCTCTAAAGACACTTACTGTGTAGTGGGGGAGAAGGACACATGACAGGTGCTCCATTGTCCACTGCAGCATGGTAAGCCCCTGCTGGGAGCATGTATGAGGTGTGTGTGAGGTGACTGGGGGACACACCCATACCCCGAGCTCAGCTCAAGGGTTCAGAGAAGGAAAAGCGGAAACCAGGCTGAGCTTTTACGGATAAACAGGAATTAGCCAGATGACGGCTGGGGGAGGGGTGGAGTGGGGAGAGAGGATTTGAGAGGGAGAAGAAATGAGCATGTGTTGTTATTCCTAGACATCTGTAAGGAGTCCAGATATAAGGAGTAGGATTACAGAAAATGGAGAGACTAGTTCTGGTTATTAACAGGCTTGTAATCCAGCTAAAACATGGCAGAAATCTTTTTTGTTTGTTTAAATTGTATGTACACACCATATATATAAGGCTATATACATGGTTTATGTCTATACAGATACTGCATTTTATTTTATTTTATTATTATTATTTTTAAAAGATTTTATTTATTTATTTGAGAGCGAGACAGTGAGAGAGAGCATGAGCGAGGAGAAGGTCAGAGGGAGAAGCAGACTCCCCATGGAGCTGGGAGCCCGATGTGGGACTCAATCCTGGGATTCCGGGATCAGGACCTGAGCTGAAGGCAGTCGTCCAACCAACTGAGCCACCCAGGCGTCCCCAGATACTGCATTTTAAAGAAAGACATGGTTTTGCTAGGTCTACTAAATAAAATATTTTCAGGAAAGGGTAAATTTCTGAAAAATTGAATAAAGCAAAGTGCTAGAAGCTGCTGGAGAGAGAAGGATGAAGAGGTCTAGCAGATTCCCACCATATAAGAAGAGCTCATAAAGACTATAATAACAAACATGACAGAAACACAGCAGTTAATCTCACATCATCTCCACAAGCCAGGGAACATTATCATTCCCACTGTTCAGGTAGGAAACCTAGAGGCTCAGTGATTGCTCAAGGTCACAAAGCAAATGGCAGAGGCAGGTTTCAACCCCAGGGCAGCCGATGAGGGATACCTCCCTCTTCCAATTTGTTATCCTGCCTCCCCGTGAAACTTAGAGAAACTATGGACGCTGGTCACTATGGAACAGATGCTAGGAGCTCAGGAGAAATGGTATGGCTCTAATTCAGGCCTTTAAAGCCCGGTGAGTTATCTGTAGCTGTTCTCGAAGTGATGATACAGCTAGTGTTGGGTATTTTAACACGGCCATTAATGCCACGGGGCAGAAAAGCTGAAGGCAGGCATCAGTGAAGGCACAACAGTCAATGGAGCAGCGGGTAATCGGGGGGACTGCTCACACCAAAGCCTTGCCCAGCAGTCTCGCATCGAACATGAGACGCCGAAGGGACACAGTGCTTCAGCGACATGGCTCCTCCACACCGATCCCCTGCTCTCAGGGGTCAGGTTTGTTCCTCTTGAACCCAAAACGGTGTGTGGGTGTAGAAGGGCTACAAGATGACACCCCCATCCCAGGAGCTTGTGCAGGAGCTGGGATTCAGTCAGGGGCACAGTGAGCATCAGGCACGTCTCTGTGACCGTCGGCTGTGCTCACCCACAGTTCAGAGATGCAGACGTGGTACCCTGGGTGCCTGCCTCCTGGTTACTCCTCATGGGGCAAAATATCTTACTTTAAATGAATACAAATTCATGCATGGGTTCAGGAACCGCAGAAGGGAGTAATTAAATACACACACACTCGACAACGCAAAGGCAGGCTGAGGAAGGTGAGCCAGAGCCAGACAAAAACAGGCAGAGGGAAGCGCTGGCGAGGAAACTACCTCCGGTGGCCGCTGTGAGCTCCGTCCGGCGGACAAAACCAAGGTATCCTGTCCGAGCCCAGAGTGTCTGAGCGGCATCCCCGAAGCTGAGGCGAGTGTTGAAATGATCCGCTTGAAGAGTCTCGCTGTCATAGATGGTGTAATAGCCACTGGCTGTGTGGGGACTGTTCACCCAAATCTGCAACAAGAAAAGGGCATCAGTCACATTTCGGCAGGGACATAGAACTGTATCAATTCAATTCTCTCTGGATGGATGAACATTACTGTTTTTTAATTCTCATTGCTACAGTAACAATAATAAACCACAACAATAAAGGCTGCTGACATTTATCATGGGTCCCCCATGTGCTAAACAGAGAGTTAGGTACTTTATATGCCTATCCCCATCAGTCCCGACATACGTGGCAATGCGGTTCTGTATTACTGTTTCTCCCATTTCACAGATGAAAAAACAAGGAGTTAAGTAACTTGTCTAAGAAACTGGGAGACCCACAGCCAAGCCTGTGCAGCTGCAGAGCCCACGCTCTTAACCACGAAGCTACTGCCTCCTGGGCTCAGTCCTCTGCCTCTTCCCGAGCCCTGCAAATACATCGAGGGGTCACTTCTGTGCTTCTGGGCTAAGGTGTAAGCCCTCAGGAAAGCACTACCAGGGTATCTGAATTCGCCCTGCCAACACAGCAAGAGCTAACAACAGCAAGAACAGTCGTATTTATTGCGAACTCATTAGGTCACAGGCACTGTCCCACGTGCGTTACAGATACGGTATTAGTGTAGTAGCTGGCGCACCATTTCATCAGGTGAAATTAGGTGGGTGCACTTATTATTTACGGATGAGAAAACTGAGACCCAGAGAG
Source organism: Lontra canadensis (assembly GCF_010015895.1). NCBI lineage: Eukaryota > Metazoa > Chordata > Mammalia > Carnivora > Mustelidae > Lontra > Lontra canadensis. The sequence continues at coordinate 3,909,406 of NW_022631053.1, forward strand.
AGGAAGTAACTTGCTCACTAGTTAGAGGCTGGGAAGTAGCAGAGTGCAGGCCCTCTGACTTCTGCACCTACGACCTTTGGCTCCCGGTAAACCACGGGGTGAAACCTCAGTACCCCTCAAATATTTGAGGGAAGAAAAATTAAGTCTTCTTAAAAAAAATCTTGATACGAATTCCAATATACACACATTTTAGAATAAGAATAGAAAATATCCATGAATTTAAAAAATTTAGTATTTGAGGCTCCTATCAGTTCCACCCCTTAATAGGTGGAAACAGGTAGGACTGGCCCATTTCCTTTTTCAGCTAAGGGAATGTCAGTGGACAATTCTGGCACTAGTTCTAATCTGTATGCTGAAATCTTTCCTTCATCCTGGCCTCAATCTCTCTCTTTTTAGTTTTGGGCCTTACAGAGAAAGATTAAACTCTTTTTAAAAAAAAAAACAACAAAACACATTTATTTGTCAGAGAGAGCACAAGCAGGGGAAGCAGCAGGCAGAAGGAAAGGGAGAAGCAGACTCCCCTGCTGAGCAGGGAGCCTGACACAGGGCTCGATCCCAGGACCCCGGCGAGCCAAAAGCAGACACTTAATGACTGAGTGACCCAGGCGACCCAGATTAAAACTCTTTTAAAAGAGGACAACTCACAACAGGGGAAAAGTTAAATCCACAGTTTCACTGACTTCTCGAATGTGAACCCCGAAGTCTTTATTGCCGACTTTTCAGAGTAAAAATAAAAATTATACATACCTCTCCAAGATGAGAGTCTCCAACAGGCCCTTTGGTCTCAGGATTAACAATAACCACTTTCACTCCAGGTAAAATCTGAGCATCAAAGGGAAAACACAAAGAATCAACTCTAATAACCCCTCGGAAATGCAGTCCCCCGCCACCCCTCCTTCAGAGAGGCAAGCGAGTGTACAAAGGCAGGAGCTAACTGACATGCTGCTCACTGGACTGTCCTCCGTGGAGACCAGAGGTATAATAATATTCACCCTCAAAAATAAACCAGGGAGCCAACCACCCTACCTTCCCTTCAAAGGGATGAGAAACTGCAGCCCAAAACCGTAACAGTAGGAATCTGTAATGTGACTGCCCTTTCTCATTTTCTCACTCTATCCTGTTCACTGCAGTGATGGCAGGAAGACCCCCTTAGAGCAAAGGACAGTAGGAAGGGATCGCCTGAGCGGCTCCACTCCCGTCTGCAGCAATAGCTAAGTGAGAGGAACTTGAAGACCAAGAGAGGATGGTGGAGGCTTTGCAGGAGAATGAGTCCTGCCCCTGGGATCACCAAAGACATCACACGCTTGCTTGGGATCTCCCTGAGGAGAGAAACGGAATGTAAAGAATGTGGGGAGAAAAGGAAGAAGAGGGGCTGGCTGTAAGAACGGCTCACGCCTTCTCTGGTTACCCATATTCTGGGTTTCTAGAGTGTGAGGTTAGTTGAGAAGCGCTACAGTGATTATCCAGGGTCATACATCTAAGACCTCAAGGAAGGAGAGAAAAGACCATTTGCACTGGTCTGGGTCGGGTCCTGGGTGAAAGCTTCTGAGGCGCCCAACCACGAGCTGAGGCAGCGGGAGATCTGACGATGCATTAAGAAGATCAACCCAACTCCACTCGACAGTGTTTAAATGGAAGAGACAAACTAGAGTAAGTGCCCCATGGGCTCGATCTGCTGCTTGATAGGTTAGACAGGATCCCCTTTTATCTTTATCATTTCCCCCTCTGCTTTCAGAATTACTAGCAAAATTCTGAGGAATTCTGAGGCATCACTGTTACCTCTTCAAAGAATGGGAAACTCACTAACTTATGCTGATGTTCTATCACCCTTAGTAAATGTTCAAAACTGCTACAGACTTATGTCGTGTCTCCCCAAACTCGCATGTTGGATGTAATCTACCTAAATCCCTGATGAGATGGTATTAGGAGCTGGGGCCTTCCACTGTGTGAGAATACAGCAATAGGACGGCCATCTATGAACCAAAAATCCTCCAACAGAATCTGCTGGTGCCATGATCTTGGACTTCCCATGCCCAGAACTGTGAGAAGTAAGCTTCCTGGTCTATGGTATTCTGTGATAGCAGCCCAAAGGGACTAAGACAGTAACTGTGTCTCTTCTGGAACATTTTAAAGCCCCCATCTCACCTAAGAAATCTTATTCCTACAGACACACACTCTATATATCCGTAGTTTCTTCCCCGTTTTGATTTCTCTCTCAGCTTTAAACACATGTACGCCTTCCCTGACCTTCAACCATACCTCCCCACTGCCATCCTGTTTTTCTCCTTGCAATATTTATAAAGATAGAATTGCCTCTTTCTAAGTGCTGTTTACCTCTCCACCTTGAATATAATGAACACTGGATTTTGCTGATTTGTAAAATAAGAGTAACATACCAGTGGGATTTTTTTGGAAAAAAAATCTGTGAGAATTAAGAAAGTTCAAATTTAGAATTCTTCTTCTCTATGTATCCATACGAATTTGAAAGTATTAGATAAGGTGAAACTGCTGAATTATCTCCAGATTTCAATTAAGGCTTGCCCTGGGTACTAATACATTACATGGCTTCAAGTTTTAAAATGAAACATTTAAAAATAAATAAATAAATAAATAAATAAATAAATAAATAAATAAAATGAACCATTTCCCAGGCAGACCAATGTCCAATGGTTAACAGACAAATTACCTTTCCAGACTCTGAGAGGAGCAAACTCTGGGGGGCACCCCGTTCCACAAGACGAACCCTGAAGAAGAAGAATATTTACTACATACGTATAGGTATGTATATATATTCGAAAAAATGGCTGCACATCTACTACAGCTATATACTGCCCTCTTGAGACCTCTATTTTGTCTCTCCTCATGCTAGAGCAGTTTCTCAGACTTGGGCACTACTGACATTTTGGGTCAGACAATGTTCTTTTATAATTTTTTATGAGGGACCGTCTATCTTGTGCATTGCAAGATGTTTAACAACATCCTAGGCCTCTACCCCACTAGATGTCAGTAGCAACCCTCTTGTTGTGACAACCAAAACTGCCTATGGACACTGTCCAGTGTCCTCTGGAGGGCAAATTCTCCCCAGGCCGAGATGATGAAATTCTCCCCGGGCACTAGAGAGACGCTCTACCTGTGCCGGCTGGGTCAGTGCCATGGGGCACATCAGTACACAACGCCGAGGTCACTGGGACCTGGCAAAGGTCCCAGAGCCCTAGGGCTAGGTGCTCACCTTGGGACATAGCTAAAATTCCCCTGTAAGCTGACGCAGAGGAGGGCTTTTATTTCTGGGGTTTAGATAAAGTGTTGTTTCAAAAACCCTACTCTGCCTCATTTATCTTGTCTGTTCCATCTTTTATTTTTAAACTCCCAGAGGAAACAGTCTATCCATTTTAGTTCACTTTATATCAAATGTCACAAAATATTTTTACACAGGCAGAACTAAGTATTAGATTTTAATATTAAAGAACAGCATAGCAACCCTGAGAATTAAAGCTTTCTTCTTACAAACATAAATCTCATCACATATTAATAAAAACAAATTCCTGCCTTCTTCCTATCCCTCCCTGGAAGACACAAACAAAAGGAATGAGGAAAAGTGACAGCTTTCTTGGGGCTCGGAAATTTTTATGCTTAGAAACCCAAATAGGGAGAGAGCATAATAAATCTATTGTACCTGTCATGTCTCAATGATTTCAGATCTACATACACAGTAGTTGGATCAGGCCCTGAGGTTCCCTAAAGAAAGAGAAATCAATGCATTGTTTATTTAAAATTTAAATGAATTATATTTCCATATTTCATATTCTCAAATCAAGAAATAGATAATTTAGCCATATACATGAAAAATTCACACTCTATTTTGAAAGTTCACCCTCTCTTCAACTAGACGAGGCAGGGTTGCAGTGAACACCCGAAAGAAACTCATGGACTTGTGTTTCTTGCCCTCGTCCCCTGGGAGAGCAAGCCAGGGGCCTGGTCATAGGGGCTGAAGTAGCCTTGGAAGGTTGCCAGGCTGAGGAGGGTTCTCATCCCTGGACTTGAGGCACAGGTGAGACAGGTCAGTATCCACAGGATTTTCAAAACCATCACTGGCCTAAGTGGACAGCAAGAAGCCTATGATGGGGCTCAAAGGTTAAATCATCATGATGCTACTTGAACATCCCTTGCCCACGGTCACAGAAGGCCTGAAAGTACCCATCCATGTATACCATCTTCTCTTACTCTCTCTTGTCCATGCCTATATTTACCGTATGAAGCCTCCAAGCTCCCTAAAATCAGACTTAGTTCTTTACTATTATTTATCCACCAACAATAACATGGCAAAGTTGCTCTCTGGATGAAGAAAAGAATACAGGCTTATTGGTGCTTCTTTTGTTTAAAAAAAAAATAAAGGGAGACAGAAAAACAGAAGGTAAGATACTAATAGAATTCAAATAGGACTCAAAAATCTTGATTCATCATCATGTACCATTCAACTACTAGAGTAGTCTTTTAATTTGGGGCTCAACTGCTAGGCATGGCTCCAAACGTATACACCTAGTAATGCCCCTGTGAAGAACAAGTCTATTATCTTCACCCTACAGGGGAGCAAAACGAGGCCCCATGAAAATGAAGAGCCCGCGGTCCCAGAGCAAGTGGGTGGAACTGGGCTCCTGCCAGGCCGCCTGGCTCTGATGCCTCTGCTGTGGAGCACTACACTGCTGCCATTCGTTACCCAGCATGATTTCATGAGAGTCACCTGTAAACATATCGCGACATTGACTCTCGATCCGAAAGTGGTGCTGACAGCCCGAGGGGACAGCCCGATGTCTTTGAAGAGCTTGGAGAAGGACTGCTGGAGGGCAATGCGGGGTCGTTCCTCGGCCACCACCACACACGTCCGGATGCAGGAGAGGTTGATTCCTCTGGTCTGTAAGACACCAATGGCCCGGGAGCTGAAGTTAGCAGGAACATAGAAAGAACTGAATAGTAGGGCCCTAGTTCTATCTCTTGGGTCAGGAAGGGCCAAGGAACTGTGTATTGTCATCTCAGACATCGAGGCAAAAGGCAAAAGTTTTCAGAAATGCCAAGGCATTCCACTAACATCACTAATCACTGGTAAGTCTGCTCATTCTCTATTTCTTTCCTCTTTTATCTAAAATCTTATATTCTTCAGCCACCTATTTTTATACCTCTCCATTTCTGTACTTCAGATGTCTTCCTATTCAAAATGGAGAGAAGGAACTGAGAGAAAAAGGTATCTAGCACTCTAGAGATAGAATCTTATCTCTTTTCATCTTGGGGTCATAATTCTCTTAGGGTCATAATTCTCTATTTTTATTTATTTATTTATTCTTACTTAAATTCAATTCAACATACAGTGTATTATTAGTTTTAGCGGTAGAGGTCAGTGATTCACTAGTCTTCGATACTATCCAGTGCTCATTACATCACGTGCCCTCCTTACTGTCCCTCACCCAGTTACCTCATCCCTCCACCCCTTTCCCCTCCAGCAACCCTTAGTTTGTTTCCTATGATTAAGAGTCTCCTATGGTTTATCTCCCTCTGTGATTTCATCTCGTTTTATTTTTCCTCCTTTCCCCTATGCTCCCGTTTTAATTCTTAAATTCCACAGAATTCTCTGTTAAAGAAAATCAGTGTCTTCTGACTCTCTCTTACTCCAGTCACACATGACATCATAGTTCTCTTTCATCTTTCCATGAAGTCTTTTCCATTCAGCCTCCCAACTAGTTTCACCTTCCTTTCCACAAAGTAAGACTTGGACTAAACTCTGAAAGAGCACAGTAAATTAGAGAGTGGAGGAAATAAAATTTCTGAGGTTTACAAAATGTTGACTGCCTAGAAAAGAAACAGGCAGACACGCCTGTCCAACCCTAGTCTGGTATCAGCACACTTGGCCCGTTTCTTTCAAACCTCCCGGGATCAGCTACTTGTGTAGCTGCTTCTTACCTTCAGCACCTCCACTTGGTTTCCGAGCCCTTTGGTGCAGAGCTCCATTACTGAATAGGAGCAGAAAGTGTCCCTTATTTTGTACTGGTTGACAGTGGAAAGCCAGAGGAAAAGGTTGTTTTCTAACTCCATAGGAGGAATTAATATGGACTGGTGACCTGAATAGACACTGCAATGAAGAAAGGCGAGAGCTGACATTATTAATTCATTCTAGACATCCTGATGTTTTAGAATACCATCCACTCAACCACTATTTGCTGCACGTGAAGGGCAGGGTAAGGTTATATGAGATACGAAGCTCTAAGCATCAACCCTGTTCCCATCTAACTCACAAGACGCAATAACTAAAATAGACTGTGGTAGATACCGTAACTGAGGTGTGAAGATCATAAAATCAAGATCATAAAAGAAGGAGCAAGTCACTCAAATTAGGAAAGCTGGGGGCGAGGGGAGAGCAGTGTTTCACCGAGTAGGTATCACTTGAGCCGGGGCTTAAAGAATAAGCAGGAGTTTGACAGTGGCTAGAGGAAATGGGGTGATGGTGAGAGCATTCCAGGCGGAGGAACAGCATATGCAAAGGAAAAGAAATGTAGAAGTATATGGTGTGTTTAAAGTTGTCAGAGATAGCATCCTCATATGAAATCCTATAGCACAGAATGCATGGGGGAGTGGTGAGATGTGAGGCCAGAAGGGTTGGGGCCAAACTGTAAAAGAGAGAAACTATGGTCTGAAGGAGTTTGGGCTTTACCAACAGGCAGTCGCTGCGGCTTTAAGGTGGGGTGAGCCCAGCACCATGGAGAGGGACTGTAGACCCAGACACTGGTGAGGGAGGGACAGGACAGGACAGGTGAGAGATGATGACGGCTTGGATCCTGACAGTGCAGCCAGGATAAAAAGAAAGGAATGACAGTAGAGTCCCATCCTATATATAGTTCACAGCCCATGAATCCTCAACTTCTTAAACCGAGGACAGATCAGAATGATGAGGAGCCCAAGAACCCTGTATTTAAAGAATACTGGAAATGTGGTCACCAACTCTGGAGATCTAAGTTATTAGTAAGTCTAAAGAAGGCCCATTATTTTGCTTCTTTAAAGACCCCGAGGTGATTCTTATGTACAGACAGGTTTAGGAACAACTGAGCCACAAAAGACAAGACACTTAATTGGCTGTGAGACACATACATAGAGAGGCTGAAGCTAATGCTCAAGTTCCTAGTTTGGGCCCCTCAGGTGAATGGTCCCAACAAAGATGAGGACACACAAGGAGAATGCTGAGTTGTAGGTGTCTCTGAAGCATTCACGGGGACGTCTACTAGGGAGGTGAAAATGCAGGGCTGAGAGAAGGTCCCCTGGGAGGAGTGGGGATCTGCCATTCTAGTAGACACAATCTGGACAGGACAGGCATGCTACTTTCCAGCCACATGCTGTCATCCAGTCTCATTATCCTCCTTCCTGCCAAACCTAGGGGGTACATTCTGGCTGTCAAAGCCTGACATATTTCACCCAACTATCATCCTTCTACTTGGCTCTGCTTCTACAGTAAGGATTACAGGATGGAGCAGAGAGCAATAATAAGATCACTCACTTTATGTATGAGGCATAAAATGAACAGACAAGGAAAAAAGGGAATATAAACAAAACTAAACGAACTTCAGAGATATATCAGTCGCCCACATTTAGGAAACATCAGCATTTTATTGAAACATTACCAAATTAAGGAAGCAAAGGTAAGGATGAGATGGTTATAGCCCCAAAGACATCCCCACTCATTCTGTTTCTTTGCTTTTCCATTCCTACCTGCAGAGACACCAGAGTGCAAAGCCAAGTCCACAGTAAGGGTCAAGGCAGATGGCGATCTGCCGAGAAGAATACAACTCACACTGGAGCTTGATGGCTCTACAAAGAGCATTGACTGCAGAGTGGGACATCTGGAAAGTAGGGAACATGGAACAGGATGGAACTGGCATCCCCACAGGCAGAAAAAGCTCTAATGATAGTTTTGAAAAGTTTCAATTTCCCCCAAACTCCTCAAAATGATGTCTATTTTTCATTGTTTCAAAAAGTCTATCTAAGTCTGGAGTGCCTGGTGCTTAATGAGTTAAGCATCCGACTTTTGGTTTCAGCTCGGGTCATGATCTCAGGGTCGTGAGATCGAGCCCCATATCAGCTCCGGCCTCAGTGGGGTGTCCTGCTTGAGATTCTGTCTCTCCCTCTACCCCCGCACCCTCTAAAATAAATAAATAGGCCTTAAAAAATAAAAAATGCCTACCTAAGTCTAACATAAGGTAACATACTTTTGTTCATTAATTAGTATGGAGTTCTATGAAATATGAATCTCTGGTTTCTTACTGGCTTTAACTGTGACTCAATTATTATCTAGTAGTTTCTAGGCCAGGTTCAGAACACTTCATAACACACATTCCTTGGGATAACTTATTCCAGAAGAGCCAATGCTTTTATTTAAATATAGCAGGGACCTCTGATCCCCCGCCTACTGGTCTCTGGTACAAGCAGCTGGCGTCCACATCTCAAGTCCCTGGGGCAGTGGTCATCTCTATTTTTTGCAGACCTGGCATTTTACCAGCATCCAGACAGTCAATATCTCCAGCCCACTCTACCTTCACTCCCGTCAGCATGCCCGTTGTGGAGACACTAAAATCAAGATATGCCAACATCTCAGGAGTGGGTGGTTTATACAGCTGAGGTAACCTTTTCCTGGGTAAATCATCTGCAATGAAAACAGAAAAACCTGATGTCAATCAGACAAACTGGAACACAAAAATCATGGCTCTTCAACTGGTTGTCTATGGCTTTGCCATGGACAAATAGAGCTCCTGGGATTTGCGAAGCTTAGGCTTCTCCTATTTAACCAAACAGCTCATGTAATGTCATCCGGGAAGTGGGTTGGGGTTGAGGACACCAGTGGGTAATATGAACAAAGCAAATCTACATCAGGCAAATGCATTTTCTAGAAGGTTGGTGAGAGGTAATGTAACACAATAGTAGAAGACATGAACTAAGAAAGTAGATTGCTGGTGTTCAAATCCTGCTCAGCCATTTACCATCGAAGTGCCTTTGGAGTTATACCTCTTTGTGTCTGTTTCCTTATCTATAAAATGGGAATAATACCTACCCTCACAGGATTGTTAGAGAGTTAATTCACGTAAAGCACTTTTCAAACAACTCAAAAAGCTTGAAAAAGCCTTAGTTGTTATCATGCTGGTTCCAAGTTAAGGTTTGTTATTTACAGTTTAGTAAATGCAGTATTAGACATGGACAGCTTTAAAAGTTGTTTTTCTTCAAGATAATATGTTAGATTTTTAAGATGGAAAACCTAGAATTAGGGATTATTTTCCTTTGCTGGTTTATATACCTCTCCTTTCCTCCCATATTTGCTTTGTAAGTGAAGTGTGTCAAAACCAAGGATGTCGGGGCGCCTGGGTGGCTCAATGGGTTAAGCCTCTGCCTTCAGCTCAGGTCATGATCTCAGGGTCCTGGGATTGAGCCCTGCATCGGGCTCTCTGCTCAGCGGGGAGCCTGCTTCCCCCTCTCTCTCTGCCTCTCTGCCTACTTGTGATCTCGCTCTGTCAAATAAATAAAATCTTTAAACAAACAAACAAACAAACAAACAAAAACTCTTGTGGCTTCCTGGATCGAGAAACAACTCTGACTCTGACTTTTAAGTCTCTATATTGTTGGGCACCCATTTCTGGTCAAACCAAAGACTTTATCTATCACTTTCAACCTGGTTTTGTATAGGGGAGGGTCACTCATGTCCCAAAAGAAACCTTTCTGTTGTCTTTATCACAGCCCACAGTTCAGGTGTTCCTGAAATGTGACTGAGTCTAATAACCACAGTAGATCTACCTGCATCATTAACACCAACACAATCCATTTGTGTTATACAGAACTATGCTTCTGTACTTAAGCAACAAACGTAAAAACATCTAGCTCAGCACCTGGCACAAAACCACCACAAATACCTACCATCCCTGAATTTAAACCCACATAAATGTTTCTGAGTTGGACAGACACCATGTGGTACTTACTGAAAACAGGGAGAAAACACATGAATGGTTATGAGACTGGGAATGTAGCCAAATCAACTGGGTTTGAATTTTAATTCTGCTCCTTATTTAGCCTTTCTATACCTCAGTTTTCCTATCTGTAAAATGAGGACAAAACTCACACCTATCTAATAGGGTTGGTGTGAGGATAAAATTGGGCAATATACATTAGATGACTGGCACATAGCGAGGGCTTGATAAAAGATTTTATTATTATGATCATGTTCAAGGTGCTTTATGTCATTTAATCTTTACAGCTCCATGAGGTGGTTATTGCAACGCCCACTTTATGGACAGTTTTGCCCCAGTTAGTAGGGATACATGGAGAGGAAGAGAGTATCAGGATTTAAACATCGTCTATCCGATTCTAAAACCCACTCCCGTTCCTCTACCACCATTCACCAGGTATCCCCACGTCTTCTCCCCCATGCTTTTTTAGCATGGATACCACTTAAATGAATGTCCTTTACGGACTTTTTTTTTAAAGATTTTATTTATTTATTTGACACTGAGAGAGAGAGATCATAAGGAGGCAGAGAGGCAGGCAGAGAGAGAGAGAGAGGGAAGCAGGCTTGCTGTTGAGCACAAAGCCTGATGCGGGGCTCGATCCCAGGACCGAGATCATGACCTGAGCTGAAGGCAGAGGCTTAACCCACCAGGCCACCCTGGTGCCCCTACTTTATGGTTTTTAAAGTACCTTGCTATTATGCTGTACTTGATATTCTCAAAAAGTATCTGAGTCAGGTAAGGGTAGGTAACATTTGAGAGAAGGGTAATCTCAGAGAAGATTATATAAAAAATAAGTACTTGAGCTTGAACTAGAACTAGGTCTTCTGACTCCTAGTCAGTGCTGCTTTAACTAGATCATACCTGGAAGTCAAGGATCAGAGTGTGTCAAGCTTTTACATGGCCTTATGTGTACACGGTTATATTCTGCATAAAAACCTAACCATTGTTTGAGGATGTCAGGAGTAAGAGCAAGACATTTTTTGGTTTTAAGAGCTCTTAGCAGCCTGTGATCTGCATCTTTGGATCTGGTTGTTGCAGTACCCAGTCCTTCAGTAACACAAGTGAATGGACAGGAGGTTCTGCCTCTGTCTCAGTAGGTGGAATGTGTTGCAACCTGAGTTGTATAAACATCTTTGGCATGAGAATCTAGAGAGCTCGGGGCATGAATGTTCTTGCTCCTTCAAGAGCTCTGGAGAATTCTCCCTTTTACCTGTGTCAATGATGGTCGGCCAGGTTTTCACATCCACAGCTGCTGCCGCCTCTCGGGACCTCAGCAACCTCATTAGGGTCTGTGTGGTGAGAACACAGGCTGCTTTGCTGACCTAGAAAACAAATGGACAGAAATAAGCACAAGGACGCTTAGTCCCCATGTGGCCCCACAGGCTCTGGCTGCTGCTAAAAGCAACTCATACTGGACTAAAAGCACACCATACTGGCAGGACAGTATTTATTGTTTAAAGAACACACAATAGTACAATGGACGCTGGTGTGTCCCCTTCATTGGTCCTTCTGGGACTGTGTAACACTGACTTATCTCAGAAGAATGGACCTGTTCACAACACAAGTTATTGTTTTTAACAGTGTGGATGCCCACATCCCTTGATTTCATGAAGACCATGATAAAGTAAAAATGTGGATTTTTTTATTGCTCAGGGAATGGGAGGAGTCAGAGGATCACTGCTGTAGGAGTTAGTGTTTGCCACAGCCTAGAGAATGGAGAAATTTACTAGACCCAGAACATATCCTGAATTTGAGGGATGCAGAGCTGTCAAGAAAACTAAGCTCTCCCTCACACCTACACATGGAAACACAAAGCGATCAACTCCCCCTTAAACCATCAACAGAAGGAGACTCCCCTTCCTGCTGCTCTGGCCTACTTTGCAGACTGTAAAGAGGGCATTTTGCTGAACTGAACTTTGTGATAAAATCATCTATGGTGAACATGGCTTTTATACCCCAGGCTCTAGTTGCTGACAGAATAGCAGTCCTTAGAGAACAATGTTACACAAGTTAGAATTCTGCGTCTTTGTTGTAACATGAATTAGGATACAATGCAATACAGATTTATGTTACTTCCTTCGATTCTCATATCCTCTAGAAACTTCCATTACTTCCAGGGCAAGATCTGGATACCTTTTAGTGCTATACCAAGTGAATTTATAAAACTAACCCAAATAAAAATGACCAACACTGCGGAGAATTCAGTTTGGGATATAAAATTACCTTGGCTACTGTGCAGAAAAAATAAGAACATTTTTTAAGAAGGGAGATAAAACAACAAAAACAAAAAGTTTTATAGAGAATTACTAATGTCAGCCTCACCTCCTTAGTGTTCATGATAAAAACACAATTCTGTACCTCGCCAATAATCACTTTCCCACATTCCTTCACTGAAAAATGCTAGTCATTTTAGTCAGGTAAGTGAAAAGAAGGTGGCTTTCAGGGGACAGATTTCACTTCCTGACTCAACAAAACCGGAAATTTAGTAAGGATCCGGAGTTGTCTGACTCTGGGTTTTATGAGATGAGGACAAGGCAAGATATACTCGGTACTTACATCAACAATCATGCGGACAGTGGGCAAGGTGGCTGTAAGGTTCTGAGCATGAGGAGGTCGGACAGTGACAGGTATGCACCCCGCATACAGGCAACCATAGAAGGCGGCTATTAACTCGATGCCTGCAAGACAGACTCACTTAGCTGACCACTATCACTGAGAAACTAAATGGCAGATCTTCTAAAGCCAGTTTATTAAATCATGTGCCAGACAGTTTATTGAGATCATAATTTAACATAGATAATAACCGAAGAAGTTTTTTAAATCAAGAAGAGCTTGAACGTAAAGAAGGAAGCATATAAAACAACTTTAAAAAATAAAGAGAAGCCAAGAATAAATAATAAGAAAGGAAGTCAGAAGTAAAGAAAACTCTTGTAAGACACCCAGGGAAGGTATTCTGAGATCATTACTTGGTACTTAGTAGAAGTAACTGCAGAAATTAGGTCTCGTAGCTTAGGAAATAAAAGAATGGGGAAAGGTGGGATGAGGAACACCTGAGGTTTAAAAAAAATATTTAGAAGCCTGCTGTGTGACAAGCAGTTAGACTACTGAGATGTCCCTTCACCTGTAGGTACAAGTTTTAGGGAGGCAAAGTGTGACTCAATTTGATGAAGACTCTCCCCGTCAGGACACGGAGAGTGGCCTTCTCCGGAAGTACTCTGGTCTACCACCAGGTCATTCACTGGTGGATGGAAGATACTCTCACAGGAACACCACAGGAGGGATTCTTTTACCAGATGACCTTTTAAGGAATCTTAGTATCAGTGTAAATAAAACAGAACAAAATGAACTAAGGGGGATAAGAGATCAGAGAAAGCCAGAGGTATATGTGGGTAGTGTGACAGAATAAAAAAATGAACAACTCAACTATTTCACTTAACATTTTGAATATTTACACCAAACTGTCATCAAAGAATTCTGAGTCCCTCTTACTGTGAAGAGAACATTTTTAAATTAAATGAGAGCACGGAAAATAAAATCAGCAATAATGAAGACTACACATCAATTAGGATATAAAAAATGTGAAGTCAAAAGAGTTCACACACAATATTCTTTAGGAACTGGGTGAAATGGTCCTATTCCTGAACCCTCCTAGAAAGAAAGTACCTCTTTTGAGGGTTTCCAAAAAGTCAGAAAGTCTTATTCATTTGATATTTACCATAGTGCCAGGAACTATGCTAGACAGGGGTAATACAAGAGAAAATAAAACAGACACAGTTCCAGCAGAGCCATGGTACTGCTCAACTCCATGGCGTGAAGCTTGGTTCCTACCTTAGCCTGGGTGCCTGGGACTCCCAGAGCTGGGAGTTGCATAGCCTACATGGGCAAAGATGGCGGCTCTTATTTCCTGTCCTCTCATACTCTGTAGTCTCTCGTAATGGAGCTTGAGTCTAGTTTACCAACACAATACCTACCAGGTGGATAGAGCAACACCACGTTGTCTCCTGCATTTAGATGCCCCTTATCACCAAGAACTGACGCAATCCTCTCTGCTCGCTTATGAAGCTGAAGGCAACTGGCTGTGCACACAGTAGTTCCCTTTAAAGAGAAGAAAGTGTAAAAGGGTCAAAATTCAGGAAATAAAACAGTGACAAGTACAAGCCAATTCCACGTTATACTGGAAAGGCTGGTGCCTTGGTAGATTCTCTGTAGCAAGTTATCAATTCCAGCAAAAATTCCCCTAGTATTATCCCCTAGTATCTTTTTCAATGCCTGAAGGTATTCAGGGAATAGCAACATTAACTTAAATCAAACAATGTATCTATAGTCTTTCCTGTTTAAGACAGCTTCAAAAATACATTTGAGTTTTTTATTTAAACGAGGAAGTAAGAGTGGAAGGAAAATAAAGGAAATAATAGTAGAATGAGGGCGGGAGTGAGGTCAGGACAGTCACTGCAGGCCGTGTGGCCATGGACATTGCGTGCATTTTCTGTGCGTCACACAAATTTGGCTCTGAGTATTCCAAGAGCAAAGATGTAAACAAAACAGTAATACCAAATCAGAGTCCACTAGCTGATAATAAAGATTAGCAGATCAGAAGACGGCCAACTATTCCTGATCCTGAGAATAATTTCTCCTTGAGGTCTTCATCAATTCCTGAATGTCAATCCAAGTTTCACTGAGCTGGGCTTTTTGAAACCCTTTTGTGTGTAAGATAAACCACACAAATATGAAAAACACATAAAATATGAATGTATTACATAATAGAAAAATCACAAAGCAAGCATCAGCATAAGAACCAGCATGGCATGAAAAACACCACCGCCAGCAGCACAAAAGCACCCTTAGGAGTCCCTGCACCCCGGTCTACTCTCATCCTTTCCTTTCCTCCGTACATAACCGCTATTTTTTTTTTTTAAAGATTTTATTTATTTATTTGACAGAGAGAGATCACAAGTAGACAGAGAGGCAGGCAGAGAGAGAGAGGGAAGCAGGCTCCCCGCTGAGCAAAGAGCCCGATGCGGGACTCGATCCCAGGACCCTGAGATCATGACCCGAGCCGAAGGCAGCGGCTCAACCCACTGAGCCACCCAGGCGCCCCAACCGCTATTTTTTTTTTAAAGATTTTATTTATTTATTTGACAGACAGAGACCACAAGCAGGCAGAGAGGCAGGCAGAGAGAGAGAGGGAAGCAGGCTTCCCGCTGAGCAGAGAGCCCAATGCGGGGCTCCATCCCAGGACCCTGGGATCATGACCTGAGCCGAAGGCAGAGGCTTTAACCCACTGAGCCACCCAGGTGCCCCGCATAACCGCTATTTTGAGTTTTTAATCTTAATCACTGATTTCCTTCTCTTCATAATGTTACCACCCATGAAAGGTTTGATTTTATAGAAATGTAACCGTATGGTATAAATTTCTATGTTTTGCTTCTTTCTCTCAACATTAACAGTCACCTCTGCTGCAGTGCCTGGGTGTAGTTCTCATATTTGTTGCTGTGTAGTATTTAACTGTATAAACACACAACAATTTATTCATCCATTCTGCTGCTGATGGACAATAGCACTCTTATACATGTACCCTCATGCATAAACACATGAGTTTCGGTGGAGGGCAGACCTAGAGATGGAATTGTGGGGTCACTGCATATGCCTATCTCCAACTTCACTAAATAAAACCGAATTATTCTCTGACTATTGTGCTAATACCACCTATCTTAATTATTTCAATTCTATAACTCAAAAAGTCTCACAAGAAAAACAAGTTTTACTGAGCTATTTTAAAAATAACTTTTAAGTTTCATTAATATAAAATAGTACATGTTCAATATGGAAAATAGAGACAAGTAAAATATAATTCAGATGTAACCACTATCAACATTTTGCTGTGTATTTTCCTGGCTTTTAAAAATTGAGTATATATTATATATAAATTCACATGTGACATTAAAAAAATTACCATATTTTACTATCTGCCTGAAGCTGTGTATTGCATTGGTAAAGAATGTAGGCTCAGAAGTCAGCTTTGGATTCAAATGAAAGATCTGATTTCCTAGTCCTACCACTTACTAGTTCTCAGGCAAGTAATTTTATGTCTCTGGGCCTCAGCTTCCTCAATCTTAAAATGAACTGTGAAATATACAGCACTCAGAACAGGGTCTAGTAGGTACTCGATTATTGTTACTATTTTTTAAAGGTTTACTTATTTATCTCAAAAAGAGAGAGCAAGTGAATGAGCACAAATGGGAGGGGTAGGGGAGAGAGAGAGAGAATCTCAAGTAGACTCTGCAGCGAGCATGGAGGCCAGCATAGGGCTTGATCTCACGACCCTGAAATCATGATCTGAGCCAAAATCAAGAGTCAGATGCTTAACCAACTGAGCCATACAGATGCTCCTAGGTAGTAGATTATTTTACTGAAGTCTAACATGCTATTTTTTACCACTTACACATTATGAATATTTTCTGCATAATCAAATATTCTATAATACTCTTTTGAATGGCTGTATAGTATTTCATGCTATAATTTTATATCCCATGATTTACTTAGTCAATTGTCTATTGCTGGACAATAAGGTTATAACACTAAAGTGGATATCCCTTTGGCTAAAGTCAGGGTTAATCCGTAAGGCCATTTCTTATATCTTACAATATTCCTCTTTTTGGTCCATGGTACAGCAGTAAACTAAATCTTAAAAACAAAACAAAAACAAAAACAATTTTTGACAGGGTGCCTGAATGGCACAGTTAAGTGTCTGACTCTGGGTTTCAGCTCAGGTTATGATCCCAGGGTCATGATGAGCCCCACATTGGGCTCCACACTGGGTGTGGTACCTACTTAAGATTCTCTCTCTCCCTCTTCCTCTGCTCCCCCATCCCCTGCATTCTTTCTCTCTCAAATAAATAAATAAATCTTTCATTCCCCCCCACCCCCCGGGGCATGAGGGAACAATGTGATATGGTCACTAAACTTTCTGACCGTCTGGGCTAATCCAAGGTAAAATACTAGAATATGCAGAAGAATAAATGGACTAAATGTCTTTGAGTCAACACATATATTATTTCTCTAACCAAGAAGCAAATTTAAACATATGCCTTCTAACAAATACCTGGGGTACAGATTTCACAGGGCTATAGCTTTAACTATAGCCCAGCCTGGAAGTGGAGTAGGGAAGTAAGCTGGACTGACAACTTCTTACTGAAATGGAAGGACCCTAATGAATCCACAGGCTTGGAGAGAAACCCACTTCATTTAGAGGTACAACAAGGAAGTCAAAAAGTTTTCTATTGGATAACAATGGTTCTTTAGATTTTTAATGACTTTCCACTAAAATGCACAGCATACTCCTCTCATGAAGTTCCATTACTACATAAACTCTCAAAGGTGGGGGTGCCTGGGTGGCTCAGTGGGTTAAAGCCTCTGCCTTCAGCTCAGGTCATGATCCCAGAGTCCTGGGATCGAGCCCCATATCAGGCTCTCTGCTCAGCAGGGAGCCTGCTTCCTCCTCTCTCTCTGCCTGCCTCTCTGCCTACTTGTGATCTCTGTCTGTCAAATAAATAAAATCTTAAAAAAAAAAACAAACTCTCAAAGGTGTGTTTGAATAAAATACACCAGAATCTGGGGGCACTGGGCAGAAGGGGACAGGTTGGGTGGCCCAGGAAATTTCAATAGGCCCTACAGTCCTCTACCTGATGGCGGGAAATACTGTTACACACCATCGTCACAATACTTTTAGCCTCTGATTCAGCCATTAAAGCAAATCCCAGCATATGCCCACAAAACGCCTAACTTAAAAAAATATTATATTCTGATAGAACCATCCATTAGGAAGTACCACTTAATAAGGTTTGAATAATTTTCAATCTGTTTTTTATGGGTTAGCAATAAATCATTTAAGTATATAGTAAAAATAACTTTGTTTCAAAAAATATTTATCTATTGGGCACCTGGGTGGCTCAGTCCATTAAGCGTCTTGCCTTCATTTCAGGTCATGACCTCGGGGTCCTGGGATTGAGTCCCGGACTCCTTGTTCAGCGGGGATTCTGCTTCGCCCTCCTTCCCTCCTTCTGCCACTCCCCCTGCTTATGTTCTCTCGTGCTCTCTCTCTCAAATAAATAGTAAATAAAATGTTAAAAAATAAGTATTTATCTAAAGTCATTTTCTTCCTGGTGGAAGTCCAAGAATTAAAGTCAGGCTGGGTAAAAAATGACATGCATGCCATAATGCGTCCTACACATGTGCAGGTCTATGGAATTGCACCGTTGGCCCCACTGCTCCTATCAGATTGAATAAAGGCAACAGGACTGTAACGCGAGGAAAGCTAGCATTAGATAACACTCCAGGAGGTCTCCTTTCAACCTTGAAGTGATTGCACAATCTATCCTCATCTGTCAAAATATGGAGAAAGCAGTAACTCTGCCCTCAGAGTTGACAATGGAAATTTTCTGATGAAAGGGATTGAGAGTGCCTAAGATCCTCCCATAATGTTCATCTGATTAGATACGTACAATTGGATTTTCAGTACCTTGGCATTTAACAGCATGAAGAGTACATGGTCAGGAGTTGCCTGGGCTCTCCACTGTAAAATCTCTGCCAGAAACTGGTGCTAAAGTCATAAAGCAGAAAAAAGAATCAGGGTCAGTAACTTCGGAAAAGTTGGATAATGCGTCTCCTATCTACTTCCAGAAGTAGAAGTTCGGTCCTTGACTTGCTTATAAAAATCAACACATCCAAACTCTTACCTTCCTCACTAAGTCATTCTCTTCAATTTGCCCAAGATCTCTTCCTGCAGCTTGCGCTATGCGTTTTCCAGCAACCAGATTTCCAACCATCACAGAAGCAGGGCCAACACCTGTAAGTAAAGGCCAGAATCAATTCTCTGGTGGTGATAATTCAAACTATATCCCCGAAGTATTTCCAGACTGACCCAAACTAGTTCACATATTCACTCAGCAATTCAGACAGCGCACTCTTCTAGGCCCTGGGGACACAGCAGTAAACAAGACAAACTGCCTGTACTCTATCGAGGAAAGGCAACCAGTAAGAACATACACAAATAAATCATGTCAGGTAGTAAAAACTGCTAGAAAAAAACAACACAGGGCACCTGGGTGGCTCAGTGGTTTAAGCCTCTGCGTTCGGTGCAGGTCATGATCTCAGGGCCCTGGGATCGAGCCCCGCATCCGGCTCTCTGCTCAGCAGGGAGCCTGCTTCCCCCTCTCTCTGCTGCCTCTCTGCCTACTTGTGAACTCTCTCTGTCAAATAAATAAATAAAATCTTAAAAAAAAAAAAAAAAGAAAAGAAAAAAATAATACAGAGCTAGAGAAGAGACAGGAATCTGGAGGGAGGAGAGGAGCGGGTGGGTTCCTATCGCTTGGGTATAAGGGATTTTTCACTCCTAGGAGGTGACAGTTGGTTGTACTAGTTCCTACCGATAAATAATTTCATCAGCTCCAATCACAGTATGACGCTAAAAATGGACATAACAGTAAGGAATATCTGGTCTGGAAAGAAATCTGCCATCCTGAGAATTGAGAGTGGGTTCATCAGGAATCTCAGAAGTACTTTATTAAAAGAGTAATGACATCCACATTGTGGGACATTCTGTAAGACAACTAGCCTGGACTCTTCAAAAACCATGTCTTTAAGAGAAAATAAGGCTAGGAGCTTTTAAATTAAAGGACATGACAGCCAAATGCAATGCATAACCTTGACTGGATACTAAATTTTAGAAATGAGATGTAATAAACAAGTGAAGAAATCTGAATATAGACTGTATATTACTAGATGATAGCATTATATTGAGGTTAAATTTCTTTCTTTTTTTTTTTTTTAAGATTTTATTTGTTTGACAGAGAGAGATCATAAGCAGGCAGTGAGGCAGGAAGAGAGAGAGGGGGAAGCAGGCTCCCTGATGAGCAGAGAGCCTGATGTGGGGCTCGATCCCATGACCCTGAGATCATGACCTGGGCAGAAGGAAGAGGCTTAACCCACTGAGCCACCCAGGTGCCCCTCTTTTTTTTTTTTTTTAAAAGTGCGTGTACAGGAGCAGGGGTGGGGGAGATGTGGGGGTTGGGCAAAGGGGGAGAGAGAGAATCCCAAGCAGGGTCCACACCCAGCATGGAGCCTGAGAGGGCTCTACCTCTTGACCCTGAGCTCATGACTTGAGCTGAAATCAAGAGTGAGAGGCTTAACTAACTTAGCCACCCAGAGGTCCCAAGGTTAAATTTCATAATAGAATAATGGCATTGTTGTTGATTAGGAAAACTTTAGAAGCTTTTTTTTTGGTCTTTGGAGATAACACTACAGAATATTTAGGGGTGAAATGTGATGTCTGCAATTTATTTCCAAAAAGTTCAGTAAAACAATGTCAACTACTAATCTAGTAACTAAATTAGTAAATAAACTAAATCTAGGGGAAGGTTGCAGGTTATTCACTGTGGTATTCTTTCAACATTTCCATAGGTTTGACACTTTCAAATAAAAAGGGAGAACTCACTGAACCCTACCTCTGAAACTAATAATACACTATATGTTAATTAATTGGATTTAAATTAAAAAATAAAATAAAAAGGGAGAACTCTCCCTTTCTTCAAGAAAAAAGTGCTAGGGTGCTGAATGCCTTTCTTGACAGTCACTTGAAGACTCTGTGGTATCAAACAAGGCAGATGGCTAAAAGATAACTAAACTTATTACCAGCCAAGTTTTGAATAAGGCTGATGTTACTACATATGAATTAATATTAAATATCTTTTATTGCCAAAATCTGTTGATCCTAAATATGCTGGAACAAAATAATGGGGGAAGTATGGGTAGAGGGTATAAGGGAATTCTCTGTACTACTTGGCAATCTGAAGTGTGAGATTATTTCAAAATGAAGAGTTTGACTTTTTTTTTTTCAAATTGAATAAAAAACCCAAGAAATATAAAGTACCCCAACAACGTGCTGAACAATTTTAGTCTACAAAGCGTCTACTGCAATTTTAAATGTAATATGCAAAACTCCTTCCTCAGAAACTGTGTAACAAGTTACATACAAGATATGTCATATTGGAGACAGCCTTTTTTTTTTTTTTTAAGATTTTATTTATTTGTTTGACAGACAGAGATCACAAGTAGGCAGAGAGGCAGGCAGAGAGAGAGGAGGAAGCAGGCTCCCCGCTGAGCAGAGAGCCCGATGCGGGGCTCGATCCCAGGACCCCGGGATCATGACCTGAGCCGAAAGCAGAGGCTTTAACCCATTGAGCCACCCAGGCGCCCCTGAAGACAGCCTTTTATACAGGGCAGGGAGTCAGAGTATATCTGTGTTAGCTACCCAATCTCAAATTATACTGTAAAATTAATAAAGGTGGTATATCGTTAAAAGTGAATTTTTCAGAGTACTTTAAAACAGCAAAAATAATTAAGCAGCAATTTCTTGAGGTCCTTCTGTGTGCATTCTTTAAGTCTAAGGATCATAGAGAGTGAAAAATAATTGGAAGCAGTAACATCTAGAAGGCTAACTGCTGATACCTTGCTGTACCTGTAAATACCCCTTCCTGTTTTCCCCCACAAGTTATGCAAATTTCCTGTGGCAAAGAATACCAGTCATCATCCCAATATCTGGTCTCCTCTTCCTCCTTAATAACAGACCCCCCAGTTTAAGGCTGGGCAAATAAATACTTAGAATTAAGATTATATTATTTTAGTGTGGAAGACTAATATGTAAGAGAAAGTAATATGTGCAATTTCTAGAAAATATGTTTAAGGGCAAGGTCATTTCCTTCCTTGCCTTTTTTCCCACTTAGCTGGAATGTAAGAATGATGGCTGGAGGTCAGGGGGCCTAACTGGGCCCTGAGGCAGTATGCTAGGATGGCCATGGCAGATTGTTTTATTTTCTTATAATCCTTCCTTTCCTTCCTGTTGTTGCTATGATTATATGACAGGAGTATACCTCTCTGCTCCACTGACTCTGGGCATGGTCTGAACTTGTTTTGGACAATGACATGTTAGGAGCCATGACACAAACAGAAGCTTTAAATATGCTTGTGTGGTTTGGCTTGCTTTCTTGCTTTTGCCATCTGCCTTGAGAAGAATATGGCGCAGTAGCTGCTGGTCCCACGATGAGGAGACACACAGAATAATTCTGAACCCAACCTACAACCTGGAATCAGGCCAAGCCCAGCTGGTCCCAGCCAAGTTCAGCAGAGCCACATCCCGTGAGTGAAAAATAAGCGCTTCTTTGAAGTTATCACATTTTTAGAGCTATTTGTTATGTGGCATATCTGTAATAACAGATGACTCATACGATGCCAGAGCAAGAAGATGGGAAGCTGGAACCACAGTGACAGGGGAGCTACCACCTGGGTCCCCCAATGCCCAGCTCTTCTGAATTTCTTTTACCTGAGAAAGAAAAACTTTGCTCTTGTTTTTTAAGCAGCTATTAGGTTTTCCTGAGATTTGCATCCAAAACCAATCCTACCACATTTCCCATTCTTTACACAATAGCCCCAATAGGCAGCTCACTAGGAGTTTTGTCACTAGGCTGCCTTAACATCTTTTCCATTTTCCTTTTCCTCTCCTTTCTTACCTCACTCCTATTCATCACCATTTTCCCGTATTCTTCTTAAATCCCAACCTCTCATGTTATCCCCACATTATCTCCCATGGTTTTCAAACTGCTTTGGTCCAACCCATACCCATCCCACTAAGACCCTAGCAGGCAATCACAACAGATGGCAAAAATACAGAATCCAAACCTAATGCTTTCATTAGACAAGGCAGATGCTGTACCTGTGGGGGCTTAGGAATAAGTCTTTTATATATAAGTTTATTGAATTGAACTCTGGCTAACAAAAGCAATGTCTTTTAAGCATCTACTATGTCCTAGGTAGCATCTTTTAAGCATCTACTATGACATGAAAGTTTTGTTAAAAGAATCCTAGATTAAATGCTATTTATTATTAAGAGTACACTTACCGTTATGAACACTAAATAACCTACAGAACTGTTGAATCATTACATTGTACACCCGAAACTGCTATAACACTGTATGTTGATCATATTTCAATTAAAAAAAGATCTTTCACATATTAAAAACTATTTACTAAAATAGGATTTTAGGCATGTTTGGGTGGCTAAGTCAGCTAAGCATCTGCTTTGGCTTAGGTCATGATTCCAGAGTTCTAGGATCGAGTCCCACATCGGGATCTTCGCTCAGCCATGATTCCAGAGTTCTAGGATCGAGTCCCACATCGGGATCTTCGCTCAGCGGGGAGCCTGCTTCTCCCTCTGCCTGCTGCTCCCTCTCCTTGTGTACCCCCTCTCTCTGACAAATAAATAAAATCTTTAAAATTAATAATAATAAAATAAAACAGGATTTCGCTCATATGACAAATGAATGTAGGTCTTCAGTAAATCAAGATGTGAGTTGGAGAAGGTGTTGTGTGTTATACGCATCTGCCAGATGTGTAGGTAGGCAATATGGAGACAGTTTTTATACATTTTTTGATGAATTACTCACAGACTTCTTGATTTTTGACTGCCCCTTCAGAATATTAGACTCCATAAACTCTTATTTCCATTAGCAGAAACTGATAAATATCATACATACTTTAGCTCTACACATGCTGTTACTAAGGCTAATGGATGAGTTGATAATAACATCTATCTAGATAAACTGTGACATCATCTTCAGCCACCAGACTAGGGAAGTAACTTTTGCAAAGCAGAGTATATTAAAATTTCAATAATGTGAGGATAATGTCTTGAATAAAAATGTCCTAGAAAGTAAGAGGCTAACCTTATATTTTATTATTGTACATTATGTTTACCTTTCAGCAAAAGCTATCTTACAGAAATATGATTAAATGCCACACTTCCCCTTCTCTTCCTAATCTCCCCACTACCTTGTCTCTTCCCAACACATTTGGAGGCCAGTGTGCTGATGTATTGTGTGTGTGTGTGTGTGTGTGTGTGTACACACACATGTGCATGGTGGTGGCATGATCTGTAAAACCCAGATTTTGGATCTCCTGTGTTTTTAGGCATTCAGAAAACTAGGAGCTTCTTATTAACTTCTCAATTAAAACAGCATCAAAAAACATAATGATTTTATGTTGGGCTGAACAGATATTTCAATGTAATTGACCATCAATTACTCCTCCCTTTAGCCTCTTACTCAGCCTTGTAAACTGTCTGCTCAGAAATAAGGCCAAAAGGAGAAATGGACTATTTGGGTGTTTTTTTTTTTCCCTCTTTTCCATATGGCAATTCACATATACTTACTTGCATCTCAAATTCACAGGAATACGGCAAATGCAAAATATGCTATTTATCTTGTGATTATGACATAAACAATTTTTGAAATTATCTTGCTCCCCAGATATATTACAGGCCCAAATCAGACCCCTAAAGCTTAGCAGGACTGAGGGATGACTCTCGGTGACTCCCAACAGAAAGGCAGTATAATATAGTGATTCGGAGTGTGGATTTTAGGGTCACAATTGGTGTGAGTCTCAACTTGGCCATTAACTAGCTATGTGACTTTGAGCACAATTCTTAACTTTTCGGCACTTTATTTTCCACAGCTGGGGGCAACACTTTCAGATCACATATGTACATGTTTAGCTTATATCTGGCTTTTAGTAAGTACTCAATAAATACTAGCTATTCTTATTATTATCAGAACCTACTCTTAGAGGACTTGTTTTATTCTAGTTCCACAAGTGAGATTTTGATCATCTTGACCTCAAACCTTACATCCAGGGGAAATGGAAGCACACTACAGACGTACTCAGAAGAGGAAGCCGGTAATAAACTCAGAGAAGGTGATTCTGCAGGCTCTAAGTCCTCCCTACTTTTGGTCATCTCAGGCTACTCTTGTGTTACACGTCTTTGTAAAATCCAATTCTAGAGAAAGCATTATGCCACCAAAAGTCAGCTTCTTGAAGTTGTAATTTTCATGCTATGTCTTCAAAGCTAGTGTATTACCTGGCTGCTTCTGTCGGGGTTTTGGCAAATTGGTCACACATGTATGTGGGCACATGAGGATATTGCAAGGATGCAGAGATCCCTCCAGAAAGAGCTGTTTCGTCTGAGATATGTGGATCCCTCCTAGAGGAGTTTTTGGCAATGTATTGGCAGGCACCAGAGCAAGACAATAAACACCCACTTGATGAATGCTATCGATCGCCTAGAAAAACACAGAGAAAAACATTCAGTGAGATTAATTTTGCTGTCTTTGACATCCTCCTAATGTAATCCATTATTCTACTCTAGGATTTTTCCTTTTCTATCCATTCTAGGTCTAGAATCTCCTAGATTATTAAGATCTCATACATGTAAAGTTACATATTTCTTTAAGCAATGGCAGAGATCGACAGAGGATGGGTAAGATACAATCTAAATGGACAGTGGTGGATACTGATTTGTACGCCTCAATATGCTCTCTCTTGAATGCTAATGTCCAAAACCTAGAGATTTGTTTTGGTTCTTTTAATATACAACACAGCTCAATTCTGTAGAGGCAAAGTATTTTTATTATGAACACAAGAGAAGCCCTGGAAGTGGGCTCTGGCTCAACTGGCTCACCGAGTTACCCAGAATCCCCTCTGCAAAACACTGAGGGGAGGCCCACTGCACACTGAACCCTGGAGGTCACTGGCCCCCTCACTGCACCTCCACTCCCAGCCATGCACCTGTGCCCCTGATGAACACCAGCTGTGCATGCTTCTACACCTTTTGTGCTTTTCTTGTGTTCACATAATTTAATTATTACATCAACTGATAAAAACAGAGTGTAAAAGGACAGAGAGAGTCGTGGTTTGTTTGGAAAGACTCATTAAAAAGCTATTGCTGGTAAACACAAGTTAATTCTAAAAGGTAAGGATTATGCGTTCCAGTCCTTCTGCACATACTTGCATTCTAGTCTAACTTACAGGAAATGAAAATAGAAACCACAGACCATCCAATTAGATGTGGCTTATGGACGCAGGTTAACATGGAATGCAAACTGGTGTATTCCTACACATACTGCTCTATATGAAATGAATGCAGATATCCGTAGGCTTCGTGTAAAAGTTTAATACTTGAAGAATTTCTCATTTTTATGATTCTCTGCTTCAACCACCTTTTAAAACTGACTATTAATACTAGTTCCAAACACACCAACTGAGAGAGTTCGACTGCATCATCCATAAGTCTTACTGAAAAGAAGATACAGCCTTAGAAGAATGGACCAATGGTCATAAAAGACTGACAAGGCTTTTTATTAAAATAACAGTGCAAAGGAATAAACCTGAACATCATATTCCTCAGACTATCCCACTAATCAACAGAGACAACTGGAAAATAGAAAGTCTGGCAGGGTTCCCAAGTCTCTGGTATTTTAGAATATATAGACAGTTAGTAAATGCTATTACCTGTAGCCTGGATTCCCCCATGAAAATATACTACCTGGCAAGTCATCAATCGATCACCTTCTTTAAAAGGTGGTGAGTTAGGTATTTAGTTTATATTATACGTAGATCCGTTGTTAACCTCTGAGCTCTAACCTACCAGAACATGTGGGGTCCTTATTGCACTACTGTAGATCCAAATACTCTAAGCTGAGAAGCTAAAATACTGGGGAAATAATGTCCTCTCATTTCATACCCAAATCAAACTCCAAATGACTTTTACAAGAATTTGGATTAGCAAGTGAGCAGTGCATATAATTCCTATAATTGCTTTCCAGGGAAAAATAAGAAACATGTTGGGGAATTTCAGTTTCTTTAATAGGGAAAAAAATATGTAATTCATCACAACATTCTACTATCATTCCTCACAATTCATTCCAAATGAAATAAGCATTTTGTTTGTTTGAAAACATGAATGGTATGAACAATATTCTCTGTGCAGGTCTGATTCTTAGCCATCTCATTTGGAGATCAGCCCAATCCCACCTCTTTATAGTCTTTTCTGACCAGCCGATGCTCAGCAGATTATCTTTCTTGTCTTTTAGCTACAAATAGCCCATGTTCTATCAGCTGATAATTCAGAACCACAGACCCCAAAGATAAAAAGAAATTTTGAAAGGCATCTAGCACTATCACTCAACTCAGGCTTGCATCATTTCTCTAACATTACTACTAAATGGCATGAATACATCCAAATGCCCCAAGCAGACAAGCAATAATGCTGGGAACACTTCCAGTAACTCAGAATTTTCTTTGTCGAAGACAGTCCATGCTTTCTTTGGACCACACATTATCCAACAAATATTTACTGGACCTACTATGTGTATCTGCTGACATGACTCTCAGTATACAGTATCCTGTATACTTCAAATAATGATCTCACTGAATTCCTCCCACAGCTCTTTCATCCCCACTTTACAGGTTAGGAAATAAACTCAGTAAGGTTAAGTAACATCTGGAACTGAAAGGTGCTGCAATTCAAAGGCTGTAATTTCAAATGAAGACTAGACTCTTCTCAATATGCTACCCATGCTACTAGTGCCAACTAGTGACATATCCCTTACACAGAACCCAGGTCTTCCTCCTTCCCTAACAGCTTATCTCACCTAGCTCTCTAATTCCACAGGAAAGCTCCTTCAGAGTAAGAACAACATCTTACATTTGCTTGGACCCCTGCATGCGAGGCACCCATTACAGAACATATGTAGTAGGACTACAGCTGTTGACAAGTGGATTGATTTCTGTCACAGATGTGTTCCGCACATGGTCAGTTTAACTTTCCTGGTTACCACACACTCAGGCACACAAAAAAAGGGGGAGAATTTGCTGAGGCAGGTCAATTCAATTGTTTTTGGCAACCTGAGCAGAAAAATACTATGTAGTCCAGAGGGAGAAATGGTACTAATTATATTATTTTGTTAATGGTACCCGGAATGTCTGAGTACTGACTGGCAAGACAAAAATTAGGTGTCACAACCAGCCCAATGAAGAGAAGACTTCCTCAGTGGCTGCCGCCACCTGTGATGGCAAAGCCAACCTGCCCGGACAGGTCCCCCCGGTATGTGCTCACCTGCAACACTCGGCTCATCCACTGGAAACTGTCCTCCTCGGAGGCGTCGGGTCTTTGTTCCGCAACCACCACAATGCGCTCATCATAAAATACAGACACAGAAAACACAGCAATTCTAAGAGAGACAGATCAAACACATCAGGACTCCCTTCACAACCAGACCTATTTGCTTTGCTCAGTTGGAGTAACAGAGAGGAGACATTCCCACCACACTACCCAGAAGTGAGTCGTTTAGAAAAAAAAATGCCACAGTCACTACCATTAAAACAAGGACTCAGAACATGTACTAATAAGCACCACTGGCATGAACAGTGAGGCAGAGTGATAAATGGGACACAGTCCCTGTCTTCATGGAGCTTGCATGTCAGACACAGAACAAATATAAAATAATGTCATGTTGGAGTACACACTGGGAGGGAAAGCAAGGCAGGCCAAGGGGCAGAGCGGTGTGCGAGGCAGCCCACACCACTGAAGGCAGGGTGGTGGGGGAGTGCCTCCCTGAGGAGCGGACACTGGAGCAGAGACCTGAGTGAAGTGAGGACTCGAGCCATGCGAAGATCTGGAGGAAGAGGTTTCCGGGCAGAAGGAACGGAAAGCGAAAAGGTTCTGAGGTAGGAACGAGCTTGGCAGGTTTGAGGAACAGCAAGAAGGCCAGTGTGCCTGGAGCAGAGTAGTGAAGCAGAGAGTGGTGGGGAGAGGTCAGACCCAGGCCAGGGCAGGCAGGGAAACCTGGCAGGCCAAGGGGAGGGGGATGTTCTGAGTGAGGTCTCCGCTCAAACGTCCCCTTACTAGTGAGGCATTCCCAGACCACCCTATACAAACCAGCAAGCACACTCCCACCCAGCCCCGTGTTCTTCCTACATGGCACTTAGCACCAGCCCATGTGTTCTCGATTTCTCTGTCTCTACAGTTACTGTCTGTTCCCCCTAATGAGAATGTGAGCTTCACAAGGGCAGAAACCTGGCCTGTTTTGTTCATTGCCACATACGTCCAGAACAGTGGCACACAGCTGACACCCAATAAGTATTTGCTGAATGGATGCATGAAACAATGGAAGTCACTGGAGAGCTAAATATGCCCTTCCTTCATTTCACATGTATTTACTGAACACCTACTGTGTGCCAGGTGCTGTGCTGAGTACCGGGAATACAACAGTGACCAAAGAGAGAGAGTCTAGTGCCCCACTAAGTTTACATCTCAGAGGAAGCCATGTCATCACAAAAACTATGCATTTTAGGAACTGATTCTCTGTGGTTTTATTAATTTTTCCTACTTCCTAAAAAACTAAAGGGACATCGAGTGCTTTAAAGATATATCTATATCTATAGATATATAGATATATATCCATGATTATAAACTACTAGATAGACATCAACTGCACAAATATGTACCAAGTATCTTTTCTTGTGTTAATAAGCAAAGATAAAAGGATTTGCAATTGACTTTATCCATGGAATTTGAAATTAGCACTTATATACTATGTCAATCTCTGTGTTAAAATGTTGTAATAATTTAGTTAGAGGTGAGTAAGAGAAACAATTCTCAGATGTAAAATTCCTACAACATAGCATTTATCTTAATTAGCCTGAATGGCACCACTTCTAACTGATGGACTATAGGAATTTCAATGTTTTAGCGGAATTCTCCAGAGTCCTCAAAATTCCACAAATAGTAATAATTAAAAACTGAAGTACAGGATATGGTTATATCTTATTCCTCTCAATTCCAACCAAAGAACTTGCCATGTTAAGATAAATATTCAAAGGCCAACTCTTGCTGTGATTAGCCAAAAATAACCCAATCACTTAGAGATTCTATAGAATACAACTCAAATCACCCTGTAAAGATACATTTAGATTCCACTGGAAGTGCTAACATTTGAATTTTTACTACTCACCTTCCTCTATAAACAGTCTTTATTGATTCAACAGCCAATCCAGTAGCAACAATGTCATCAGCATTATGTCTTCGACCACTAACCATCAGTAACCCATCCATTTTTCCAACCACGAACACCAAACTGCCCTGAAAGGTAACAACAATTTACCTTGATTTCCATTATTTAAATAGTAAAACATATATTTTACTTGAAATGGAGCTCATCAAAAATATAAGAAAATAACACAGTATTTTATGGATTCTAAAAGAGTGTTTTATGCCTCAAAAATCGGGGGGAAATCAGTAGAACATTACAATTAATTACAGTATAAGAAAGGAATTTATATTTATTCTCAGAGAGGAATTTTATAAGAAAACAACTAGGATTCTGCACAAGTATAGTTTCTTTCCTCAGCCATGATGCCAGATTACGTAACTATTCACAACATGGATACAAAGAAAAAAATTGTGAATCATTTAATACTGGAATTAGGAAAAACTTAAAACAGCTGAATGTGAGAATGCTTGTTTTAGGTTTATAAGGGTAATGCTGTTTCCAACTGGCAAGATTAGAAACAGGTTATTAAAGGTCTAAGAAACAGTGGAGGAGCCTCTCCTTTCCAAAAAGGTAACACAGCTGCTGGACATGTTGCTGTCAATGCCCTAAAAGCATCACTGTACAAGTAATGCTTCTCAGTAATTCTCCTAGACCCATTTGCAATAAATTGACTTTTCCGTTCATTACACAAGTCCTAAATTTCCTGGCCAATTTACACATACTCAATTATCTGGTAGTCGTCTCCACATGAACGTCAGTCGTTGAGTTATCGCACACAATGTAGTGTGACTCACCGATGGGGTTATTCGAGTAAAACAGAGCTTCTAGCCTCAGGAAGCTACTGGTTAATCTCAGAAGATGGAAAAGAACCAGCCATTTCCAACATAGTCTGAAAAGTGCTATGGTGGAATAAGCAGAGAGAAAGAGACACAGATCTGTCCACTTCTCCATTTCCTTCACTGCTGAACTTTTAGCTGAGCGTGGCTGACCAAAATAAAGAGCGTATTTCAGTGCCCCCTGACCAATGAGCCATAAGAAGTGCTGCTCAGGATCTTCAGGAAATCTTCCTTAAGAGATGGTAGGACTGTACTCTATCCTGTTTCCTGGAATGTAGATGGGACGCTGCAGCCCCATCTTGCACCTCAGTCATGAAGAGGTAAACTAAAAGGGGCTGGGTTTTGCAGAACTTTTTGGTGCTGAGAGAAGTCAAGATAGTAGCTCTAGATTTCTCCTTCTAGGACAGCGACAGATAGGATACCTCCTCTTAAAGGTAAGCCCTCAGGTATGCCCTGCCCCCACAAATGGTAGGGAAGAAATAAAATCAGATCTTTCCTCACGTAACTCGAATCGGTAAGAGGAGAAGAAAGAGTAAGGAGGTCATTAGAGTTGGATGGAGATATGTGGACTTAACTATGATCACAAATGTCTGTTCTTCATAAAATACAATCAAACTTCCCACTGTGTCATATAAAACCCTTCATGATCTGCCTCCTCTCTACCTTCCTTGTCTGCTCATGAAGCTAACTGTGAGCTCTCTGAGAAGAGATTTTTGTATCCTAAATGTCTCTGTAAACCCAGTGCCTGTAAACACCATTTGCTGGAAAGCAAATTGATTTCAAGGTGTAGTGCTGCTAGTTTGTATGAAAATGACTTGTACACTATTTATGATGGTTTCCCTTTGCTAAGATAACTTTTTTCAGCACTCTTCTAACTTACTGAAACACAGAAATCAAATAAAAGAAATGGAGCAAGAATAAATGAAGAGTTTTGTTTTTTAAGATTTTTTATTTATTTATTTGGCAGGGGTAGGGGTGGCCGGGGGGAACACAAGCAAGGGGGAGTGGGAGAGGGAAAAGCAGGCTTCCCACTGAGCAGGGAGCCTAATGTGGGCCTCAATCCCATGACCCTGGGATCATGACCTGAGCCGAAGGCAGACGCTTAACAACTGAGCCACCCACGTGCCCTAAATGAAGAGATTTTTGAAAGTAAAAAGTCTTAGTTTGAGGAGTCAAATTAACTCAGGTAACAAAAGCAATAAATATTAACTGAGTTTATGACATTCTTACAAAAACTGCTCTAAATCTAAGAGAGGCCCTGTAATACTCTTAATCCAAAGTACTGGATTAATACTCTTGAATCCAAAGTACTGGATTAATACTCTTTTTTTTTTTTTTTTAAAGATTTTATTTATTTATTTGACAGACAGAGATCACAAATAGGCAGAGAGGCAGGCAGAGAGAGAGAGGAGGAAGCAGGCTCCCTAAGCAGGGAGCCCGATGCGGGGCTCGATCCCAGGACCCCGGGATCATGACCTGAGCTGAAGGCAGAGGCTTCAACCCACTGAGCCACCCAGGCGCCCCTGGATTAATACTCTTAATCCAAATTTGTCCTGTTCTGTGACAGAAACTTCTGTGAAGTACAAATATCTGGATCAGATACACCAAAACAAACATGAATGTATCACTTACCGGCCCCACAAACCCCAAGAGTCCTGACCGGATGAAGGGCACGTCCCCAACAGGAGAGCCTGCAGAATTCACTGGAATCACCTAAAAGACAGAAAGCAGTGAAAATCTTTGCTTTTTCTTAAAATATGTATTTGATCTTTTGGAAGTCTTTAAAAAAATTACAGTAGTGATATACACTTGTTGAAAACTTAAAATTATATAAATAGGGACTTCAGTATTACCACCTTTAAGGGATAAACGTTTGCAATTTGTTGTGATTCCCTTGGACTTTTCATAGGTGCATATATTAACATATTAAGAATTTATTTTTGCAAAAGAAATCATATTATATATACTGTTTCGCAACCTGCTTTTTCCCATACTATATATGTTTCACATAACATGTATTTTGGATATCTTTCCAAGTTAGTGATTGTTGCTCTAGCTCTGTTTGTTCAATAGTTCCATGATACAACACCACACCAGGGACAGGATGGTGTAGCCCTTGAAGTCAGATGTGAGCTCAATTTTTGGCTCTGCCACTTACTAGTAAGCTCCTGGACTTCCTGAACCCTCAGTTTCTTTGGCCATAAAATAGAACTCCCAATGCCTCTCGCAGGTTTAGGGTAAAGATTAAGGGAATGTAAACAGATCTGCAGATGTAAATACAGTGTTTGGCCCAGAGCTGGTCCTCAGGAAACTATGAGAGTTTAGTACTATTACAGTGTAAGCAGTCTTTCTGACTAGGCAGGCCATCTAATTTTACTATTATAAATGTGCTTCACGGAATCCTGCTATATAGATTTCTGTGTATATGTACAAAAGGCATGAGCCCTTTCAAGTTTTTCTCACCAACAGCTCATTTTTATTTTAAAAAAGATTTTATTTGTTTATTTGAGGGGGGTGGTGGGAGAGGGAGAGAAAATCTCAAGCAGACTCTACACTGAGCACAGAGCCCAACATGGGGCTCAATCCCACAACCGTGCGATCATGACCTGAGCCCAAACCAAGAGTTGGAGGCTGAACCTACTGAGCCACCCAGGAGCTCCTCCAGCAGCTTATTTTTAAAGATACACTTTATTTATTTTCTAGTCATGACTAGGTCTTCTGTCCCACTGAAATTTTAGTATATGTGCTGCCGAAGCAAGCAATGTCCCACTGAAATTTTAACTACACTGGAAAAAGCAGGATTTATTTATTTTTTTTTATTATTATTTTTTTAAGATTTTATTTATTTGTCAGAGAGAGAGAGCAAGAGTGAGCACAGGCAGACAGAATGGCAGGCAGAGGCAGAGGGAGAAGCAGGCTCCCCGCTGAGCAAGGAGCCCGATGTGGGACTCGATCCCAGGACGCTGGGATCATGACCTGAACCAACTGAGCCACCCAGGCGTCCCAAAACTCAGGATTTAAATATAAGAATCCAGTAAGAAAAATATTAGAAACTTTAATTTGCAAAACCAAGGCAACAGTTTTCTCCTTTTTTTTGGTTAGGATTTTTATTCCACTTCACTATCATTAAATTTATACTGCAAATTTCAAAATCTCCTCATCACTATGGACCTAGCAGTTTGATATTAAAGTCTGAGAATTTTGACTAGGCAGCTGCTCTTGTACGAAAAGCAACGTAATAAAATATTATCAGTATCTTCAAAAACTGCTTGAGGATCTTGTTTATAGTAAGGAAAATGCAATAATGAAAAATTCAGATATTGGAAGCCTATGTACTCCAAGCATTTAAAAAGAGGAGAAGTAGCATGAGATTTAAAGTAGTAAAATGTACAGACACTCAGCGCAGGTAATTAGTCACCTGTGAGAGCAAATCAAGAGCCTGGCAATAAACCTGTTAAGAATTTATCAATTTCCACTCCTATTAAGGTGAATTGGTCACAACTCTTGAAGGCAGGCCAAGATTGTAGTAGCAATAATGATGATGTGATGCTTGATGGTAATAACAGACATTTCATAATTTATATTCTACTAGGCTATGTAAACACAGATGATGGTCAGCTCAGGAGTTCTTAACCTTTCCTGGCTACTACATCATTCATATAGATAACACTGTCCCATCAGTTACATCTGTTGCTACATAATCTTACAATGGTACGTACCAATAATGGTAGGTAGACAGAGGTGCCCTGGCATACTGAGATGGAGAATCAGTTCTAGAAAAAGGAAGCTCCAAGAACCGAAAATTGGTAGTGCTCATATAATAAGCCCTATCTAATTATAATGGTCCATAAAATGGGCATAGAAAGTTTTCTGTTCCCTAAAAGCTACCCTGAGGCAGGTTAATCCCAATTATGAAATATAGGCAATTCATTATACCTGTTCTGATTTCCAGGTGCACCAGGAAAACTTTCATTACCATTTGTCTTCACATGCGCAACTGTCTGCGGGACAACAATGTGCTGGTTCTACTAGAATATGAGCTATCTGAGGAGCTTTGTTTTCCTGATATACCACAAGCCTCTAGGACACTGCCAGACACCCAGAAGGTGCTCAGTAAGTATTTGCTGACTGAAAGACTGAATAATGGGAGCAGTCAGCCCCTGGCACAGGAGAGTTCTTCATTAGTAACCTGGTATTCTGGTTGATACCAGTCTTCACAGGCTTAGGTTAACTTGAGTCTACTCTGGAGAGAGGAATCCGTTGTCAATGTACTCTTAAAGTTAAATATATGGGCTTTATACAAAACTCAGATTCACCGGAATGAACTTTAGTGAGGCCTCTTACTCTTCCTTTACTTTACAGATAAACAGTTACTTCCCGCGTGCCGGGGCTGTTCTAAGCCTTTTTCAAACATCAACTCAATTAGTCCAAGACAATCCTGGGAGATAGGTACTATGATTTTTCGCATTTTAAAGATAAGGAAATTGAGGCACAGAGAGGTTAAGGAACTCCCCCGAGGTCAGCTATTAAGTGGCAGAATTAGGATTTGAACTCAAGCAGCCCAGCTCCAGAGTACCCTCTCTTAGCTGCTCCATTAGGCTACTTCCTGCAGGCTAGCTCATTTGACTTTGTGATACCCTGACCCCATCAAGTAAGTTTCCCCCAAAACTTTCATATCATGTACCTCAAATGTATTTTTGGTCACACCAGCAAGCCCAAAGTACATCATGCCTCCTGTTCTGGAGCTCACACAGATTTCTCCAATTTCATCTGTCCTGCAGAGTTGGGGAGGTCCATCAGGTCTCACAATGCACATCACCCCTAGTGTGTAGAAAACATGGTTAAGGGGCAGAGATTCTGGAAAACCTTTGTAAAGTAACAGCTTCAACCCTGCGAACCCAGGAAAGCTTTGCATTTACTGAGTGGCAGTAATTAGAATACCAAACAGGAATGTCAAAAATAGACCTGATACTACATAGATATATTTCAAATGTCCATCTTTTAGCCCTCGTGATAAACAAATAATTTTTAAAATTCAGCAAATAAAACTACAACAGATGCGGACCAAAGCTTTCAAAGACCATAACATATATATATATTTTTAAGATTTTACTTATTTATTTAAAGAAAGAGAGAGTGAGTGTGTGTGTGTGTGTGTGTGTGAGTGAGTGAGTGAGCAGGAAGAGGGGCAATGGGAGACGGAGAGAGAGAATCTCAAACAGACTCTGAACAGAGTACAGAGCCCAACATGGGGCTGGATCTCATGACCCCAAGATCATGACCTGAGCTGAAGTCAAGAGTCAGACGCTTACTGATTCAGTCACTCAGGTGCTCTCCAAGACAGTAACATATTAAAAATGACTACAAAGTCCAAAGAAACAGGTTAAATCAAACTCACTCAAGGAAGCAGTACACTCTAACTTTCTGCCAGCCCCAATGTCTTGGCAATTACAGTGAAAACCAGACAACTTTAGCTCAACTCGTACTTAAGCTTTCCATTGAAAAATTCTATCCAATCATTCAATTAAATCATACAATACTGCTGGAAAGTAAGTACAATTAGAATCACTGAACCATTAGAGAGGCTTTGAGAACTTAAATGACTCAGTGCTGAATTCTGTATTCCTGGGTGAGGATCTCATATTTTATCAGGCTTTACTACTATCTCTAATGACAAATCCTTATGGAAAAGCAAAAAACGCTATGGAGAACTCACCACCAGGCATTACGTGGCCCACATCCTGGACTGTCAGTGCTGAATTTTTATCTTCAGTATTGACCCGTATTACCCCATAGCTCAATCCATTCATTGAGAGAATAGCTCTTCCTGGCAAAGGGGCCCCTGGAACTCCAGGCCTGAAAACAAAATAAACTCATCAAACTTGTCAAATTACATATTATCAAGATAAAAGTACAAATATGTAAGAAAGCAAATTTCCTCTAGCTACCACACATCAAAAAATCCTTCTTTTCTCTGCCAAAAACATGTCAAATTAACCAACATCACATGTACAAAGCACAGGCCACATTCATTCAGGCAGAAAAAGTAAATTTTAAACCCAATATTAAGAATATATTGACTTGGGTGTACTTTCCATACTTAAGCTGTAATCAAGAATAGTTTATTTGTAGTCTAAGATGATAACGAAGGAGTCCGAAGAGCAAAACAGCACAGAAAAAGAACTCACTCACAAACACGAGATGAGAATAAAGTAAATTTTCAGTTTACCAGCTACCCTCAGGGCAAGAGTGGGAAAAAAGTAAACGAGATGCTTCAAACTGCTTTTCCAAGTCAGTTTCACTTTTAGGCTGCTGAAGCAGAAATTAGCACCCCTTGTCACTGGCTGGTAAATACTGCACACCTGATCGGAGTTGTAACACACGTCAAGGGCACTGACATTCTGGACAATACCTGCGGATTGCAACAGTCATAGCTTCAGCAGAAGTAGCGCACGGACAGATGGCCTCGGGTTTCAGTCCATGGCTTTGGAATAGACTCAGGAAGGCATCACAGGACGACACAGACCCTAAGGAGTTGGAACAGATCAACTTGAAAGCTGAAATTGTGATTTTCATTACCGCGGAAAACTGGTAAAGAGTGGAGAGCAGACACATTTGCTTCTCATGAGAACTCTCACTGGACGTCATGAATTCCATATGGATATTTCACTGTGCCTGTGAGATGGTGGATACGTTTCAAGGACAAATAAATGCTCATCCAGCCCACAAAATAGGTCACTGACACTATTCAAAGTCACAATTTGGGATAGGGTTGCTCCTATCAAACGGCCCGATAGATAGCAGGGATGCACTGCAGCCCACAGGCAGCTCGTTTGGAAGAGAGCAACTCTTCCCAAAGTAACTAGTTTAACTAGTATAGTGCTAATATTCTCTTCATTGTGTTATTCTCCAATCTGTTTCTTATTAAGGTCAACCCCACACCTGTATTTATACCAAGATGACTACTATACCACTGTGACTACTGACAGAAATCCATTTATGGCAAAGAACACACTTTCTAATGCTTTACCTGATTCTACTTGGAGTGTTGGTGCTTGTAGGGCAAAGCAGGTAACATGGTAAGATCTCTAAAAGCTTTCCCAAAGTCCTCTGATTTGTTCATAGCAGGAATGTACATAAAGTCCTGACACCTGGTCATACCAGGTCACCATCTTATCTCTCCTTGGAGTCACATGATAGAAAAAGGATATAAATGAGTGAGCGAGAAGGGGTCTTTTTGAAAGCTTATAGGAGATGTGGTGTATCTATTCAGTGGAATGTTATATGGCAATGAAAAGGAACAAAGCACGAACACATGTTACAACACAGATGAATCTTGAAAACATGCTACATGAAAGAAGCCAACCGCAAAAGACCACATGTAGTAGGACTGCATTTATATGAAATGTCCAGAGCAGATAAATCAGTAGAGACAGAAGGCAGATGAGCAGCTGCCTAGGGCTAGGGGACAGAGAGGGAGAAATGGGGAGTGAGTGCTGACGGATATGGGAACTTAGTTCACGGCGATAGGTGCATAACTGTGCATATTCTGAAACCACTGAACTGTACACTTTATTATTTATTTTAAAAAATATTTTATTTATTTATTTATTTATTTATTTGACAGCGATCACACGTAGGCAGAGAGGCAGGCAGAGAGAGAGGGGGAAGCAGGTGCCCTGCAGAGCAGAGAACCCGATGTGGGGCTCGATCCCAGGACCTTGGAATCATGACCTGAGCTGAAGGCAGAGGCTTAATCCGCTGAGCCACCCAGGCGCCCCATATTATTTATTTTTTAAAGATTTTACTTATTTATGTGACAGAGAAAGAGAGATCACAAGCAGGCAGAGAGGCAGGCAGAGAGAGAGGGGGAAGCAGGCTCCCTGCTAAGCAGAGAGCCTGAGGCGGGGCTCGATCCCAAGACCCTGAGACCATAAACTGAGCCGAAGGCAGAGGCTTAACCCAATGAGCCACCTAGGCACCCCCAAACTGTACACTTTAAATGGATGAGTTTTACGGTATGTGAATTACATTTCCATGCAGATGTTAAAAAAAAAAAGAGAAACTTATAGAAAGGGGGCAAAAACCTCAACCTACCAAAGGAAAGGATATTCCCAGACCCACACTCTAGAAATACTCACAGGGATTAGCTCCATCAGTTACAATTAACATTCGGAGGGAACTCAAGCTCACATCTCTTTGGTCCCGATGTGCCATCATAGCCCAGTGCAAGTCTCGACATTTTACCAAAGCTACCTTGGCTATAAATTCAAAAGGGATAAAGTTAACACACACGTATGTGCTCAAATTGGTATATATTTAATATACTACCATAAAAACACTTTTACTTATTTTAGGGATCATGATTCTCACTTACAGAAAATATAAAAGGCTTCAAAGAGATGGTGCCAGGTGCACTGAAGCACTAACAGCTGACAGGACACACAGTTATTTTGTTTACTGGGACCTGTGGGCAGGCCACATAGCTCAGCAAAGGCAGTTTTAAACACTGAAGCACCCAATGAATCTAATTCAGGGCTCAGATTTAAGCAAATTCATCTCAACTCTTAAGAAAGGACGTCGAGTGAGGTGAGACAGCCAACACACCTGATTTTAGAGTGACTGAATTCTAAAACCTGTCAAGCCACCAAGGCATAGAATTATGTCTCTAGAAGAGCAATTTGAAAATCCCTGAAATCTTAGTTCAAACAGGCACATAATTAAAGCTCATATGCTATGTGTAATTACCTTTGTGGGCATGTACTCTTTGGACCCAAGAGAGAGGGCAAGTCTTCATAACAGAGTAGGGTACGCTAATTGTATGCATCTTATTCATTACATTCTGAAAAGCAAAGAAAGAGAAAAAGTAATCAATACCCAATACATACTGAGCATTTTAAAACTGAACAGATTCTTTTAAATGATTTTAATCATACAAATAATACATGCTCTTTGAAAAAAAAAAATCTGAAATATTAACTCTAAGGTTAAAGTCTCCTTTGCTACCTATCCTCAAACTTGGTTCCCTCCTCTCCTCCTCAGAGATAATCGGTTATGAATCTGGCATTTATCACCCCCAGTCCTTTTTCTAAATATTTACAAACATATTTGTCCCCATAGAAAGATTAAATGTATTTATTTTTTATCTTTTTTTTTAATTAAATGTATTTTTAACATAAAAGGCATCATATCATCATATGTTGGCAGCTTGCTTTTTTTCATTTAAATTGCTTTAGGGTTAAATCTATGCACATCAGTCTAAGAGAGCGACAGAATTCGTTTTGAACTGCTGCATACTATGCCACAGTATGACTATATCACAAATTATTTAGGCCACTTCCCTGTTATTGACAACATTTTTGCTATTCTAGACAATGTTTCAAGGGACATGTTTATACTTACTTCCTGGCGCGTATGTGCAAGTGTTTGTCTATAGTAGACACAGAAAAGTAGTACAGCTGGGTCATAGGATATGTGCTTTAAAAATTCTACAGACACTGCCAAACTGCCCTCTAACCCACGAGGCACTTTCATCACCCGCATGCTCATCACACACCACAAAGAGGTGGGTATTACAAAGCAAGAAATCGGAGTTTCCTTGATTCTTAGAG
This sequence comes from Lontra canadensis, assembly GCF_010015895.1. NCBI lineage: Eukaryota > Metazoa > Chordata > Mammalia > Carnivora > Mustelidae > Lontra > Lontra canadensis. The sequence goes on from NW_022631053.1 coordinate 3,949,815, forward strand.
GAGGCCCTCCTCAGACTTATTATGTGTTGCAGAACATTTTACAGCTGAGTGAGCTGACAGGGTCATGCAATTTGTGTCTCTCCTGAGCCCCAACCACACATACCCAGGACTCCCTGTCCCCAAAGAGATCCAGCGCACAGAATAACTAAGTCTTGGTATTTAGACTGGCCATTTTATTTACCACCTAAGTGGCCCCTCAAGAAGATATCATTGTAAACCTCCCTCCCCCAGTTTCTAGCTATGGTGACAAATTTTTGGATTTCAAGGACAAAATGGTGTTAATACCAATTCTTTAAACATGTCCCTATCTTGCTCTTTGTATCACAAAGAGAAAATTTCCTCTAACTCCTCGAAAGGGTGTTCTAACCTCTGATCAAAAAAACAAAATGGGAGGGGCTTCAGAAATGAGCTAGAAAGTACGTACACTTAAGGAAGAGGCTCTTATTACTTTCAGGTGTCCTGGGTGAAAGGGGATCCTCCTTCTCTTCCCCCAGGCTTCCTGTCTATTCTTTGTCAGATCCCTGCAATGTGCAGGGAAGCCGGACGAGATGTTCTCCTGAAGGTCCTTTGCAACTCTCAGATCCTTTATCTCTCAGCATGCTATATACATGGTAGCTTTTCCCACTTCAATGGCCCTCTCAACTTCCACCCCCAAAATATCTCTATTAATGGCTAAATCTTACCCATTTCTCAAAGTCCAACTCAACTGTCACTCTTTTAGAAAATGGTGATGCTAGAGCTGGGAAGAACTCCCCTTGGCTTAATTCCCACAACGTGTTACCTGCTCCTCTATTACAGAAGCAGCCTGTTACTCTAGAGCCTTGTTACTCTATTAATTGTTGCATTGAGTCATCCAATATATTTCACCCAATGGAAAGATCAGATGTCATTAAGCACAGTTGCCATGTTCTAAATACATTTATGTAATCTTTTCTTCAGAAAAGAGAAGAGGTAAATCTCAAACATACTTTTGTTAATCATAAATATAGTCATTTGCAGAAAAGTGGGACTATGATGGTTGATGTTTTAAAAAATGTTGATCTTAAGTTCTCCCACAAACTGCTGTGTGAAAGGTATACCCAACCACACACTGAAGAAAAAACAGAATTACATTCTCCTTGAAAAAAAGTTACCATTTGTATTATAAATCCTTCTAGAAAATGTTACTGATCTCTAGGGAGCTTAAATTTCAAACAAGCACAGTGAGATGCTTTGATTAGATAGCACACACACTGACCTAAATTATAAGCACAATTTACACTGAAGGCCATAATTTTTTTTTTTAAAGATTTTATTTATTTATTTGACAGAGAGAGAGATCACAAGTAGGCAGAGCAGCAGGCAGAGAGAGAGGGGGAAGCGGGCTCCCCGCTGAGCAGAGAGCCCGATGCGGGGCTCGATCCCAGGACCCTGAGATCATAACCTGAGCCAAAATCAGAGGCTTAACCCACTGAGCCACCCAGGTGCCCCTGAAGCCATAATTCTGAGGAGCTTACCGCAAACATGCCATGCCACAACCCGGCATCCTTCTTAAAGTCCAAAACATTTACTACTGTCTCCCCTAAAATTAAAAAAAAAAGGAAAAACAAAAGGAAATCATCTTTAGTGTTAATCAGCAAAATTGTCTCACCTGTCTCTATTAAACAACTGATTTAATACTTCTGAAGAAATCACTAAAAGCTCTCACAGTCTTTTAATTACTTGAGGGACCCCCTCAAACTGGTGAGGGGACTGAACACTGGTCATGGAAAAAATAATGAGTTTGAAATTCCTTATGATGTAGGCACTGTCTTCCAAGAGATAATATTTTTTTCCTAATTATATAGAGAACACATGATTATTTTAGAAACTTTTCAAGTTTCATAAATACGTGTAAAAAAATTTACTTCCCAGAAAAAATTTAAAAGTTGGTATGTGTGTGTAATATCTATATTACAAACACACACACACACACACACACACACACAAGGATAATTCTATCTAGACAGATACCTACCATAATAAAATTGGCATACTGCTCTCTATCTAAATTGTTTCCATTTAATGATATATTGAAACAATTTCCCTCTATCTTTAATATTCAAGAACAGGAGTCTTAATGCCTCAGGGAATAACACACTACTTGAGCACATTATAATTTAATCAATCTCTATTTTCTGACATTTTGATTGCTTCCATTATACATACATATATACATTTTACCAAACAAGAATGCTGCTCTCTAATGAACATGTATTCACTTGTTTCATCTTATGAAAGGAGAATTAAAAAGGTAGTATTATAAAGAACATTCTAAGGCAAACAGTCATTACACTAGGATCAACATATCTAAAGTTCAACAATACAGAATAGGTTTTTGTATTTTAATTTGTGCCTTTTGGTAGTCAGATTTCTTTGACTCTGACTCCAATGTACAGCTGACGTCAACTCCACATACACAGGAAGACAGGGATATCCAACATTCTGCAGCTAGTAAACACATGGTTTTAATTTGTTTTCTATTTCTACACTCTAGAAATCATGCTTTACATATCTGGTTTGCCCAGAATTTTAGTTCCTTTAAATTATAGCATATTTGTGAAAAAGAAGAAAGCAAAAGCAAGCCAAGAATGTGTCTTAGAGCATTTCACTCTGAATTTGGTCATTAACTGGAAATGAGTCGTTGAGCACTCCGCTCATGGTCACATATATCTGAGGCTCACAATAAGGGCAGTCACGGGATAAAGTCTGACCTTCAGAATAATTGCAGGCCTGGGACAGAGCTTGGCAGTGAGACAACATTGCAAGGCGGGACACTGTAACTCCCATTACACTCCCTTCTTTGCTTGTTTTATACTAGAAAAAAAACACAAAAAACAACAGCATAAGAAAACACAATAAAATGGGTTATTTCAGATCACAAACCAGAATTCAAGTATGAAACCCAGATAAGCCATGGTAATGGGCTGAATTTAATATATTTCATATGAATATCTGAGGCTATACACTAGAGCCCCAAACTCTAATCATGCAAAGACAGGACTGAGGAATGATGAAGCTTGACAAAAGTATGTGTGAAAAATTCTTAAAAGTTTAATTAGTCATCAGTGTGAAGTGGCTGCTAAAGAAGCTGCACAAATAAGGGACTAGAGTTGCGCTAACAGAAGCATCAGGTCTACGCAGCAAGCAGGGCGCTGCAGAGTGAAAGGTGGGGAAGATGCGGCTCCTGTCAGAAGCTCCCACACTGGGAGGGGGAGACCTAGAAATGGCCTATTCGCTCTTACAAATCAATCGACTCTCATTTTGCCTTTTACCTCAATGCTCATCCTAGTTACTTTTTACCCAGATCAGCAACTTCTGTCTGTTAAATCAAAAGGATATATGACATAGTTGATTTTATCCTGCATTTTCGAAATATTTGATACGTCCCTCCTTGACACTCTCTCCTTCCTTGGCTTTGTGGTACTCTTCTCTCCTATTCATAATCTCTCCCGCTTTCTCCCTGTTCCATTTCCTCTGCCCATCCCTTAAATGTTGGCATTTCCTGAAAATTCTGTTCTGCTTTCCTTTTCACTTCATTCCATCGGGGTGCCACTCGCCTGATGGCTCCCAATTCTCAATCTCCAACCCAGTCCTCCTTCCAGATACCTAGACTTATATAGTCAATTGTTGCCCTTGAATGACCTGTAGTCCTGTGAAACCCAATGTATCCACCACAGTATTCCTCATCCCCACCCTGTACCCATGAACTCTTCTTGCTTTATTTTCTTAATAAAGGATGCCATCATCCACCCTGTCACTGAAGTCAGAAACCTGAGAGTCTTCCTTGCTTCCTCCCTCTCCAGAATCAGGCCCCAAATCCTGCCTCTTCTACTTCCTTCCTGTCTCAATTCCACCCTCTTTCCTCTATCCTCATCTCACCCTGAGCTTGGGCTTACCCAGATAACTGTAAAAAAGCTGAACTCCCTGTTTACCTTCTTAACCCAACCAAACCAGATACATCTTTTAACAACATATTTATTCTTGTCAAACTCTTCTCACAACCTTTTAATAGCTCCCTATGACTCCTAGGGTACATTAAACTTATTAGAAACGTCCTGCAGGTAATAAGAGGGTCCTAAGTGAAAACTGCAAGTTAATTCAGAATAGCCAAAGCCCAGAAATGTGGAGGGCAGTAGTTCTACATGAGGTCAGAGATCCAACCAGGGGCCTCAAAATGAAGTGCCCTTCGCTTTTTTGGAAGACCCAGTAAAGAAGCCTGCAAAGGAGCGGTCGGTGAGGCAGGAGAACTGATGGAGTGGCCTGGGAAGCCAGTGAACAGAGGTAAGAAGGTTGGCGTGATGAACTATGTCCTCACTGAGAGACAATATGGACTGAGAACTGGTGGCTAAATTTTAATTCCCTGTTTACTTGTCTGTCATTTAAACATACTCCAATCTCTTCCATCTTTCAAGCCACCCAACACAAACACATCACCTCTCAGAGCTACTGCCCACTGTCTTCCCTTTTATAGCCAGTTATTACTGCAGGGCTCAAGGCTGGGTGGATTTTTTTCCTCCAACTTTTCTCTTTTCCTGGATTTATCGTTAATTTCACCAACAGGTGGTGAGCATTTACTAACATGCCTCCAGCATGATGCAGAGTCATCAACGGCACAGCTTTTAAAGTGAAACAGATGGGAGTGTGAAGTCCCAGCTCTGTCATTTTCGAGTTATATGGACTTTGTACTTCAACTTGAGTTCATTTAAGTCTTAGTCTCCTCGTCTCTCACGCAAATCTGGTAACAGCCCCACATGCACAGAGTACTTGTGGGGACTGACTGAGATCATGCTTTGGAAGCAGCTCTCAGCCTGGCGCCTGCTACACAGGAGGACTTACTCCCTCAAATGGCATGTTGTCGATCACTTGAGGTCCTACGCTGACCCTCAATACCAAACCCTCTAGCCGTTTGTTTCTTCTTGTTCTTTACCTTCATCTGTTAAGTTTGTTCTTTTTAAGCCCAGGGGTTTGCCTTCCTTGTTTCTCTATTCTCTCGCTTCCCACTCCCCTACCTCCCCAAAAGCAAAGCTGTATCTCTGCCAGTTGATCATTTCTTAAAGCCTTGTACATCTCCAGGTCTTGTTTAACTTTCTTCCATGACAAGGATCAAATTATTATTATTATTATTAAATTGGCTGCCTTTCTCTTGAATGGGTATTTACATTAAAAACAGTTAGAAGGCCCACTACAAGGATTTTACAAGCCAGAAGATGAAACTCTAACAAAGCAGGAGGCTTTTCTAAAATTAAAACTGCAAAAGGTTAGTTTTAAATTTTGTAAGATGGCAACTGAAGCCATAGGAAGCCAGAATGTATGTTCCAGCCCCAGGACTTACCTCAATGTATGCTGGTTCTGTACCAGCAGGAGAGATGTGGGGCTGCCAGTCTTTCGGTGGCTTTGAAAGGTACTTGGAATCTGTTACAACCCACTTGAGCCGGGGCCAACCTAAATCAAACCCAAAATAAAAATTGAATTGCCTAAGCTATAAGGGAAGGAGTTCACACTGAACTGGTTGTTTTAAGTATCCAGAGACCAAATCAAGGTCATTGTAAAATCAGTAAAAGACTGTATTTTTTATTAGTTTTTAGTGATACACCACCAGACAATTATACCTTCTTTCAAAAGCACAATCGTTCCACATGCTATGTTTCAGGCCTTGACATTTCCTCAACAATTGGGAGGTCCATTTGGCAGTGGAAGTCCACTGCGGTCAGTGGTCTTTCCTCTGTCTCTACATGTAGCATTTAGCTTTGATGAACAGAGTGGTAGCTTTTTCCAACCATCAGCATAAAGGTTAAGGTTTTGGGCTACGGAATCAGACAGATTTGGGTTCAAATCACTGCTCTGTCATTTATAGCTATGACTTTGGGCAAGTTACTTAACCTCTCTGTGTCTCCGTTTCCTCACCTGTAAAATGGGGAGAATAATGGTACCTACTTCTTAAGAATGTGAGAATTACATAAGAAAATAGATGTTAGGTACTTAGCTATTATTAAATTAAAACACTAATTAAAGTATAAGCTTTAATTTTTAACTGATAATTCAAGTATAAATATTACTAACCTTTAAACTGTACAATTTCTCCATTCTGGGTTTTTGGCAGCCCCTTTAGACAAACTTCACTGGTGAGAGCTAAGGCAATACCACAGCTTCCTAGCAAGAAGCCAATCTGCTGCCCTCCAGCATCCTGTGGAGGAAAGATAATGAGCACGGTAGGGGAGTGAACGTGAGCACACCCGTGCCCCAGCCCTAACACTGAGCAATGCTCTGGCACTTGTGTGATAACACTCATGGAACCCCACTGACACCTGGCAATTGTCAAAATCCAATGACAATATGTTCTTCCAAACAATTTCTACAATACAATGACTTCCTGAGTACGAATCAAATATTCTACTAATCTGACATTGCTAATGATGAATCCTACCAGCCAATGGGACGATTTTATTGAAAAATCAGCAATGTTCCACTTTTAAATTAATTTCAGGCCAGTGAAATGGATGTGATGTGAACATGGTTAAGTTGTCTTGACCTAGCCATATCCCCAAATTCAAAAGCAAAGCAACCCAGGTCAGAAGAAAATAATGTAAATGGACATCCAAATGTCCAAATTTACAATGAAAGTGAATGGGTGGTTATACTCAAATCCATATATCCTTATTATTTTAAAGGAGGTAAGATTTAAGCCTTATGACCACACAAGAGAAAACAACAAACAACATAGTCTAAAGTATTTCTATTAAAACATCACCTTGACAGTATCATTATGAAACCACACAAACACAGCCAACTTAATAATTTAAGAACAACCCTATGATTTCCTGACTAAAGACACTGTACCCCATCGACCAGAGTTTCAGGGATGCTATCAACTTGTTTTTTTTATTCCTTTCCAAAAATAACCGTTTTCTTGTAAATCCACAGTCTCTACCATATTTGTCTTTATCATGATCCCTCAATAATAAACTGCAGGAGAAAAGTAGGGTCAGAGAGCTCACAGAGAAATCTTTTTGGTTTAACTTAAAAATTTGAGACATATGCTGCATGGGCTAATGTGTCAGTAAAGTAAAATCTTATTCCCCAGGGTAGTAATATCCTGTCTCTGTATCATTCTCCAACTTCAGGGAAATCGCCGGTTGAATGATATAAAGGAAATCCCTTCACAAAAGGTCTCACCTGTTATAAATGTGGATCATCTATAGTCTCAAGGAAGTAACAGGGATCCTCTTTATAAATGGTAATTGTTGAAAAGTAAGGTACGCCCAGGTGATTTTTAAATTTTATCCATAAAAATTCTAACTTAGTTGAAAGAATACTATTTTCCTAAAACTTATAAATAAATAATAATAACTATTATTTGTCTACAAGTCTCATGGTTTTAGCAAGTGAAGCTGAGTACTTAAGAAAATGATCACGCTGTTTCTAATGTCATGAAGGGTCAATCGATCCAAGAACCAGATTCCCACCATGTCACATCAGGCTACATTCCTCTTAAATTCAGCAATGTTACCTTTCTGGTAAGAGGTACCTCTATAGGCACTGGAATCACTTCTGCCAGGAGACATCCATAAAAAGCCACCATAAACATGACTGGATCATTGTTGGGGTAAACCAGGGCTACCTATAATGCATAATGACATTCAATAACAGAGGAATAAAACCAGACTAATACTTTCAATGTCATTCTCTAAGATAAACATTTATATATAACATGTCTCATGAACACAATAAAACTATGTAATAGCTTAAATTAAATTAAGTTACTGAGAAAGATGCACACGTCTAAAAGGATCTCTACCATCCCCATGATTATACTAGACACGTTTTGGAAACTATAATGCAATTCATCATCATCATAAGAAAAATTTTTCACTGAATTCTATTGGTGATTGAGCAGTTAACAACTCACCTTAAGTAGTAAGTTAATTACTTGTGAAACCTAAGGCATTTACTTTAATGCAGGACTAAAGTAATAAAATAAATGTAATGGGTCTCTCTAGATAGGCCAGCATATTCGAGAATAGCCCTTACAACTCTCAGAGAACTCATAACTCGATTGCCACTATAGCACCAACACAAGGTTTCTTATTCTTTTATGAGTTCACTGCATTAATCTTTACTCACTTAACCAGCAACACAAGTACTCTAGCATGAAGGCACAGGTAATGGGTGCAAGTAATACTAGCACAAGCCATCACAGATAAAACATTAATTCATCTACAAAAGATAAACAGTGGAACCCATGTACTATGTTCAAAACTGTGATCTCACCTGTAATGCATCACAGGGATAACTGACCCTTCCTAATTTACTCCAGAAATGCAAAACCATTATCATTGCGGAGCTTGTTACTTGGCTTAGATGTTTATAGATTAACATGTGAAAATTAATTATGTCACCAGACTCTTATTTCCCCTTCTTTTACTTTCAAATTCTTTTTTTTTTTTTACTTTCAATTTTTTTTAACTCACTCCCAAGATAAGGTTAATCCTGAAGCTGCTAATTCTTTCTAGAGTTCTAAAAAATGTTAATTCCACAAAACATTTAAGACAACCTGTTTCCTTCCTGCACACAAGTGTCCATGGTGTTAGGAAGACACAAAAATTACCTTCTTAGGGTTCAGTGAGGACCAGGGAACCCTCATGTGTCACAGTTCTAAGTAGAAGCCACCCTTTAGGTGCCCTTTGTCACAGTGCAAAAGTATTTTTAAAAGGCTAGTCCAGGAGGTTCTATATCATGAGCCTAGTAAAAAGAAGTCTGTTGTATAGGTGCTTCATTCTACGAATACCAAATAGAAAGTAACATTTGATGGTAAGAAGTCATTGTATTTTCTTAGAAAAAGTCATATTAGGAAAAAACTCTTCAAAAAGTTAGAAAAAAATTTTGCTTAATGTCACCTTCAATTAAAGAAGAAATTAAATGATGTCATTTTGTTTCTTTATAGAACATGGGTGTCCCTCTCTTTCCATATAAAAACACAGAAAAAGTTTTGAAAAATGTTTATGGGGTAATTTGTAATGAAAAAAAAAATCAGAGTCAACTTTATTGCTATTTTTGTTGTCTGGTTATTGGAATATTTATTTCCAGAAAGAGTTAGGTTCCTCTTTCTTTGTGTTAGCACAAGAATTTACTGAGTAGCAGCTACAGAAAGGGACATGTGAATTTCCTTTAATTTATGAATACAAGAATTATCACCTGGCACTGAGCTAACCTGGGTTGGAACCAAACCATTTTCATTTTTTAAGACTAAGAGTTACATAAATTGTGCTGTTATGCATTAAAAATCCAGAATGCGCATATTAGAAAACAATGAACCATCACCTCCCTAAAACCAAAAAACCAATTACCCTGTCTCCAGGTTTTAATACAGGTTCATTTTTGGTCCCCAGTTTATTAAGCAGTGTGTAGGCCAACTTTAAACTTCTGCTCCACAACTTTCCTGGAAAAAGAAAAGAATCATATAGAAAAAAACCACAGGCCTACCTCAGTGAGGCAGCATTCAGTTCATAAGCACATTTAGTAAGACAGTGGCCCTTCCAAATGACTCATTAGACAAGCGTCACCCTCCGCCCGCCGACATACAGAGCCCCACCCCCACCAAAAAATGCTTTATATTCACATGAGTTTCAAAAGCCAGTCCTGTTTCCAAACAAAAAGAAAACACTACCAGATGGCTTATTTTGGTATAGATAATATTTCAAATTCTTTTGTGAAGTAATCTGAGTATCTTTTTTTTTTAAAGATTTTATTTATTTGACAGAGATCACAAGCAGGCAGAGAAGCAGGCAGAGAGAGAGGAGGAAGCAGGTTCCCCGCTGAGCAGAGAGCCTGATGTGGGGCTCGATCCCGGAACCCCGAGATCATGACCTGAGCCAAAGGCAGAGGGCTCAACCCACTGAGCCACCCAGGCGCCCCTAATCTGAGTATCTTTAGAGAGCTGATCACATTTAAAGGGAGGACAACAATTTTTTTAACAGGGCTGAAAATCAGAAGACTACTCTGCTCTAAGCTTCTTCTGAAGAACAACTTACATATATGGCATCAGATAGTTGAGGTAAACTGCAAAGCAAAAGTATGACTCAAACAATTAAGTATTTTTTTTTTTTTAATTTACTTATCAGAGAGAGAGAGAGAGAGGGAGAGAGAGCGAGCACAGGCAGACAGAATGGCAGGCAGAGGAAGAGGGAGAAGCAGGCTCCCTGCCGAGCAAGGAGCCCGATGTGGGACTCAATCCCAGAACACTGGGATCATGACCTGAGCCGAAGGCAGCTGCTTAACCAACTGAGCCACCCAGGTGTCCCTCAAACAATTAAGTATTCCACGCTACTGTACTTCAGTGAAAACAATATGGAAGTGAAGACAATATGGAAATTAGGTGAAACGTGGATATATTCATAGATGTTAAAAAACATGTAAAGATTTGGTCAGCTAACTGCTTTAAGGGTTACATGGATGAAATTAATATATAAGCTCTGAAATGAATTCTAAAAGCCACTTTTTTGGGGAAAAAAGTTTATCTTCCCTTCTTCCTTCCCCCTCCGTCTGAATACCCTTAGAAATTCTTATCTTAGACAATGTAGAAAGTGAAAAAGGAATCAATGTTATTCTGAATAAATATGTCAGTTTTACGCATAACTCATTCCGAGGGGCAGCTAGAGTTTTAAACTCACATCAAACTGTCCAGTTCTTTAAATAAAAACTTTTTTTTTTCCCTAAAATTATTCTGTATCTAGGTCTATGGACAATGTGGTTCAATTCTGGAGGGAAAAAGGAATATGTCTGAATAAACTAGAACAAAATCTCACAGCCCAGGTTGAATCCATCCTTCTTGTTGTTAAAAATTGAAAAACAGGGGCACCTGGGTGACTCAATTGCTTGTGTCTGTCTTCGGCTCAGGTCATCATCTCAGTCAGGGTCCTGGGATCCCTGCTCAGTGGAGAGTCTACTTCTCCTCTCCTGTTCCTCTTCCCCTCCTGCCCCCACCCCTGCTTGAGCTCTCCCTCTCAAATAAATAAATAAAATCTTTAAAAAAATTAAAAATTGAGGGACGCCTGGGTGGCTCGGTTGGTTAAGCAGCTGCCTTCGGCTCAGGTCATGATCCCAGCGTCCTGGGATCGAGTCCCACATCGGGTTCCTTGCTCTGCAGGGAGCCTGCTTCTCCCTCTGCCTCTGCCTGTGCTCGCTCTCTCTCTCTCTCTCTCATAAATAAATAAAATCTTAAAAAAAAAATTAAAAATTGAAAAATAAAGTTATTTTAGAGGAATTTTTAAAAGAAAAATAAGTTACTTTTAAAAGTTCTTTAAAAAAGAAAAATCAAACTTCAGCTGGGGTATAAAACTAAGTGGAAAAATATCAGTTCTTTGGGGGTTTGTTTGTTTTAAATATTTTTTTATTTGTCAGAGAGAGAGAGAGAGAGAGCGCGCAAGCGCGTACAAGCAGGGGGAGCAGCACACAGAGGCAGAAGCAGGCTCCCTGCTGAGTGAGGAGCCGGATGCAGAACTCGGATCCCAGGAACCCGCGATCACAACCTGAGCCGAAGGCAGATGCTTAACCGAATGAGCCACCCAAGTGTCCCTAATTCTTTGCTCACTGTAGAATTTTGTGCCTGTTCTAGCAAGAGTAGAATGAAATGGCTAAGATCTAAAAAGGAATCAGTTTCAATTTTTAGATAAAACTATTGGATTTTGGGGGGCAACTGGGTGGCTCAGTCAGTTAAGTGTCTGCCTTCAGCTCAGGTCATGATCTCAGAGTCCTGGGATGGAGCCCCACATCGGGCTGAGCAGGGAACCTGCTTCTTCCTCTTCTCCCAGCTTGTGCTCTCTCTCACTATCTCTCTCAACTAAATACATAAAATATATTTTTTTTAAAGGCATTTCTTTAAACACAAAAACAAACAACAATTCTGCCATATACTCTGCCCAAACGTCTTCCCCAAATCCCCTTCAAATATTAAATCATCAGTGGGTCTACAAAGCCTCTTTCTTTTTTCTGCTCTTTTAAATATTAGCTGCTTTGCAAATATTTAGCAAATGAAAATATTTGACAACAGCTCTACTTGACAACAGCTCTACTCAGAACTCAAGATCCTATTAAAATAATTTTTAAAAAATCTGTTGGAACACAATGACCAGCAACCACTAAATATCAAGATGAAAATACCACCCTGATAATCCGCAGAACTATTAGGAGAAGAGGGAGCTGGGGCTCTTACAAACTCACCGTATGTGAGGGTGTAAACCGGTTTCCCCGTCACGTCCAGGGCAGTCAGACAGGGGCATTTCGCTTGCGTGGTACCCCAGCGCTGCAGGGCCGACTCAAGAGCAGGAGGCCAGTTACAGATGACTCCTAATGGCTCCCCCTTGACAGGGGTCATCTGCCGTCCCTCAGGCTTAGGCTGGTTGGGGTCTGGCTGAGGTACTGTACCAAAAAAAACCCCCAGGGGTTATAAAAATATCTGAAATATATACAAAGAAGTAACAACTCACACAACTTAGGTCTCTAATCTCAAATATATTTCCCTTTTCATCTTTACTTGGTTTAAACTCTGAGGAAAGAAATTATATTGCTAGAAATGGCAATCCACAAACTGGGGCTGAATTCACCTTCCCACATAACAGTGAAATCACATTTAATATATTTTATGTAATAAACAAATCTGGACTCTTAACAAAGCAAATCACTGAACGTACAGAAAAGCACAGAACACACATTCCTTTTTAGCCTTTTTATAATTTTACTCAACTGGTTTTTATTTTATTTATTTATTTATTTTTAAGATTTTATTTATTTATTTGACAGACAGAGATCACAAGTAACCAGAGAGGCAGGCAGAGAAAGAGAGAGAAGAGGAAGCAGGCTCCCTGTGGAGCAGACAGCCCAATGTGGGGCTCGATCCCAGGACACTAGGATCATGACCTGAGCTGAAGGCAGAGGCTTTAACCCACTGAGCCACCCAGGCGCCCTCAACTGGTTTTTAAATCTTTAAATCCTTCTAATCCAGAAGTCTCTGATGTTAGAGAGCCAGGTTCCACTGCACTGGGTTATATTTAATGAGAAAGCATTAAGCTTTGAGTCAGAAAACCCAAATTTACATTAACGTTTTACCAGTGTGACCTCAGGCAACTTGAGTCACTTGAACCTCATTTTTCCTCATCTGTAAAATGGGGATAGTAACACTTAGACCACAGGGTCATTATTACACTTGATTTTAGCCAAAAGGCCGAGACGGGATCACAAGGTTATTATTAAACTCAAACAGATAATGAGCATGGATGACAGTGTTCCAGGTCTCTGAACCTTTGTACACATCTTATCTGGCCAATCCCTTTGCTCTGGGTACACCTGCACTCATCCTTGTCAGGATGCAGCTCAAACAGCATGTTCCCTGGGCAGTCATCCCCAGTCATTCCTTCCTTAGTGCTCCCCCACTGTGTGGTAGTCTACCCATATAAAAGCACTGAGGATCCTCAAAGGCTTCTTTTACTGTGTAAGCTTTTCTCCCCTTAAGCCTGACACCTTCTTGAAAGAAGGCTCGGTTCTTTGTCTTCTTATTGCCTATGGTACCTATTACATAATGGTAGTTCAGTGATGTTAACCAAACTGAGTTTGGGGGAATGAAAGTGCTAGATTATTAACATGGTCATTCCAGAAACTGGAGGTGAATAGTATTTCATATTTTTTCATATAAATAAAAGTCCTCCCAATTTTTCTAATGAACAAATATTATTCAAATAATAAAAAGCAAAAAAATTCTACTTTTTTAAAGATAATTTACAAATGGAACAAAGTTATTTACTACCAATGATATGCACAGGATTTGATAAACACTGAAGAAATAAATGCTGTACATATCATTCTTTGAGCAAACATTTATTGTTTCTAATAAGTGGTAGATGCAAGGCGCACAGAATCTGTGCCCTCACGAGGTATCTGGAGTGTAAGGGGGACAGACACACATACTCAGAACTAAGTAGACAAACATGAGCAGTACATGACTAGAGACATTATAGGGAGGGCAGAAGGAGGCCACATCCCTTGCTTAGAGCACTCAGACCCCCACGTGAACTGAGTCTTAGAGGAAGGGTAAGAATTAGCCAGGTGAGTGGGAGATAGGAGAAGAGGCACAGAAAGGAAAAGAAACAGAATAAACGGCAGGTATTAGATGGATAAATGAAATGAGAAATAAATTTTATTTTAAAGCCCAACTTAATGACAGACGTGGAAAATTTACTTAAAACGTTTGTTTTGTTTTTTTAAGATTTTATTTATTTATTTGACAGAGAGAGAGAGATCACAAGTAGGCAGAGAGGCAGACAGAGAGAGGGGGAAGCAGGCTCCCCGCTGAGCAGAGAGCCCGATGTGGGGCCCGATCCCAGGACCCTGGGATCATGACCCGAGCTGAAGGCAGAGGCTTTAACCCACTGAGCCACCCAGGCGCCCCTACTTAAAATGTTTTGATTCTTTTTTTCTAATAACATAAAACTAATGAAATGGTTTCACTTCCCAATTCACCACCCGAGGTAAATAATGTTTCAGTTGCCTTTCTGCTTTGTATAGTCCCAGACTCTAAACCACCATATGAATTAAAAAAATAAACATGGGGGATTCTAAATAGTTTTGTTTTTATGGACAGGCTGTATCTATGGTAGGCATAGTCTTCTGGTCATAAAAGTGTGTTTATTGGGACGCCTGGGTGGCTCAGTTGGTTGGACGACTGCCTTCAGCTCAGGTCATGATCCCGGAATCCCGGGATCGAGTCCCACATCGGGCTCCCAGCTCCATGGGGAGTCTGCTTCTCCCTCTGACCTTCTCCTCGCTCATGCTCTCTCTCACTGTCTCGCTCTCAAATAAATAAATAAAATCTTTAAAAAAAAAAAAGTGTGTTTATTATTGCCATCTACTAGGCCTCAATGCAGACCCTGGGGGACACTCTTTCAAAGTTTGCAAAGACATGAGGATATTTTTCTTTTCCTATTTAAATAAGCAATTTAAAAAAGCAAATGTTGCCTATTTATAATTAGTGGAAAGCTGTTAGTGCTATTCTGCGAATAAAAATTGTTCAAGTATGATTCCTTTTAAACCGTGATCTTCATTTGCCTGGTTAGTACACAGTACTAGAAATACTGGGGAGGCTATTACTGGTATGAGCCTCTTGAATATCAATATACGTAGGAAGACATCCATAGTTCAATTAATTTAGTGACTCCTGAAGGAACATAAAGTCCTCTTAACCTCATATTTCAGGTTGCTTGTTGGTTCTGGCTGCATAAAGTGGGCTAAGACCAGATATAGCCTATTAATGTGCCTAGTTCCGTTAACATGTCCAAAGTGATCAAGCCTACTATGTTAGTCTCAGGATGTAAAAATGAACTACAAGCTACCAAGGCTCGGTTCTTTTGACAAAACATTTTGTTAGGTAGATCTGTTCGTCATCCAGCTTCAACAATTATCAAATGGCCACCTTCATTTCATCTATATTCCTACTCATCTGCTCCCAATTCTTCCTATTAAATCCTAGACATCACATGACTTCATCCATAAATATCTGTTAAATTATTAAATAAAGAAAGCACTATTACCACTTCCTCTACGAAACTTTCCGTAACCACAGGGGTGGGACTGATTTCTGCCCTTCTCCCAGCTGTTGTATTACTTGATACATAATTATTGGTTAAACTATGCTTTCATGTGTATATATTTTAGTACCAGTCTAATGTGTAAACAGTATGTAGGAGTGGTTGTATTTTCATAAATCTCTGAAAACCTTTCACCATCTACCATACTATCCTGTAGAAAGCAGACATATGTATGACTGACTCATTCAACAAAAGGATTATATCAAAAAAGACTGGGCTGGGGTGCCTGGGTGGCTCAGTTGTTAAGCGGCTGCCTTAGGCTCAGGTCGTGGTCCCAGGGTCCTGGGATCGAGCCCTGCATCGAGCTCCCTGCTTGGGGAGAAGCCTGCTTCTCCCTCTTGTGTTCCCTCTCTCATTATGTTTCTCTCTGTCAAATAATAAAATCTTAATTAAAAAAAAAAAAAAACTGGGCAAGTTTGCGGGGGGTGTTAAGGAGAGACTTTATTTGAAAGGGTTAAGGCAAAGTGGGAAGGAGGGGAAGGACTGCTACAATAGGGAGAACTCGGGGCGCTTAGGTGGCTCAGTCGTTAAGCATCTGGCTTCGGCTCAGGTCATGATCCGGGATCAAGCCCCGCATCAGGCTCCCTGATCAGCAGGAAGCCTGCTTCTCTCTCTCCCACTTACCCTGCTTGTGTTCTCTCCCTCACTGTGTCTCTCTCTGCCAAATGAATAAATAAAATCTTAAAAAAAAAAAAAATAGGGAGAACTCTCTGACAGTAAGTCCTGCAAGTGCCTCCGACTGGGCAAATTTTTGAGGCCAAATCTGACATGCGTATTCTAGGATAATGCAAAATGTAAACAATTTTAAAAATTTTGTATTATGCCTCCATCAGAAAGGATGAATACCCAACTTTTGTATCAACATGGACGGGACTGGAAGAGATTATGCTGAGTGAAATAAGTCAAGCAGAGAGTCAATTATCATATGGTTTCACTTATTTGTGGAGCATAAAAAATAGCATGGAGGACATGGGGAGTTAGGAGAAGGGAGTTGGGGAAAATTGGAAGGGAAGGTGAATAATGAGAGACTATGACTCTGAAAAACAATCTGAAGGGTTTGAAGAGGTGGCGGGGTGAGAGGTTGGGGGAACCAGGTGGTGGGTATTAGAGAGGGCATGGATTGCATGGAGCACTGGGTGTGGTACAAAAACAATGAATACTGTTATGCTGAAAATAAATTAAAAAAATGATTAAAAAAAATTTGTATTTAGGAAAGTTCCTAACTTCAGAGAGCGTATTTTCCAAGGATAGTTCTATGCTTCCATAGTTATCTCTGCCTTTCTCTTCCCCTTCCTCCCTCTTTCTTTTATGCCTGAGATCTGAAATATAAATGATCTTTAGGGAAAGAGGAGCAGAGAACTACAAATTCTTTCAACAAAAATGCTGCCTTGTTCACCTTTAAATCCTATGGTACCTGGCAGGTAGTAATTGCCTAAGACATGTCTGTTGAAGGAATATATATCTTTGGTATTATTAGTACTACCTTCCACAATTTCTTCGGAGTCATCCACAAAAAATTCTTTCAAGGGAGGTCTTTTGGGTCGTTTCAGAGTGTTGAGAAGCTGCTGAATTTTAGTGGATACTCTGCTACTGACAGGAACACCTAGAAGGGAAAAAACAGTAAGTTACAATTCCACTGATTTTAGGGCTATCTCAGCTTCTCAATCCACTTAGGTGTTTTTATTTCTAATGACATTTGGCTTGGGCCCAAAGTCTTACTCTATTTCAACTGGGCCAAATACATATAAATATGTATGTGACAGGTTTTACGACAACACAGAACAAATATGGTGCTATTATCGACACCTGCTTCCAGATTTCATCTAATCCTCCTCTTGCCTTATAGCATTCTCCCCCCCCACCACTCATTTTTTGTTCAGAGTATCTTTTGACAATGCAGACTGTCTGAACAAGTAACAGTGCTGCCACGGGGCAGGCTGTTGAAAAGAAGGGGCTCCAGAGGCCATGCAGACTGTGTTAGCGGGCCAGCTGTTGGGGAGTTCTGCTCGACCACTCAGGCACTGCTACCAGGATGTGAATTTTTTCAGTTTAACTAATATTCCCTATTTAGCTGCCCATAAGAACTCCCTACCATCAGCTGTATCCATAAGGCTGGACCTGTTGGATCCTTTGTGCATGCCTTTAACTATCCCCGAGGGGGGCAGATCAATATTTGCTGGGCGCATTGAGGAAGATGATGAAGAAGAAGAGGTAGTTGTAGTGACATCAGGGGGAGCAGAGAAATTCTCTAAGAGGGGAAAAAACAAAATTTAGAATTATATTACATTAGCAATAAAAAGAATCTTCAAACTTTTGTTGTTTCTTAACAAGAAAAAACTACATAAACAGGGCATCAACTGTTAGAAAATAACCTTTGATATCAAATTCTAGGAAGGTATAATGAGAGAACAAGAGGTTAAGGAAGGGCATATCAAAATTACTATTTTCAAAAACTTGAATAGTTTTAGTAAAAGCAAATCACATATCAAATATTCCTGAAAAACATTCTTTCCTACACAGACAGACTAGTAGAAATTCAATATTAATAATCAGAATAAGATTGTGAGCAACTTCAAAATGAAAACAAAGTTAGTATGGTTGTAATGCTACTAATATTCTAGTCTCAGTCATTTCTTCATGTTTATGTTGGCTTATGTATGTTTCTTCTTTCCCTGAACATGGAAGGAGTGTCTTGGGCCTGGGACTGGCCCTGAGATTACTCAGGTTTCCAGGAAAGAAAACCAGATAAAGCCCACTTCCAATTTTTATAAAGTAACCCACAAAAACCTCGGATCTATTTGACAGACAAGGTTCTTCCCTTGATTGAAGCATGATTAAATAATGTTATTGTACTCTGCTTCAGGTAGGGATTCTTAATATTGAGAAACTGAATGACATAAGTTGGAGGAGAGCCATTCAACAGGGATGTGTTACAAAAAATTTAGGAAAACATCTGGAGAAGAAAAGGAAAATTAGAGGAATAAAATATATGATTCACAAGAGTAACAACAAGCCACTCAAAACTATAAAAAAGACAAAAAAGCATTATATAAACAATTTCTAAAATAAATCTGGGGGTAAGGTCTCTATGCCCCAAGAGTCTGTTATTACTAATAGTTTTTAAAGTTGCAAATATACTAGCACAATATGTTCATTCCAGCAGTTTTTATAATAGCAGAAAATTGGATACTACCTAAATGTCCAAAACAGGGGAATGACTAAATAAACCAAGGCAGGGCCATATAATGGCATACTTTGAAACCATAAAAATATAGTATAATTCTATATTAATGACATAAAAGATGTTTGTGATACAGTGCTAAGAAAAGCAGGTTATGAACACTATGTTTAGTACAATTTCATTTTTGTAAAAACAAGATCAAAACCCTACATATTCAATATGCAAAAAAAAAAAGTCTAGGAAGATACACATTGAAGTGTTACCCATGGGAAGTGGCTTTATAGATGACTTTATCATTATCTGTATCTTCACATTTTTCTATTGGGAAGACGAATTGCTTCTGTTAGAGCAAACATCCAAAAGGCAATACTGTTAGATAAAATGGTTTCTGCGAGTACCTGAACAAAAAACTTCAGAGACTAGTAGAAGCAAGAGAAAAAAATATCGGGTCAGATGAAATCATCTTAGGAACAAAAATCCAGACAGTTAACTGGGTATTAGGACAATGTTTTTAACCCACTGAGCCACCCAGGCGCCCCTAGGACAATGTTTTTAGTAAGTGAAATTGCTCTCTTTTAGACAAATGGGGAAATAAAACCTGATCCGGCCATGGCTCTGCTACTTGTCCTTCCTAAGAGAAGAGATGATGAGCATGAGCACCTGTAGTGTGCAGGTTCAGTGAATTACAGGACAGGGCCAAGAGTGCAAGACAAGGCACCAGCTGTTGGCACTTAGTCTGTTAATGTGGGCGATCATACCCTCCAGGTGGCTATATTATTCCTTACTAATTACAGGCCTGAATTACAAATTTTCCTTTCAGCAATCAATTAATAGATTAAAGATATATATAGATAGATAGATAGATATATAGATAGATATATAGAATAGAGAAGTCACTGATATGAAACTTAAGACACCACAGACACATGATGTTCAAATACATTACTTAGTGTGATATGTACCAATTTAGCAGAAGCAGAGATCTGAGCTGTCTTTACCTGCAGATGTCACAAACTCTTTAAAAAACACACACGAAAACATAAAGGCAGAGCAAAGCAAAAGCTGCACTCCATACAGGAGCATTGGCAGCGGGTAGCAGCTCACAGAGTACCCACATCCTCAGCCTGCACGCCCCAGTTGTAGCAATAACACAGCAGCAAGGACAATAAATCCAGTCTTTAAGCTAAAGACAAAGGGCTTCACTAGTATTGTCTTTGTGCAGAATTTGTTCAGGTTTTTTGGGATTTTGTTTGAGAAAACACAGGTAGCAATACTGGGAAAATATAAGATGTTACGTATTTTAATACCTTTTAATGGAATATTTTAATGGAATATTCTCCAACAGGGATAAACTCTCACTAAGACTGGTGTTATATCTTGCAGCTTGAGTATTGCTGATGGAAATAGCTATGGCTTCAGGTGGGCAACACTATGCACCAATAATGCAGATGATACCTATCATTCCAAATGTACTGCTGGTGTTTCCTTCTTTGCCCCATTAACTGTTATGTTCTTTCTGATTTTCTTAGGCCATTCTAAAAACCTAGTACAAATCATAAACTACTTCCTGAAGGCTGGGAGCCAAATGGAACATAATTTGAGCTTCTTGGGTAGATCCAGCTCCTACCTATTCGAGTATTGGCAAATACATCAGCTAGAGACCCACTGGTTCCTTTGACCTCTCCATGGGACAGCGTAGAAGATGCGGATGAAGAAGTGGACGATCCCTGAATTGAACGGTTGATCCAGGACTCAGCATTCTGTAAGCTCTGTTGCAAGGCAGCAGAGAGCGCAGCTTGGCGTCTCAGAGAGCCCTCATCCTCAGAGGCCGAAGACGTGTCTGTGTGGAATTAGAAAAAAAGAAGTTCTCGATCCTGCCTAGAACAGAGACCTTTCAGTTCGTGCTCATTGATCACACATTCAATTCTGACACCAGCAAAATATTTGCATTCTTTTTTTTTTTTTTCCAGAGAGACAGAGAGATTGGGTGGGGGGGACAATGGGGGAAACAGAATCCTAAGCAGGCTCCATGCCCAGCATGGAGCCCGATGTGGGGCTTGATATCACAACCCTGAGATCATGACCTGAGCCAAAATGAAGAGTGGGATGCTTAACCAACTAAGCCACCCAGGTGTCCCTATTTACATTCTTAAGGTAGATTAGTATGTAAAGTTTCTCAAGAATCTCAAGGAAAAGTCTATGGACCAGAACCTGCAAAAATAAAACAGCCTAAATCTATAAGTAATTTTAAGTTCTTAAAAAATCCTTTATAGAATATTTAAACTTCATTCACTCCTTTTCTGTTTTGAACTTAATCAGGTTCTAAATTCTTCTGGCTTATCTACTTATATTCAAGTAATACTCAAGTGCTTATATAGCTTCCTCAACCTCTTAATTAGAGAACCTTGTGATAGGTTGCTATACTGATTCTGACAAGTACTTTTTAATTAGTGTCTATTCAAAAGGAAATGATCTTGATAGGGCGCTATAAAAACTTACTTTTGTTAACAACGACTTAAGTGTCAAACAGTGAGTTAGGTGCTGGGGAACTAGAAATGGAATTAGAAACAGTGCTTAGCCTGGAGGCATTCACGGTTCTGTGGAAAAGTGGTCACTCAGCACACATAAGCTTTTCAAACATGACAGGAGACAACCCTGATCTGTATTGCTCTCCTTAATTCTCAGAGAAGAATTGTGAGAAATTTACTGATGTCTGTATTTGGCCTGGCTCTGACTTCAGGAAAATAAGGCCTAAATTAGAAAACCATGTTGAGAAAAACAAAAAAGGAAAAGTTCAACCAAATATAGGATAGCCAAGGGAAGCAGAAGTCAAGAATTTATTTCAAGGCTCCCAGCTTAGGAGGCAAACCAGTTAAAGGGGCATTTGGTCAATCTGAGACAGATCTGTGGATTGGATTTCCATTCAATTTTTAAAAAAATAAACACTCTGTGGTTAGTCCTGCTGAACACTCCAACTCAGGGGAAACTGTAGGTACACGTTCTGCTTTGGTTCAAAAAGCCAAAGAGAGAGGTGCCTGACCAGGTATGGTGGGGCCTACAACTCTCAATCTCAGGGCTGTAATTTCGAACCCCATGGTGGGTACAGAGATTACTTAAAAAATAAAAAAATTTAAAAAATAAAAACACAAAGAACCAAAGAGAGAACCAACAGGGCTAAAAGGCTGCTAGCACTTGACAATGAAAATCTCAACCACAAAAGACTAATTTAACCCAGAAGCCAAATTTTTCAGGTCAAGGGCAAGCAAGGAAGTTAAGATAATGACCATATTGTGGCTTCCTGCTCTGAACCACCTCCCCCTTATTATCTCATACTGAAGGAGATAGGAGGCACAAGACAGATTGTTTTTATAATCTCCTACATAACTACAATATGTGCTGGGAACTATGTCAGGTTCTGGGGATTCTGAGATAGATATGTTTCTTATGAGACAGTGCCCTAAAAAGGCTTACAGTCCAGTACTGGAGACACAATCCCATGGACTATCTCACAAGAGTACAAAAGATGTTAAGAAACAAGGGAAGCAAAGGGTTTCCCAAGAGGGGCACCAATCTTAGTAGAGGATTTCAAGAACTTCTATGTAAATGGAGTAAAGACTTTGAGATGTACGGGGCAAAAGAAGAGTCTGGAGAGTAAACAGTGGTGAGACCCCAAAGGATACGTTGATGCGGTTCTTTAAAGGGGAAAGAGATCTATAATGCAAAGGAGAGTGACTTAAGGAAAATATAGAGAAAGAAAAGTAACAGCATCTGTAACTTCTTATTTAAGGAAAGAGGTCTGTACCATTTCCAAAAAAATATTCCAACATTTCAATGGTACCTTGGGAGGCAGAGATTTCTGTCTTTGTAAACATGCTAAAGAAATGAATGGGAGGGTGGCATGGGACAGGTAAATCTGACCCTAAGAACGAATTACTTTCAGGGTCATACAACTCAGGATCCCACAAACGCCACTGGATTTACAGGTTGTCTTTATTGGATAATTTATTTTAAACTGTGTTAAGTATAAAATCAGAATAACCCAATTTTCAGAAGACAGTAAAAACAGTATTCTCATGATTAGGTTTATGGAAAATTGGCTTCACTATGTTTCTATATTGGATCAATTATGTAATTAGGTGTATTGTTTCAATTCAATTACCTTGCTTGCCTGCCATTCCTCCTGAGAGTTTAGTGACTACAACTGTAGGCCGGCTTAGTGGGAAAAACATGGCCTTGGTGTCTGTCTTCCATTTAACTCCGGGGTCTACCCCTCACAAGCTATGTGACTTGGGGATAAAATGATCCATCTGAGAAGGTCTGCTTGTTCATCCCTTCAACAAATACCACTAAGTGCTATAGTAATTGGCAGGAATAAAATGGTGAACAAGGAAGATGTGTCCCTATTCTAATAGGACTTAGAATCTTACAGTGCAGGAACTTAAGGAAGTGAGCCCTAAACCCAGGCAGGCTGCAAGGGTAAGTAACTACTGGTTCTGAGGCTGGGGAGGTGAGGCGTGGGGGCAAAGAGTCAGGGAGAGGGAACAGCATGTGAGGAAGCTGGGAGGGGAGAGAAAACAAGGCACATTTGAAGATCTGAAAGAAATGGGACTAACCGAAGCACAGGATGCTACTACTGATGAAAGATGAGCCTGGACAAGTGGACAGCACTGGGCCATTAAGGGTCTTTGTGCTAACTGCAGCAGAAGGCCATGAAATGAGACAATGTCCAGAAGGCACCCCCAGCAGTGCCAGTACATAGCAGTTGGGCAGTAACCTTAGTTCCCCTTCTCCTCCCCAAACAGTCCGCCCTATGTTAGCTCACAGGCACGAACTGGCTATGCAAAGCTTCCAGCAGATCACGTAGTAAGATCACACAAAATGTAAGCACCACTCAGGGACCGTATCTTTTTAGAAATAAAAACGGGTCCCTTAAATATTTATATGTTTATTTGGTAGTTTTTGGGTTTGTTAAGTAGCTATCACCCAGGAAACTGCTGTGGATTAGTAGAAATCCAGGCAAGATTTAATAGAAATTAAATTATTTTCCCACTGATTCTGCTCCGGCTGAACATGAACTCCTAACTCTTCTTACCATCACAACTCAAGTTCCTTGCCTAAACTCTACTCTTATGTAACAGAACAGAAAACAATTTTATTTTTTTTTAAAGATTTTATTTATTTATATGACAGGGAGAGTGCACAAGTAGGCAGAGCAGGCAGAGGGAGAGGGAGAAGCAGACTCCCCAGTGAGCAGGGAGTCTAATGTGGGGCTCCATCCTAGGACCCTGGGATCATGACCTGAGCCGAAGGCAGCTGTTCAACCTACTGAGCCACCCAGGCACCCCCAGAAAACAATTTTAAAAACATGGTTTGCCCTTCAGTTTATAGTTGGTGTGATTTTAACACAGCTCCATTTTATACTGATAACCAGAAGCTTAAAATCCATTTATAACCAATTACAAAACATATAACAATTAGCTTGTCAATTTTAAGGGAAGGAAAGTCCTGAATTTACTGCCTTTAACCGTTGTAGCACTTTTAGTCATTAGCCATGTGTGGAAATGACTTCCCTCTTCTTGGTAGAAAACAGATCTATGACATCTAAAAATGTTTAATTTTTAAAAAAATATTTTATTTATTTATCTGACAGAGAGAAAGAGATCACAAGCAGGCAGAGAGGCAGGCAGAGAGAGAGGGGAGGAAGCAGGCTCCCCGCTGAGCAGAGAGCCCGATGCGGGGCTTGATCCCAGGACCCCGGGATCACGACTGGAGCCGAAGGCAGAGGCTCAAGCCACTGAGCCACCCAGGTGCCCCTAAAAATGTTTATTTTAAAAGTTTAAACACCCACCCACTCTATCTACTAACAAAATAATCTATCCAATCCACTCCTCAGTATCTACCCAAGAGAAAGGAAAATATAGAAGGACTTGTACATGAATGTTCACAGCAGTTTTATTTGTAACAGGTAAAAACTGGAAAGTACCCAAATGTGCATCAAGAACTGAAAGGATAAACAAATCATGTGACAGACTACTATTCAGCAATAAAGAGGAATGAAGCTATGATATACACGACATGGATGAATCTCGAAACAATTATGCTGAGTGAAATATGACAGACCTCTCCCTGCCCTAAAAAAGTACAACAAAGTATGATTCTATTTATATGAAATCCTAGAAAATACAAACCAATGTACAGTGACAGAAAACAGATCATTGGGAGGAAGAGAAGTAGGATTACAAAGGGATTATGAGGAAATTTTGTGGGTGGGGGGGATGATGGATAAGGTTCATTTTCTTAATTGTGGTGATGGTTTCGCAGTTTTGCTGCAAAAACTTAGCAAAAAATACACTTTAAGTGTATTTATTGTACGTGGATTATAATTCAATAAACTGTAAGAAGAACTGATTTTAAAAGATTTGTGGGGGTGAAAATGGCACCTTGGTGAGAGGATGGTAACATCTCAGTCAGTCTACACAACTTGAGGGATACTGTGCAAGCTGGACACACTCCTGGAAAGACAGTGCCTGCCACAGGGTTCTGACAGCTGATGCCAAAATCAGGCCCAGACATCAGCTTAGAATAGTAGCTAGGTCAAGATTCACTGAAAGAAAGATCTTATCCTAACAAAATACACCACATAAGCTAGCCCAAGAAATAGGAGCTTCAAAGAACAAGGAAAGGAAACAATCACTAGGACAGTTAGTGAATGGCTTCTGACTGGCATGAATTGCTTGACCATGAATGCCCAAACTGGAACCCTTCAGAGAGAAGGGTACTCCCTGTCAATAATTACTCCAGGGGCGCCTGGGTGACTCAGTTGGTTAGGTGGCTGCCTTCGGCTCAGGTCGTGATCCCGGGGTCCTGAGATGGAGCCCCACATCGGGCTCCCTGCTCAGTGGAGAGCCTGCTTCTCCCCCTCCCTCTGCCTGCTGCTCTGCCTACTTGTGCTCTCTATCGCTCTGTCAAATAAATAAATAAATCTTAAAAAAAAAATAATAATTACTCCAGGGTCACTCTATCTACAAGGGATCACCAAACACAGTTTTTCTGGGTATTTCCCCATGTCTATGAAAAAACAGTTCACAAAATCAATTAACATTACAAATAATACTGTTGTCCTTTGAACAAACACAGGTGTTAGAGGCACTGGCCCCATCATGGTGGAAAGTCCATGTAAAACTTTGACTCACCCAAAACTTAACTACTAATAGCTTACGGCTGACCAGAAGCCTTCCTGGTAATATAAACAGTCAACATATGTTTCATATGTTACATGTATTGTATACTGTATTCTTAAAGTAAGCTAGAGAAAAGAAAATGTTATTAAGAAAATCATAAGGAGGGCTCCGTGCCTGGGTGGCTCAGTTGGTTAAGCGACTGCCTTCGGCTCACGTCATGATCCCGGAGTCCCAGGACTGAGTCCCACTTTGGGCTCCCTGCTCAGTGGGGAGCCTGCTTTTCCTTCTGACCCTCCCCCCTCTCATGCTCTCTCTCTGTCTCTCTCCTGCTCTCTCTCTCTCAAAATCTTTAAAAAAAAGAAAATCATAAGGAAGAGAAATACCTTTACAGTACTGTACTATTAAAAAAAAATCCACATAAAAGTGGACCCACAAAGTTCAAATTGTGTTGTTCATGGGTCAACTATATTGAGGTAAGAAAAGAGATTAAAAAAAAAAAACATTGCCTATTTGAAAAGTTTGATCAAACATGCAGCAACTGCTAGAGCTCCAGATTTACCACAAAATATTTACTTGACACTATGGTAGAAGGAGAGGCAATATGCCAAGTGGTTTAGAGAATGGGCTTTTTAGGTCAGACTGCTCTGAATTCTGATCTTAGCTCTGCCACTGAGAGCTCTTGGGCAAATCAGTTCTTAAGGGTCTAATTTTGCTGTTTGCTGTTGTTGTTCTTTTTCTATTCTATTTTTGGACTGTTTGCTCACAAAATTCAGTGGATCTTTATCTCTAAGAATCCTAAGTTCTTGGGTTGAGGTTGTATCCTTGAAGAAACTATTTGTGTCCCAAAGTTATCATCAGCCCAAAGACCATTTTTTAATGTTAGTTAGTTCTTACCAGGCAGTATAGTGAAACTCAAACCTTGAACCCACTTGACCTCAAATTCTTAGGGAAGATCTGAGTCCCCATTATCCCAAGGTCAGGCACAAGGCAAGCCTTCTTGACAACATCTTTTGCTGGCATGTTATGTTTTTCTAGCTCGCTCTTCTGATGAAGATGTTAAGCCCCTCCAGGGATCTCAATTCCAACCTCCAACCTTGCTGTTATTATTATTTTTTAAGTAAGCTCTACATCCAACGTGGGGCTTGAACTCACAGCCCCAAATCAAGAGTCACATGCTCTACAGACTGAGCCAGCCAGGCACCCCCAACCTCTAATCTCTTATATAGGTTCAAGGTTTTATCTTTTCTATCCTTATAGTAATTAAATTTAGGCCCCTGTTTCCTGCCTCCCTGCTTCGCAGGACAGGGAAAATGAGCACCATCTCAGCACTCTGATGTTTAGTGACTGTTCTCTCTTGCTCTTGTTCCTATATGTATTTAAAAGGAAACTGGTTATAGTCTATCTAGCATTTCTAAAGGGAAGTTTTCTTTTCCCTATTCTAGGTGAGAATTTTCAGATTATCTAATTGACTAAACAGCTAGAAAAAGAAGTCTGGGCAAGTTACTGGGCTTCTCTAAACCTGTTTTCTCATTTGTAAAATGGGACAGAGGACTGTCGAGAAAAAGAAAATGAAAAATATATGCTAACCACTTAGCCCTTAGACTAGTACACAGAGGGGACTCAAAAAATGGTAACTATGAAATTAGTTTTACTGGAAGCCTTAAATTTTATAATAGGCCATTGAAATAAACAAATTCAGTCTGACAGAGTGGGATTTTATTGTGCTTTGGCTTAAAGAATACTGAATATTTACTGCTCTCCCAAGTAACTGCAGACCACTGCTCATAACCCATACCAAAAATTAAAGTATGCTATTAACATGATCCAAGTCTACTAATTAGAACACATTTTATAGGGGTCTGATTTGCCAATTCTGTTTATTTTGCAGTTTTGAATAAAATTGGAATGTTTGGGGAAAACTCCCTAAGCTGTTAATTCACACAAGTGTTCTCTTTTAAGTTTAAATTAACTAACTAGAATATGTTTGGGGCTATAAGCTCTCAGAAGGCAGCAGCTATTCAATTTGCTTAAAATAATACCCATTCCAGTACCAAGAACCCATGAGTATCAATTAAGTAAAAAATAATCTCCCAAACATGACACTCTGGTAGAGTAAAAAAACAAAATCAAGAAGACTTGAGTCTGATATGTATTTGTGCTGTCTGACCTGAGGCGAATCCCTTAGTGACTATGAACCTGTTTGTCTCTTTGTCTCTAAAGGACTCTGCCTTTCTATGTCACAGAGTACCTATGAGGAACAAATGAGGCAGGGCAGCCATTGTGGAAGCCACATGGAAGTCCCTTACATACCATGAAGTACTGCAATTCTTACAAGGCATTATTAAAGTATGTTAGACGTATATAACAATATCCTAAATCTGTTCATGGGCATTGCTATCTTATATAGAAATGCAGAGAGGTAAATTTCTCCTTGTTTGGTCCCATGAATTACTACTGTAGTCACTTTCAAGAAGGGCCCTATGTGGGACAGATGTCTAAATTCATTCTACCCAAGCCAGCTGAAATAGCTCACTGTGTTCTGGGGTCATTCTGTGGTCTATTTGGTCATCAAAGTACCCTCAGAATGCAGCACAGGGTAAGTCCACAAGGGTGGAGAAAAAAATCAGAGGGGAAAACAATGTATGCTGCATTTTCTGCATTGTGTTTACCCGTATGAATGAGAAACAGCAGTACACAAAGAACCCCTACAAAGAAAGAGCTGAGGTAATTGCCTCACGACATCAGTAAATGATTTCAGCACATAAAGGGAACTGGATGGCAGTAATTCAAGTACGCTAAAAAAGACTCTGAAAAAGGCCACAGGCACTGAAAGAACCGTAGTTTGCTACCAACTTGGAGAACTTAAATTTTCCAGTCCGTAAGAGAAATCAGTGTACATACCAATAAGCAAATCTTAGGTTGACTGACATTTTATTATTTGTGAATGATAGATGAACAAAAGCCAATTATTTCCCAACCAACTATTTGCCATATTTTCCATTCCATATAATACTAAGACTACGGCCAAAATGTATGGCATATTCTACTTCCTAAATACTTTTATTAAATCCTTCCCAAAAGAGAACTAAAATTTCACCGGTTCAGCAATTCCAACAGTTATGGGGTGGATGCCTCCTAAAGAAGCCGGGCGGCTAGTGCACTCCCGCAGGTATCCCAGGCACCAGGCTCGCACGGGGACAGCGCGAGGTGCAGCACGACCACTCAGACAGCGCCCCAAGGGCGACCCGACTAAATCCCTATGAAATCTGAGGCCAGTTTTGCTCTGCAAGGGTAGTACAACTATTCTAGAAAGAGTGCCATGGCAAGGTCATTTTCATAGTTGCCCAGAACTCTTTTTTTTTTTAACCACCTATAACCAGCAATAATTAATGTCCTTTCTCTTCCTCCTCCCCAACCCTGAGGGCGGCTCAGCATTCTTCTGACCTTCAGTGTTTCAGGGGCTAGCAGAGTAAATATGCGAGATGAATGAATCCTACCTGCCGTCCCTAGGTTAGAGGGAGACCGTGATGTCAAATTAAATTGCAATAGGAAGAGGAGACTGCCCAGTCTCTCAGCAGAGGCTCTCAGAAGCTCAGGAGAGATCCTGACACGGGGACAGCAAATTCCATTCCCTAAAATGAACAGAGCTGATGGGTGCCTTATGATACAGTTCTTCTACACTGCCTCACGCTAGACACAGGCACGTGCATAACTGCAGAATGACAGCATCAAGACCTAGCGCCAGTGGGGGCCATGTGGGGGCCATGTGGGGGCCATGTGGCGCCCATGTGGGGGCCATGTGAGAGATCCCTCTGGGAGGTGTGCTCAACATTTCTTCATGCTGGGAGAATTCCTCCTCTTTTTGACAACATTCAGGTCCCTGACAGTATGTTAAAGTTTCTTGTAAGCTATTCGGAGAAACCTGGATCTGGATGGAGCTAAATGGATAGGAAACCTTTTCTTACTCTGCTCTGCTGAATAAAGGTCTTAGGAGAAAGGACCGTATCTTAATAATCATGAAATTATTAAGACGCATAAGGTGATCCAGAACATAATGCCACATCTTTAAGGCTGCAGACAGAGTACAACGTTACTGTTTAGAGATCCAGAGGACTGTAGTGAATGCCAAAGGACTGTGGTCTCATTCAGCAATGAATAGCCATGACTTGTTTCTGGAGTTGGTAAATTCCCCTCAGGCAGTGACTTTTGTAAAAGGATAAAAAAAGGTTTCCATTCCTTCCGAGCATTCTCAAGATCCTTTGCTGCACTCTCACATTTAACTCGAGGCCATGAGAGCAGACTATTTACTCTGAAACTGCGGTTCTTTAATACAGCCATGGAGAGGATTGTTTCTAAGAACTGCACATCACGTTGCTCCCTACCCTTTGCCTTTTATTACAACTGACCCCCCAGCTGCGCTGCAGCAGAATCCGCCAACAAGGAATAGCTACTACGCTGAGAGCCCCCCTTTGTCCACCAGGACCCAACTGGTGCTATACTGATGTGGAAGGGAAACCGTCCAAGATTTTGAATGAATGGTCTGGAAGTACGCACCATTACAGACACAAAATGTCTTATTGTGAAGGTCTGCTAGAGGTATCCCGTGTTACGTTTTGAGAAACACTTGAAGCCACAAAGCTATTTCTCTTTCAAACATATTGACACCACAGATGTAAAGAAAAAAAAAAGCACACACAGTTAATGAGCCCACAGCACACCCAAATGTTCGGAGAAGTTAGCCAAAACCTAGGAGAAAACTATTAATATGAACCCAGACCAGGCAACAGGATCCATGGAAATAGCTCAACTTGACAGCTATGAATCAAAGTCATTCATGAGAACGTGACCTTCTCCCCAAAGATATGGTAAGTCCTTCAGACCAAAACTCCAGAGAAAAATTTTTTTCCGTAAAGATTTCATTATCAGTACCATGATAGTAGACAGAAACGATACTGAAGCTCTGAAATAGAGTTATTATGTTTAGTCGCAGAGGCCTACGTGGAGATCTTGTCTGAGATTTCATTTAAAAATTTTAAGGTTTTTAGGAATTTTGGGAAAGATTCTAAATAGACAAGACAACTTAAAGTTGTTCCATTTGCTTCTCAAATAGCAAGTTAAAAATCCTAAATTTACTTTGGGGTAGAGATTCCAAGCCTGGGGAATGAGAATGGGATGGAGCCACTTAATTCTCGCTGACCTCGTGAAGCCATTATATAAAAAGTGGATTCTTAAAAAGTATATAAATGTATATAAAATAGATTAACACATACACAAACACACTTATATATGTTTTTCAGATCTATTAAAACTGCATGACTGCTCACATCTTTAATGACACATAAAACTTTGTCCCAAGTGCACTTACTCTATAGAAACAAAATATCTGATACAGGAATACAAATATGTTAAAGAAATGTATGACTATGGGTCATATTTTAGATGTCAACAAAAATAGTTATTAAACAACAGAAGGAATTTTTTTAGACCCTAAGCTTTGGACTGTGTTTATTTATGACTACATGAGTTCGGGGGTTTCATCAAGGAAATGCTGGAAATTCAGAAGGACATTTAAAAAAAATAGCTTTATTCTTAAGGCCTCTTTTTGTATGTCATTTACAACATGACAATTGAAAGCTGCCACCTTCAATGTGTACACCTTGGATCTTATACACCTTGGATGATGAGCAAAGTTCCAGCTCCTACCTCAGAACAGAAAAAGCCAAGCTAATTTCAGGAACATCAAAGGAGTAACTGTCAGAGAGAAAGGTTCTGATAAACCTACCAGGAGGTGTGCAGGCATCTGCAGGAGACTGGACGAATGTGGACCGCCTTTTGGTTGGCATGGGCAGAGCCATTTTCTGTTCTTTATGCTTTGCCAGTGCGGCTTGAACTGCTTCTGTATGGATATCTGAAAGATTAAACATTTGCATTTATTAGCTCCTGGTTCTTAAGGTGTTTTCTTCTGTGAGCTGAACTATCACCATCGCAATTGTTGCAAATGGATGTTTAGGTGATTTTTACCTATAATTTGTGTTGTAACAATTAAAATAAAAATGAAAAAGAGGAGACAAAAGAAAAAGCCAAGCGTAACTTTTTAAATAATTTTTTTAGAAGATTTTATTTATTTATTTGACAGAGAGAGAGAGAGAGCACAAGCAGGCAGAGAGAGACACGGAAGCAGGCTACCCGCTGAGCAGAGAGCCCAATGCGGGGCTCGATCCCAGGACCCTGAGATCATGACCTGAGCTGAAGGAAGAGGCTCAAACCACTGAGCCACCCACGCGCCCCAGCCAAGCGTAACTTTATAGAGAAGGAAAAAGAAGCCCAGAATGATTAGGTGACTGCTTCAGACACCGAAAAAGGGGTTAATGGAGATGGGGGGCAGGGGTGGGGCAAGGGTAAAGGAGTCTAAGACACACCCATGCCAGGCAGGGAATCCTACCCCTGAATGGAATGAGTGTTGTGCAGGTATCTAGAGGACACTCATTATTTTTCAGGAAAAGAAGCTTACGATCTGCTCAACTATCTGAAAGGGGTTGAGACCCCTCAGTTTTATACCACAGAAAACAGAAGAGCTGATTCTGATCTAGAAAAGAATGTAAAAGAATGTAAGGGCTGATGGTACTTGTTTGCCACTTTGGCCACAAGAAAATTCAGTTCTCCCTTAACTCCTATGTTAATAGGAGTCTCAAAATTAACATATCCAGACAGAACTCTTGATTCTCCACTCTCACCATAAAATACACTCTACATTTCTGCAAAATCCTATTAAGGTAGGTAACAACTGAAGTAGCTTCCCAGTTCACAAGAAATCTTCTCAGGAATGGGTCCAGTCAGCGGACATGCAAGCTATCCTTAGAAGCCTGTCAGTGCTATGTAAACGTGCCCCTTATAAAAGCTGGACCAATCAGATCCTTTTACTGGAGTAGGGGGGAATTTAAACTGATCAAGAAAACACAGATCCTAGAACTGAGTCATTTTAATGATAATGACCTACAAAGAAGAAAGGTTCTTGAACTTCAAGGTTGAGACCCCCAAAGCTATCTCTCCTTTTCTAGGGATTTCTCAACTGTTCCTTGGCTTTTGTGATTTACCCCAGCTATTTAAGGTAGCCTGAGCTAGACTGTTTCATGCAACAACAAAAAAACCTTCACTAAGATAAACAGAAACATCTTTCTATGTAAATATAGTCCTACAACATAATTTTAAAGGGCTGCATAGAATTTCACTATATGTCTGTGCCATAATTTATTTAAGCAACTTTGTTTCCAAAGTTTTGCTACTATTCATAGCAACTATTCACAGCAAGACTAATTCAGTATTTTCACCTTAGTATATATGTCCAATCCTCTATCTGTAGGATTAATTCCAAAAACTGCTGAGATGTATTTCCTAAGAACAAGGATTTTACTCTTATATAACCACAGTACATTTATCAAAATCCGAAAATTAAAAATTGATACAAAACTATTATATAACCCACAACCCATATTCCAACTTAGCCTACTATCTCTCAATAATGCCCTTTATAGTTTTTCCTCCTTTGTTCCTGATCTGAGACCTGACACAGAATCACACATTACACTTACTTGTCACATCTCTCTACTATCCTATAATCCGGAACAATTCTCAACCTTTCTCTTTTATTACCTTGACATTATGGTAAAGACTAATTATACTATAGAATGTTCCTTAATTTTGGCTTACTCATATTCCTCATAATTAGATCCAGGTTATGCATTTTGGCAGGAATACCATAGAAGTAATGTTTTCTTGAACACAGTACTAGGAAGCATCAGCCCCATTACTCGTGATAGTAACTTTGATTATTTGGTTAAGATAGTGTCTGCTAAAGTAATCCACTGCAGAGTTACTATTCTTCCCTTTATTTAATTAATAGATACTTTATGGGTAAATGCTTTTGAGATGATGTAACTGTTACATATTTCATTAAACTTTCATCTATTAGTTTCAGAATCCATTGATCACTCTTGGCTGAATCAATTATTATTATAATGGCTACAAAATGTTGATTTTATATATTTTTTAAAATTTTATTTATTATTTATTTGAGAGAGAGACAGAGATAGAGCGAGCATGAACAGCGAGGAGAGGGAGAAGTAGGCTCCCCACCGAGCAGGGAGCCTGATGTGGGGCTTGATCCCAGGACCCTGGGATAATGACTTAAGCTAAAGGCAGATGCTTAACCAACTGAGCCACTTGGGCACTTCCAAAATGTTGATTTTATAACTCCATCATTCCTTCTATATTTATGAGTTGGTTTTTCTATTATAAGAAAAAGCATCCCAGGGCGCCTGGGTGGCTCAGTGGGTTAAGCCTCTGCCTTCCACTCAGGTCATGATCCCAGGGTCCTGGGACTGAGCCCTGCATAGGGCTCTCTGCTCAGCGGGGAGCCTGCTTTCCCCTCTCTCTCTGCCTGCCTCTCTGCCTACTTGTGATCTCTCTGTCAAATAAATAAATAAATAAATAAATAAATAAATAAATTTTTTTTTTTAAAAAAAGCATCCCTTTCTCCTCCAATTATTTATTTATATCAATATAGACCTATTGATTTTTATTTTATTCCATGGCTACTGTTACTATCTTTACTTATTTTGATGGTCCTATTACCTCAAATTTGACCAATTAGGCCAAATCAAACTGGTTCTTATATCCTTTTGTTATTCCCATCATTTTGAGCAGTAATTATTTTCTGTCTAAGATGTTCCAGGTATGTTCCCTGTTCCACCACTAGAATTAGACATTTCTCTAAGGCCCTGGTTCCTCTTAACAGAAAATGGTATTTAGAAACCAAGATCTTAAAATCAGGAGTGCTCAGTGCTATTGGGGTATCTTTCTTCTAAGTCCTTTCATTGGATAAAAGCATATAAATATGAAAATAAATATTAACATGCATATACCTACATCTATATTAAAAACCATCAATTCTTATTAATAACTCTAAATCCATTTCAACACCATAAAATTCATTCTAACCTTCCCCTTTTCCATTTTTAACTCTCTTCTCTAATAGTAAGAAACCTGGTTCACAAAATCCTCAATATATTTTATTCATTCACTCAATCCTACAACACACATCCTAAAACATATACGAAATCTCAAAGAAACCCAAATATCCAAAACAATCTTAAGAAAGAGGAATAAAGCTAGAAGCCTCACACTTCCAGATTTCAAAACATATCAGAAACCTAAAGATAGTATAATACTGGCATAAAGACAGACATATAAACCAATGTAATAAAGCAGAGAGCCCAGAAACTAATCATTGTATATGGTTAGTCAAATGATCCTTTACAAGGGTGCCAAGACTGCACAATAGGTAATGACAGTCTCTTCACAAATGTTGCCAGGGAAATGGAAATATCCACATATAAAAGAATGAAGTTGGATACTTACACCATATATAAAAATTAACTCCAAATAAATTAAAAACCTACACTTAATACCTGAAACTACAGAACTCTTAGAAGAAAACATAAGAGGAAAAGCTTCATAACCTTGGAATGGGTAATAATTTCTTGGATATGACACTATAAGCACAAGCAAGAAAGGCAAAAATAGGTGGGAGTCCATCAAATGAAAAAGCTTCTGCACAACAAAAGAAAACAATCAACAAGGTGAAAAGGCAACCTACAGAACAGGAGAAAATATTTACACACCATATACCAAGTAAGGCATTAATGTCCGGAATACATAAAGAACTCCTACAACTCAGTAACAAGTAGACCAATTTTAAAATGGTCAAGAGACTCAAGTAGACATTTCTCCAAAGATAACACAAATGGACAACAATCATATGACAAGATCTGCAACATCACTATTCATCAGGGAAATGCAAATCAAAAGCACAATGGCATATCACTTCACACCAATTAAGAAAGCCACAGGAAAGGAAAGGAAAAGAGGAAGGGGAATGGGAAGGGGAGGGAGAGGGAAAGGGAGAGGAAAAAAGAAAAGGCCAACTGTTGGTGAGGATCTGGAGAAATCAGAACCCTTGTGCACTATTGGTGGGACTGTGAAACAGTGCAGCTGCTATGGAAACAGTATGGAAGGTTCCTCAAAAAATGAAAAATAGAACTATCATATGATCTAGCAATCCCACTTCTGGGTATATATCCAAAAGAGCTGAAAGCAGGATCTCAAAGAGATATTTGCACACAAATGCTCAATGCAGCATTATTTACAATACCCAAGACATGGAAGCAACCTAAATGTCCATGAATGGATGAATGTATAAAGAAAATGGTGTATGTATATACAATGGAATATTATTCAACCTTAAAAAAGAAGGAAATCCTATAATATGCTACAACATGGATGAACCTCGAGGACATTATGCTAAGCGGAATAAAACAATCACCAAACAACAAAATACTGTTTGGTTCTTCTTGCAAAAGATACCTAAAGTACTCAAATTTTTAGATGTAGAAAGTACAATGGTGGTTGGCAGAGACTGAGGGAGAAGGAAACAGAGAGCTGTCATTAAGTATAAAGTTACCTACAGTCATGTAAGATCAAAGAGGCCTAGACAGTTATTATATGACAATACGCACATAGTTAATACTAAAATGTACACTTAAAAAATTTTAAGAGGGTAAATTTATGTGTTTTTTACCACAGTAAAAACATTTTGTATGTAGTCTTTAATCACATCAGGATTTTAAGTAGCCCTCCTCCCATAAGGCTTTCTATAAGCCCACATTATAGAAAAACTGACTGTTTTCTCTCAGTACTTACCTTTTTTTTTTTTTTTTAATGTAGATCTCTGATCCACTTGAAGTTTTTGCTGGCATATGGTGTGAGGTACAGATTTACTTCATATTTTTCCAGCTGTCTTAGCACCAATTTATTAAAAAGTATATTTCTGACCCAATGATTTACAACGCTATCTTTATTATACACTAAATCTCAGAGGTACTCTGGTCTATTTCTGCACCTGTTATTCTATTTCAATGGTCTGTCTGCCATACTGCACTGTTTTAATTATAGTCTTTAGCGTATGCTTTAATATCTAGTTAGTATAATCACTCTTCATAGGTTTTCTTTCTCAGTGTTTACTAGCTATAAGTGTTTATTTTCCCAAATGAATTTCAAAAACATGTTTTTTCAACTCCATAGATAAATTTATTAGTGTTACTGGGACTGGATTAAATTTATAAACTAATTTAGAGAGTCCTGCCATCTTTGTATGCTGAATTACCCTATCAAAGAACAAGGGATGCCTTTTCCATTTACCATGTCTATTTGTGTCTTTCAGGGTGTTTTAAAGTTTCCTTCATAAAAGCTTTACACATTTCTTATGTTTTTCCTAAATAGGTCTTATCTTTTCTATTGTTTCTGTAAATGAAGTATGCTCTACCATTATATCTTTTAACTAGTTATTGGTTGCATATATGAAGGCTACTGATTGCTGTACTAATTCCATATCTTGCTATCTGACTGAATTGTTTCATTAGATTAATTTTGCCACTGACTCTCTTGGTTTTCTAAATAAATATCATATCAAGTGCAAATACAGTTTTCCTTTTTCTTTTCTAATTCTTATACCTCTAGTTGATTTCTCTTGTCTACTTGCATTAATATGTCTAGTACAATTTAGTGCTCACTTCAGCAGCACATATACTAAAATACATCTAGTACAATTTAAATGTTAGCATCATTAGGATTAAAAAAAATTTTTTTTTAAGATTTTATTTATTTATTTGACAGAGAGATAGAGAGAGAGCACAAGTAAGCAGAGCAGCAGGCAGAAGCAGGCTCCCTGCCAGGGACTCGATTCCAGAATCAGGGGATTACGATCTGAGCCAAAGGCAGATGCTTAACCATCTGAGCCACCCAGGTGCCCCAGGATTAAAAAAAAATTCTTGCAAGTAAATTTTTTTATTTTTATTCTTTTTTAAGATTTTATTTATTTATTTGACACAGAGAGAGCACAAGTAAGCAGGCAGGCAGAGGGAGAGAGAGAAGCAGGCTCTCTGCTAAGCAGGGAGCCCAATGCGTGGCTTGATCCCAGGACCCTGGAACCACGACCTGAGCTGAAGGCAGCCGCTTAACCAACTGAGCCACCCAGGCACCATGCAAATAAATTTTTTTAAAAGATTTTATTTATTTATTTGACAGAGAGAGAGATCACAGTAGGCAGAGAGGCAGGCAGAGAGAGAGGGGGGAAGCAGGCTCCCCACTGAGCAGAGAGCCCAATGCAGGGCTCAATCCCAGGACCCTGAGATCATGACCTGAACCAAAGGCAGAGGCTTAACCTACTGAGCCACCCAGGCGCCCCACAAATAAATTTTTTAAAAGATGAACAGCTCAACCTTAATAAAATAGGCTTAGGCACTGGAGAGGTAGCTTATAGAAGAAACACAAAGGGTCAATAAACCTATTTTAAAAGTCCAATCTCATTAGTAACACTTCTACCAACAAGGTATGAATGTGAGTGTCCATTTCCCTACATCTATGGACAACACTGAAGCATTTTTTCCATCTTTCCCCCAGAGATAAGTGAAAAATGTTACTTTACAGTTTTAAAGTAGCTGCTCCTATTTTTGGCTTGTTTTTATGAAGTGGCTTAGACACGATGTGTAAGTCCCATGGATGGGCTTAAGTACATCTATGGAGCAGAACAGACACTAAGTGCCCTTACCTGTTAGGATGGATGGATGGATAGAGAGATGGACAGATAGACAAGCAGGTAGATAACAGACAGATTGAAAGGCAGACAGATGCATGCGTAGGCGGAGTCAGCAAATAGAGAAGTACAGTTAAGAGTTACTTGCAAGCCATCAAGCAGTCACGCCATTTTTACCAATTTCTAAAGTACGAACCACTTTAACATTTTTAATTATGGCAGAGGCAGCGACTATTAAGTTCTGGAATATTAGGATATCACGTTAATTTTGGCACCATGCTGTGTGCTAGCGGGGATGGAGAGTGAAATATTAATTTAATTTGAATTTAAATGCCCCTATGTAGACAGTCTTCAGCCTGGAATATCCATAAAGCAAACAGCCACTCATCCTTCAAAACCTCATGAAGCCTGCCCTCAACAGTGCCCAGTTCCCAGGCTCCTTCCCTGTTACCCCCTCATCTCTGCTGCTTCTACCTTGTATAAAGGATTCCTACGTTTAAGAAAAGATTCTTGTATTTCTGCCTCTGTTTCTCTAGCATCTAAATTGTGCTCAACTACTAGGAGGTCTATAATAAATTCTTACTGAACTGAAATAAACTCAATTTACTTTCCTTGGCACGAGGAAGCCTGCTAATATAAAATGATCCTGGTGTATCCGTGGCAGCTACCTTAGCAAATGCCACCATGTCAGACATCAGATTTGGACAGAGAAAGTTCTCAATTAGGGTGACAGAGGGAGTTATTGTTCCATTTAGCTCCTGGTATTAAGTCAGAAGAATCCATACTTAGAGTAAAAATCATTAACAACAGTAACTGATTTAAGGCTTTATATCATTTATCCAGGCCTATCATTTTTTTAAAGATTTTATTTATTTATTTATTTGACAGACAGAAATCACAAGTAGGCAGAGAGGCAGGCAGAGAGAGAGGAAGGGAAGCAGGCTCCCCGCTGAGCAGAGAGCCGGATGCGGGGCTCGATCCCAGGACCCTGAGATCATGACCTGAGCCAAAGGCAGAGGCTTTAAGCCACTGAGCCACCCAGGTGCCCCTGGGGCTATCATTTTTAAAACTATTTTTTACAAACTTCCAGTTATGAAATAATTAAGTCATGGGGATGCAATATACAGCATGGTGGCTACATTTAGTGATACTGTATCATACATCTGAAAGTTGCTAAGAGAAAAAGTCTTTTTTTTTTTTAAAGATTTCATTCATTCATTTATTTATTTAGGGAGAGAGAGCAAGGAGAGGGGCAGAAGGAGAGAGAATCTCATGCAGACTCCCCACTGAGCACAGAGCCCAACGCAGGGCTCAGTCCCACAACCCTGAGATGATAACCTGAGTCAAAATCAAGAATCAGACGCTTAAACAACTGAGCCACCCAGGTGCCCCTAAGAGAACAAATCTTGAGTCTTCACCCCAAGAAAAAAAATTTTTGTAACTATGTGTGGTGTGGATGTTAACTAGACTTACTATGCTGATCATTTTATAATACTGAATCATTGTATACCTGACCTGTCAATTATATCTCAATAAAAGAAAGGAAAAAAACTATCTGCTATTTTTTTGTTTAAAAATACCATAAATACATTTTATGTTATACGTATTTTGTATTTTACCACAATAAGAAAAACTAGAAAATAATTAATATACATATTGGGAAAAGATGCAAGCAGGTGCGCCTAAGTGGCTCAGTCAGTTAAGCATCTGCCTTCGGCTCAGGTCATGATCCCAGAGGCCAGGGATCAAATCCTGCATTGGGCTCCCTGCTCAACAGAGAGCCTACTTCTCCCTCTCCCTCTGCTGCTCCCCCTACTTCACCTCCCCCTCTGTCTCTGTCAAATAAATAAATAAAATCTTAAAAAAAAAAAAAGTAAGCATATATAATGCTGAAGTGAAAATTTGCCCCAGATCCAGCACTTCTCAGAACTAATCCTGCCTCTCTCTCTCACACAAATGAATAAGTAAATCTTAAAATACATATATATACAATACATATATATACACACACACATACAGTACATCTCTCTGTGTTATGCAAAAAAAATCTACCTCTGCTTTTCTATGAACCTTCACAGAATCTGAAAATCAACTTTCACACAATTCCATTGTGTGGATCTGTGATAACTTATTTTTTTTTTAAAGATTTTATTTATTTATTTGACAGAGAGAAAGATCACAAGTAGGCAGAGAGAGAGGGGGAAGCAGGCTCTCTGCTGAGCAGAGAGCCCAATCCAGGGCTCAATCCCAGGACCCTGAGATCATGACCTGAGCTGAAGGCAGAGACTTAACCCACTGAGCCACCCAGGCGCCCCTGTGATAACTTATTTAACCACTGTATTATTATGAATGATATTACAACAATGATATTTGCATATATATCTTTGTGCACATACATAGGTATTTGTATAAAATAAATTCCTAGAAGCGGAACTTCTGGGTAAAAAAAATGTATGAATATTTAAAGTTTTAAAATATTGCCAAAATGTTGTGCCTTTAAGACCACAGTACCAACGTACTTAACGTACTTATGGCTCTGAAATGTTATACTGCATTTATATTTGTTTTACTACTTTAGTGTTGCAGAGGTTTACTTAGTTGAATCAAGATTACCATATTTTATTGAATCTATGATGCCATCCTATATAAAACATATCTTGATTTCAGACATGTTAAAATGTGAAAAGTGTCCTTGTTATATTAGATGAAATTACGGTTCTTAGCTGTCGTGAAAAACAAATGTTTAACTGCTTATACTGAGAAACAGTACTTCCTCAACAGCAGCAAATCAAATGCTCCCAGTTATTAATTAAAAATACTACATTTCCGGAAGTATTTTTGCATGAGATACGTAACACGTAATAGCAAACTTGCTAAAACGAGGGAATTATTCATAATAATCAAACTTTACAAGGGCCGTAACATTTGGATAATTAACACTTACAGAGTACGTTCTTCTCTACCGTAAGGATTCTAGCATGAGACCACAGAACAAATCAAACCATCCATCTATGTTCTAACATGATAAGCCCTGGTGCATACATCAATGTCAAAAGGAGATGTTCACAGTTACTATATTAGCAAAGCTTCTTATTGATTAAAAAAAACAACAACAAAACAGGCAGCTCTCCTAATTGGATTTGATTCATTCACCAGCATACAATTCATCCTGATCTTTGATTAAAAAAAAAAAGGCACTTCCGAATATCAGTCCCCAAACAGCTGACTTTGGTTATCTCTGCCAAAAGCATGTGAGAGCTGGTTATCATTTTCCATCACTACTGTTTGAGCTGAAAAGGTGATACAAACACTTCAGAAGTCCTTTTTTGTTTTTGTTGTTTTGTTTGAGGTAGCTAATTGCTCAAAAATTTAACTTTAAAAGAGCTGTCAGAACGATTTACCATAAGATCACTTTCCATCTAAGGCACCAATAGTTTGTTTTCTACACTTGTGACCTTAACACATGTGTAGAAAGGTGTATCGTGCCTTGACGTGCAGAAAGAAAAGGTATTAGTAAGTGTATTTGAAATGTCACAACCTCTTGGCTAAGTGTAAAGAACAGCATCAGGTCAGATTTAACTCTGAATAAATATAAGCTCTTTATACCATGTCTGACAAGAAATACTAAGTCTACTTAGATTTGATTATGATTAGTTGAAATGTCATAGGTATTAATAAGCCTCCACCAAATAATAAAGGAATTTTCAGCTACACTCACTAACATCATTAAATCCTTTCTGTGTACCCACCAGTTTATTCTGAATGTTTGTGACTTTTATAAAACGCACCCTATGTTCTCACACCACTGTCACAAGTGACAGGTAAATGTAACCCTTCCTAAGGATGGAGTGGCAAAGAGAAGTTCAATTTCCAACAATTTCTACCATTTATTTGCTCTACTGCTGCTGCGACTGTTGATTTCTTCTTTTTCACAGAAGCCACAATTTCTTGAGTTTACCTTTGCAATTTGGCTAAGTAATTCCTAATATACTGAAAAATGTGATTTTCACCCAAAATCCATGCTTGCATGCCCCTTCTTTCATGTGCTCCCTCACAACAGTACTACAGTATTCTCATAGCTTTCAGTATCTTCATGGTTTGTTTGTTTAAAAATTTTATTTATTTATCTGACAGACAGAGATCACAAGTAGACAGAGAGGCAGGCAGAGAGAGAGGAGGAAGCAGGTTCCCTGCTGAGCAGAGAGCCCTATGTGGAGCTTGATCCCAGGACCCTGAGATCATGACCTGAGCCAAAGGCAGAGGCTTTAACCTGCTGAGCCACCCAGGCGCCCCTCTTCAGGGTTTTTTTTTTTTTTTTTAAAGATTTTATTTATTTATTTGAAACACAGAGAGAGAGATGACAAGTATGCAGAGAGGCAGGCATAGAGAGAGAGAGGAGAAAGCAGGCTCCCCGCTGAGCAGAGAGCCCGATGCGGGTCTCGATCCCAGGACCCTGAGATCATGACCTGAGCCGAAGGCAGAGGCTTAACCCACTGAGCCACCCAGGCGCCCCTCTTCAGGGTTTTTAAAACACCTTTTCTTCCCTACTTTACCTCCTCTCTGGCCTGCTTGCTACTACCTCAAAAGAAAAAAGTCCCTGTAGACAAATATCCAAAATCCTACTCTTAAACCCTCAAAACCCCTGTACCTAAGAGATTCCACCATCTACTAACCAGTATTTGATTCATAGCCTACACTTTCCAACATTTGGGATAAATCTGAAAGAACTGTTATAAAAGAACAGGGGCTGGAGAGGACAGTAACGTTTTAGTTGATGAAGGTCAAAATTTTGTACTAAAGGTCACTATCGCCTTTCTCTGTACGTGATCAGCCTGGACATAAGCTATAGAGAATCACCTTTTCGGTTCTTACTAATCCTTTCATTATATGCTATAAAAACAGACCAAAAAAGGGGGGGTGGGGGATCCACAAAACTCCCAGAGCGCCAGGGATGAGAGTTTAAATCTTTTTTTTTTTTTAAAGATTTTATTTATCTATTCGACAGACAGATCACAAATAGGCAGAGAGGCAGGCAGAGAGAGGAGGAAGCAGGCTCCCCGCCGAGCAGAGATGTGGGGCTCGATCCCAGGACCCTGAGATCATGACCGGAGCCGAAGGCAGAGGCTCAACCCACTGAGCCATGCTGGCGCCCCAGGGATGAGAGTTTAGAGGCTCAAACCCTTCTGGGCTGGGCAGAACCCACTGCTGCTGAACCTGGGCCCCAGCTTAAAAGGCAACAGTGGGTGCTTGGGAAATCGGGCTTCGGTCTTGGCAACAAAGAGGAGCTCCTGAAAGGCTTTTCTATATCCAACTGTACCTCCCTCT
The DNA here is from genome assembly GCF_010015895.1 of Lontra canadensis. Lineage (NCBI taxonomy): Eukaryota > Metazoa > Chordata > Mammalia > Carnivora > Mustelidae > Lontra > Lontra canadensis. The sequence continues at coordinate 3,993,804 of NW_022631053.1, forward strand.
AATCCATTTCTTAGCTAGTAACTACTTTTATTCTTTCTTTTCTCCAAAATATCTATTTAGCCCTTATATATACTTGGCGCTGTGGCGGGCATGAGGACATGGGAATGGCGGAACATGTGGTCTGCAGCTGGAGCAAACCACTAGAGCAAACACAGATGTACAGTACTGCTCTGCTCAAATTCTTCAGTGCTGTTCAAGAGTCCTCAAGATATGGGGCGCCTGGGTGTCTCAGTGGGTTAAGCCTCTGCCTTCGGCTCAGGTCATGATTTCAGGGTCCTGGGATCGAGCCCTACTTCGGGCTCTCTGCTCAGCGGGGAATCTGCTTCCCCCCAGCCCCCTCTGCCTGCCTCTCTACCTGCTTGTGACCTCTGTCAAATAAATAAATAAAATCTTTAAAAAAAAAAGAGTCCTCAGGATCTCGTCCCTGGTGATCTTTCTAGACTCCTCTCCCACTTCTTTCTGGGTCCTTGCCTTCTAAATTCTGGTCATAATGAACCCCTTTGAGGTCTACTACCTGATGCTCTGTCCCTAACACTGTGTGTGCTGTGACACCATTTAGATGTCGTGCTTCTGAGAAAGCCTCCCCAATTGCTCAAGACCAGGTTAGGTAGAAGGGAAAATTCTGGTGTAGTGTGGAATCTCTGTTTTCTTGATGGAACACTTCTCGTTCCTTAAAGTGTATGAAAATATGTATCTAATAAGATCAGCTCACAAAAGGTCTGACACAACTCTGCAACCATGTCCTTTTCCTCAATTTCTCTAATGCAGTTTCTGAAAGGATGTGATCTACAATCTGCTTTCCAGTTCAAGAAAAGATGAAAGACTGGCTGGTACAGGAATCCAAATTTTGAAGAAAGTAAAAGAGCACTGCAATTAGCTTGAGGGCTTAATTCTGCTAGTTGGTAAGACAGTAAATGGGCTGCAGAGACTGCCTTAGCACAGTGGACCACAGATGGGCACGGGATGGGCTTGCTATGCCACAGGTCTTCCTGAGGGTCCCAGATTTGTTTCTCTGCTCATCAGCCCTGGCCATGATATGGCTGGGGAATGTTCCTGCTGCCAGCCATAGCGTGTTGCCTTTTCCCTCCTTCTGGGGACCTCTTAGGTCAGAAGAAATAAAGCTGAAGAGTTTACTAATTTGAAATTCCACTGTGAGCTTTTGTTCCAGCTCCATTAGTAAGAAGACTTGATCTACAGCTCTGAACACAGAAGGATCTGCCTCTTCCAACAGTTCACTGAGCTCTCCCAGTACCATCCCATGTTGACCGTAGCGCCCACTCACTTTATTTATTTACTCATGTTGCCTCTGTACCTGTCTGGCTCCCCTTCTGCCCTTGAGTGCAGAAACGTCGTGTTTGCTGCTGCAGCACCAGCAAATATTGAGTTATCTACCACACCTGGCACATAAGGGCTAATAAATGACCAATGAATGAACTAACAGAGACCTGCTGGCCCTTCAGTGGAAAAAAAACAAACATTAAAAGCTTTTAAGATATAGAGTTCATACTACAGTCACTACAAACTCTTCTGCTGGCAACTTTCAGTTCCTTCTCACCTGATCGGTATCGTTCATCCCTGGCTCCCCCAGATCGAGTTCGGTGGTACTTAGAAGGAGCGGAAGTTTGAGCTGCAGATGGAGCAGGTGTCTGGTTTCTATGTTCTTTCTGCACTGCTGAATCAGTTTCTAAAAAAGGAAGTTTGGAATATGGTTATCTGACAACAACAGTTAAAGTTTTCTGAGCACTTTATGACATTCCCAAAACACCCTGAGGTAGCTATTATTATCCCACCTAGAATAAATGATTAGAGAGCATCATATACACACATAAAAATGATGCAAAGACATCCAGGCTAAAAAATAAAATCTTAGAGTCGTTACTGTCAACAGGTGTTGGGAGAGAAATGGCAAGGAGATAAATGTAAAGTGAAAAGGCCATTCCAGAGATTCTAAGAATTGATGGGGTGGGGGAGGTGGGGATATAAATGACCCCCTAATCTGCATAATGGTACAAAAGAATAGTTTGGGGAGCTTTAGCCTCCCCACCATAAGTTATTCCAAATAAACATGTCATTTAAGTAAAACTATGGTGTTTATTATGCAAACAGCTTCAAGTCAAGTCTACTGGCCCCTCTCCTTCAACTGGAGTCACTTCCCATTCCAGTAGCAGGCCATTCCCCATTCTCTGCCCTCTCAACATTTACTATCTTATCAGGAAGACGGAGAAGGGGGAAGCAGGTAAAATAATCAGAAGAAAAACACTGTAAGTTCTGGTATTATACTGCTGTTTTTTTTTCCCCCCTCAAATAGTGCGAGCTCCTAAGTCATATTTTTTAAAGTTATAGTAAGACCTTTTAACATTAAGGTATCACCTTTTAATAAATTTACAAGTGTACAATACAGTAAACTCCAAGCATGATGTTGTAAAACAGATCTCTAGAACTTATTCATCTTTGCATAACTAAAACTTTTTAATAAATTCCATTAGCCAACAACATAGTACATCATTAATTTCAGATGCAGAGTTCAGTAATTCATCAGTTGTATGTAGCACCCAGTGCTCATCCCATCTCGTGCCCTCCTTAATGACCATCACCCAGTTACCCCATCTCCCATCCCCCTTCTCTCTCCTCCCCTCCAGCAACCCTGTTTGTTTCCTATGGTTAAGAATCTCTCATGGGGGGTGCCTGGGTGGCTCAGTGGGATAAAGCCTCTGCCTTCAACTCAGGTCACGATCCCGGAGTCCTGGGATCGAGCCCCGCATCCGGGCTCTCTGCTCAGCAGGAAGCCTGCTTCCCTTCCTCTCTCTCTGCCTGCCTCTCTGCCTAATTGTGATCTCTGTCAAATAAATAAATAAAATCTTAAAAAAAAAAAAAAAAAAGAATCTCTCATGGTTTGTTTCCCTCTCTGATGACTTCCCCATAACTAAAACTTTTTACCCACTGGGTAGCAATTCCCCATTTCCTCCCTCCCCCCAGCTTCCCCTCCTTCCTTGGCAACCACCATTCTACTCTGAGTATGATTGTTTTAGATTCCTCATAAAAGTGGAATCATACGGGCGCCTGGGTGGCTCAGTGGGTTAAGCCGCTGCCTTCGGCTCAGGTCATGATCTCAGGGTCCTGGGATCGAGTCCCGCATCGGGCTCTCTGCTCAGCAGGGAGCCTGCTTCCCGCCCCCCCCGCCCTTCCTCTCTCTCTGCCTGCCTCTCTGCCTACTTGTGATCTCTCTCTGTCAAATAAATAAATAAAAATCTTAAAAAAAAAAAAAAGTGGAATCATACGGCATTTGTTCTGTGACTGGCCTATTTCACCCAGCATCATATCCTCCAGATTTACTCACATTGTCACATATTGCGGGATTTTCTTTTTTTAAGGCATATTTTAAATTTCTTAAATAGCACTTAATTGTGTCCAGCAAGGCATCTCAGACATAGGAAATTACACACCCACTACAGTAAGATGTCACTTATCCAGAGAATGCACTGCTCCAGGTCGCAGGTGAGAATTAGTTTATAAAGTCAAGAAATAAAAAAACAGACTGAAAGCACAGTGGTCTGGGAGTATAAGCAGTAGTCCCACATACCTTATGAAGGCTAAGGGCATCACAGTACTACAGAAACTGAGCTCATCATGACAATGTCATATAATCTTTTAAAAATGGTTAGCATGCTAGAGAGACCATCTATAAGAGCTCCTGGAGACAGTCCCAGCTGAGCCCAGCCCTGTACCTACCTGTCCCTGCCAAGGCACTAGACATATGAGCGAAACAATTTTGGACCTTCTAGGCCGGCCCATGAACCAGGTGAAAAGCACCGAGTGACCCTAAGTGGCAGCATGCAGAGCACAAAAATCACCCAATGGAGCCTGCCTAAAGTCCTGGCCCACAACATCGTAAAATAGAATTTAAAAAGTTTTTATTATTTTAATGGTTAGCTTGTTTTTCATATACTGTTTTTAAGAAAGCAAGAAGAATATATTTTAGGATGATCTCCACTAAAGTGCTTTTATGGATCTAGAAATGTTTATTTTTTTATGGTTTCTGGTAGCTGAAAATTTTAATATAAAATGTATTAACTGAGCAGAACATATTTTAACACTGATATTTTGAAATGTAATGTCTGGGATTGTAAACCGAAGGTTTTTTTTTTTTTTTTCCAGATTTATTTATTTTAGAAAGAGAGAGAGAGCATGCATGAGTGGGAGGGGCAGAGGGAGAGGGGGAGAGAATCTCAAGCAAACTCCCCACAGAGCACAGAGCCTGACATAGGGCTTGATCCACAACCCTGAGATCATGACCTGAGCTAAAACCAAGAGTTGGGTGCTCAGGGGTGTCTGGGTGGCTCAGTCGGTTAAGCGTTTGCCTTCAGCTCAGGTCATGATCCCAGGGTCCTGGGATCAGGCCCCATATTGGGCTTCTTGCTCAAGGGGGAATCTGTTTCTCCCTCTAACCTCCTCACCTTCGCCCCCCACTCATGCTCTCTCTCACTCACTCTCTCTCTGTCTGAAATAAATAAAATCTTCTAAAAAAAAAGTTGGGTGCTCAACCAACTCCACCACCCAGGGGCCCCTGTAAATTGTACCTCAATTCTTTTGATAATACATTTCACAGAAGAGCTATATTGAACTCTTAATATTTTCATACCTCATTTCATTTCTTAGTATACAAAGGAATTAACAAACTAGAGCCCATGTCTTTTTATTTTTATAAACAGTTTTATCAGAACATACCATGCTCATCGGTTTCTGTGCCGCCTATGGATGTTTTCACACTGTCAAGGCAGCACTGAGTAACTGGGGCAGATACTGTTGGTCCTCAAAGCCTAAAATACCTATGTCTCACCCTCTGCAGAAAAAGCTTACCAACTCTCGGTATGTAATAACAAAAGCTAGTGGCTCAGTCGGTTAAGTGTCCAACTCTTGATTTGGCTCAGGTCATGATCTCAGGGTCATCAGACTGAGCCCCACACTGGGCTCCATGCTGGGCATGCAGTCTGTTTAAGATTCTCTCTCTCCCTCTCCCTCTAACTACCCACCCCCACTGCTTGCTCCCTCTAAAAATTAAAAAAAAAAAAAAAAAAAAATATATATATATATATATATATGGGTTTGTTTTGTGCTAGGCACTGTGCATTCAGAACTTTTCACATATAATTTATTCCTCACAACAATCCTACAAAGTCAGCAGTAATGCTATCAACTTATTACAGAAAAGTGATCAGAGACATGGATTATTTTATGCAAAGTCACAGAGCCAAGGGATGGCAGAACCAGGATTCAAACACAAATCTGTCTAATTCCACTGGTTCTCAACCAGAAAAGTTATGAAAAGTCTCCCTAGACTGTTAGGAGGGAAGCAATCAGAATTAATAATATAGTTTAGGAATATCTAAACTATATTATTACAGTCAGGATTCAGGATTTACAGGATTTACAGTCAGCAGCTAGATAATAGTTCTTAAAAAAAAACAACAACAATTGCCTTCATTTACAAGATTCTGCAAAAAGCTCCTCCAATAAAGTTTTCAGCCATTCATTAGAGAAATTATTTAAAGCATATTCCAATTAACTTTAAATAGGAAACAAAAAAAAGAAAGGGGCTATTTTTATTTATATTGTCAGATGATCTGTACAGGAAGGAAATCAGGTTAGCACACATAAGCTACTTTGCCTGTAAATATGCACAGAGAAAATGGTTTAACTTAGAGCACTAAGTTTAAAACACTAGTTTTGTATTACTTTGGGGGGGGGTGTCACAGTAAATCTATATATGAATTACCCATCACTGATTACTTTTTAAATTAAATAAGTAGATTTGCTAGGACAGACCAAACCACCCCAAGAAACATGGAGCTTCTGCGTTAAGATAGCTAATAATCCAAAGGATGAAAAGCATGAACATAATTTCACAAAGGATGGACACCAAAGGTTTATGTATTCTTTACCATTCCTCTCACTTTTATTTTTACTTTGTATTTCAATGTAATTACTTAAGAGAAAGAAAATAATATAGGTTAAAGAATAAAAATTGTTTCAAAGAAATGACAGGACAGTGACAGGGGAATAGGGAGTTGATACATTTGTTTGAGGAAAAATGCAAGAGAATAAATATTTCTACTCAGGATTATCTAAGCATTATCAGAAATCAAACCACAAGGAAATGTAACACAAATACAGACATCTGATGAGAACTGAGAGTCAGATGACACTTAGCAAGAGATCTACTGAGCTGGTACAAAAAAAAAAAAAAGCCTCACAATACGCCATTCACCAAGCAACATTACTACGATGCTCTGCTATGTTTATTTCAGTTCTCCCAGGAATTTAGTCATCCAAGCAGACCAGGTCCCTTTGGGTCTAAAACCATGACAATCATCTTGTGTAGCTTGTAAGAAGTGAAACCAGAAGGTCAATTTGCAGTATCAATAAGTGGCTAACAGGTTTGTTCAGTGAGCATTCCGCAGGTGCCCACGAAGCACAATGCCACAGAAACATGGATTTCTGACAAAGTAACCTGGGCTCAAATGTGCAAAAGAAGCTATGGAAAGAAGTAAAGAAAGAAAGAGAAAGGAAAGAAAAGGAAAGAAAGAAAGAAAGAAAGAGAGAAAGAGAGAAAGAAAGAAAGAAAGAACAAACTAAGAGAAAAGAGAAAAGAAAAGAAAAAGTAAAATGAATTTTTAGGAATTGAATCACTTTAAGTATAACAGGGGAGTTTAACAATGAAATTGTAGATAATCCTTTTTTTCCCTTAAGTAATCTCTAATCCACCTTGAACTCACGATCCTAAAATCAAGAGTCACATGACTGTACCAGCCAGGCACCCCTTGTAGATAATCCTTTTGAATATAAATAGTCTCCAATTTACATGAATTTTATAAATTTTTATCCCCATGAACCAGAGTTTATCTTTTAAAATATAATACTTAGGGACGCCTGGGTGGCTCAGTTGGTTGGGCCACTGCCTTCGGCTCGGGTCATGATCCCAGCGTCCTGGGATCGAGTCCCACATCGGGCTCCTTGCTCAGCGGGAGCCTGCTTCTCCATCTGCCTCTGCCTGCCACTCTGTCTGCCTGTGCTCACTCTGACAAATAAATAAATAAAATCTTAAAAAAAAAAATAAAAAAAATAAAAAATAAAATAAAATATAATACTTACAAATATATTTTATATGTGCACTGAAAAAACTGGAAGCAAATATAGTAAAATGTTAATAGCAATTATCTCTAGGGGATGAGATTTTTAATGTTTTATATATTTTTCCATAGGCTTTACTGGGATGCTATAATTTAGAAAAGTTATCTTTTTCAAAACATAAAAATAATAAATGTTCATTACAGAATATCAAGGAAATAGTTAAGTGTAAAGAAGAAAATAAAAATGATACTGGATCTTAATTCAAAGGTCATACCACATAGAATAGATTCTGACCAAAATAATTTGAAATAATATTCAGTTTTTAGCTTCTTTAGATAAATTATGACTCTATAAGCAGGATTTTCCAATCTTCTAAAATCAGTTGCCTCAAAAACCAAAATAAGTTGCCTCCTTTTCCAAAAGTAACTGATAAATCAATACAAATTTGGAGGTGAGAGGGAGGAAACTATGACCTGGTTGGATTAAAAGAACTATGGAGGTCTATTCCTACCTTCGCTTACTTGACAGGGCAACACTTTGTCTTGGAAGGGGGCAGGAAACAGTGTACCTCAGGTCTCCTCAAAGACAAGAGGGGAGGGTCAGGGGACACGGGAGCACAGCACATCCAACATCAGCGGGGCAGGAAAGATGCTGCTTCAAGATGAATCATGCCCAGGGCCAGGGTTTCACACTCTTAACAGATCTCAGGAAATACCTGGGGCCTGAAAATAGAGACTTCTACACTTTGAATAAGATGTGTACAGTTTCACTAGCATAGTAAGAAACTAAAAGCAAAGATAGAATTCCCTACATGTATCAACATAATAAGGTATTACACACCACAAAAAGATGAAAAATATGCTGACTCAGCAGACGTGTGAATCAGCCAAAATGAAATAATGTCAAGTGATAAAAGAACACAAAATATCATGTCCATAAGATGATTAGAACTGTAAAAACTACTTCTATGCAACTTATAAGGGCCAAATAGGACATAAAATCCCTTAAGTAATGGTGGGATACTCTAGTTTTTCACCATTTCCTTCTATTGTTTACAGTCACATATAAATCAAAATAATTTTAAAAAACAGCAAATAAAGATACATGCTGGAACAAGAGCTGTGGATCTCACAAATCAAGTATTCTTCAAAACTTCTAAATTCAAGTGTGAACCTACTTTAGATCCACAGGAAACAGTAACTTGCTGATTATTACACCATGACTGTCCATTTGAGTTCCTAACATTTTGGTCAGTTGTACAAATTAGCCACTAGGGGTCGCTATTATGTTTAAATAATGATGTTACCGGACTAAGTTGAAAACCACAAATTTTTATTTCCTCTACAACACTGAGCCTTCCTTCTCAATGATAAACATGTACACAATTTATTCCTCTTTGACAAAGACAGTCTTCTGCGTGCCCTTGTCTGAACACAGCAACAGCGAGGACTGATATTTACTAGTATAAAACTATGCAAAACTTCCATTCAGGAAGATGGAAGAAAACCAAACTTAGCTTCTTATCTTCCAACTCTGCCTATGAGTTAGCAGATATTCTCAGCTGTAAGGGTAAGAGAGTAAAGAAGGATGGGCTCTGAGAACCAAGTAACGTAATAAATCAACTTTTTAGAGTAAACAGAGCAGACATGTTCACTGGCTTTGGTGCTGGTGTACAGAAAAGAAATTAAACGACTGATCACTACTTCATGTATACCTTTTACACCAGGTATGGGCTGAGAAGGAAAAGAACCAGTTTCTCTCAACCCACAGGATGGGCAATTTAGTTTGTATTAGAATTTCAGGGAAGGTCTGCTAAGAGGAGATACTGATACAGGCTTTAGTAAGGTAGAGAGAAGGAAAAGCCACTTTCTACAAAAGCCTGGTTGGTATTTGTCGAAGTCCAGAGAAGGAGAAAAACCTTGATTGTCGGGGACAGTGAAAGAGATGGAGCGATACAAAACGAGGCTGGAAGAAAAGCTGGGTCAGTTAACTTCTACTAAGCCAAAAGAGCGGTCTTTGAAGGGACTTAAACAGGAAATGACAGTATAACAATGATTATAACATTTCTATGGCTCTTTAAACTTTCATGACACCATCTCATTGTATCTTCCCAATAACATTATCTGATAAGCACCATTAAGGAAGCAGGACGCCCATCACAGATTACATTTATTTTTCTGTACTGAGAGAATGTCAGTAATCCCCTTGAATTATTATAAATAGAGCCTCCACTCCCACATTGTGCAAGAAAGGTGGGTGAGGGTACAGTGAATCACTTGGGGAATCTTCCCTTTGGAGCTAAAGTAACCCAACCCCCCCACCCCCACCCAGCCACCTTGCTGAAAGCCTGCCTTAGAAGGCTAGGTGATTGACCTCACTGGGTGGGGAAAGGAAGGGAAGAATGAGAATGTTTGCATGTGGAGTCTGTTAAAGGGGCCACCTGCCTGATTCCTAGGGGTGGATTCTGGGAGAAAGGGGAGTGAGAGCTTCTGGGTCTGTGAAGTGGCAGGTATCTGGATAGACCCTGACCTGGAGCTTCCCAGGCCACCTGGCTTCAGGAAAGTGGCTGAGCAGAGCTGGAAGAGTACAATAGCAAGAGTTCTGCCCTGAAACTTCGAGAGGGCTACCTTGGCTGAGCTGAGCAGAGACTGGGCTCCTCCATCCAGGAAGCATGCTTAGCAGCGGGTAGGTAGGTACTATTGGTCACCAGGTGAGGACCAGTATTCAAAAGCACCCCATGAGGCATTGAAAAGCAGCAGCAGACTGTGGGCTCTTCCTTTTTAGGTGTGGAAACTGCACTGACCACCTCTCTTTCTGCACTAGCTATATCCCAGGGGGCTCTTGAACAATTCAGAGAAGCCCCCTGAGGAAGATAGTGGACTTCCTTCTGATAAAGAATGTGGGAACCGATACAACTGCAGTACGTGTGTGTGCACTCCAGACTGTAATACTATCCAAACCTAGCAAATGAAAGCTCAGAACTGGGACTGGAATACAAAATTTCATGTTCTTTCCATTAGGATGTGACCCTCACTTGGGAAGGAACTTTTAAATCAAAATGGAATAGATAAAGTAGATTCCACCCCCAACCCTCAAACACACAAAGAAACATGCTACCTACTTAACATTTATATAGTTAGAAATGTTTTGGAGCATTCCAAATGCCATACCTAATTTCAACAGCTGGTTTTAAGTTCACGTACCTTTGAATTTCCACAGTTTGTTTTTGAGAACTCTCTTACAATGCTTAGTTTACTAAGCTTTTTTTTTTTTTTACAATCCTCATTTGTATACCTGTCTTATCTCTCCTATACAGTATAAATAACTTGAGGTCAGAGTCTAGTCTTAACTCATCTTGTTTGTATCTCTTGTAGTAACCAGCTCTGGGTCTCATAGTGTAGGCACCCACAGTTTTGTCTAAAATAAGTAATTAAGATCTTGTCTGTCTCCTCAGATCCATCAATGATAGTGAGTGACTGGGAAAAACAAAGACAAAAATGGAAAGATACCAATTTTAAAGCACATGGTCAAATGTTAATCTGAAAGGCCTGCTTATTTGTGTATCTTCAAGCTATACAAGTTTTTTGGTTTTTTTTTTTTTAAGATTTTATTTATTTGACAGGGAGAGAGTCACAAGGAGGCAGAGAGGCAGGCAGAGAGGGGGAAGTAGGCTCCCCACTGAGCAGAGAGCCCTATGAATGGCTGGATCCCAGGACCCTGAGATTACGACCTGAGTTGAAGGCAGAAGCTTAACCCACTGAGCCACCCAGGTGCCCCAAGCTATGCAAGTTTTA